>NC_091128.1:106603321-107322821 GCF_040183065.1 Periplaneta americana
CAGGAGCGTTCCATGCGGCACAACATGTTGTAGGCCTGTATTATGTCATATGCTACAGTTGATTACGTTCTCCCGCTTGTTGGTTTTCTGTGCGTGTCAATATTATATTTATAATTATTTTGTATAACCCAGTATAATTTAATGTAATTCATTATTTTCTTACCTCATAATTTAATTTAATTTACAATAAATAATAGCGTAAACTTGTATAATACTGAGCGATTCCCCTTAGGAGATGGATGGGGAAATCTGCAGTATGCAGAATATAGATACGAATAAATTGAATATTCATGAACCTAAACGAGAACTTTGAGAACGAGGTGTAGGAATAAAAAGAAATGGAACTTTGTCGAAGGTGACTATTGCCTCTTTAGTCTTTAGTATTGTACGTACCTTATGCGAAAAATAGAATATGCAGCCATCAATGTGTTTTTTTATAGGGAACAGACTATCGGACTTGAATTCCTCGTATTTTTTTTCTCTAGTTGCAGAAAGATCAAATGCAATTTTTAATAGGATGATATAATATGATCGCAGTAGTATCACGATTATTCGTGCGTTTTGTAGGTTAATGACATGCAGTTTTGAATACTATGTAGAATTTTGAAAATTCGAAGTTAAAACATGATTATAATAATAATAATTAGTCTGCATTAAAGGCATTATTAACGAAATAGATTTTTGAAATCAAGATTCCCCTATTTTCTTATTTTGCATAGACTGTATTATTTATAGGCCTATATTTTTTCACTACGGATCGTCCTGGATAATAAACAACCCAGTTAAGTCTAATTGAGAGTTTACTGTAGGCCTAGTATCGTCACATTTTAAAATGCAAGCATAAACTTCGGAGACTCCTACAAGTACTGAATATAATCTAAGCTAACAAAGCTTGCATATGTTTTTATTCCATATTTTTCCCCTCTTCAAAAATGAACCTATAGTCAGCAATTTCATACTTGAAGTAATTCTTTTTGTTTAATAGACGCAATTTAATTAGTCATAATTTTTTAAGGTTGAAAGCATATATTCAGAATATTTCGGGACCTAATTGAAGCCAAAAAGCTTTCCCTGATTTTTACACATAGGTACACAACAAACATTTGGCATTTTGAGTTGTTTTTAAGAGTATGTATGTAATATACAAATACACTAAGTAAATTCTCAATGTTTATATAGCCTACTGGGAAACAAATGCACACGCAAAGCACGTCCCTCAAAGTACACGCGCGCTATCTATTGGTGCTAGTTCAGGATATCCCTATAACCATGGATTACGAAACCACGGTTAAAAAAGTAGGTCTAACCGTCATTTAAATGTCATTTCTGTACACCATTCATAATCATCGATTATTCACACATTTCACCAGAGGAAAGTCTCGGATGGTACACTGTTTCTACAGAGTGAAGAAAGGAAATCATCCATACTTCAGCAAAATTGATAGTCAGCGTCTAAAAACGACTGCGCTTATTCCGTTGTATATCGAAACGAACGTAACTTATCCTATAATTTCGAGTTGCATTTGTGTGCCTTTGGGCATTGTTATGTTTACGAGTTATATTTCTTTGTTTTTCAGTACTCTTTGGTTGAAAGTTTACAAAGTAGAAAATAAAAGCGAAAATGATTATATTCAACTGTGAGTCTAAAGCCCTTTTCAACCGGTGTGTCTCGGCACACAGTGTACCGCGAATGATCCGCTGGTGTGCCGCGAGAAAATGAAAATATTAAAGATTATCGTAGTAAGAATTGGAAAAGTAAAAGTGAAAATAGTAATAGAGATAAAGTGAGTCCACAAAAATCAACTTTCAGCGAACGTGTCTATATTCAGTAAATATAGTTTAGTTTGCGAGTGGTACAGAAGAGAATGACTGACGCGCAGCCAGGGTTGCCACATCAGTAAATTTAGAGTATCGCACCAACCTTGAATTGAATTGAATATTCAATTTGAATTTAAGGGAGAGGGGACTATGACCCATCACGGCGACCTTACATACAAACATACATACATATGTACGTACGTACACTGGGTTGCAAAAGAAATGCCGAGACGAAGCCGCTATCGATTTGAAATATTATTGTGTTACGAGAACTTCGCTTAGGAAACAATAGAATTAGAGATACACAGAAGGCATTGCATAAAACTCTGAACGGTCATTCTCAACACTGAGACGTGTGAAAACCTACAGTACCTCAGATCAACAATGAACCAGGACGGACTAAATGGATTGGTATTTCTCATCGTAACATTGACGTACCGGTAAGCCCTGAAAACGTCATAGAACTTTTCGCAAGAAAACATTCCGGACGACTTCAGCTTCATTAAACTGTAAGTAACATTTAATTGGCTTTCCATTCCAGTTCCCATCTCCTTTAGAAGTGGAACTAATTAAAGACTTAGGACCTAAAAGTGGCAATATTGTTGTGGTTTATTTATTTGTTTTTTAATTCAATTGTTCTGTGTTATGGTTCTAATACTGTATTCACATGTTACCTAATACTCGTAATAATAATAATAATAATAATAATAATAAAAATAATAATAATAATAATAATAACTTATTTCCTTTCGATTATAAAGATGACATATAAAATCAGTACACCCGAAGGAGCAAAGCTCGTGCTCGGGTGCAGTTCAGTTTAATACTTATGATAATACAAATAAAATACAGTGGAACTCCACAAATAGACACAGCAATGGTCCGTGTGCGAGACGAAGTACGAACTCTATCTTTCTACGGAGTACTGCGGACATTTATTTATTTATTTATTTATTTATTTATTTATTTATTTATTTATTTATTTATTCTGGTGTAGTTAAGGCCATCAGGCCTTCTCTTCCACAACATCAGGAATACAAATACAATAATAGAAATAAACAGAAAAAATACACTATAAACACACAAAAATATACACAGGTTGCAGTCACACAAACTTTAAATGAGTGATTAAGACATTGGTAAACATAAGGCCTGTACAATGTTATTTTATGGCGTGCGGACCGAAACATAATATAGTTAATGTACATAATTTTAAATAATATATAACAAAACGACTTCGTGATTAAGTATAATATACGTGATACATTTGAAACAAAACAAACTTCTGGAGGAAAAACTCTCTAAATGTATCTACATACAGGGCTTTCAATTCAAAACATCCTCTAAATAACTAGTTATTTAAATTGAATTCAATTTAAACAAAAAACACGTAAATTTAGATATTGAGGGAGAAGTCTTAAACCAGGCTTAATTGCATTTCAGATTTCACCTCCCAGCCACCCCCACTTTGAAATTTCTAATGACACCCCTATATTTTTTAACTTATAGTAAATATGAAAGAGCATTCAATTGTTCATACACCTCATTCATTTGTTTTCGCATCTTTTCTATCGTCGCCTGGCTTCTTCTTCTTCTTCTTCTTCTTCTTCTTCCTCATGGAATTAGGCCTTTGACCTGTTTCCACATCAAGAGATTGTATCTTTCTATCTTGTAATTGGACGTCCTCCTTTCCTTTTGCCTTTAGATTGATATTGAAGTGTCAGCTGTGGAAATCTATTATGTGGCATCCTTTCAATGTGTTCTAACCAGTTACTTCTTATTTGGTTTATTCTGTCATTTACGTTGTATATATTTAATTGTGTTCTTATGTATTCATCATGTTTTTTGTCTAAAAGTGTATAACCCGCTACTGAACGCAAGAACTTCATTTCAGCTGTCTCTATTTTTCTTCTGTCTGATCTATTAAGTGTCCAGTTCTCACAGGCGTACGTTAACATAGGTACTGCCATTGTTTTGTAAAATTTTAGTTGAGTGGTTCTTAATGTTT
This sequence comes from Periplaneta americana, assembly GCF_040183065.1. Taxonomy (NCBI): domain Eukaryota; kingdom Metazoa; phylum Arthropoda; class Insecta; order Blattodea; family Blattidae; genus Periplaneta; species Periplaneta americana. The sequence continues at coordinate 106,607,148 of NC_091128.1, forward strand.
TATTTTTTAATGTTCTTCTTATTGTTCCACACATATTATAGAATCTATTTATTTTTATATTGATATCATTTTTTTGGCAGTAAGATACATTGCATCCCAAATAGTTAAAGTTATTTACTTGTTCTATTATTTTTCCGTTAATCACTATTTTGCATCTCAAGTGGTTTGTCCCTTCAAAAGCCATAACTTTTGTTTTTTGTTCCGAAATTCTCGTATCATACTCGTTAGCTATTTGAGTTAATTTAAATATAGCAATTTGTAAATCATCTTCTGTGTTGCTCAATATTACTTGGTCGTCCGCAAACAGTATAGTGTTTAAGGCTTTGTCATTTATTTTAAAATTATTACTTAATTGTTTCTGCCATTGTCGTCGCCTGGCAACCTGGATTATTGTTAATAAAGCTACAAAAACTTATTGAGCATTTCATCTAATAGTTGTATTTGTATATTACATTATTTTAAAATGGTGTATACCCTTCAAGAGAGAACATAAATCATCCTTATTGATTAAATTTAGAAAATTACACAAAATAAGCTAGTTTTCATCCTACAATTAACTGATAATAACAACGCTTCTTATAATCACTAAAGAATGCCTCATATTTAGATTAATTTTGTTTTATCCCATGCTCTGTTCTGATCGAAATGTCAAATTCTTGAGCGATGGCTCTGATTGATTCACCTTTTTTAAACCGTTCCAATATTTGTAACTTCTGCTTCAACATAAGTACACATTTTTTGTTCCCTGCCATGCTGCCAACGTGTACGAGTATCTGCACACTGCTGCACTGGTTCAACTGGTTAGCCCTGTGCAGCGCGGGACAGAGTGCGTTGACTTACTTTGTATCGTGAAGTATACGAGAGTGAGCGTCTATTTGTGGAGTGCCTATTTGTGGAGTTCCACTGTACCAAGATATACAGTATTACAGTGGCATACAAAATGAATTAGAAACAATACTAGGATAATAATCAAAGTATAATATAACATATAAAATGCAATACAAAAGTAAAAATACTTACACATGGCTTTTAAGGAACCCACAGATTCATTGCCGCACTCATATAAGCCCGCCATCGGTCCCTATCCTGTGCAAGATTAATCCAGTCTCTATCATATCCCAACTTCCTCAAATCCATTTTAATATTTTCTTCCCATCTACGTCTCGGCCTCCCCAAAGGTCTTTTTCCCTCCGATCTCCCAACTAATACTCTATATATATATATATATATATATATATATATATATGCATTTATGGATTCCCCCATACTTTCTACATGCCCTGCTCATCTCAAACGTCTGAATTTAATGTTCCTAATTATGTCAGGTGAAGAATACATAAAAATAAATATAAAAATCCGCCGTCGTAGTTCAGTTGGTAGCGCGCCTGCTCGCCGATCCGTCGCGCGGGCCTGACTCCCTCCAGGGTCGACCACCTGGTTGGGCTCTCCCTGGGGTCCTCCCCAACCGCAAAAAAAACAGTCGGGCAAACCGCGGTGAATCCTTGGTCTCATCTCGCCATCACCAATTCCATCAGTGCCAAATAACTCAGTAGTTGACACAGCGTCAAAAAAACAAGTAAAAAGCAATAAAAAAAAGTGAACAAGTACAACACATACTAAATATATCAGAAACAACACAAAGATAACAATGAGTTTATTGAAGATATTAGGCCTAAAAAAATATAATATAAAAAGTGAGCAACATACAATATGAATAAAAGAATTATAGTCAATCACGATAAAGAGAAAGATAAATAGGCCTAATACTTAAAAATACCAAATGTATGTTAATTACATGATTACTTATTTAAAACTTACAAATGGTTTTTAAGGAACTCGGAGGTTCATTGCCGCCCTCATGTAAGCCCGCCATCGGTCCCTATCCTGTGCAAGATTAATCCTGTCTCTATCGTTATATGCCACCTCCCTCAAATCCATTTTAATATTATTCTTCCATCTACGTCTCGGTCTTTTTCCCTCCGGCCTCCCAACTAACACTCTATATGCATTTCTGGATTCGCCCATAAGTGCTACATGCCCTGCCCATCTCAAACGTCTGGATTTAATGTTTCTAATTATGTCAGGTGAAGGATACGATGTGTGCAGTTGTGCGTTGTGTAACTTTCACCATTCTCCTGTAACTTCATCCCTCTTAGCCCCAGATATTTTCCTAAGAACTTTATTCTCAAACATCCTTAATCTCTATTCCTCTCTCAAAGTGAGAGTCCAAGTTTCACAACCGTACAGAACAACCGGTAATATAACTCTTCTACAAATTCTAACTTTAAGATTTTTTGACAGCAGACTAGATGACAAAAGCTTCTCAACCGAATAATAACAGTCATTTCCCATATTTATTCTGCGTTTAATTTCCTCCTGAGTGCCATTTATATTTGTTACCGCTGCTCCAAGATATTTGAATTTTTCCACCTCTAAGAAGGATATAGCCTATCTCCAATTTTTATATTTCCATTTCGTAAAATATTCTGGTCACGAGACATAATCATATACTTTGTCTTTTCGGAATAATTTTATTAAATTACTCAAAATTAATCAATTTAGAATACGCAAAATTAAATTTCAATTAATTACATTATGCTAAATTAAATTGATTTAAATTAAATTACGAACAATTAAATTGAATTAAATTATGTTGAATGAAATTATGTTAAATATAATGAAAACAAATTACGCTAAATTAAAATAATTATGCTAAGTTACATTAAGTTATCCCAAACAGTACTACGCTAGATTAATTTACTCTTTTCTAAATTATAGTAAAGTAAAAATACGCTGTGTCGAATTGCGCAAAATTAAATTATACAAAACGAAATTACGTCATATTAAATTAAATTAAACTACTTAGTACTTAATCCGGTCCACTTGCACCTTTCGGTGTCGAGGTAAATTAAATTAAATTAAATTAATTCTCCTAAATTGCATTAAATTGCACAAAGTAATTTAATTAATTGACGCTAAATTACATTAAATTAAATTCCGCTCCATTACATAAAATTAAATTACCCTGAATTATTAAAATTCATTTACTCAAAACTAAATTAGATCAAATTAAATTGTGCACAATAAATTAAGTTACGAAAATTGCGTTTAAACAAGTGACGCAAAATTAAATTACATTACGCTAATACAAATTAAATAACATTGTGCTAAATTATATTAAATTAAATTAGGCTGAACAACACTGAAGTTGAACTACGCTAAAGTAGATTACGTTTAATTACATTACATTACGCAAGATTTAGTAAAATTACGCTACCTACATACTGCCATAGCAACGACAGGCAATTCATGTTTTGATCTTTACTGTTTTAATCGCAATACTCTTTTAAAATTTCAATTAATACTGATAATGTCCATCGTCCAAAAAACAGTATGCAATACACGTGCGTTAAGTACGTAACAGAATCTCGGAAACTGAAAAAACTCGGTTTCGCCCCGTTTTATCAAACTGTTTCCTCGATTCTGTTATAATGCACTTACCACTCTTGTATCGCAATATACTATTACGAAATTTGTGAAAAGTTACGTAGGAAATTAATGAAAATAATACATCAAATAATAACCACGGTTTTCCACGTTATACTTCAAGTTTACAGTCTTGTTGCGATCTGCTTACTGTGGTAGGAAGAAAAATTTTGCCGTGACTAAGGGGCTGAGAGCATAAATGGTATAACTCCATATGGGACAGTTCTGAGTAACACGAGCAGTTCTAGAAATAAATATGTCTAGAGAACATTCAGTAAATAAATAAAGTGCTGAAATCTGATTACTATGATGACTTGTATGTGTATTTCCTTGTACTATTGAAAACATTAGATATTCTTGCTACAAAATATGTAACTGCAGTCTCATGAAAAGTGGAGATACACCATTTGTGCTCTGAGCCCCTGATAGAGGGACTCAGTTCTACCTGACTCCCCACTCCAGTCTGTCCGGTGGAAGCATTTGTGTTTCTGCGCATTTTTAAATGCAAGCAGCCAGGTATATAAATTAACTGGGTGTTCAGGATTTGTCATTAATGTTCAGGTGGCGATACAGTAGCAAGAACTTGAGGTGGACGTCGATCTTCGGGTGTCAACACGTGATCAAGATTCATAGTGTACATGCTAGGAAAGTGTTTATTAATTATTATCTACATTTGAGGCGATAAATAAGTGACAAGTTTATGGATCAGTTTAGGACATTTTAAGTACCGTGTGGTTGTGCATCGAGTCAAAGTGGACACTAGACTCACCAACAATAATAAACATCTGATAAGTAAGTACAACACATCAAATTAACTAAATAATTTGTTCATAAACTAGAAATTAATACTTTTTTTTTTTTTTCGTTTCCTATGTTTTTATTTTTTTATATTTTCTGTTTTTTTTTCTGTAATTTCAATTTTATTCTCACTTTGTGTGTTAATATTTAGTCTGTTTGTTTACTATACTTATTCTATTCTATTATCTCTCCTATTCTTAATTTTAGTTTTTTTTTGTTCCTTTCCTATGTTTTTATTTTGTTGTATTTCCTGTTTTTTTTCTGTAATTTCAATTTTATTTTGACTCTGTGTGTTACTGTTTAATCTGTTTGTATACTATGCTTATTCTATTCCATTATCTCTCCTATTCTTAATTTTAGTTTTTTTGTTCCTTTCCTATGTTTTTATTTTGTAGTATTTCCTGTTTTTTTCTGTAATTTCAATTTTATTTTGACTCTGTGTGTTGATGTTTAATCTATTTGTATACTATGCTTATTCTATTCCATTATCTCTCCTATTCTTTAGTTTTTGTTCCTTTCCTATGTTTTTATTTTGTAGTCTTTTCTGTTTTTTTCTGTAATTTCAATTTTATTTTTACTCTGTGTGTTAATGTTTAATCTGTTTGTTTACTATGCTTATTCTATTCTATTATCTTTCCTATTCTTAATTTTAGTTTTTTGTTCCTTTCCGATGTTTTTATTTTGTAGTCTTTCCTGTTTTTTCTGTAATTTCAATTTTATTTTGACTCTGTGTGTTAATATTTAATCTGTTTGTTTACTATGCTTATTCTATTCTATTATCTCTCCTATTTTTAATTTTAGTTTTTTTGCTCCTTTCCTATGTTTTCATTTTGTAGTCTTTTCTGTTTTTTCTGTAATTTCAATTTTATTTTGACTCTGTGTGTTAATGTTTAAGTTGTTTGTTTACTATGCTTATTCTATTCTATTATCTTTCCTATTCTTAATTTTAGTTTTTTGTTCCTTTCCTATGTTTTTATTTTGTAGTCTTTCCTGTTTTTTTTCTATAATTTCAATTTTGTTTTCGTTCTTTGTATTAATTAATGTTTAATCTGTTTGTATACTATGCTTATTCTATTCTATTATCTTTCCTATTCTTAATTTTAGTTTTTTGTTCCTTTCCTGTGTTTTTATTTTGTAGTTTTTCCTGTTTTTTTCTATAATTTCAATTTTGTTTTCGTTCTGTGTGTTAATTAATTTTAATCTGTTTGTATACTATGCTTATTCTATTTTATTATCTCGCCTATCCTTGTTCCTTTCCTGTGTTTTTATTTTGTAGTCTTTCCTGTTTTTTTCCTATAATTTTAATTTTGTTTTCGTTCTGTGTGTTAATTAATGTTTAATCTGTTTGTATACTATGCTTATTCTATTCTATTATCTTTCCCATTCTTAATTTTAGTTTTTTGTTGCTTTCCTATGTTCTTATTTTATAATATTTCCTGTTCTCTTCTCTAATTTCAATTTTTGTTTTCGTTCTGTGTGTTATGCTTTGTCTAATGAGGCAGTCCCGTTATTGGGAAAATTGAAAGAGTGTCTTTCTATATAAAAATAATTCATACAAATAACCAATTAAAATTAATTAATACGTTTGATCCCTCTGCTTGTTAAATCATATGTATGGTCAGAAGATGTATACTATTTTACAATACAAAAGCGCTTAATTAAGATTTACTTAAACAAGTCAACTGATTATTCAATATATTTGATTTATTCTGATTTCAGTGTTTTCCGAATTGAACAAATATAAGTATACATGATTAAAATATTATCTTAAAAATCGTCTGAAATATAAAGATGAACAACATATTTATAGTACCAGATGATATTTGACATATTATATCCTTTAGCCGAACCTAAATGTTACACAACCACTGAAATAAATCATAGCCAGAGTTACGTGTTAAGGTTATATAACTCTATTTTGATAATAAATCCTGACCTAGGTTATTTTGAGTTTAACGAATTTAAGAAAATATTGAGCAAATTATTTAGTCTCATTTTCCTATTCTCTTTTTCTTAATTTCAATATATTGTTTATTCATTCCAACTCATATTCGGTTCTTGACTTGATTCTCTACTTTTATCTTCGTAATTATCCGTGTTTTGTTATATGTAATTGTATTGATTTTGTAATGTTATTGAATCTTTGTTATGTTCCATTTAGTACAAAATAGTTATTTATAGGAACCGCCCCCCCCCCCGAACACGAGCTTGCTCATACGGGTGTGTGCTATGTAAATAATATGTATTTATTTTGTATCTTATGTAGGAATAAATACTAAATAATAATACATAGGATAGGAAATAGTATATGCAATTACATAATATATAAAGCACAACATATGATACATAGATTCATAAATAACATTAAAATCATTTTATTTAGATTCTTAACTACGCTTAACTAAATACACTATAAGATACATGTGAATATATCGTACGTCAATAGGAAGATTGAGTCAAAATCACCCAACTTAAAATCCGATGGAACACCTTTGAAGTTGTCGAATCATACTTTTCGGGTATGATAAGATGGTTATAAACCATACTTTTCGATTATGATAGGATGGTTATAAACAATACTTTTCGGTTGTGATATGTTGGTTATAAAATATCCTTTTAAACTCAGGTCATTTTAATAAACAAAGTTAGTTTCTTGAAAGGTCTTACATAATTTTCGTAGATGCTCCTCACTTTAACAATTCTGAATTTAAAATGGGATATCGTGAGGTACATCATATATAATAACATATTAACTGCAATTCTGAATTATGTAAGTGTCTATATAAGCTAAATATGATCATTTCTATGACTTTGACATTTTGTCAATAATTTTACGTAAGTTAATCACATTAGTTTTTCATCTTGTTTACATTTCGTCGTTGTTCCTGCAATAACTCCTATATGACATATTTATTGATTTTCAGATTTTTGCTCTATTAAATAACTTAAATAGTGACACAGCCAATAATAAAATCTCCTATAGCCTATGTAATTATATTTCTTTGTTTCGAAAATGTAAGAATTCACAGTCTCCTATGTACGGCTGCTATAGGATGAATAAATGTGTTTTTTCTTTCTACTGAAAAAATTTTATATTTTGCACATAGGAGTTATTGCAGGGACAACGACGATTTGTATATTTCATGTCAGCAATTACATTCATAATCTTGTTTACATAACATAGCTGTCTATATTAAATAAAACCGGTTGATATCACACAGATTAACGATGATTTTAGTATACTATGTACGTCAAAATTAATTATATAAGTCACTAGATTGTTTGCAATAGTCATACTATTCGTAAATAAATGATTACATTACATAGATTTAAGATTCAAATACTATTTTATTTAAATTTGATCACAACAAGCATGTGGGTTATTGTGATATTTTAATATAACTTACAACTATGATGATTTAGATATTGTACTTGTAGTCTGAAGATGCCGTAAGGCGAAAACGTTCACTAATGTAATAATATGTGCAAGCAAATAATACAATGTAACGTGTTATTTGGCTAACATTTTTGTATAAATAAGTCATACAGACTGGAATTTAACAGTGTATGATTATTCAAATTCTTGGTGTCCAAGGGAATACAGCTTTGGAGGACTATAATTAATACATAACTTTAGTTAAGGAGTAAAATCACATTTTTCATGTTTATGTTAGACTGTGACAATAATTACACAAAGATAATTTAGATATACGGACAAAACAATATCCACTCAAAAACCCTATCGAATTCGTGTCAATTTTTAATATTTTAGGTTTTGTATTGTATTCTCATCCTTATAAGTAGAGGCGAGAATTTCATGCACTATAAAATCCCAAAATATATGCATGCATTCATGCACTATCAATAAAATATGCACTTTCATTTATTCCAAATTTCTTATTTCACTTGTTTTTTTTTTTTTTTTTTTTTTTTTTTTTTTGTACGCAGAGAATGACCTCTCTACATCGCAAGAATTTATGGGTTCAAACTTAACTGAACATATTTGTAATAGTATCAGGTCAAATTCTTCATTCAAGTTTTCGCCACAAATAACCTTATTTAATAATAAGAGAAAGGTGCGCTGGAAGGAGCATTAAAGTTTGTCACACTGCACTGTTTATATTTTGTCTTTGATGAGGTCAGTTAGCGATCCTATTCTATTTCTGCACCTTATTTACTAAACAAAAGAATCCGTAGTCCGGGTTCGCGTTTATGACCCTATCCAGTTTATTTTAAAGAAGTTTTGTAATGTTTTCCAAAGAACAACTGTCATAGAAAATATTCGGAAACAGAGCTAATACAAGAAAAAAAAAGAAAGAAAAACAGGTCTGACCTTGCGGCAGTAACGCGGAGGAAATTGTGCACTCTCGAACAAGCGGTGCGCACGATACGAACCATCTGAGCAGCGCCCAAGCCTCGAACACTTTTCTAGTTCCATTCTATCTATACCTTATTTTATTTCAAGGAGTGCAGTTCGGTGGCTCCTTTGAACACCCACTTACAGATTTATGACTTCCTACACAAACAACTCTGACAATTCCATCCTGTCCCCTAGTCCCAACAGTGCACAGTTGCCACAATCCTGGTGACCTTCGAAATTATGCAGTGAAACTGATGGGATTCTTGGACTTCGGAAAAGATGCGACAACTCTGCCTCCACGTGGATTTGACGGGAGCCTGTCAATTCTTCTGAACGAAGGTTGTGATTGGTTACTAACAGGAGAAGACAAGATTTCCGTCACAGTAAGGAAGACATTTATTTATGACAACCAATTAGTAGTGGGCAGTAGAAGGTCTGTCGGCAAAGTCTTTTCTATGAAACTGCACTCCATGAAATAAAATATGGTATAGCCCGATGCACGACCATGGAAAACGAAGAAGTTTTGCTAACTGCTATTTGCGCTTTGGTAGTAGTGGGATACGTTTTCAACAGAAAGAGACGTAGACCTACGAAATTGTACAAGAAACGGCTAGGGAGTAATTTTTAAGTGCTATAAACATTCAAGACATCAGCGATCAGTATAAAAACCTTAGGACTACTCGGATGATTTCCACCAGTTCTGGTGAATTATTGATGAAAATCGGACCAAACTTAAAAAAAAACAGCCACCAACATGCGAGAACCAATCTGAAGTCAAGATAGGACAGTATTTATTGTATTAAACTCAATTCATCCTTTGAAGAATGTTATTGTGTAATTAACAAAATATGTAAAACACTATTTTTGGTTGATTATCTGTAGTATATGTCAATATTCCAGGTTCGCAGTGATTTTACGATTCTTGGTGACGGGATTCGTTTACAAGCCTTCAGTACCTTTTGCGAATTTCAAAACAGATTATCTGAGAAATAATCCCAGAAGTTTGCCCAGCAATTGTCAGCGCATTAAAGGAAAATATCAAGATGAGTTAAATCATAGTACCAATATAATGTGCTTCTTTAATGGGAATATTTTAATCGCAATACAAATAATGAAACATGAGATAATTGCAATTAAAACATTGGAAATATCACACCAAGATAAATCAATAATATTTCGAAATTGCATTGTAATAAAGAAACGCGTACAATAAAACTAAAAACATTTTCTTTTTCGAGTAATCAAAATTTGATCGCCAAATGATGTTTTTAATTTAAGTGCACAGCCAAAACAAGTATTTTAAATCAGCCAAAGAAAATTATTTTAAAATAAAACATAGGAATGCAAAATATATACAACTAATACTACAAAAATTGTTATTCAATTAATTAAAAATAATAATAATAATAATAATAATAATAATAATAATAATAATAATGATAATAATAATGATAATAATAATAATAAAAATAATAATAGTAATAATAATAATAATAAGAAGAAGAAGAAAACAGAAGATATTAAACGTGTTGGTTTTGACTATCTGAGTAGCCTATGTGATGAACATTCTGGGGACGGAGTTTTGGTTGGATGATGTTGAAGAGAGCCAGGAGAATTTGATTCAAATCCGAAAGTGACAGAGTGTAATGTAGTAAGAATGGAATTGGAGATTTTGTCATTCAAAGGTCGGCTTGAGAAGACTCTTGACTCGGAGGACGTTGTGGTGGTTCGGGAGCTGAACCATAGGAAGTTGAGCAAGTAATTGGTTGAGTAGGTTGTTTAGGATAACCCATTTGGGAAGAAGACATAAAATAAAGGTGCAGATGAATGAAAACGTTCTTGTCCATAGTAAGTTGGCATTTCAAAGAAGTTGCGTTTTGCTTTCACCTGAATGTCATAAATAGCTTGCTGAATTCCTTTCCTTAGTAGTCGCACGATATGCTATCATTTTCGATGAAAGGAAAGCACAAAATGATTTGACTTCACACTGTTCAACAGTGATCTTTAACCTCCCAGAAGCCATCGGCGTGGTTCAGGTGGTAGCGCGTTTGCCTGCTGATCCGGAATTGCGCTCAAGCATAGGTTCGATTCCTGCTTGGGCTGATTACCTAATTGTGTTTCTCTGAGGTTTTCCTTAACCGTAAGACGAATGTCAGGTAATCTATGGCGAATCCTCGGCCTCATCTTGTCAATTGCCAACTCGCTATCACAAATTCTATCGACCCTAAATAAACTAGCAGTTGATAGAGCGTCGTAAAAATAACCAATTAAAAAAAATTAACGTCCCAGCAGTAACTTGCATAATTCCAACGGCGGTTGCCAGTAATTCTGTACCTATCATCCTGCTTTTTCGCTCGTTTTGGAGCCCTGTCTCATCTTGCGTGTTAACTGGTAGGTTCCGTTGTTTTTGTTATAATAGTCAATATCACCAGGATTCCATAATTTATGAGGTTCAATCTACTTCAGACCACTCCATGCTTGGGGTGTGCGCGTTTCACGAGACAAACGACAACGAACCCGTCCACACTGCGGCAACGAATCCCTTTGTGTTCGCGAGAAAAACCGACAGGGAACGGATCGTTGCGCGGCATTTGAGGTGTGCGCATTCTTGCCGCAGCGCGTGCTTGAAATCGCGTACAAACGAGAGAACGAAGTCTCGAATTCTGTTCGATCCTTGTTGCATTACTGCCGCAGCGCGTCCGTGTATTCCCGGCCATGCTGCAACGCCGCCTCCTCGCCTATGTAAGCGGTCATTAGAATTAACGTGAACCCATTCAGATGAACAATAGCATTATTAGCCAGGATTCAGATATTGTTATAACATGAGTATCCAAAGGTGTAAATATTGCGTGAATTTCATCGATGTGAGAAACTAAACTTTGAGTATTAACGTGAGCAATTTTAAGAGAATGAGGATATTCAGAGAAAGCTGTTTTTATGACATACAGAGCTTCGGGGGTGCAGTTTGGGTCTATGGTAGAGAGGGGGACAGGGTCATTGCCTTCTTCCTTGTCAGAGTCTGTCGGATTTCTATTGTAATGTACTAATGTTGCTAACTTAATGACTATTCACTTGTCTCAATGCTGAAGTTTACAGACGTAAATTCTAAAAGTACGAAATTATAACTATGATTATATGACTAAACTAGATACCGGTAAAGTAGGTATAATAGGACGATATATAAACAGTTAAGAGCTAAGAGAAAATAATTACAAAGATAGAATAAGTTGTATTAGAATGCCTCTGTTTCAAAGTTTATGTGGCACTGAGTCACGCTTTAAGCCTTAGTTTTTCTGAACCGACGCATGCGAGGTGCGAGGTATGCGAGAGATTGTGAGTGGTTTCTCTAACGCAGATCTCGCAGTTAAAGAAACCACTCACTATCTCTCTCTCGTGTAGTCCGGATTTGTGCGAGGCGGGCCTCGCATGCGTCAGTTCAGAAAAACCAAGGCTTTAAACTATACCACCGACACGGTGGTAGAATCTCCATCTTTAACGCGTATAACCCGTCCAAAGTCCACACATTGGTAAGGCCATACCTGGTGATACACTACTGCAGCAGATTGTATCTCATCTGCACGAGATCTTCTCGGATCGTCGTAGAACTGCCCTTCAGACCCCTCTTGTTTCTGAAGACCTCGCTTCGCTTCCTGTAACTAACGAACTTGACTATGACAGACGCGTAGCTCCCTCAATTCTCTTGCATACCCTGTCAATGTCCTCTAGCTTCAGTTCGACACCAATTCCTTTTGCCGTATCTATAACTATCTTATCTGTGTCCTCGTCGTTTTCCTCGGGCACACAGATATTCCAACAAGCAGTAGGCCTATACTTTGAAATGATCCAGCTCCATGTATGGTTGTCGTCGATCTCGTATCAGTAGCTGCTATTCAAATGAAGAAGGTGAAGAACATTTCACTTGTTATTTTGCGAGCCAATTGATCTATATTTCATATATAAACTTTTTAAAAACTAAAAATCAATATAAATCAATAAATCTCAAGTACAGTATCACGTCTGTTTAAATATTCCCGCTGTTGTGTGACTTCCACGTCTCAGTTCCTTGAGCGGCAGCGACAGGCAATGATTCTCAAATTTAAAATTTGTTCTTCTATGTTAGGGTGGTTGCTATGACAACGACTGAGACATTTCCCCCTCCCGCACTTGCATATTCTTCAAGAAACTGGTATTGCTGTGACGAACACGTATTTAGTCTTCAGCCCAGCCGATGCCCTTTCTATAATGGGTGATACGGAGATTTACGACTACTTGTCTGTCCAGCAACATGGCCCGTCCTAAAGAAAATTCTTTCCTAAAAATTCTGCTTTGTCAAGTCTTCTTCCTATATAGGCCCTATTATGTTTTATGATTTTAATTTTTGTGCTGATATCTTCATTCCTTTAATTTTTTTATTCTTCTGGCTACAATTTCACTGAAGGACCTCATAGGAAAATTCCATTAAAAATTAATACTATGAAAGCAATGGAAAGATAGTTTGATATTCTGAACACAGCCTTGTTAGTGGAAGTTGTGAATGAATTTTTGCCTTTCCTCAGTCTGTTTTTCGTCGTGTTTTGTATGTCGAGCTCTCGACGATCGCTATTCACTTGTGATAGTTTTTAAAATATAATTTATTTTACTTATCACTTTAAGTCTGCTTGTTAAGTGTGTTTCAGTTTTTAATTAATTTCTAATAAGTGTGTTAGGACCTGCTAATAATTTTTGTATTGTTATGTTGCAATGTGGAAATGAATCCGTTCAATGACACAGTGTGTACATTAATTCAAACCTCGTTTAATCGCTGGTGTAAGCAGGATAAGCGATATCTATTGTTTCTAGACAGAACTCGACCAATTTTAGACATAAACTGTAAAAAAAAAAAGTTAAATTCACAAACTGGTAAATCTTACGAACTTAATTTTAAAACATCATGGTACAGCAAGCATCAGTGAGTGGTTGTGTGGGAGCCACTACATTGAGCCACTACTTTGACTTGTTCCATATTCTAGCTGTAAGCATGTATGAATACCATGGAATGTTAATAAATACAATACAATACAATACTATTTTGTTAATCATGTCTACTGCTTGGAGTTAAAGAACATGTATAGAATGAAATGGGATTCAGTGACTTTTCTAAAATAATGTTAGTCGTGCTCTACAAAAACAGAAAATTCGGTGGAACATTTAAAGTGCATGCTGCAGTTCAAACATATACAGAAGAATATGAACACTATGGGGAATACTCTGAAAGAAAATGCTAGGCTATTGTTAGTGCAATATATTGAAAATGTTCGTTTAAACAGACATGTTATGCGGTCATCGACGCTGCTTTGTATTTAAGAAAGCAGGAATTATCATTTCGGGCCCATGACGAAAGTACTTCTTCACTTAATCGTGGAAATTTCAGCTACCAGTACTGCACTATGCTAGAATTTTGAACGCAGCGAAAAGGAGAAGTGAATTCTCACGGAGAAAGTATGGACTGCTTCTATAGTGGAAAAAGTGATGTAGAATATGGTCGTAATTACAAGATATTATTCTTTGAGATCATTGACAATATCATCATGCAGATCGATAAAAGATTTGGGGATTTATAAAAACTTCGTTTCGTCAGCCTGGCTGATACTTCCAAATTTGACACTTAGGCTATAGTAGAAACTTCCCACATGATCCGCTTTCTTCACTGCAAACTAACTATTACAGAATATTAAAAAAGACACAGCTTCTAAAAACTGAACTTGAGCTTTTGTACCAGAACAGTGAATATAGGAATATACCAGTTAAGAAAGTTCTAGAACTTCTTCGTGGCAACGATGTCAACAAAGATGTATTTGGAGAAGTATATAAGTTATATTCCCTCATTTTAATAGTGCCATCTACTAGCGTATCGGTCGAGAGGAGCTTCTCGTGTTTAAACGAATAAAAAATAAAACAGAGAAACTCAATGTCACAAGAGACTGTCAGCGTTAGGGAATATTTCGCTCATAAAAGATGTGTTGGACAAGATGGTGGAATCACAGTCTTCCATGAGAACGTTATTGGCAGGCTCGCAGGCCTGAAGGAATGGAAGCTCAACTTAGAGTACAAAAGATAGGTAAGCAATAAGCATATCTTAATTTGCATGTACCGGTATGTGCAGTGATAGCTGGCAGAAATAAATACACTGGAAATCACTTTCCACGATTGAATATCATGGGAATTTATGGGAGGAAAGTCCCGTCGCTCTAATTTCCGGCAGCCAATCGCGTTGCAGGTCGGCTACATTTAAACGTGTGCGTCTTGTGATTCGCTGGTGAAGACATTATTCATTTCTTAAGGCTCGATAAATACTTAATATAATCGCCCTCCATTTTGGCTCTTTCGTTGGCGTTCGCAGAAAGCACACGAAGACGTTATTTGCCGCTCAATTATTTTCTGAATTACAGTGCGTTTGATTTATTATCATAGGAGCTACGACATGATAATGTTTAACGGTGTGGCAAATAGATTCCTCGTATGGTAACTCGGGAACTAAAGAACAAAAATGGCGAACGATACTACCTACCTAGACTTTATAGAGCCTTGACTTCCTAAGACGTAAGCAAAGAGGCGGAGTCACGCCGGAAATAACAGCGTCGCGACTAATAGTTCCGATTATTATCAATGCAACTAACCTACATGGGCTTTGAAAACCTTGCAACAATTTTGTGCTTCACCTACTTTTTCAGGCACGAGCCGCTACTGCTATGTCGTAGACCATTTGGTACGTCATATTCTGAATCCAAAGTTTTTCTTGATCTACCCAGGTTGTGACGTTCTCATGGTAGTGTCGCTACAAGTGACATACTCAAAATATTTCTAAATAAACAAATTGTGTTAAAACTCTAAGCTGCATGTTCTTTACAGATACCTTATTATTTCCGTTATTTATCCCGAATGAAGCAAAACAAAGATTACTTATGTATTAAGAAATAATATGAGAGGAGGAAATGACACTATGAAACATTAACCAATTGAAAACGCGAATATAAGAGACGTTAGGAAGCCGAAAGAAAATAAATAATTAACATAACAGATTCAATGCACACGTTTAACATAACACTATCACAGGAAAAACAAGATTCGTAACATTCACGTGACGATATCAGTTGACGTTGTACAGTGTACACATCTGTAATTCCGCCTGCGAAACCGTTAAATACCTCCCACATATTATCTGGACTGATATTTGGCCTGCCTAAGCACAAAATGAACTACTTCAATCGGACACCTTGTACAACCTAGACGGAGTTTTCTATAGTACGTGACACTGAAGTTTTTTTAACAAAGATAGTAGGAAAATGGTCCAATTTTCAGATAAAAGTTTGTTTCGAATGTGATGTACACTACATCAATTCTGGGTATTTGTTTTTCCTGATTATAAAAATTGCGGACAAGAAAATAACTTCAAAACTACATAACGAGGGTACTTGCCTTTTCCCATATATAGTCTATCTTTGTGGGAAAGCATTTTGAAATCCAGTTACAAGAAAAACTAGTGTAGGAGTCGGTACGATGTTGAACCATATTTGAGATTGAAAGTAGAAAATATTGAACCGGGATAGAGAAGATTATTTATGTAAATAGGGACACGATTTCTCCCATCATAATTAATTTGAGTGTATGCAGGATCTGTTACATTGTATTCACTTGTAATATAAGTTAGTGAAATTAAATTTATCTCTCTTTTTCTAATTCACATATTCTCCACCAAATTGCTTGTCTTGAGTAACTACCATACAGATACAAACATTTAGAAAAGCAGGGACTGCTTGCTTTGTTTGTTTTTTTTTAAATGGCGGGTCTGCAATTCTTAGCTATTCATGTAGGGCTAATATAATACAGTAAAAAAAAAAAAGTCGGGCTAATTTGATACAAACTTTAAAATGTATCAAAGACTCAGTTTGAAAATGTTAAAACTGAGGTCATAGGAGTACATATTATGCTCCTCGAGGATCAATATTGAACAATGTTTAAACAAATCATTATCTGCCTCATAAATGTATTAAAAGAAAAGGCAGTTTTGTTTCTTGAAAAAACTTTGATATGATACTCGGTTACTTTTGTTATTGCTCCTGAATTAATAGAGATAGAATAATTTTTAAATTTTCATTTTATTCACAATAATGTCAGCTTTCTTTTTCTATAAAGAAAAGCTGTGAATGTTGAGCAGGCTAGCAATAATTACTGTGTTAATGTGAAGACCCATTATGATACGCTAGAAGGACTATTATAATGTTATGTTTACAATTTACAATGAAAGTAATTCATCAAGTTGATCAATTTTCTAAGATAAAGTAATGTATTATCTCTCGACGGCTATTTCATAATTTCTCAGATATTGAGGGATGTTTCAATTGACATTTGGCATGTCACCTACAATTACAGTGTAAGTTAAAAAAATTACACATATACATTTATTTTTACTTATTTGCCTAATAATTTTAGCTTATTAGTCATTCTTCTCTCCGCTAAAATGCATTCATAATTATTTCAGAACGTATTTTAACTTAACTTATTTTAGCAATACAAACTGTATCACAATTTTTTCAATCTATTTCCTTACACACAAAAAAATTATTTGGATATACAGCAATTTCCTAGCATTTGCAGCAAGTGTTAAAGTTTCAGTAAACTCAATAAATTTTTATGGGAAAAAGAGTTCATTTCAAAAGTTTCTAAATCATAAAAGAAGACCGCCCCATTTTGACGTTAAGAGTCAGATCGGGAAAATTTTGGGTGAAAGTGTGACCAAGTCCATCGGCTTTTTTTCCGTAGGCTATAGGCCTGGGTTCAAGAGAAAAAAAAATAAAACATTACAAGTCGAACGACTGTAAACATAGCGCACCGGATACAAAACGCCAATACACCGTGTTTACAATTAATCACTGATATTAGTAATGTGAATCATCTACAGGAATTCTTTGTGTCGATGCAATATAAGATGGAAATTTATTCTTTAAACATAGGGTTTAAGCTATAGTCGCATTGTCGTATTTTGCTACTCGACTTCTAATAATGCAACAAGCTTTGAAAGAAAATGTGCAAAAATGCGACAATAGCATTGGACTTCAGAAACGAAGAAGGCAATGTAGAAAATTAAATCAGAGACATGTTTGAACCGTTGCGGTTTGAACTAATCTGAATTTAAATGAAATGCTAATGGCATAGGCAATGTTCAAGAAGGTATTGAGCAATAGATATTCAGGAATTGATTTCAAAGAGTTTGTGCAATTCATGTAAGTTAATTGAGCAATTTCTTCTGATTGATTTATAAAATTCCATCGCATACTGTAAATTGTGAGCGAGGATTTAGTTGCATGCATCTTGTAAAAACTGGAATTATAAACTGCCTTTCAGTAAGAAGAGTTAGCACTCTGCTAACAATAAATCTTGAAGCGCTTATTAGTAAAGAATTTCAATGTTTAGAGTGCTCATAAAATAACGTATTTTAACGTGATGTACTGTAAATTCAGTAATTGATTCTAATCATATCTAAGTTTAATGATTTACTTACATAAATATATCTAGAGTGTGATAAGATGGATTGAAAGTAATAAAACTCGAAGAAACAATTTACATAACTTTTTGTTCTGCATATTTTATTAATTTTATATTTCTGGCACAATTGTTTATAAAATTGCACAATTATTTCGCAATTTGCTCAAAAGTAATTTTTCAATTGCGCATTTTTGCGACAATTATTTATTTTCTAGCTTGAACTCTGACTTAAAACCATTAATTTTCGCAAGCATTGCAAAATGATATAAACGTAGAAAGCTACGAATATGTGCATTAAAAAAAAGAAAAAGAAATATGAAAAAGGGATTCGAACCTGAACTCCAGACACTGTTTATACTCGCGTCAATCACGCTACCGCCTGAGCCACGCTGCTACGGTCCGTCGTGTTGCAGCAATGGGGAGCTACGCTACAGTCGTTTGGCTCTTATTTTTCCAATTTATTTTTCTCTTGAACCCAGGCCTATCTGGAAAAAAGCCGAGACATGGGCCTTATGGATTTGGCCATACTTTCACCCAAAATATTCCCGACGCGAATCTTAACATCAGAGTCTCCTTGTTAGTTAATTTCAATGTGATTTCAATGAGAATTTTACAGTGATACATTAAGCATCTCTGTGTATGACAATAGCCTTACTTCATTTCTCCATATAATTTGGCCAGATTTAAAGCACTGTATCAGAATAGCCCTCTAGTGTATCACAGTATCTCATGGTTTTGTTTTAATTTTATCCAGTATTAAAAAATATTTAACTTCAGATCCTTCATAATACAGGACTTAATTTTTTCAAATTTGTATACGCCTTGACAGAAAAAAAATTACACGAAAACATTGATTTCTTGCATCATAATAGCCCTACAATGACCCTACAACAGATGATGAGGGATATAGATCATATTATAGACTTTTGATTGTCGTGTAACTTGACGTTTTCGAAGTTACAAGAAATGTTGCATTACCACTACCTAGCCCAGCACAAGGGGATTATTTAAACCCAATCACTGTTTCTATTACTGTTATTTATATATCTCCGTTGTTTAATTATTTTTATATTTTTAAAATTAATTTGCATTAATGTACATTATTAATGATATCCTCCTGGACATGAAGAGAAACTGCGCGGTCGGGGAGAGGGGAAGCGGAAAAAGCGTACCATACGTCGCCATCGAGACGAGGGAATCGTGTTGGTTCATGATTAACAGATTAGGAGAAAGTATCGAATTAGGGTACCTGCAATTTTATTTGGCTTTTGATTTTTACAGCGAGCTGTGACATTTTGGCCTACTGAAAATATTGCTAGGCTATTTTTGGGCAATATCTTTGTAAAAAAATCTAAAAGTTATAAAAATATAATTTTAAATATTACCAGCTACCACTACCGCCGTCTAGGTAAGCATATAGTACAGTGTTTTAATTATTTCTTGTTGCCGCATACAAGAAATATTAAATTCGACCAGAGTTAAAGACTACAACAATTACTGCTTTGCTTATTCACACCTGCACCGCGTCGCAAAGGAACCGCTTGCTCAATTTCGAATAATTGACATATAACAATTACTCGTCATTTTTAATGTGTAAATGCAGGCAGTCAATGCACTTACTAATTTGTTTCCTAAGTTCCAAAAAACTATTTTATTATAATCTAAAAAAATTGACTCGAAATTATCGTAATTTGGAGAAGATTTTTAATACCATTATAGTATAGCCTATCGTTTGTTGGATGAAATTATTGTATAAACAATAATTATCACATGGGGGGCAACCCTGGATGTACAGCTATTCTATAATGTTGCTCTTTGACACTATTACAAATAGCCCCCGCTCCAAACCATATTTCTGGGTGCGCCCCTGGTCCATGTGGACGCAATAACGATAGGATTCTATTTGCTTTAGTTGGGGATCTATTTAGTCCAATGAGAAGTTCTGTTTCATTCAAACTGTAATATTAAATAATGACACATTAAAGTTTTGTTACCGTATGTATTATAGTCAGTTTTTGGTAAAAATTTTAACCCCCCCCCCCCCGAGAGCAAAATTCTGGCTGCGCCACTGCTGTATAGCATAAAAAATATCAACTGAATTACTGAAAATCATTTCTCTGATGTGTTTATGTACTCTGCAAACTTATAACTTGCTAGCCACTACTGTCGCGTTAGCTGTCAAACATCGGCATATTTTATACGTTTATACTAGTGACAGACCACAGTCACTAGGCCTAATCGCGATTATCAACCTAATCACGATCGTGGTTCTAATGTGTATCTAGAACTATAATTCTTCTACTTGAAAGACTTTATGTATCGCGTGCCATCAATGGTTCACGGTCAGATACGAATTTTAATAATTGGAATTGTGATTATACTGTTTGTTTAGTAGGGTGGAGTGAATCTATACATAAAATTGTTTTTTATCTATTTTCTAAATGTAATAGTTGCAAGAATCTGTCTTTTCACTTAACTTAGGAATGTAATTTTTGTTTAATTTTTTGATATGCCCCAAGGGCTTTGAAGTTTCTTAAAATTACAATTTTTTTTGCCTTTTTTGTATATTTGTTATATTATAGCATATAGCATATAGCTAGTGAATTGCTGTAAAATCACATATTTAAACTTTATTTGGAAGACTTTAAATTGGGGTTGCAGTAAACAGTGTTTTTTTCTGTATTCATATTATTGTAAGCACAAAACAATTGTAATGTTCTTTTTTTTTTAGTTGGTTATTTAACGACGCTGTATCAACTAAGAGGTTATTTAGCGTCGATGGTATTGATGATACCGAGATGGTATTTGGCGAGTTGAGGCCGAGGATTCGCCATAGATTATCTGACATTCGCCTTACGATTGGGGAAAACCTTGGAAGAAACCCAACCAGGTAATCAGCCCAAGCGGGAATCGAACCCGCTCCCGAGAGCAACTCCGGATCGGCAGGTAAGCGCTGTAGGTTCTTTTGATTTGAAGTCAGGTTTTAATTCAATTTTTATTTATGGATTATATTTCATTATACGTCATGATAGTAGGTAATAGTGATGGATTCAGCCCCTCCAGCATTCCGAATACAGGGCAGGTCAGAGTTATTGCCTTAATTAGAGACATTGTTCTAATTTAAACACCATGCAGCATAAGAAGAATGAATTTCCATTAATTATATCATACCTAAGAGCATTGTAAATTGAGATTTCTCCGCCATTTCAAGGGGACCAAAAATATGCAGAGTCTTTTAACATACTTACTTACTTACTTACTGGCTTTTAAGAAACCCGGAAGTTATTGCCGCCCTCACATTAGCCCATCGGTCCCTATCCTGAGTAAGATTAATCCAGTCGCTATCATCATATCCCACCTTCCTCAAATCCATTTTAATATTATCTTCCCATCTACGTCTCGGCCTCCCCAAAGGTTTTTTTCCCTCCGGCCTCCCAACTAACACTCTATATGCATTTCTGGATTTGCCCATAGGTGCTACATGCCCTACCCATCTCAAACGTTTGGATTTAATGTTCCTAATTATTTCAGGTGAAGAATACAATGCGTGCAGTTCTGTGTTGTGTAGCTTTCTCCATTCTTCTGTAACTTCATCCCTCTTAGCAACAAATATTTTCCTAAGCACCTTATTCTCAAACACCCTTAACCTCTGTTCCTCTCTCAAAGTGAGAGTCCAAGTTTCACAACCATAAAGAACAACCGGTAATATAACTGTTTTATAAATTCTAACTTTCAGATTTTTTGAGAGCAGACTGGATGATAAAAGCTTCTCAACCGAATAATAACAGGCATTTTCCATATTTATTCTGTGTTTAATTTCCTCCCGAGTATCATTTATATTTGTTACTGTTACTCCCAGGTATTTGAATTTTTCCACCTCTTCAAAGGACAGATTTCCAATTTTTATATTTCCATTTCGTGCAATATTCTGGTCACGAGACATAAACATATCTATACTTTGTCTTTTCGGAATTTACTTCCAAATCTATCTCTTTACTTGCTTCAAGTAAGATTCCCGTATTTTCTCTAATCGCTTGTGGATTTTCTCCTAACATATTCACGTCATCCGCATAGACAAGAAGCTGATGTAACCCGTTCAATTCCATACCCTGTCTGTTATCCTGAAATCCCCTAATGGCATACTCTAGAGCAAAGTTAAAAGTAAAGGTGATAGTGCATCTCCTTGCTTTAGCCCATAGTGAATGGAAACGCATCTGACAGAAACTGACCTATACGGACTCTGCTGTACGTTTCACTGGGGCACATTTTAATTAATCGAACTAATTTCTTGGGAATACCAAATTCAATGAGAATATCGCATATATCTTCTCTCTTAACCGAGTCATATATCTTTTTGAAATCTATGAATAATTGATGCACTGTACCCTTATACTCCCATTTTTTTCTCCATTATCCGTCGAATACAAAATATCTGCTCAATAGTTGATCTATTACGCCTAAAACTACACTAATGATCCCCAATAATTTCATCTACATATGAAGTTAATCTTCTCAAAAGAATATTGGACAAAATTTTGTACGACGGCAACAAAAGTGATATTCCTCGAAAGTTACTACAGTTAGTCTTGTCCCCATTCTTAAAGATAGGTGGGTAATTCCATGCAAAACAGTATGACGAAAAACATGCATATCTCCAAATTTGTTAAAAATTGTACATTCAACTCTTTATGTCGTATATATTAATCATGTACAAAATTATGGTTGCGACAGCTACCGTTGAAAAGTAATGGGCAGTTAATATATTTTTATTTGAGCACATAGCTCTATTTTCAATTTGTTTTCTGGCCATAAGAATAATTACAAATTTTTTTTAAGATATCATTAGATAGCTTACAAAATAGGTTATTAAGATACTATAATTCAGTGCAGTTCTGAAAATTGTATTTAGAGAAATTCAGTAATAGGCTATATTTTAAAAAAACGCCATTACATAAAATCGAATATTTCAATTCACATAAAAGAATAAATTACATTTACTGAGCATTTTCATTAGGCTGTAAAATTTTCATAATAGGATCTTTAAAAATAAGAAAGCCATAAATTAAAACAACTCTCCGTGTAAAGGGTGATCTATACCGCTGCGTCATGCGCCATCACTGCTGCTGGTCACTGCGAGAAGCGTTTCCGCGTTGACGACCGGTGCGCGTCATACGTCTGATTTCAACTATAGTCCCGTCGCTCTAATTTCCGGCAGCCAATCGCGTTGCAGGTCGGCTACATTTAAACATGTGCGTCTTGTGATTCGCTGATTAATTTCTTAAGGGTCGATAAATACTTAATATAATCGCCCGCCATTTTAGCTCTTTAGTTTGCGTTCGCAGAAAACACGAAGACGTTATTTGCCGCTCAATTATTTGCTGAATTACATTGCGTTTGATTTATTATCATAGGAGTTACGACATGATAATGCTTAACGGTGTTGCAAATAGATTCCTCGTATGGTAGCTCGGCAACGTAAGAACAAAAATGGCGAATGATACTACCTACCTAGACTTTATAGAGCCTTCACTTTCTAAGACGTAAGCAAAGAGGCGGAGTCACGCCGGAAATAACAGCGTCGGGACTATAGTTTCGGTACTTCTGATGAAGCAGAATAGGGTTTTATTGCTAACTTTCCATTAACTGGAACCACACAGTGAACACTTCTTGTTCCGGGAACAATCTTGAGGCCGGCAAATCTTTGAGAATTTAGATTTGAAACTACTTCGTGTTTTTCAGTGGATGTGAATGACACAATAATTCCATGTATATTGCATTTTGACCAATCATACAGTTCTTTAAGAGTTGAAATTAGAGTTCTTTGCAGGCTGGCTTTTGCAGCGAATCGCTTGATTGTACCCCTTACACTGTCACTGGGCTTTTTACCGTGACTAGTTCCAAAGAAATGCCACTCCGCAGGAATTTGAAAATCGTGTTCATGATTAAGTAGGCTAGATTAACGGAGTTTTTTCGTTCTTGTATTCGCTAGCTGAAATCATATATTTTAGATATTTCGGTATGTGTTTGTTTCAGATGTTCTATCATTTTCCTTTAAAAACATGAACTGTTGCACTATCGTGAACTAAGCATTCCGAAATTACTGAAAAACAAAAGTTCTCTAAATTACCACCAACTAATTTCTGTAATATACTGTAAATGGGTGTATTGTTGCTTGAGAAGTACTCCAGTGATGACCTTGTGTAGCATCCTGAATAATGAAACTGTAATTCTCTGAAAAATCACCAATGATAATGAACTCATCAGGCTTTATTTCATTTTTCAGCCACTTTAAATAATTTGCTTGGGACTTTGCAATGAAGTTGTGTAGGCCTACAGAATCTTGAATTTTTTAAGCCAACCAATGAAGTTATTAATGAAATTTACGTAGCACTTTTCACTAAAATAATATTGGCCCTGTCAGTTGTAGTCCATTCCTTGTACTAAATTTCTACTAAATTTCTCTGTAACAATGACGTCAGTATTTCTGATAGATACATTTATAGTTCCTTACGTTCAGGTGCACATTTTTCTTCACTTGTTGAATTTCCCGCCTCTGTTTGTAAACATTCTTCTTCGCTTGTTTATTTGTCGACTTTACTTTCAGTCCCAGCAACTTCACTAATTATTTCAATTTTTGAAATCTTATGGCAAAAGCGTTCGCAAATAGCATCACCAACCACTAAATGCGGGACCTTTTTACACATGCTATTTGTCACTTTTCTTTTACAGACTTGTGACGAATGTTTTTAAAGTCCGAAAGTGTTGCAACACCACAGATGACTCCAAATTTTCGTCTTTAATTTAGGCATATTGAACACTTACTACTTACAACGACAGAACAGATCAAAATCGCCGTCTAAACTGAAGGGAAAAAGTTACAATGACAGAACAGAACAAAATCACCCTGTAAACTGAAGGGAAAAAGTTGCGCTGAGATTATAGTAGGAAAAAAACAAACTTTCACGTGAAATCTATTAGTGTACCGTTGAGCGGATGTCGTAACATCTGGCATTTGTCATATCGATCGCTAAGCACGCATGTGGGTGTCTGGTATGAGCGCGTGACGTAATACACTGCACGCGACTTTGATCCTTAATGGCAACATTTGCAATTCTGGTTTATTCAATATTTCCCAAAGTATTAGAGATCCCATCATAAAATTTTTGTAATCGATTAAGAAATTGTTTATCTCACCGTAAAAAATAGAGCGTGGTAAAAAAAAATATTCGATTTGAAAATATTAACATTTCTTTATTTTACTGTAAGTTTTAATACATGCTCGAAGTAAAAACTCATAATAACTCAGAAGTAAGTTTAAATATATAGAGTCATCATTGTATTGGCACAATTTTTACGTTGATACAATGAAGCATATCATTTTAATAATATTTTTAACAACAGTCTACATATCAACTCCCCGAATATTTCACCCTTCATTACTTTTCAACCATTGGTGACATGAAGTTCATATTAGGCCATTTAACTATTTATTATTATGACATTCATTTACTAGAATATTGATAAAATCAAGAATTTGACGTTACGAATTTTAAAATTTTGTACGGAATGACCCAGGTACGATTATGGACTTCTTCCATTGTTCTGGTACAATTTCCTTTTCACAAATAGCAAGTACAAGCTTATAAATTTCGTTAGATAATGCGCTTCCACCCTCTTGTATTAATTCTGCTGGAATTTGATCTATACCTGGAGACTTATAATTTTTCAGATTAACATGTATTTTTTAAACATGTTCCTGGTATCCTGTGTAGATTAAACCACTGGAGAATGTTCTGTCGCTAAAAAATCTGAACCTCCAAATTTTGTGAAAATTTAAGAATATGGTGCTCTTAGGGCACCTCTAAATATTAAGCTAGAGAAGAAAATTTGCATTGTTCTTTATGATATCACCCCATAACTTTTTCCTGGTATTACATGTTGATTCCATAAACTTCATATTTTCACTTCACCCTATTGTTTACGGTGTCCATCACCGGACGCACATCGCCGACGATTATGATAATCACCAGGAAGTGGTTTCTTTATTGGCGCACATCGCTGTCAATTCTCATTTTTACGAAAAAAAATGAATGGGAATAAATCCAAGACACTGAAGATACTATTTCTTCTAGAAGAGGAGGATGACGACGGTATTTGTATTAAACATTCCTATTATAAAGGGAAGAATACGTCCCGTAAAAACGTGACTCTCCCGTTTTTAGACATAAGTGTCCGTCGTTCCCGTAATTTTTGTCGTGACACACAAAAATCCTAGAATTTAATCAAACTTTATTTCATATGTCATGTAAAAATCAATCATTTCCCTAACTGAAGTTTACTTAATGAATTTGTGTTGAAATTATTGTCTTGATTTGTATAAATGTTTAGAAAGTGTAAAGTAAGCTACTGTCAATACACGTTAATATAATGTTTGTCATGAACAAACCTTGTTTAAAAACATTGTTCTATCTTTGTTAATTCCTTGATAGGCCTACATTTTTCAGTAACTTCTAACTTAAATTTCCTTACAAAAAAGTTGATAATGAAAGTATCCCTATTTTCGTGAGACATTTTTGACAAGCTTACTTACTTACTTACTTACAAATGGCTTTTAAGGAACCCGGAGGTTCATTACCGCCCTCACATAAGCCCGCCATCGATGTCTATCCTGTGCAAGATTAATTCAGTCGCTATCATCATATCCCACCTCCTTCAAATCCATTTTAATATTATCCTCCATCTACGTCTCGGCCTCCCCAAAGGTCTTTTTCCTCCAGCCTCCCAACTAACACTCTATATGCCTTTCTGGATTCGCCCATATGTGCTATATGCCCTGCTCATTTCAAACGTCTGGATTTAATGTTCCTAATTATGTCAGGTGCAGAATACAATGCGTGCAGTGCTGCGTTGTATAACTTTCTCCATTCTCCTGTAACTTCATCTCTCTTAGCAACAAATATTTTCCTAAGCATCTTATTCTCAAACACCCTTAATCTCTGTTCCTCTCTCAAAGTGAGAGTCCAAGTTTCACAACCCATAAAGAACAACTGGTAATATAACTGTTTTATAAATTCTAACTTTCAGATTTTTTGACAGCAGACTAGATGATAAAAGCTTCTCAACCGAATAATAACAGGCATGTCCCATATTTATTCTGCGTTTAATTTCCTCCCGAGTATCATTTATATTTGTTACTGTTGCTCCAAGATATTTGAATTTTTCTACCTCTTCGAAGGATAAATCTCCAATTTTTACATTTCCATTTCGTACAATATTCTGGTCACGAGGACATAATCATATACTTTGTCTTTTCGGGATTTACTTCCAAACCTATCGCTTTACTTGCTTCAAGTAATCGTTTGTGGATTTTCTCCTAACATATTCACGTCATCCGCATAGACAAGAAGCTGATGTAACTCGTTCAATTGCAAGCCCTGTTTGTTATCCTCAACTTTCCTAATGGCATATTCTAGAGCGAAGTTAAAAAGTAAAGTTAATAGTGCATCTTCTTGCTTTAGCCCGCAGTGAATTGGAAAAGCATCAGATAGAAACTGGCCTATGATACGGACTCTGCTGTAAGTTTCACGGAGACACATTTTAATTAATCGAACTACTGGGTGTTCATTTCAAAGTGTGTCATGACGTCACTGTTGTTGGGTCACCGATTTGAAGCGAGTTTCAGTTTATATGTTAGAGAAGTTGCCTATTATTTAAGGCGTTCTTCAATCTGAACTTGAGAACGTGTACGGTATAACTTGAACGTCGTAGCAACAGATGGCGGTCTGTACGGTCTGTGTGCTACCATAACCTCTTTCGAACTGTGTTTTGCGCCGGGAAGTCGTACGCAGGGTATTTGTTATCATCGGTTGCGTACGGTAACATTCCACAACACAAATCAAATGCTCCGTGTCCATGTTGACCGTCGAAGTTAATGCCAACAAATACGTAAGTAATCGTCTTAACCCTCTCCCCATATCCCGACAGTACGTATTTCCAAATAGTTCACATTCCTGCCACTACTGGCGTTACCGTACGTATCGGCACGTACTCTTCAGAATGAACGCCGTACTTGCTAGCCAACTTCTCTGCCTCTTAGATTATACACCTGAGCTGCGGAAGTGTAGGAAGATTGAATTCTCTAGGCTCATCAGCTAGCCGCATGACGGCATACAGCGAGCCAAGACACATTTTGAACTGAACACCCAGTAGTTTCTTGGGAACACTGAATTCAATAAGAACATTATATGCAAGCTATTTTAGCTTAGACTATATTCAGTACTTGTAACAGTCTCTGAAGTTTACGCCTGCATTTTACAATGGGACGATACTAGCCTACAGTAAACTATCGATTAACTGGGATGTTTATTATTCAGGACGATCCGTAGTGAAAAAAATAGGCCTATAAATAATATTGTCTATGTTTAAAATAAAAGAGATGGGGATCCTTGACTCCAAAAATCCATTTCGTGAATAATGCCTTTATTCATGCATAGTGTTCTGCCCAAGAGCAGGTCTTTCACTGCAAACCCAGTATTCTCCAGTCTTTTCTATTTTCTGCCTTCCTCTTAGTTTCGCATATGATCCATATATCTTAATGTAGTCTATAATTTTATATCTTCTTCTGCCCCGAACTCTTCTGTTGGAATATTTGTCATAACCGGCCAATGCACCGGATTTGTTTTGTTACCTCTTAGGTAGAACAGCAGAATCAACTGGTGAACCGCCTGGACGGTGCTTTCTATAACACGCAACAGCGAAGCTTTTTTTGACGAAAATCTGGAAACTGTCTCCCTGCTCACTCTATTCCAATCCCATTGAAAATGTACGGCCAGAGATGAAGAAAGAAATGATGTCGAAGTGGCCTGCAAATCAACGCAGGACAAAGGACGTCTTGTGACTCAAATTCAAGAAGACTGGGATACAGTATCCACATTTGATTTCATCCATGCCTCGAAGTTTCAGGCAAGTAATTCGGCCTGGCAGGTCACATACTCGGTACTGGAAGAATTTTTTTTTTCATATAAGACTATTTATTTTTGCTGCGATTTGTTCCTTCATTATTTATTTTCATTGGTATTACATTGGGGGGGGGGGGGAAGCTTATCTTTCGTTTTTGTGTGTGCCACAACCTCAATGATTTAGATGTTAAAAAAAATACAATAACCGGCACTGTAAAGGTGTTTTGTTAAACAAAAAATAGAAGTAAGATGGACACACCAAAAGCCTAAACTAACATCACCTAACGTCTCACAAATTTCCATACATCAGAACTAAGCAAAATGTAAGTTGGAAGTTTCAGTGTCGTGTCCTGTAGAAACGTCCGTGTACGTCAGCATGCCGTGCCATAGATGTCCAACACTGTACCAGTGCATCACATGGACCCATACGCGGAGTTATGGGGGGCATGGGGGCACTGTCCTCCCAAACTTGACCGAAACGGTTCTCTCTCCGCCTATGCGTGGACCCCGGCCTGCGGCTGTAACTGGTGGAGTTCTGCATCATGGCTAACAATACTGTGAGTATTGCATTGTCTGACTGGAATATTACTTCTTCGTAGTGTTGGAATATTTGTCATAACTGGCCAATGCACCGGATTTGTTTTGTTACCCCTTAGGTACAACAGTAAAATCAACTGGCGTACCGTCTGGACGGTGCTTTCTATAGCACGCAACAGCGAAGCCTATTTTGACGAAAATGTGGAAACTGTCTCCCTGCACACCCGATTCCAATCCCATTGAAAATGTACGGCCAGAGGTGAACAAAGAAATGATGTCAAAGTGACCTGCAAATCAATGAAGGACAAAGGACGCCTTGTGGCTCAAATTCAAGAAGCCTTGGGTACAGTATCGAGATTTGATTTCATCCATGCCTCAAAGATTCAGGCAAGTAATTCGGCCTGACAGGTCGAAGAATGTTTCTTGTTGTTTTTTCATATAGGGCTATTTATTTTTGTTGGGATTTGTTCCTTCATTATTTATTTTCATTAGTATTAGATGGAAAAAAAAGAAAAACCTTATGTTTCGTTCTTGTGTGTGCACATCAATGCCACAACTTGAATGATTTAAATGTTAAAAAAATACAATAACCGACAAGCTAAAGCTGTATTGTTAAACAAAAATAGATATAAGACGGACACTCCAAAAGCGTAAACTAACCTCACCAAACTTCTCACAAATTTCCATATATCAGAACTAAGATAATGCAAGTTGGAAGTTTCAGTGTCTTGTCCTGCAGAAGAGTCCTTGTACGTTAGCATGCCGTGTCACAGATGCCTAACACTGTACCAGTGCATTACGTGGACCTATGGGAGGAGTTATGTGTGGCATGGGGGCACTGTCCTCCCAAACGTGGCCGAAATGGTTCTTTCTCCGCCTATGCGTGGACTCAGGCCTGTGGCTGTAACTGGTGGAGTTCTGAATCATAGCTAACAATGTTGTGAATATTGCATTGTCTGATCAGCATTTGTAGTGTGGCATATTTGTTATAACCGGCCAATGCACTGGATTTGTTTTGTTACCCCTTAGGTAGAACAGCAGGATTAACTGGTGTACCGCCTGGAGGGTGCTTTCTATAGCACGCAACAGCGAAGCCTTTTTATGACAAAAATGTGGAAATTGTCTTCCTGCTCACCCATTGTAAGTGTACGGCCAGAGGTGAAGATAGAAATGATCTCGAAGTAGCCTGCAAATCAATGCAGGACAAAGGATGCTTTGTGGCTGAAATTCAAGAAGCCTGGGTTACAATATCGACATTTGATTTCATCCATGCCTCGAATGTTCAGGCAAGTAATTCTGCATGGCAGGTCACATACCCTCTACTAGAAGAATGGTTTTTGTTGTTTTTTCATATAAGATTATTTATTTTTGTTGGGATTTGTTCCTTCATTATTTATTTTCATTAGTATTAGATGCAAAAGAGAGTAAAAGCTTATCTTTCGTTTTTGTGTGTTGTTGTTTTCTAATGCCAGGCGTTTGACAATAAAGTCATTTGATCTCTTGCACTCCAATATTTTGCACCAATGACACAACTTCAATGATTCAAATGTTAAAAAATTACAATGACCGGTATGCTAAAGTTGTTTTGTTACACAAAATATAGAAGTAAGATGGACACACCAAAAGTCTAAACTAACCTCATCTAACTTCTCACAAATTTCCATACATCAGAACTAAGAAAAATGTAAGTTGGAAGTTTCAGTGTCGTGTCCTGTAGAAAAGTCCGTGTACGTCAGCATGCCGTACCACAGATGTCCAACATTGTACCAGTGCATCACGTGGACCCATAAGGGGAGTGATGGAGGCATGGGGATCACTGTCAATGCTATGAGTATTGCATTGTCTGACCGGAATTTGTAGTGTTGGAATATTTGTCATAACCGGCCAATGCACCAGATTTGTTTTGTTACCCCTTAGGTAGAACAGCAGAATCAACTGGTGTACCGTCTGGACGGTGCTTTCTATAGCACGCAACAGCGATGTCTTTTTTGACGAAAATGTGGAAACTGTCTCCCTGCTCACACGATTTCAATCCCATTGGAAGTGTAAAGCCGGAGGTGAAGAAAGAAATGATGCCGAAGTGGCCTGCAAATCAACGCAGGGCAAAGGACACCTTTTGGCTCAAATTCAAGAAGCCTGGGATACAGTATCGACATTTGATTTCTTCCATGCCTCGAATGTTCAGGCAAGTAATTCGGCCTGGCAGGTCACATACTACTCTATTGTTGTTTTTTCATATAACCATTTATTTTTGTTGGGATTTGTTCTTGCATTGTTTATTTTCATTAGTATTAGATGGAAAAAAAGGAAAAAGCTTATCTTTCATTCTTGTGTGTGCACATCAATACCACAAATTCAATGATTTAAATGTTAAAAATAATACAATAACCGGCATTGTAAAGGTGTTTTGTTAAACAAAAAATGGAAGTAAGATGGACACACCAAAAGCCTAAACTAACCTCGCCTAACTTCTCGTAAATTTCCATATATCAGAACTAAGAAAAATGCAAGTTGGAAGTTACAGTGTCGTGTCCTGTAGAAAAGTCCGTGTAAGTCAGCATGCTGTGCCACAGATGCCCAACACTGTACCAGTCCATCACGTGGACCCATAAGCGGAGTTATGGGAGGGCATAGGGTGCACTGTCCTCCCAAACTTGGCCGAAACAGTTCTTTCTCCACCTATGGGTGGACGCAGGCCTGTGGCCAACTGGTCGAGTTCTGCATCATAACTAACAGTGCTGTCAGTATTGCATTGTCTGACCGGAATATTACTTCTTTGTAGTGTTGGAATATTTGTCATAACCGGCCAATGTACAGGATTTGTTTTGTTACCCCTTAGGTAGAACAACAGAATCAACTTGTGTACCGCCTGGACGGTGCTTTCTATAGCACGCAATAGCAAAGCCTTTTTTGACGAAAATGTGGAAACTGTCTCCCTGCTCACCCGATTCCAATCCCATTGAAAATATACGGCCAGATGTGAGGAAAGAAATGATGTCGAAGTGGTCTGCAAATCAAAGCAGGACAAAGGAAGCCTTGTGGCTCAAATTCAAGAAGACTGGAATACAGTATCGACATTTGATTTCATCCATGCCTCGAAGGTTCAGGCAAGTAATTCGGCCTGGCAGGTCACATACTCTCTATTAGAAGAATGTTTTTTGTTGTTTTTTCATATGACTATTTATTTTTGTTGGGATTTGTTCTTTCATTCTTTATTTTCATTAGTATTAGATGGAAAAAAAAAAGAAAAAGCTTATCTTTCGTTTTTGTGTGTGCACATCAATGCCACAAAAAAAAAAATTCAATTTGGAATTTCAGTGTCACGTGCTATAGAAAACCCTCTGAAAGTCTATTTACCCAGTTGCTCTGTACAAGAATAGTTTTAATAATGATTGGAAACAGCTGTAATAATAATGAGATATACGCGGGTTGAATAATTAATAATAGGTTTATAGGACGCGTTTGAGCAAAGTAGTATTAATTTCTAATATGCGGATCTCTGAAGTAATTAATGGCTCTCAGTAAAGTAATGGGTTCTATGAGTAGTTCGACTCCATGTGAGGGTTCAATCACCGGTTTTTCTTTTCGTACTCTTTCTTAATGTCGTAGTCCGATAGCAATGATTCTAGAAGGTTCTAGTTAATATTGCTTTAAAACGGAAATATGTAAGCGATGAAACATACTAGGTAGATCGGAAAGTAACGCACAACAATTTCTTTATGGTATACTCTTTTGGTTAGAACGTTCAAAGCTGGCTGATAGTTAGTTTGAATCTTGCGCTACAGACAGCAATGGTTCGATCGGATGTCACCCTGGCGGAACGAACTGTAATTACTGCTTGAAGATAGAACGTGTGCTAGCATCGTCTTCGTGTGAAGAGGAGGGAAAATTGGAGATGTATGGCGCAACATCTCCAGGTGGTGCAGTTTCTTCGAAGAAGATCACCGACGAAGCACGTTCCGGCCAACTAGTGACTGCTGCAACACCACCCAGTATCATCCTCTACGGCAGTCATCCATCCTACTGTTCAGACTTCGCACCATCTGACTTTCACCACTTCGGCCCAATGAAGAAATTTCTAGGAGGCAAACGCTTCGGTTCAGATGAAGAAGTGAAATCAATCGTGTGCAGGTGGCTGTACGCCCAATACTTTGCCACAAAAATTGTTGTGCTTTACTTTTCTGAACCATGTGATCTTGCTCCATGCGGGTTGTCACTGATCTCGTATATCGTAGATCATTCAGCATGTCATAGTCTGAATCCGACGTTCTTCATTGTCTACTTAGGTTGTGATGTTCTGATGGTTTTGTAGCTAAAAATGACATACTTAAAAAATATTTAAGTAAATGCATAAATTTTGTCAAACACTACGCTGTCTATTCTTTACAGGTACATCCTTATTATGTGCGTTATTCATTCCGAGGGAAAAAAAAAATAATTTGAGGGATTGCAGATAACTTACGAAGTAAGAAATAATATGACAATAGGAAATGAATCGATGACATATTATTCAATGAGATACGCGACTATAAGAACTGTTGGAAAGCCGAAAGAAAATAAATAATTAACATAACAGATTGACTGCGCATGTTTAACACAAAAATATGACAGGAAAAATAAAATTCGTAACATTCATGTGACGATGTCGGTGTACGTTATCTTTATTCCGCCTGCGAAGCCATTAAATACCTCCCACATGTCTGGAATGATACTTAGGCTTAAATCAGAGACCTTATAATATCTGGACGGGGTTTTCTGTAGCGACACTGAAGTTTTTTTTACGAAACAAGTTGGAAAATGGTCTAATTTTCAGACGAAAGTTTGTTTGAAATGTAAAGAATTCAAATAGGACGATAGATGACTTGAAAACAGATCAGAAAATAGGTACTAATTGGAAAGAATTGATCGGTGTACAAAAGCTAAACGTAATTATTTTATACGTGAAATAAAGAAGTAGAATCCTTCAACATTAACATGAAACTCACATTTCACTTCACTTAGTATATACAAGACATACCAAAAGCCTGAAGTAACCTAACATAATCTGTCACGGCTTAGTATATGCAAGACTTATCAAAAGCATAAGTAAACATAACGGCTAGGTGAGAGAAGTCAACATGTGTGTGTGTGTGTGTGTGTGTGTGTGTGTGTGTGTGTGTGTGTGTGTGTGTGTGTGTTTATTTACACTGCAAATGGAGTAAATACCCGGTGGCAGTGGTAACTATATACACTCAATAATGACAATTAATAACAATGATAGGAACGATCATGATTTTAAAATCAAATGTAGGAAACAAAGAATGGATTCCGACTTATCGATGATTATTAACACGTAAAGTACATATAATGTGGTCGATACCTAGAAAATTCGAACGGACGTAGGTAAATTCGATATCTAGAAGCAAAATTTTGATCCCAATATCTTGAATTCTGTAGTGTCTGAGATGAACAGATATTCGCTTTGACGATAGTAGTTCAGTTTTCAGTACTGATATGTCTTGCTGAACGATAATTACTGTACTGTGTTACAATTACTGGTGGGCTACTTGGCGAAGAGGCAGAAGAACTCGCCGAAGAATTGGGTTACGAAACTTTCCTGCTGCAGTGTCGGAGGTGAAGAGAATGAAGAGGATGAAGAGGATGTATGTATGTATGTGTGTGTATTGTATTGTATTGTATTGTATTGTATTGTATTGTATTGTATTGTATTGTATGTATGTATGTATGTATGTATGTATGTATGTATGTATGTGTGTATTTAATGCTCAATCAGATTGACTCAACATCATTTGGTTTATGGCAGAGCAGTACAAAGTCCCCATAGAAGATAAAAAATTTACAAGTTTTTTACAAACATTTAAATCTTCCCAGTTCATAATAGAATTTTTCTCATAAATGACGCACTGAGGTGATGGTAAAATACCCAGCTTATATTAATATTCCGCCAGGCAATCGTGTCCTATTCGAACCCGCGACCTTTTCGGCTTTGTAGCATTATGTCCTAACTGCGACACTACCACGCGCCCCTCATTAACAATGTGTGTGTCATATTTGTAGGTTGTAATGGAGAATTAGGTTATTTAACTGTCATTATTAATTATAATGAAGTTACTACTGCCAGCGGGTATTTAGTCATTTGCAGTGTAAATAAGTACGTACAGACTTAAAGCCTAAAACAACCCCTCATAAATGCAATTTGGAAGTTTCAGTGTCGAGTGCTATAGAAAAGTCCCTGGACGTCAGCCTGCCCCAGATGCTTCATACAAGAATTTGACTGCCTTACCCAACACATGCGTCACATTGACCCAGAGCTGTGGCCCCAGATGCTCCGCAGAAGAATACCTCCACAGAAGAATATATCCACAGAAGAATACCTCTGCAGAAGAATATCTGTCCGACGCTGTGCAGATGCGTCACGTCGACTCAATGCTGTGGCTGTAATTGATGGAGTTCTGCATCATAACAAAGCTGTGAGTATTGCATTATCTTACCAGAATTTACTTCTGTGTACTACTGAAATTCTTGTTACAACTGGTCAACTACATTGCACCTGTTTTGTTTTGTTGCCTCTAAGAAAGAACTGCAGAATCAACTGATGTACCACCTGGACGTCAGGCTGCCATGCCCCAGATGCTCCGTAGAAGAAAGAAGAATATCTCCGCAGAAGAATATCTTCGGAGAAGAATATCTCTGCAGAAGAATACCTCCACAGAAGAAAGAAGATACTTACGCAGAAGAAAGAAGAATACCACCGCAGAAGAAAGAAGAATATCTGCGCAGAAGAAAGAAGAATACCTCCGCAGGAAGAATACCTGCCCAACGCTATGCAGATGCATCATGTCGACCCAATGCTGTAGCTAAAATTGATGGAGTTCTGCATCATAACTAACGAAGCTGTGAGTATTGCAGTGTCTTACCAGAATTTACTTCTGTGTACTATTGAAATCCTTGTTGTAACTGTTCAACTACATTTCATCCGTTTTGTTTTGTTGTTTCTAAGGAAGAACTGCAGAATCACTTGAACATCATGCCCCAGGTGCTCCGTAGAAGAAAGAAGAATACCACCTCAGAAGAAAGAAGAATACCACTGCAGAAGAAAGAAGAATACCACCGCAGAAGAAAGAAGAAAGAAGAATACCACCACAGGAAGAATACCTGCCCAACGCTATGCAGATGCATTAAGACGACCCAATGCTGTAGCTATAATTGATGGAGTTCTGCATCATAACTAACAAAGCTGTGAGTATTGCAGTGTCTTACCAGAATTTACTTCTGTGTACTACTGAAATTCTTGATGTAACTGTTCAACTACATTGAACCCATTTTGTTTTGTTGTTTCTAAGGAAGAACTGCAGAATCACTTGAACGTTAAGCTGCCATGCCCCAGATGATGCGCAGAAGAAAGAAGAATACCACCGCAGAAGAAAGAAGAGTACCTCCACAGAAGAAAGAAGA
The DNA here is from genome assembly GCF_040183065.1 of Periplaneta americana. Taxonomy (NCBI): domain Eukaryota; kingdom Metazoa; phylum Arthropoda; class Insecta; order Blattodea; family Blattidae; genus Periplaneta; species Periplaneta americana. The sequence goes on from NC_091128.1 coordinate 106,644,264, forward strand.
ATATCCACAGAAGAATAACAAAGCTGTGAGTATTGCAGTGTCTTACCAGAATTTACTTCTGTGTACTACTGAAATTCTTGATGTAACTGGTCAATTACATTGCACCTGTTTTGTTTTGTTGCCTCTAAGGAAAAACTGCAGAATCAATCACCTGGACATCAGGCTGCTGTGCCCCAGATGTGCCGCAGAGGAATACCTCCGTAGAAGACCCGTGAGTATTGCAGTGCCTTTCTAGAGTATTATGCCTGTGTACTATAGGAGTATGTGTTGTTACAGTCCAAGTACAGTCCACCTATTTTTTGTTTTCGTTCCAGATAGAACCGCAGAATCTACCGGAGTAGAACCTGTACGGGGTTTCTATTATAGTACGTGGCACTGAAGGACTTTTTTGACGAAAACAGTGGAAGAATTGATTACTTTTGAGAGAGAACATACTTTGAAATGTGAAGAATTCATACAGGACGTCAATCGACTTAAAACAATATCAGAAGTTGGGTGAAATTTCAAAAGAATAAAGAGGTAGAATTGGCCATTCTACCCTTTATTTAGTTGCCTCGTAAGTGATATCTTATTGGTCTCACTTATGAGGTTGAAACCTTTCTTCGGACAGTTGACTAAACAACAACACTTCAGAATGATTGCCAAACGGACATTTCACTTCACTTAGCATATGCAACTAATACCAAAAGACTTACTTACTTACTTACTTACTTACTTACTTACTTACTTACTTACTTACTTACTTACTTACTGGCTTTTAAGGAACCCGGAGGTTCATTGCCGCCCTCACATAAGCCCGCCATTGGTCCCTATCCTGAGCAAAACTAATCCATTCTCTATCATCATATCCCACCTCCCTCAAACCCATTTTAATATTATCTTCCCATCTACGTCTCGGCCTCCCTACAGGTCTTTTTCCCTCCGGCCTCCCAACTAACACTCTATATGCATTTCTGGATTCGCCATACGTACGTGCTACATGCCCTGCCCAGGTCAAAAGTCTGGATTTAATGTTCCTAATTATGTCAGGTGAAGAATACAATGCATGCAGTTCTGTGTTGTGTAACTTTCTCCATTCTCCTGTAACTTCATCCCTCTTAGCCCCAAATATTTTCCTAAGCACCTTATTCTCAAACACCCTTAACCTATGTTCCTCTCTCAAAGAGAGAGTCCAAGTTTCACAACCATAAAGAACAACCGGTAATATAACTGTTTTATAAATTCTAACTGTCCTGTGCCGTGGCATCGTGGTCTAAGGCATCCCACCTAGGACTCGCGTTACGGAATGCGTGCTGGTTCGATTCCTCATGGGTGAAGAAATTTTCTCATAAATTTCGGCCAGTGTGTGGGACCGGTGCCCACCCAGCATCGTGATGCACTTGGGGAGCTATGATAGGTAGCGAAATCTAGTTGCGAATACCAGCTATAACAGCTAGGGGGATCATCGTGCTAACCACACAATACCTCCATTCTGGTTGGATGATCGTCCACCTCTGCTTCGGCATGGCATGAGGCCAGCAGCTGGCTGGTCGGTCTAGGCCCTTCACGGGCTGTAGCGCCACTGATTATTATTATAAATTCTAACTTTCAGATTTTTTGACAGCAGACTGGATGATAAAAGCTTTTCAACCGAATAATAATAGGCATTTCCCATGCTTATTCTGTGTTTAATTTCCTCCCGAGTATCATTTATATTTGTTACTGTTGATCCAAGATTTTGAACTTCTCCACCTCTTCAAAAGATAAATTTCCAATTTTTATATTTCCATTTCGTACAATATTCTCGTCACAAGATATAATCATATACTTTGTCTTTTCGGGATTTACTTCCAAACCTATTTCTTTACTTGCTTCCAGTAAAATTCTCGTGTTTTCCCTAATTGTTTGTGGATTTTCTCCTAACATATTCACGTCATCCTCATAGACAAGCAGCTGATGTAACCTGTTCAATTCCAAACCCTCTCTGTTATCCTGGATTTTCCTGATGGTATACTCTAGAGCAAAGTTAAAAAGTAAAGGTGATAGTGCATCTCCTTGCTTTAGCCCACAGTGAATTGGAAACGCATCTTACAGAAACTGACCTATACGGACACCAAAAGACTAAACTCAACTAACCTAATCAGTCGCAGATTAGTATATGAAAGGAAACCTGAACTAACCTAACCTAACCTAACCTAACCTAATGCAATATATCACAGATTCGTATATGCAAGACATATGAAAAGCCTAAACTAACCTCTCCTAGACTGTCACAAATTTCAGAACTCAGGACTTAGACAATTTAGACTTGGACGTTCAGTGCCGCGTACTGCAGCCTTTCGGTGTCGGGCTGCCGTGTCCCAGATGATCCGCACAGATGCCTGGACAATGCACAGTGCTGTGAGTATTACAATGTTACTTCTGTGTTCTATTGGAATATTTGTTATAACTGACTAAACCTCTATGAAACATCTGCGAGCTACATAGTGTTGGGACATGGGTATATTCCTGGGGGAAGAGATTTGAGAATATTCTGTATGTTTTCGGGAATATTCTCAAACTGAGATTTTTTTTCACTCTTATTAATTTTGTTTACTTTGGCAAATGTTGTAAGTTAAAACCGAAGGGCAGCATAGAATGTAGCGAGTAATAACAGTAAACACAATAATTCCCACATTTCACCAGGACAGTTTCGAACCTGTTCACTTGTTAAGGAATAAATGAGTCAATTATGTGGAAGAAGCTAATTTACAAACTGATACATTTGAAAACGCAATGCAATCGTTGGACTTATATTCATTTAAAATAATACTTCTGAAAGCAAAATATCTATCCCTTTTCTTTATTTGCTGCCAAGATATAGCTATGTTTGCATTGGGAACATTTTTTTAGAATTAAAATTGAAAAAAAAATAAATAAATAAAATAATAATAATAATAATCCCTTGAAAAGACGAAAACTTATTTGGTAATGGAGGAATATTAGGCAATTATTATAATCTCACTATATGTTTTCGACACAGTAAAAATTAAGATTAAATGGAAGAATAGAAATTTTAAACTTAAATACTCAGAGTATGTAGGTAAATTATAAACAGTTTAGTGAAACCTGAAGAACACTAAATTTTTGTACACCACCATTGATAGATAAATGCCCCTTTTTTCTCTTTGATGCTCCCTGTTTTTAATGGGTTGTATTTAATACGATCAAAACTCTCATCGGCATGATAACTAGTTTGCAGACCTCTGTTTTGAGATGTCTTTTAGACTGACATCTATATTATCTTTTATGTATTAACTGTGTATTTTAACTCCAATCTGAAATATCAATGTTTTTATCAAAAGATTCAAATTTGGTCTACGGGTATCGAGTTGAACTAAGTTTCATGTAGGATCACACCCCCCAGTAAAATACCGTCGTATGTTGAAAATCACATATTTAATACTTTCGTAAATCATTATTTACAACGCTGTTTTAGTAGTTGGAGGTATGAAATTCTAATAATAAAATATTAAATTATCAAAGGTTTTGGTGTCGTGGGTTCAATTCCCGGGATCAGCTCCCAGTGAACTTTTCTTGAGGAAGAAAAATTGCCTGGGTGTCTAGAGTGTAAGGGGTCTTTGTGCATTCATATTATACCTGATCATCTTTGAGATTGTAGGGAGAAAATAATGGTGGTGTAAAGAAATTAATTTTGAGGTTTTTCATGAAAGTGCATGCTTTTTTATTCTTAAAAAAATGTTTGGGCTCTATATTTCTTGCAATGTACCGACATAGTACAAAATTTGCATATCAATATACGAAGAAGAGCCAAAAAGTAGCCTTAATAATTGTTTTATTAATTTAATATGTAAAATAAGACTACAAACACTTCATCACTTTTCAACATAGTCCTCACTACGTTCAATACAAGTGTTACTGTTACACTATGTTGAAAAGTGATGAAGTATTTGTAGTCTTATTGTGCATATTCAATTAATAAAACAATTATTAAGGTTACTTTTTGACTCTCCCTCGTATTTGTAGCCTATCAGATATTATGTAAATACCTTCACTCATATCTCCCTGACTTTTGGTATGAGTAGGGATTCTGTTTCGCAGTGAACAAAAATGTTAAATTTCAGTTTAGAAATGTGGTGTTATCTCGCACAAAAAGTATAAATTCGTTGTTATTTCACATTAAGAAGATGTAGCTTTTGATTTTTGTGCAAAATATATTACTGAATATTTCTACAAAAACTACAATGTGTATCATTAAGGGAGTTGTAAGGACCTTTGTGCATTTTAACAATGCTTATAGTTTCTATCGGTACTGGTACTTAAGCTTATCTGTTGTGTAGATAAATTTGTGTAACAATCCCCAATACTGTGTGTACCATAATATAAAGCAATAAGCACCACAAAACATTCAGGCTATTTCTACATTATATTTATATATATTTGTACTTCGGGAGATCTCTGGATGTATATGGCATGGGATGATAATAACCTATTTCTTATTTTTGTAATGAGGTAGCTTCTAGTGGTGTGCGTGACGCATCTGTTGCTAGTATGGTCACTTAAAATCAGGTTAATTACTTTGGAATAGGTCATTAAAAAGAGCTTGTCAATACCTCAAATTAGATTACATTTTGCTGTAGTTCATTACAACCAAACAGGTTATCTTTCTTTGTAAGATCATTTAAATATATGAGGTAGCAAAGTAAGAAGTGTGTGAGAATAGTATCCGAATAAACCAAGAAAGAATTGGAACTGCAGGGTTCCTTGTCGTGGATTTAGAGTGTGTGTTAGAACTGTGTCTGAAGGAGAGGACTTCAAAATTTTCTGGCCATTTATCGCCTATGTCAAAACTTTAAATTTGCACAATGGGCGCATCCGTATCAGTGGCCAAAGTGGAGGTGGTTTAGTCCATATTCCACATTCACACCTTGACAGGATATGAAGTGCTGTGGAAAGTAGGAGTCAACTTGACAATGAGTGTCAAAATGTATATTTTGCATGTAGATCACTAATATTTGCAATGTCTCGTATCTCCTCCATCTTCTCTTTTGTAGTATCAGTCCCTTATTGTTTGTATCTTTTAACATGTCTGTGACTTTTTATTGCTGAGTGTGGTGTTCTAATAGTGCATTGTTCTCTTTATTTTTGCAGAGAGAGGCTGTCGTCACCTGGACTGGATTTGGTAAAGTGTTACTCTTTGAAATATTGGTATAATTGTATTCAATTGTATTTATTTACATTCAACGACATGCGTACATAGCTTCACAGATAGGATAGAAATCGTAATAGTACTACAAAGTCGTAATTCATAGTCGCAGTTCTAGTTTAAATATACTCAAGCGTGAGTATCAGTTCTGTAGGTCGCGTTAGGAATCGGTTCTATAGGTCGTATTCAGCATAAAATGTCATATGGACATGGGTTCGATTATTAATAGTTTGAAAATTATTTGTAAAAATCGAAACGTAATAATGTGAATCAGGCTTTGGAATTGCATCATAATACAGGGTTGCGCAATGACGTGAAGTACGGAGAAAAAGGGGAAGATAGGTCAGATGATTTTCAGCTGTGTTTATCAGGTACAGCAGTACCAAGGTACGGAATGCTACATGCATGCTATTCACATGCGTTCAGCCAAGTACATCAAAGTGGAGGAGGCAACATCTGCTTCCAACTGAGGTATGCTTATTTTGTGTTTCAAACTGAGGTATGTTTATTTTGTGTTCCAAACTGAGGTATGTTTATTTTGTGATTGCTGTAGTACAGTAGTTTGAATTAATATTTCTTTGTATTTCAAGTGCATAATTCCTAGTTCTACTCAAGACTACTGTTATATTCGTAGGATTAGTGGGTTATTTTACGACTCTATCAACATCTTAGATTATTTAGCGACTGAATGAAGTGAAAGTGATAATGCCGATGAAATGAGTTCAGGGTCGAGCACCCATTCGTAGGATTCGATCAGCTGTAACTTCTTAACTGTCGATAATAACAATGTTCATATGACATTTTATGCCAAAAAGACCTGGAGAATTGATTCCTAAAGCGCCAGTCATTAGACATAAATCACCCGGTATAGGCTACAGAAGTTTTAGGTTTGATTTTTTTATAGAGAGGCTATTAAACATTGTTACTGCCATATAACTCACTCCTTTTTGATAGTATGATAGACTTGCAGATAAAGTAATTTTTGACGAGTATTTATACTATGAACTGTTGAATTAGTTACAAGTGATACACGTGACTGTTATTTAAAAGTAAATTGCTTTCAGTTTTCCATTATAGAAAGAACAGAAAAAGAGAAGGTACTGTTGTGCTGCCAAACAACTATTTCTAGATTTTCACAGAAACGCACAATTAAGCTCCCCTAATGCCACTTGTTTGTGTGCAGCAGTTTTTTCTATTCTGTTATACGGATTTCGGTTATAATTGGTATCTATGAGTCAGTTTATCCGGGAACCATGCAGGACTAAATTCGGCGGTGCATGCATATTTTCAATGAACTCCCACTTTTGTCGTGACTATTCCAAAATAAAGACAATAAAAAAGACTAGAAGAACTATGATAAAGAAAACATAAGCACAATGACAAGGTCAACAAGCATCACAATAATCACGACATAGGGCATGATAATCACAAAAAGGACAATGATAAGAATGACGACAAGAACTACAATAATAATATAAATTGCTGACTTCATGTAGAAGGCCCTACTTTCGTTTTAAGGTTTACATGATAAATGACATGACTCTAATATTTGCGCGTTGTTAAATTTTTTTTAAATTCGTACTAAGATTAAATTACATTCCCATGCTTCATGAGCTCTTGCTTTTTGAATAAAAGTTGATGGCTTGAGCCCAGTGGTGCAGATGTAAGCAAAATTGTAACAGGACATTTCGCGAAGTGTCCATACTTTCAATTAATACAAAGTTTAATAAGGTGCCAATAAGATAATTATTATTTTAAAAAGTAAAAATAAAGAAGTAGGGTGCTACCATGTTACATAAAAAAGTACCGGGGAGGCACCCTGGCTTGCTCTACCACGACCGCATCCCTGGTTGATCCTGATACTTAGACAGCTGCTTAGTATAAATATTTTCCAAATTGGATGCAAGATTTATTACTTTCTCATGTTTGCATAGGTATAAATAATAATCTTTGGCTACTTCATACTGACATATAGACAGCTGCAATAGGGACTCTAGTCCTGCATTATGGTTGCTAAATTCATGACAGGACTTACACAACACTGACAGATATTTTAATTAGTGATTTTCCAAAATGGATTACTTTATGCTCATATCTATAGATCAAGAATGTTGTATGGAATGTAGTATAAATATTTTCGAAATTCCATTCAAGATTTCTTACATTCTCATGTTTGTGTAGGTGTAGAGGTATTGTATTGAATATTCTTTGACGACTTCATACTGACATATAGACAGCTGTAGTATGGACTCAAATCCTAGATAGTGGTTGCTAAATTGATGCCAATACTTACACAACATTGACAGTGTTTTGTTTGCTGATTTTACATAAAAAAAGACCCAATCTACAACTCGTAAAGCTGCATTACCGACTGAGCTCTTGCATAAATATCTACAGTAGGAAAGCATTTATAATTTTTATTTTTCTATATACACTTTTAACACTTATATATCACTAATTAAATTTCCAACTTCTTTACCGTGTTAATATTCAGGATTTACCTTAGCTGACTACTTTCGAATTCTTGTGCTTCATTGTCCGAAGCCTAGTGGAGATTCCATGCTATCTTATTAGATAGCGCAGGATCTCCACTGGCTTTGGAGAATGAAGCACAGGAGTTCGAAACTAGTCAGCTAAGGTAAATCCTGAACATTAACACAGTAAAAGAGATGGAAATTTAATCAATAACTTTATTTATAATAGTATGCCTCGTATTTTTTTTTTTTTGTGTTGTTGCTTTGAAAAGTTATTCACGACTTCATACTTGTATTTGGATAGGATGAGAAAGGACTCTAGTGTTGCAAAAATTAGGGCAGAGGTCTATACAACACTGGCAGTGTTTTTTTTTTTTTTGGGGGGGGGGGGAATTACTTTCCAGTCATTCGTATAGGGCAGGAAGAGTTGCAATTGGGACTGTTGGATAATAATAGCTAAATACATGCCAGGACTTATACAACACTGACTTTGATTTAGGTTAGTGATTTTTCATAATAACTTACTCTATGTTCATGCTTACAGGGCAGGAATGACGACTTAAATGTAGCGTAAACATTTTCCAAATTCCATGCAAGATTTATTACATTCTTATATTTGCATATGTGTAGTGTTGTTAATAATCTTTGGCGGCTTCATACTGACACATGGACAGATGCAGTAGGGATTCTAGTCTTGCATAGGGATTGCTAAATTCAAGGCAGGACTTATACAACACTGACAGTGCATTTGTTTGCAGATTTTACATAAAAAATTACAATCTACAACTCATAAAGCTGCATTACCGACTGAGCTCAATTTCTACAATAGGAAAGAATGTGGAATTCTATGTTTCCCATGCTTCTTTTTCTTTTTTGGTGTTGTTGCTTTCAATAATAATTCACTAATTCATACTCACACTTGGACAGCTGCAATGTGGGGGCCAGTGTTGCATAATTTAAGCCAGGCTTTTAGAAGACTGACAGTGATTTTTAGGGAATTTTTGAATAATGACTTTGCACTCAATTCTGTAGGGCAGAAGTGACAACTTACTTATTTCTTAATTTTTAATACCTGCGTCCTGCTATAAGCTGATTACATGATGTCCACTGTAAATCAAATATGCAATTTTCCAGAGCTGTCGTTTGTTGAGAATTCCATATAACGAGTGGTTCAGTGGCGGCTGATTGACTGAGGCAAGTGAGGCCGGGCCTCAGTCACTTGGCTTAACTGAAATCAAATTTTGTGTTTTTATATAATGTATTAGTTATTTGAATGAAGCATATATCGCTGTAGAAACATCTGAAAACTTTGTGATGTATGTAGACCTGTTTTGCAGTAAAATTCGCTTCTGAGGCCTGGATCGCTCGTGCCGGGTCTGGCTTGTGATGTATATAGATCTGTTTTGCAGTAAAATTTGTTCCTGAGGCCAGGATCACTCGTGCCGGGTCTGGTTTCTGCATTTCCTGTATTTTCGCGGGCTTTGAGCTTGTGCTTAAAATGCTGTAGCTGAGGCACAATTCGTCTGGCCTTGTGGCTTGGTCAGGTTTCACTCCTCACATCCATGGGCCGGCCTCAAGGGTAATGTGGGGTGGGAATAGTAATGGTGACTTGTCTTCCTAAATAGGCCATAAATAACAAAAATTCCAGCTCTTTGGCAGGCAGAGACCCATACTATTCTCTCCCCTTATGTCTTAGTTTATGACGTAAGCGAGAGTGTTGTACTATTGTACTTCGTAGTACAGTAGTGAATCTGGGCCAATGTTGTTATGTATTTCGGGAAAATATATCTATCTATGCCATGCTATCTTATTAGATAGTGCAGGATCTCCACTGGCTTTGGAGAATGAAGCACAAGAGTTCGAAACTAGTCAGCTAAGGTAAATCCTAAACATTAACACAGTAAAAGAGATGGAAATTTAATCAATAACTTTATTTATAATTGTATGCCTCGTATTTTTTTTTTTTTTGTGTTGTTGCTTTGAAAAGTTATTCACGACTTCATACTTGTATTTGGATAGGAGGAGAAAGGACTCTAGTGTTGCAAAAACTAGGGCAGAGGTCTATACAACACTGGCAGTGTTATTTTTTTTTTGGGGGGGGGAGGGGAATTACTTTCCAGTCATTCGTATAGGGCAGGAAGAGTTGCAATTGGGACTGTTGGATAATAATAGCTAAATACATGCCAGGACTTATACAACACTGACTTTTATTTAGGTTAGTGATTTTTCATAATAACTTACTCTATGTTCATGCTTACAGGACAGGAATGACGACTTAAATGTAGCATAAACATTTTCCAAATTCCATGCAAGATTTATTACATTCTTATATTTGCATATGTGTAGTGTTGTTAATAATCTTTGGCGGCTTCATACTGACACATGGACAGCTGCAATAGGGATTCTAGTCTTGCATAGGGATTGCTATATTCAAGGCAGGACTTACACAACACTGACAGTGCATTTGTTTGCAGATTTTACATAAAAATTACAATTTACAACTCATAAAGCTGCATTACAGACTGAGCTCATGCATAAGTTTCTACAATAGGATAGAATGTGGAATTGTATGTCTTCCGTGCTTCTCCATATTTTTCTTCCTTTGGTGTCGTTGCTTTAAAAAGTAATTATTCACTATTTCATACTCGTACTTCGACAGCTGTAATGAGGACTCTAGTATTGCATAAATTTTGCAAAATTTTAGCCAGGGTTTATACAAGACTGACAGTGATTTTTTAAGTAACTTCACATGAGAAATGATATTACACTCAATCCTATAGGGCAGAAATGGCAACTGAAGTGTAGAATAAATTTTTTTCTCAAATTCATAGTAAAATTTATTAGATTCTAATGTTTGCTTAAGTGTACTGGTGTTCAGCAGTGCTTCACGTATTCATTCAGATAATTGGACAGATTCAATAGGGTTTCTAGTTTTGCATAATGATTGCTGAATTCATGCCAGGACTTACATAACACTGACAGAGATTTTGATTAGTAATTTTACATAATGAATTACTTCATGCTCATATCTATAGATCAGGAATGATGTATGGAATTATAGTATAAATATTTTCGAAATACCATTCAAGATATCTTATATTCTCATGTCTGAATAGGTGTAGTGGTATGGTATTGAATATTCTTTAACGACTTCATACTGACACATGGACAGGTGTAGTATGGACTCAAATCCTGGATAGTGATTGCTAAATTCATGCCAGTATTTAATCAAAAATGACAGTGTTTAGTTTGCTGATTTTACATAAAGAAAAGACCCAAGACATATAAAGCTGCATTTTACCGACTGAGCTCTTGCATAAATATCTAGACTAGGAAAGAATTTATAATTTTCATTTTTTTATCCTACTTTTAACACTTATTATATCACTGATTAAATATTAAACTTATGCATACATATTTACAAGTAGAAAAATTTAGAATTGTAGGTCTCCCCTGCTATTCTGTCTGTTAATGTTGCTTTGAAAAGTATTTTACGACTTTGTACTAACACTTGGACGGTTGAAATAAGGCCTCTGCTATTGCATAAATTACCAAAATTAAGCCACGGTTTGTAGAAGACTGGCAGTGATTTTTAAAGTAATTTTACTTGAGAACTGACTTCATACTGAATCATTTAGGGCAGGAATAAGAACTGAAGGGTTGAATAAATTTCTTTCCAAATTCATAGCAAGATTTATTAAATTGCCATGTTTGCTTAAGTGTATTAGTGTTCAATAGTGTTTCACGACTTACTACAGATAATTGGACAGGTACAATAGGAATTGGAGTCTTCCATAATGATTGCGAAATTCATGCGAGTAGGCTACTTATACAACACTGACAGATTTTGATTTTCTATGGTAATGAATTTTTTATGCTCATACTTATTGAGCTAGATTGATGTATGCAACGTAGCATAAGCATTTTCCAAATTCCATGCCAGATTTATTACATTCTCATGTTTTATATGTATAGTGTTGTTGAAGATGCAACTTCATACTGACACATGGACAGCTGCAATAGGGAATCTAGTCTTGCATAGGGATTGCTGAATTCAAGACAGAACTTATACAACACTGACAGCGCATTTGTTTCTACATTTTACATAAAAAAAGATAATCTACAACTCATAAAGCTGCATTACGAACTGAGCTCATACATACATTTCTACAATAGGAAGGAATATGGAATTGTCTCCCATGCTTCTTCTTTTTTTGTGTTATTGCTTTGAATAGTAATTCACAACTTCATACTCACACTTAGACAGTTGCAACGTAGTCTCTAGTGTTGCATAAATTTGCGAAATTTAAGCCAAGCTTTATAGAAGACTGACACTGACTTTTTAAGTAATTTTTTAGCAATGACATTACACTAAATTCTGTAGGGCAGGAATGACAACATACTTTTTACTTCTTAATACGTGTGTCCAGCTATAAGCTGATTACATTATGTCCACTGTAAATCAAGTATGCAATTTTCCAGAACTGTCGATTGGTGTGAATTTTATGTAACAAATGGCTTTTCATTATTTCCTGCAGTTTATTGTTGGTGTTACTACATTGAAGTAGGATTTGTTCTATTGGGCAGGCATGACAAGTGAATGGTAGAATAAATTTTTTCCCAAATTCATAGCAAGATTTATTAGAATGCAATGTTTGCTTGTGTGTGCTGGTGATCAATAGTGCTTCACGACTTCCTATACATAATCGAAGATTTGCAATAGGATCTCTTGTCTTCCATTATAATTGCTAAAAACATGCCAGGAATTATACAACATTGGCAGTTACTTAGGTTAATGATTTTTCATAATAACATACTTCACACTCATACTTACATGGGATGAATAACAACTCAAGCGTAGAAAAAAATATTTTCCAAAATTCCATGCAAGATTTATTACATTCTCATGTTTCTATAGGTGTAGTGGTGTTGAATAATCTTTGACGACTTCATACTGACACATTGACAGCTGCAATAGAGACTGTAGTCCTGTATAGTGGTTACTAAATTCATGCCAGGACTTACATAGCACTGACAAGCTTTTATTTGCTGATTTCACATAAAAAATGCACTAATCTAAAAGTCATAAAGCTGCATTACCGACAGAGCTCAAGCATAAATATTTACAAGTAGGAAAATTGAAACAGTTGAGATGGGCAGGGCATGTAGCACGTATGGGAGAATTCAGAAATATATGTAGAGTGTTAGTTGGAAGGTCGGAGGGAAAAGACCTTTGGAGACGCTGAGACGCAGATGGAAGGATAATATTAAAATGGACTTGAGAGAAATGGGATATGATTGTAGAGACTGGATTAATCTCGCTCAGGATAGAGACTGATGGCAGGCTTATGTGAGTGTGGTGATGTACCTCCGAGTTCATTAAAAGCCATAAGACGTAAGTAAGAAAAATCTAGATGTGTAATCCTCCCGTGCTTCTATTTGTTCTGTTGCTTCAAAAGTAAATCACGACTTCATACTCTTATCTGGACAAAAGCAGTAAGGTCTCCAGTGTTGAACAAATTTTCAGAAATTAAGGCAGAGTTTATTCAATACTGACAGTGTTTTTCTAAGTAATTTTACTTGACAAATGATTTTATACTCAATCCTATAGGGCAAGAATGATAACTGGAGTGTAGAATAAATTTCTTCTCTAATTCATATCGAAATCTATTAGAGTGCAATGTTTGCTTTAGTATACTGTTGCTGAATAAAGTTTCACCACTTCATGCAGATAATTTGAAGGTTGCAATAGGGATTCTAGTCTTGCATAAATGTTGCTAATTTCATGTCAGGACTTATACTACGCTGACAGAGATAATGATTAATGAATTTCTTTAGTAAATTGTCTTATGCTCATAATTATAGAGTAGGAATCATGTATGAAGTGTAGTATGTATACTTTCCAAATGTCATGCAAGATTTGTTACATTCTCATGCTTGTACATGTGTAGTGTTGTTGAGTAAATTTTTGACATTTTCATACTGACACATGGGCAGCTGTACTAAGGACTCTAGTACTGCATTGTGGTTGCTAAATTGATGCCAAGTCTATAACTGACAATGTTTTGTTAGTTGATTTTACAAAAAAAAAAAATCCTTTATGTTCAACTCATAAAGCTGCATTACGGACTGTGCTCGTGCATAAGTTCATGCTTGTACATGTGTAGTGTTGTTGAGTAAATTTTTGACATTTTCATACTGACACATGGGCAGCTGTACTAAGGACTCTAGTACTGCATTGTGGTTGCTAAATTGATGCCAAGTCTATAACTGACAATGTTTTGTTAGTTGATTTTACAAAAAAAAAAAAATCCTTTATGTTAAACTCATAAAGCTGCATTACGGACTGTGCTCGTGCATAAGTTTCTACAATAGGAAAGGATGTGGAACTCTATCTTCCGTGCTTGTTTATTTTTTTGTGGTGTTGTTGCTTTGCAAAGTAATTATTCACAGATTCATATTCATACTTCGACAGCTGTAATGAGGATTCTAGTGTTGCATAAATATGCAACATTTTAGCCAGGGTTTATACAAGAATGACAGTGATTTTATATGTAACTTTACATCAGAAATGATATTAACACAACTCAATAGGGCAGAAATGGCAACTGAAGTGTAGAATAAATTTTTTTCTCTAGTTTATAGTAAGATTTATTAGATTCTATTGTTTGCTTAAGAGTACTGCTGTTGAGAAGACCTTTACGAATTCATACAGATAATTGGACAGCTTCAACAGGGTTTCTAGCTTTGCTTAACGATTGCTAAATTCATGCCAGGACTTACACAACACTGACAGAGATTTTGATTAGTGATTTTCCATAATGAATTACTTCATGCTCATATCTATAGATGACGATTGATGTATGGAATGTAGTATAAATTTTTTCGAAATACCATTCTAGATTTCTTACATTCTCATGTTTGTATAGGTGTAGTGTTACGGTATTTAATATTCTTTGACGACTTCATACTGACACATTGACCGGTGTAGTAGGGACTTAAATCCTGGTTAGTGGTTTCTAAATTAATGCCAGTAGTTAAACAACAATGACAGTGTTTAGTTTCCTGATTTTACATAAAGAAAAAACCCAGTCTATAACTTGTAATGCTGCTGTACCAACTGAGCTCTTGCATAAATATCTAAATAGGAAAGAAATTATAATTTTCATTTTTGTATACAACTTTTAACACTTATTATATCACTGATTAGATACTAAGCTCATGCATACATATTTACAAGTTGAAAAATTTGGAATTGTAGGTCTCGCCTGATTTTTTTTCTGTTCTTGCTTTGAAAAGTAATTCACGACTTCGTACTAACACTTGGACGTTTGCTATAAGTCCTCTAGTATTGCATACATTTCCTAAATTAAGCCACGGTTTGTAGAAGACTGGCAGTTGTGAATGCAAGGTAATCTATGGCGAATCCTCGGCCTCATCTCGCCAAATACCATCTCGCTATCACCAATCTCATCGACGCTAAATAACCTAGTAGTTGATACAGCGTCGTTAAATAACTAACTAAAAAAAAAAAGACTGGCAGTGACTTTTTAAGTAATTATACTTGAGAACTGACTTCATACTCAATCCTATAGGGCAGGAATAAGAACTGAAGTGTTGAATAAATCTCTTTCCAAGCTCATAGGAAGATTTATTAGATTCCCATGTTTGCTTAAGTGTATTAGTTCTCAATAGTGTTTCACGACTTACTACAGATGACTGGACAGCTACAATAGGGATTGGAGCCTTCCATAATGATTGCTAAGTTCATGCATGTAGGCTAGTTATACAACACTGACAGAGATTTCTATTTTCCATAATGAATTCTTTTATGCTCATACGTATTGAGCTGGAATGATGTATGCAATGTAGCATAAACCTTTTTCAAATTCTATACAAAATTTATTATGTACATTCTGATGTTTGTATATGTATAGTGTTGTTGAATAATATTTGACGACATCATACTGGCACATGGACAGCTGGAATAGGGACTCTAGTCTTGTATAGGGATTGCTGAATATTCTAAACAGGACTTATTCGACATTAACAGAGTATTTGTTTGTACATTTTACATAAAAAATGACAATCTACAGTTCATAAAGCTGGATTACCGACTTAGCTCATGCATAGGTTTCTAGAATAGGAAAGAATGTGGAATTGTATGTCTCCCAATCTTCTTCTTCTTTTTTGTGTTGTTGCTTTGAATTGTAATTGACGACTTCATACTCATACTTAGACTGCTGCAATGTAGACTCTAGTGTTGCATAAATTTGGAAAATTTAAGCCAAACTATAAATGACTGAGAGTAATTTTTTAAGTAATTTTTGAGTAATGGCTTTACACTAAATTCTGTAGGGCAGGAATTACAACTTACTTACTTACTTACTTACTTACTTACTTACTTTTTACTTGTTAATACGTATATCCAGCTATAAGCAGATTACATGATATCCACTTAAATCAAATAAGCAAATTTCCAGAGTTGTCAATTGGTGAGAATTTCATGTAACTAGTGGTTGTGCATTATTTACTGCAGTTTATTGTTGGTGTTATTACATCGAAGTAGGATGTGTTCTATTGGGCAGGAATGACAAGTGAAGTGTAGAATGAATTTTTTCTCAAATTCATAGCAAGATTTATTGGAATGGAATGTTTGCTTGAGTGTGCTATTGTTCTATAATGATTCACGACTTCCTACAGATAATTTAATATTTGCAATCGGGTCTCTTGTCTTGCATAATAACTGCTGAATATATGCCAGGACTTATAAACCACTGACTATCATATTGCTTAGTGACTTTTCACAATAACTTATTTTGCGCTCATACTTATTGGGCAGAAATGAGTACTTTAGTGTAGTGTAAATATTATTCAAATTCCATGCCAGATTTAATTCATTTTCATGTTTGTATATGTGTAGTGTTGTTGAATAATCTTTGACGACTTCATACTGACACATGGACAGCTGCAATAAGGCAGGGGCGTATTTTGCGGACTACCGAGGCTACCGGCGGTAGCCCAAGGAAATTACAAAAGAAAAAGTTTATAATGTAACATAATGTAATAATTTTGTGTTATTAGTTTTACCACAGTAATTAAAATTAAAGTAATTGTTAGATTTATATGCGCTCTCTGCTCTCGAAAAGAAACAAGTTGTCAAGGCGGCATCACTGGAGAAACCGCTTGCTACGTGAGGTAGCCTGTGACCGTACCGCGCACGCTGTCCTGTCGCACAACTGCCCATCCCTACGCTAGCTCATGAATGTAATTGTGTTCTTGCAGTGCAGTATTTTAAATTTGTGATTTGTTCGAGTGTCTAAGAGTTATATTAATTGTGAATTATTAAGTTTTTAATTCCCCAATTAAGTGATATTGTGAAAAATATGGCAGAACAAGTTTCTGGAGAGGTTTGTGTTGAAAATGACTGTGTAATAGAAGGTTTATTAAAAGTGGCTTTTAACCGTCGTACATACGACGAGAAAGTTGCAATTGTGAAAATGGAAAGACCAACTCCTGAGTTAAATTTGTCCATGGACGTAAAAGAAAAACAGCGTGAGTACACACGCCATTTCACTTCAACATCATATGGTAAGTGGAATTGGTTGTGTGGCAGTTCTAAACTGTCTAAACTATTTTGCTGGCCATGTTTGTTATTTAGCCGCGAAACTAATGTGTGGTCAAAAGAGGGTTTTCTAATATCAACTCCCTTCGAACGGCAGTCCTAAAACACGACAAATCAAAAGCTCATATTTGTAGTAGCATGAACTTTGCAAACTTTGGGAAGACAAGAATTGATTTACAGCTAGATAAGCAAAAAGTTCTACACATCAACCAACACAATGCTCCTGTGGAAAAAAAATCGGGAGATTTTAATGTGTCTTATTAACACAGTCTGCTTTCTAGGAAAACAAGAATTGGCTTTTCGGGATCATAATGAGAGTGTGGAATCAGACAATAGAGGAAATTATATTGAATATTTAAGTTCCTTAAGTGAATTTGACCACTTACTGGCCAATCATCTTGAGAGTTCAACAGTATTTCGTGGTACTTCTCCCGCAATTCATAATGACATAATATTTGCTATAAGTGGGGTTATGATAAAGAACATAAAATCTGAAATAGAAGAAGCACCTTTTGCGGCCATTGTTGTTGATGAAACAAGTGACTGCTCTAATCAGAGTCAATTGTCCACTGTTTTAAGATACGTCGATAGTACTGCCAATGTTCAAGAACGGTTTATAGGATTCACAAATGTCAGTTCGGGCAAAACTGCTGCTGCTTTGTTTCAGCATGTGGAAGGCGTTATAGCAGAATACAATGTCGACAATAAGTTAATTGCACAGACATACGATGGTGCTTCAGTTATGGCTGGAAATATTAATGGCTTAAAAACAAAAGTTCAAGGAAAGTATTCTCAAGCACTATTTGTTCATTGTTACAGCCATGTTCTCAATTTAGTTTTGCAACGAACTACTTCATCCATTTCAGAATGCCGCATTTTTTTTCAAAACACTGTCGGGTTTAGCTGCATTTTTCTCATCATCTCCTAAAAGATCAGAAAAACTCAAGAATTTATGAAAAAGAAACTCCCAAAAGTAGCACCAACTGGATGCAATTTTACATCTCGGCTTGTAAATACAGTAAAGGAATACAGAGAACAACTGACTGCTTTCTTTGAAAATATCATTTGTAATGACTCTGAAGAAAACTGGGTTGATGATGTAATTGTGCAGGCTCAAGGATATTTGTATTTTTTTCACACAGTTTCAGAATATATTTCTTCTTGAAGTCTATGCTAGAGTGTTAGCACATACAGATGTGCTCTACAATATTCTTCAGACAAAAAGTCTAGACATAGCATATTGCTTGCAAGAGGTATCAAAGTTAAAATATACTATATTCGAGTTCAGACGTAGTGGGTTTCCGTCCATATGGAGTAATATGGAAAATGAAAATTCTTCAGCCAATACAATGGAACCACCATTAAAGCGAAGAAAAGGAGACGATGAATTGAAATACAGGCAGCTGTACTACAGCATACTAGATCGTATGCACATGGAAATTACTGACAGATTTTCTGATTATGGAAAGCTTTAGTTCACATATCTTCTAGATTCTCAAAAATTTTCTGCTTATAGAGAAAACTTCCCGAATGAGGCACTAAACAAATTATTTCAGTCCTACAACAGTCACTTTGATCAAGTACGTTTGAAAAATGAATTAAGTGTAATATATTCAGCAGAAGTCTTTGATTTTTCGAACAAACCTATCCATGAAATATTATTTGCCATATATGAAAACCAGCTGAACCAAGTTATTCCTGAAGTCCTTAAATTGGCAACATTAATTGTGACAATACCAGCTACGTCAGCATCAGTAGAAAGAACATTTTCTGCGTTGAAGAGAATAAAATCCTACTGTAGATCAACTCATACACAAGAACGTTCATCTGGCTTGGCACTGATGTCCATTGAAAAGTCATTTCTACAGAAACTTCCCAAGCGGCCCAACTGTAATTTCAATGACGAAGTCATCAAAGTATTTTCGTCCCAATCAAGACGTCTGGAATTCATATATAAATAGGTAAGGAATTTTATTATAGGGACTTTAAAATATATTTTGTGTAATAATAGGGCCAGTGGTAGCCCAGGCCCTTAAACCAGTATATGCCACTGCAATAAGGACTCTAGTCCAGTATAGTGGTTGCTAAATTCATGCCAGGTCTTATACAAACTGACAGTGGTTTTGATTGCTGATTTCACATAAAAAGTGTTTTAATGTAGAAGACCTATAGAGCTCATGCATAAATATTTACAAGTAGAAAAGTTTAGAATTCTACGCCTCCCATGCTTTTTCTGTTGTTGCTTTGAAAAGTAATTCACTTCATACTCATACTTGGACGGAGCAGTAAGAAATGTGGTGTTGCACAAATTTTGCAAGAATTAATTAAGAGTTTATACAGCAATTCCTACTGACATGTGGGCAGCTGCAATAGGGACTCTAGTCCTGCATTATGGTTGCTAATTTCATGCCAGGACTAGTAGAGCACTGAGAGTGGTTTTGTTTTCTGATCTTACATGAAAAGTAACTTAATGCACATCTCAAAGCTCTCTTATTGATTGAGCTCATGCATAAATATTTAGAATTGGAAAGTAATTAGAATTGTTGGCCTGCCATGTTGTTTATGTTGTTGTTGCTTTGAAAGTTATTCACGACTTGATACTCATACTAGGTCAGCTGCAATAAATACTCTACTGTTTCAGAAATTTGCAAAAATTAAGCCAGGAGTTTTTACATGAGAAATGACTCTACACTCATTCCTATAGGGCAGGATTGACAACTGAATTGTAGTAATTTTTTTTTTTAAATTCATAGCTTGACCTATTGTATTTCCATGCTTGCCTATGTTTACTGGCGTTCAATAACGTTTCATGGCTTCATAGAGAGACTTGAAGAGCTGAAACAGGGATTCTATACTCGTATAATGATTTATAAATTAATGGCAGGACTTACAGGAGACTGGCAGTGCTTTTACTTAGTGGTTTTTCTTAATAAATTTCTTTACACTCCTACTTATCAGCTTTAAATGAAATGTATTACTGTAGTTTAATTCTAAATACAGTCTACTGTACTACAGTAAATTCTTTGGGACTTTGAACTACAGTAGATAAGACAAAAACGAAAATACAGTACTGTGTCATGCAATTTTATTGTACGTCTACAGTTATGCAGTACTGTAATTTACAGTTTTCAACTTAACCTTTACATTCAGGTGCCATGACTCTCGAAACAGTATAACTGATTGAAGTGAAGAGAATAATCTTACTAACCCCATCATGTGTCGAATACAATTTCACGATCGCGGAAACCTTGGACCCATCAGACAGGTTAAATTTTATGACTCTGTTTATCCACACGTTTCCAGCTAACAAGGAGTAGCCGGCTGGGTTAGTGTTAGCCTACGAGACCCTTATGTTATGTTTCATGTTAAGGAATTTCTGTGCTAAATTTGCCGTTTTTGTAACACATTAGGTCTTCAAATCCAAGTTCTGTCCACAGTCAGGAGGTAAAGCAAGCTATGGGACTGTGAAACAGTTGTCTATGTCCGTGTCTGAGAGTGTCCGTAAACGAGAGTTAAATTTATCGTTATTTCTATAACATTTCAGTTGGGACATAAAAATCTGTCTGTATATGAGAAGTGTCCGTATTTTGGGGGTGTCCTTAAGGAGAGGTTTCACTGTAAACACTTTACATACACTACTGATTAAATGAATACACACTTACTCCTAACACATTAAATAATAGAGAATTTTCGCACCTTCGTGGTATCCTAAACGTTAACGCTATGTTGACGTCACTAATGACGTATTTGTTGACGTTTGTTAACATTCTTAAAACTTTAGAAGGAATCATTATACTATATTTCCCGCTCCTTTAACATTTATCATGTCATAGCTCCTATGATAGTCAATCAATCGCGCTGTAATTTTTTTTTAAATTGATAGCTCAATGTCTAAGGAGAGCAGCGAAAGAAATTCGAAATGAAAATATTTTTTGAAAAGTAAGAAAAAATATACTAACTTCGATGTGATATAGTTCATAATAGACATTTACACCTTCAAATTTGATAAGTGGTGAACTTTTTTGTTTTTCACTTTAGATGGAGGTCAAAGCGAGAGAAATGTTGAGAAAGAATGGAAATCACTTTTAAAAGTGGTCGTTATTCAAAATCTTCACTGGTTTCCGAGTTACAGCGAGTTAAAGAAAGGAGTGTTTTCGCTTGGTGGAGTACTTACAAAGCAACCTTTTATCTGTTGGAATCTCAACGAAAAATTATTTCCTGAGCCTTCTTGTACTTCAGCCTGAATAATTTATCCATCTTCAGCTGTTTTAAGTAGACAAATATCATCCATAGTGGTAAATCTCAAACGAGATGCCATGTTTTTAACAGTGAATTAGCCTTACCGTAAAATGCATTCACGTCCACGTTATCCCGCTAGAGATAGCAGGTTCCGCTTTTGAAATAACATGAGGTGAATGGCTCTGATTGGCTCTTCCATCCATGACCTCAGCATAGTGTTAATGTTTAGCGTACAGCGAGGGTGCGAAAATTCTGATATTGAATAACATTCTATTCTTTTTTAAAACACAAGGGATCGTGATGTAAATATGCTGCAGTCACGTGTCGCTTGACCTCAAGATGGAGATGCGCAAAAGTGTTCAATTTTTGGTCGAGGAACAGCGCTCATAGTGAATCTAGGTTAAAATATAAAACGTCTTTGAATTAAACAGTGGGTAACAAATATGAAACGAGATAAATGGTAGGCCTATTCTACAGGGCATAGCTTCTTGTGTTCACGACACTTTGAAAATAAATATATAGTGAACAACTACGATAGAATTTTGTATAAATAAGTTTATTATTATTATTATTATTATTATTATTATTATTATTATTATTATTATTATTATTATTATTATTATTATTATTATTATTATAGATTAATGATCACATATCAAGTGTCTGGGCATAAAATAAAATAAATCGACCCTCCCAAGTACTAACATTGTAACTCAATTTTTTATGGTTTTGAGTTGTCCTAGTTAATATGGTCTTAAATTGTTTCTTTTTCTCCCAGTACTATCATTGTATAGCTCTAAACCTTCCCAATTGTATGGAAAATCTTATTGTTACTCTACATTTTTGTATACATTAATTTATGCGATCATTTTAAAACTTCATTTTCATCTCCTGAAAAATGTAAAAAATGAGTTACAATATTAGTACTTGGGAGCTTTCCTTTTATGTAATATATAATTATATGTTCTAAAAGTCGGTCTCAGTAGTGTAGTTGGAATAGTACTGGCCTTCTATGCTCGAAGTTGCAGATTAGATCCTGGCCGAGGTCGATGGTATTTAAGCATGTTTAAATGCGACAGGTTCATGTCAGTAGATTTACTGGCATGTGAAAGAACTCCTGGGGGACAAAATTCCGGCACACCGGCAACGCTGATATAACCTCTGCAGTTGCGAGCGTCGTTCAATAAACTATAATTTTTTATGTTCTAAAAGAAAAAACCTTATAGGCCTACTCTTTTGAGTGCTTTCTTAATGAGCAAAATTGTGTAATATTCTTTATTTCTGCTCCTTGTGTCCTTAATGTTTACAGAAGAAAAGAATCAGCTATATCTTTTAAAAAGTAGGCCTACGGAAAAAGAAGGAAAAAGAGCCAAAATTAGGAAAAAATACAAAACAACTGGAAATAACAGCAATGAAACTAAAAGGTACAGTAGCTTATCTATAGCTAACACAGATAGAAGGAGCCTTTGAGAGATACTCTTACCTTAGCAAATTCCTGAAGGTCTCTCATAAACACTCTAGCACAGAGATTAGACTTGGCTGATAAGAAAAGCAAGGCTTGCTAGTAGTAAACAGAAGTACTGGAGGAGTTGTATTGAATTTCGGATGGGGATACTACAACCCAGCCAGTGGCGGCTCCTGCATATGTCTTAAGAGGAGGAAAGAAGTTAACAGCGCAAAATGACACCTTCTTGAGAGAAACATGCTACAAATTAGCCTACACGCATACATGTAAGACCAGGTAGTGTTGGGGTTGGCCTTCCTCCCGTTTGTATAGCAATAATCTGTTTTTGTAAACTGAGTTTCCTAAATTGTCCAAAATATAATATGTTTTCACTTCCATTCATTGTTGAATAATTGCACAAATGAACAATTACAAGGAAATTCACAACCTCGCAGCATTTTTCACGCACACTACAGCATCACACGTGTTGGAAGAGACCAGCTACTAACACGTAACTGGAACCGTTTTACGGAAATGAGAATGAGAAATAATCTGCTAGGAAAGCGAGAAAACTGCACCCACCCACGTGGTCTGGGTTGTCACATGTACAGTTTACAAGTTCAGTATCACATGCTTTTGAAATGTCAGTTCTTGTAAAGTCATACTACCATTATTGTTCAAAGCTGCCGGTGGCCGATTAATTTTTTATCCATTTTGAATCTTGCGTACACTACTTTTAACACTTGAATATAATTAATTGATTAACTAGTGGACTTACTAGTGTTAATTATGTAAGATTTGTCCGGCTTACAGCTGTTTCAGTGCTTCACGCACCATCCTCAGAGCCTGTGAAGCACTGAAACAGCTGTAAGCCGGACAAATCTTACATAATTAACACTAGTAAGTCCACTAGTTAATCAATTAATTAATTTTTTATGTTAAAAATAATGTAGTTTGCAGTACTTTCAATTTCAAAGATATTTGTGCAAAACTGACAACTTGGCTGTTGTCCTGTCTAGTAGACAATGAATGGAAGTGAATTTCAGGGGCCAAAAAGATCTGCGATACTAATGTAGAACTACTTCCTCTTTGTTTTATATAAATCCAACTTCAACTTTCAGATATCCTCGAAAGTTTCAAACCATCAATAGTAGCTTTTATAAAGTGCAATGAATAATATATTTTGATCTATAATTAAAAAAATATATATGGTGTCTTTCATAGCTTTGCGTTAAAACTGTTTTTATTATGTCTCCTCCTAGATGTGTTACAGTCTGATTGAATGCAGCATCGTTAGATGGCAGCGGTAGCGAGCTTGCTGCAAGACCAGTCGGTTTCTATCCCACCCATGCGCTGATTCAGAGGAGGCTCTCCTCCCTATCCGTTCATTTACTTGCTTAAAACTCTGCTTCTTTCTTTGGCCGCTAGCGCGCTGTTGTCTGTGTGTATTAACTGCAGTAAAGGAGGAATGGATTGACATTCCTCCACACAAACAATCTCGCATCCTTCTCACAGTTTTCTAGTAGCACATGAGTGCGCATCGTTAAAAACTCGATCAACCGAGGTTTTCTTAAGCTGTGAACTTAAAAATTGTCGGATCTTCCTTGAATTTCAAAGCACATATTTCATTTGGTATTTACTTTCAAAAGAAGAAAAATGTGAGGAGGACGTTCCTCCCTTCCCTCCCCCAAGGAACCGCCACTGGACCCAGCATTGCGACCTTAGAAGATCTATTGCGCTAACCCTCAAGCCAGGCACAATATCAACCCCTGCCAGCTGACTACACTAAGGTTCCCTGCGTACCTAGGTTTTGAGCAGGCAACCCCACCCATTCTTTCTGTGCGTCATCAGCCAGCACTCTGGGAATGCTATGAAATGATGACGGAATGGAGCAAAGTTGAGGAATGATGTAGATGCCTAATATGGGGAAAATGAGAGAACCCCGAGAAAACCCCAACTGCGACCTTCTCTGATTTTTCAATGAAAAATCCAAGGTCTAATCTGGACTCGAATCCAGAGAACTCGTGAGGTGAAGAGAAGTTTTGAACCAAGATTACGGAAAAGTTTATTTAAGAGGAAATAAAACGTTTGCGAATCTTGCTGTCGAAGGTTCAACCAGATCAGAGAAATTAGGTTGAGATCCATACCATATTTTTTTAATTTCAAATGGAGAAGCCGATGCGTACTGAAAGGTACTACCTGAGGAATTTGCCTGCAAATCTTTCCGAATGTTTTCATTCAAGTATGAAAGTCTTCTACATTCCAATATTCTACAACATATTAGTTGGCCATGTGAGGAAATTACAGTACTTGTATATCAATGACGTGCTCGCAACATGCTAATTGATTTTATTCTATGATTCTATCATCTACTTCCTCATTCAATGAATGGAGATAAACATCAACGTGAATTACCAACGATCTCAGTTTCAGCTGTCTATCACTACTCGAGGACGAGGGGAATTTAGAGACGTCCAATATCATATCCAGGAAATACACCTGGAGTATTCAAACGTGTCCTTGCAGTACATTTTGTTGTAATCAAAAACATTGTCCGTACTTACGATTCACTCTGTATATAAGTTACACGACATTCACAATATTGCGATAATAAATAACTGAAAGAATTTTGGCTTTGTCCTTTAAATATGCAGAAATTTGATCTGAACAAACGTAATACAATACTTCAAAATTCCTTTTCAGAAGGAGAAGTTACATTAGTTCGGATCAAATTTCTGCATACTTAGAGGACGAAAACTAAAGTTCTTTCAATCATCTATGATAATACACCACTCTCTTAAATTGACTGAGCATATTGAGAATGAAATCAATGGTTTCCCCAAAACACCCTATGAAATGTTTCAAATAAAACAATTTTTATCTCGAAAAAGAAGCAAAAACGAGCAAAATTCTATTCAGCTTTTTTTTTTTTTTGTTTCAAACATTTCAAGGAATAATCCCCTGAAATTAATGATATTACTTATGGTTCTCTCTGTATATAGACACTCAACAAGATGGATTCAGGATCTATACATAGCAATAAAAAAGTTAATATCAGCAGGGACGATTCAAGAATGGTACGTGCCTCCGGCGAAAGTAATAATTGGGCTCTTTGAATAAAAAATAAAAAAGTATTAGTAGTAGTAGTAATAATAATAATAATAATAATAATAATAATAATATAATACTAGGAGCACCAATAGCAATAGAAATAGTGTAATAATAATAATAATAATAATAATAATAATAATAATAATAATAAAGTTAATACTAGGAGTACCAATAACAATAGAAATAGTGTAATAATAATAATAATAATAATAATAATAATAATAATAATGACTCTTTTTATGCTGAGCAAGGAGACGAACTATACTCGCAGCCACACATCTATTAACACTTTTTTCTTAAATATTAGTTTCTAGACAGGAACATCTCAGCACTTCGAACAGACAAAGCCGTTATTATTGTGCCTTCAAAACCAATCTCTATCACAATTTCATGTTCAATACTCATCGAACTTAAATTATTTAAGCGTAGTTGTGCCATGCAATTGCTCAATACATATTTATTAACTTTAGCTCGGAAAATGAACGTTTTAAAGATGAAATGGTCACAAACAATGTCAGAAAAATTCTCACAGCAATTTAAATATTGGGGAATGCTGACAAAATATTGTCATTCTTCATGTAACTGTATAGGGCAGTAATACTTCAATTGGGTCACTGCTGACAACTCCTTAATCAGTGGTGGATTTAACATTCAACATTTTTTGCGGATTATGAGCCAACAATATTTGCTAACTGGTAGCGGAACTCATTGGTCATGCAGTTAGCACAACACAACGTTACCACTTATCCAGTTCTTGCGGTAGAGCTAAATTTCATGTATAGATACGGAAATAAAATTTGGAGCTCTGTAAGCTGTAAACATCATAAGAGTATTTTCGTTTCTGTACATACCAGGAATCAAAATCCGGTTCTCTATATTTATTGTGAGAAGTGCTAGGCCTACTACCATGTAAGAAACGTTTTATCGCCCTTTAAAACCCATTTCTGATGCAACTGATCGCCGCTAGATGACCAAGGGTGATACGAAGTTGGTATTCTGGCCAGATGAACCTGAGCATTCTCCATGGGATTAGTCGACATTCGTCTGACAGTTGGTGGAACCGTCTAAAAATTCCAGCAGTACAGTCAGCCCAACCGGGATTTACTCCCATGCCAGAGCGCAGTCTTGAAGCTTAAGCACCCTTGTTACCCATAGACCACACCAGTGGCCTACAGATAGTTTATTTCACTGAAGAAAAATTGTAAGAATATGATAGCACTTTTTTTAACATTAAGAACGTAATAAAGCAAAGTTCATGTTGCGCTGATATCATTACCTTGGAGGTATTTCATACAATTTCAAACTTTTAAATTTCTGTACTACGTTAAAGAGGTCGAATGTAGAAGTGTGGATTTTAAAATTGGATCAACTTCCGATTTAATATTTTATTACATTTATTTATTTCTTTGTGTGTGTGATTTAGAGGCAGAGAGACAGAAATGTTAAATAGCTGCATTGGAATGTAATGCAGAAGTTGCAATTTTCTACTGTCATAGTGGGAACACTGTTGGCAGAGAATGAATATCATCACGTGATTTGTAATGGATAAAGCGACTGTTCCCCGAGTGTTTCAATTATCCTGTAAAATGCGTGACATTGTTGAACTGCTTCCATGATTTTCCTGTAGTCAGTATGACTAACTTCTCATTGGTACGTTGAATAGAAACCTCAGTGTGCAAGTACGAATTAATACAGTTTTATAACTTGTTAAAATGTAATGCAAATATTATGGCTTAATTATGCTTTGCATCTAATGTATAAAATAATACAAACTATAATAAAAGCAGACGAAACTTCTTAATAAAGAATTAATTTACATAATTTATAGACACCGGAAAGTTCTTGAATTCATGGCAAAGGAATCGTTGCTTCTTCTTCAGAAACTAAATTTAACAATTAGAATATTCCTTGTCCAAATAATATAGTCTGTGAGTACCTGACTAGCAAACCAACATAAATTTAAGGATATAATTGAATCGAGGGAGAACTTCTGCTTTGTCACTTCATTATTATTCCTATTGTTTTTCATCTCGCTGGAGGAGTAACAGTACAGTTACATTTACTCCGTGATGAAGTGTTGGACGTTGTGTGAGAAGTTCCTTTACATTTTGAACTCCCTGTATATTCCGAAATATCCTTTCTAAATTACAATGAGGATCATGTTTGAACAAGTTTTACAGTTCACGTTATTCACCCACACAAAACAAAATTCCTAAAGATTTTCTTCATTGGAACACGTTTCTCGTGCCTAATTGTAAGATCATGTTAAAAATACAGGGCATTTCAAAAGTCAGTTCAATCATTAAACCGCTATAAATATTATAATATTTGAGATAGGGAAAAAACAAAAACATCACAGTATTGGGCAAACAACGGGGTTTACAAAACATTGGGAAGATATCCGCCATTCTTTTGTTCAACGTACAGCATTGAGCATTCTGTCTGCGACACCATCCACAGCATTTTGCAGATAAAGTCTTGGAATATTGGCAATTTCTTACCAAAAGTCGGCGGGATTGATATCTGGAGATCGCGGAGGCCACATTGTTGGAAAGTGCCTACTGATGACACGATCCCTAAACATCTGTGTAATTGTTTTGTAGGGATAAAGATGTGGTGTGGAGCGCCACTCACAATCAGATGCACGAAATCCTAATTTGTCGTTGTGTGTTGCGTTTTTGTGGGGATATTGAAAGAACAGTGCTTTATACCCATTCATCTTAGTGTAGACTAGTATTTTTCAACCTTTTTCAACATATGGCTCATTAAAGATGTAGTTTAAAATCCCGCTTCACACTCATATAATCTAAATCAGGGGTTTCCAACCGGGGGGGGGGGATTTTGAGGGTTTTAGAGGGAAAGTGTTTACTGAATGTTGACTTATAAGCCTAACGCGTTCACTGAATGTTGACTTGTGGATTCACTTTTTACTTCTCTTTTTGCAGTTTACTACATTTTATCGCGGCACACCAGCGGAACATTTGCGGCACACCGGTTGAAAATGGCTGGCCTAAACAAACTTCGTGCAAACATAGGGACAGTTCTGCACAGTTTAACGTGGAGCAGTGTGATGCTATGGTCACCAGGGTGATAAATCATATGGAACATGTCGTACACAATCGTGGAAGAATTAGTGTAGAACACATAGTTGTACGGTGAACCTATCGTTGTGTACAAAATATTACTGAAGTATTTCCGTTATCTTTCTTGGATAAATCTTTACATTGCAATTAAATGCATTCAGCATGACAATAAAATTACTTATAGTCTACAGAATTCTATCGTAGTTGTTCACTATATATTTATCTTCAGCGTCGTGAACACAAAAAGCTATGATGCTCTGTAGTTAGATTTATCATTTATCTCGTTTTATATGTATTGTCAATATATCCACTGTTTCATAAATTCCTTATTTTTCAAAGGGAACCTACAAGAAAATAAAAATAACATAGGCTACAAACAGTAGACTATACTGGGTTTTGTTACAATTTTACGAAAGAAACAGAATTCTGCTAATCAACAAAACTATGCGCTTATCTCAATAAAATGTACCTGAAATAATAATATAGGCTATGCTTTTCTGATATTATATTAAAATTATGACATAAAGAATACTTAATCAATTTAAGGGTTAAATAGTTAAATAAATATCAGACTATTAGCACGTACACCCTTGCACTTTGTAAACTCGTAGATAATTGTACAGTATATTTTTGTATACCGTACTTTTCATCCAGATGTCCAATATATGACTTAATTCGCAATTGTATCTTTATGTTTAAATAAATATAGGCTAAATACGACAAAATTTAGCTTAGTTTCCGTTTGCCATCGTAGTAGGTACTTTTTTACATTCAATTTCAGTGTAAAGGCGAACTTTTAATAAAGTTTCGTATCAGAAATCTTACTATGAATCGCTTAAAAAACACAAAATCTCTCAACAATACAGAATTGCAGACATAGGTGTGCAAAGGGTGAAATTGTAGTCTTACAAAAAATAAGCTATTATATTGATTGTAATAATTCCGTATTTGAAATTATGCACATTTACGAATGCATGTCACATAAAATGTAAAGAAAGAGGAATTGTCATCCCTAGCTGGGATAAGATGTGCATGAAGAGGGTGATGCTTACGGTAGAGGAGGGGGGAGACTCCTCTCTCCCTACAAATCGCATCCTATTCACCTATACAAGAACGAGACATGCATTTGGATACACAACCGGTATAATTTTGTTACAGTCATGTGTTAATGAAACTGCCGCGGAACAACTCATATTACATTCTTTGCAAGGTGAAGAAATTAATTAATTTTAATCGCGAAGTTGTTCTGCGTTAGTGTAACTTTTATCGGCCCACATACCTTACCTATAGTATTATAAATATATGTATACATATAACATAAATATACATAATAGTATACACGAAGTTGTGTTAATTATGTTGAGAACGATTGTCCCTTAGCACTTCTAGCTTTTATTGTGTTCAGTTTAATGGCAGCGCCAGCGATAAACCGTGGAAATAGACGTTACGTCATACATACACTGAGTGCGAACAAACAAGGAATCCCACGTCTCAGCAGATTCGCAAACATAAGCTGCTTCTTTCCATTTACTTTTTGTGGCCTTGTTCATTGTCCTGAAAAAAAAAGTCTACAGTAAGCAAAAAATGTCTTTCTAACAAATTCGTAGGTAAAGAACAGACAGCAGGTTACTTTAGATGAGTCTTGTTCTGTATGAACATCTTGAAATTCATGGCTGCATTTTATGGACGATTTTTATTAATTTTGTTTAGCTTGAACAAGACGTTATATTTTTTTTCAGCCATTCTCAAATTCAGTCACTGGAGAGTCGAATTCACCATTTTCATATATGTATAAGCCTACTGCATAGCTTATGTTTGTGAAAGACTGGCTTATTCTTTAACACTCGCGATACAGATGTAGACAAATGTTTCAAAGCAAAAATATACTGAGAAATATAATTATAAGGTTGTGATTGACACTGTCAACCTCAAATTCAGTTACTGGAGAATTGAACTCACCAGTATGTATACTGCATAGCTTATGTTTGTGAAATACTGGCTTATTCTACAGAGTGATTCACGAGGATTTACCGTCCCTTACGGAGCTCATTTCCGAACACATTCTGAGCAAAAAAAGTCATATAAACATTTGTCCTAATCTCAATATTTTCAGAATTACACTAATTTGAAGTTGTTTGCAAAATACCATTATTCTTGAGTTTTAAGAGTAAAAGAATATTACAGAATGAACTAGTCAAGAGTATTATTTCTTTAATTAGCTAGTATTTTGAAGCTAAAAATGTGTTGTGAATTCCTAGTTGCTTCATACAGAATTTTTTTTATTTATTTTTTTTTCAATTTTTAACTACAAAATTACATTTTCTTGCGCATTTATCACAACAATTGTTACAAATGACACCACTCCTGTAAATTATTTAGGACTGTACATTTGATGCATAATTAAACTGTAAAGCATCAAGTTCCTAAAGTCGTATGATTTGTAAGAAATTTTGTGATAATTACGTAAGAATGATGTCATTTTTAGTTAAAAATTGAAAAATAAAATCTGTACAAAGCAATTAACAACACATTTCTAGCTTTAGAAAACTAGTCAATTAAAGAAATGACACTTCTGAGTAGTTCATTCTCTATTTGTAATATTTTTTTACCCTTAAAACTAAGAAAAATAGTATTTTACTAACAAATTCAAATTAATGTAACTTGGAAAATATTGAGATTAGGACAAATGTTTATATTACATTTTTTTCTCAGAATGACAGTAAATCCTCGTGAATCACTCTGTATAACACTTGCGACACAGACGTAGACAAATGTTTCACAGCAAAGTATACTGAGAAATATGTATATAAGGTTGTGATTGACCCGTGATGATGTAAGGGGATCGTGAATTCTTATTGAGTAAGAGAACGCCGATCCTCCACACATGTTTAGTTCGACTACGCAGTGTCAATCCATCTTTTACATTTCCCAGTATAATATATGAGTCACTAACCTACCATGTTAATTTGCTCTTCACGTTATGACGTTAGTACAAGGAAAACCTAAAAGTATTGCATGTGAACAGAGTGAGCACATGTAGATATATCGAGTTATGAAAATCGCTCATGGTTCTCTATTCAATAGACACGAGAGAATCGAAATCTGAATTCATACACTGATTAGCACCATAAAAAATATGATACTACGAGATAACTCATTTTTTCAAAATTTGTCCTCTATCGAATACAGAACAAACGTTCCTCAATTACAATAGCTATAAACCAGCAATAAACTGGTCCGCGGACCCCCTGGAGTCCGAGAGTTGATAGTCAAGGAGTTTTCAAACTAAAATATGATTAGATATCTCATTATGAAAAATGTGAGATATGATACGATATGATATGATATGACATGATATGATATGATATGATATGATATGATATGATATGATATGATATGATATGATATGATATGATATGATATATGATATTTTATTCATCCATAGTATTTCCGTAAGACAGACCTGTCACAATTCTGTATGAAAAATATAATAAAAATAGCATGCAATCCCAGTTAATCTTTCATTATAGTCAAGTGACTGGATTTGCGAAAATATGAAATAATTCCATGAAACTTATCAAGCGGAACAACTCTTCTGGAATTTGATTACACGTGAGGAATATTACTTCCCTTCTGCAGAATGTACTTATCCAAAATGCTTTTTTTAACCTTGCATACATGAAAAACAAGTAATGAAATCGGTTGAATGTTGAATCAGATTTACGCACACATATTTCAAACATGGACGTATAGGCCAATACCTATATTGCACATTTAGTGGCAAAGAAGCAGCACCGTCCTTCCTACAGTAAACAGTAAGATTTATATAATATAATATAATATAATATTAGCAGGGTTACAATGTAAACTACATCTTCCTGTATCCAAAGTGTTTAAATTCGTATCTTCTTCCTCCATTCTTCTCTTGCCTACCAATCTCGTTCTTCCAACCCTCTCTCTTTTATTCCACTTCTTATATCGTCCATCCAGGTTTTCCTTCGTATAATACTATATAATATGAAAATATTTTATTACCTTGTACTAAGCAAGCAAGTGAAGGTTGTAGCAAAAACTGAAAAAATATAAGTGAAAAGAGTAGTAAGAAGGTAAGTCCACAAGAATCAGCGTACAGGGAACACGGCACAAAACAGCATTCAATAAACATATTCGCTCCTAAAACCCTCAAAATCCCCCCTTCCACAGGGTGCCGCGGGATTTTAAATTACACCTTTAGTGTGCCATAAAGTTTAAGAACCACTAGTCTACACGACTAGTAGATATTTCTTGTGAATTTGTGTTAATTCAGTCACACCTATCTGCTTTGCATTTAAACCGTAAAATGTATTCATTATATCACATTTCCTATATTTTCTGGATTATAAAAAGAACTTTTGCATTTGATATATAAAATGAAAATATATGTTATTTTAATGCTCAGAATATGATTTTACATGTATGTATATTCAATAATAATTTAAGAACATAAACTGCAAGCACTAACGTAATTGGTAAAGTGATTAAGAAATCAAATTTCGCAAAAATCGTAAAACATATGAAGAGTTCAGAGCCATAGTGGGCCAAGCGCCATTTATTAAAAACGGAGAAAGCAAGGGTTAAAGTTAAGTGAATGCCATAGTTCAATGAAGATTGACATATCATTTAGTTTTAATGTATATACTTTATATTCCTTGCTATATGTTTCCATTAAATTATGGTAATAACTTCATTTTAACCCTTGCTTTCTACGGTTTTAGTAAATGACACTTGGCCCACTATGGTTCTGAACATTTCATATAATGGGGAAGTATGTGTCGTCATTTACAGCGAGCTTTTCTCTAATACATATTTAGAATTTTTCTTGTAAATTTGCCGGTCTCGACAACTACAATATGCATAATGCATGCTTTTGTTTCTTAACATTGTTCGCTTAATGGTTAGGGTACAAGGAACAAATATTATAAAAAATATGGATTTATCACGGAGTGAATCCAGCAGAACATCGATTTGAACTACCGCGCCATGTCAGAGTAACAATGCCGTTCGCCCGCTCATCTGCTGTATACATACTGTATCCTTGTCATTCGAGCCAGGTTGCTAACTACCTATGTATGGGCATCCGCAGAAGTGTTTTGTAATCCATTCGATAAGCCACGGTGGTGTAAAGGACAAGGGGAAAGGTCTTATCAGTGCCATTCAGTTGACAACTCAATTCGAGGTGGTAGCACTAAATAACGAATATTTGTTCCATGCCAAAGTTGACTTTCTTCTCGGCAAATGTATTATTGAAAAGTGCGCGAGCGTAGGCAAAACAGTGCGGTATCTGGTGTCATATAATTATGCATGTAATTGTGCTGTGTTGATGAGAAACAATAAATTATGAATAAAATAAATACTCCATTATAAACTATACTTTCTTTATCATATGAAGATAAATAGAAATAAATACATATGGAAAGATTAACTCTAGATTTGTACATAAATGTGCAAATAAAAGGTGATAAAATGCTTATACAAAAAAACAAATAGATTTGTTGATGTGATATTAAAAATTCTTTCTTCTATTTTCCTCGTGTTCTTTTTTAATTCAAATGGCATTGGTCTAAGAAAGGTTTGATGGATTAGTTCACTTGTGGTAGCAAGATCCTCAATTTTAGACAGAAATTCATTGAACTCTTTGCTGAAAATTACAGAAAAATAGAATTCAAGTATAGAACAGTTTAGAAAACTTCAAACTTCCGTGAATTTATTATATTAATTTATTACTAGGTCTGTTATTATTATTATTATTATTATTATTATTATTATTATTATTATTATTATTATTATTATTATTATTATTATTATTTATATAAAATAACCGCGATATAAAACGATACATTATCGTTACTTGTCGTTTCTGACTCGAATGTTCTGGCACTACTCAGACAAAGTGGCTTCAGGGGTCTATTTCCATATTAACATATCATTTCTTTGGCAGTAATAAATTTGAACACTTTTATGTAAAAGAAAATTGTAATCTTTATAATATTATAAATGTTAATATTTTTGTGTAAAAGAAAATCCTACTCTTTAATTTCTGTTCTTGTTGTGGATTTTTGTTTAAACATATTACAGCTGTTTTGTATTTTTATATTAGATCTTTGTCAAGTTGTTATAAATTTTCTAGTTGTCCATATGTCTGTATCACTTCGCCCATGTGGCAGGCAGCCCTCTAATGAAAGAAGATTTTGTAAATAAAGAATAACGAGCACATACTCCCATTTTTTCTACACTCAACAAATGAGATCTTATCACGTCCATCCTCGCACTTGGCGATGATTATGAACCAATATTGGACATTTACAAGCAGCAGGACTCCTTGGTCATGTAGTCACGTTGGCGCAGGTCAGCCACTTACGGCAACACAGATCAAACACAATACAAGGATACATACCCAATTACTCTGAGAGGCAGATTAATTTCCATATCTCTTGTCGGGAATCGAACTTGGATTCGCTGGATTTGTAACCGCAAAAGTGTTTTCCACAGAGGAGTTATACTTTAAATTTTCTTCATATTACACTATTTTATATTCTGTCCTTAAAAAGTTTGCTTTTATTTATAGTAAAACTATGTACAGAAAGCTGTCCTTTATTTTAAAACAATAAGTGCATTGTTTCATTTCTTTTCATTTACTTTGACTAACTAAGACGACACGTGGAGTAATAAAATTCTATTAGCATACCTATTCCAAAAAGTAAAGAAAAATCGATGGTTGTTAACAAAGAAGTAATAAAAGCGCACAGGTGCTGGAACTTTGTTGAGTGACGAGTAGAGAGACTTTTGCGTCGTGTCATTTACCACGTAGGCCAGCCACAGTTGAGTTCCACCGGATGGAAAGGAGGGGAGAACTGAACGATGACAGCAAGACTACTCTACCGATGCAGTTTGTTTCCAGAAATATCTCCGTCTGTCAAGGCTTCCTGAGGTGTGTAGGGTTATGTACATAAGAGAAACGAGGGCAAGGTAAATAGCCTATTACTCATACCGTATTACATTACATATCTCACGCAGCAGCTGAGGATTTTCCGTAGCTAATTATTACGGTATTACCGCATAATAATACATTATAATATGAAGCCATACACCATTAACCATCTACTACGCACCTCTCTGTTCGGAAAAATTTACTACTATATTTTAATTAGAATAAATGTAAATAACCCTCTCGGATAAAAGTACTCTACTACAGTATAATGCTTAAGATTATAAGATCTTCAAGACACAGGTTTGATTGTTTCCGTTCCGTAAAAACTCAACATTGCTGATGGGTTACAATGGCAAAATAACCAAAATCTTGTAAAGGGGTAGAGAGTCAATTTTTGTAATTTTTTCTTCTCTATCTTCATACAGTTAATTCCTTAAATTAATACTCTTGTATGATGTTTAGGATGAAATAAATAAATAAATAAATAAATAAATAAATAAATAAATACATACATACATACATACATACATACATACATACATACATACATACATACATACACACAGATCGTCGTTAAATAAACCATAATTTTATACACACACAGATTATTAGCAATGGACTTTGTGTTGGATATGTCTTTTTTGCAGGCATCAATACTACCTAATACTGTAATGTCAACCGGTTGTTCACTGTGAAGATTATCCCTAGTTACAATTATTTTTATACCGACATCAATGCATTGATTTCTATCACCACCATCCATAGTGAATAAATTTCAAGACTTTTAATTAAAATTGAAATTACTAACCATTTCTGTCATCATCAATCAACTCGAGATATGACAATGCTGTTCTATATTCCACGTGGATTTGATAACGGGACGTCAATTGAAAAAGCTAAAGCATCATTGGTAGACATTAGTTATTGCTTCTTGTAATTGGAGTCCATCGCTGTGGAGTAACGGTGAGCATTCCTGACCATGAAATTAGCGGGCCCGGATTCAAAACCTGGTTTGGACAAGTTACTTATTTAGGTTTTCCCTCAACACATTAAGATCAAATGCTGGAAACTTTCGGCGCTGGACTCTGAACTCATTTCGCTGGTATTATCATCTTCATCTCATTCAGACGCTAGATAACCTTAGCAGTTGATGAAGCATTGTAAAATAACCTTGTGAATGGAGCGATATCTGAGAAGGCCTGATCAATAATCAAATATTTATATTATCTTTTCAAAGAAAAGCAGCGTCTTTGACACCGCTTGGATATTGAATTAAAAATTGAACCCTGGGATATTCAAGATGTCAAAACAATTGTTGTACGTAGCTAAGTAAAATAGGAAGATTGTTTATGTCTACTTGTATCCACTGACCATTGCTACAGAGGTTACACGCCGTCTAATATTAGTTTCAATCTCAAGTAAACAAGTATTGGTAATGTTCACAGTACAATAATTCAAAATAGGCTGGGGTGAAGTCTTTCCGGTAGTAGTACTGCTTTCCGATACTGATACAAGAAGAGCTTCGTGCGCTGGGCCTTATCCTGTACTCGTCTGAAGATGGGACCTGGCTTTGTCAGGGCTAATGCAGGATCGCCCACTTGTCAGCATCGAATTCACGAATACCACTTGGACAACCATCGCACATATACAGGCAGTACAATGGATCAGTGTAAGCCTAAGTACAAGGATTCTTCCCTGGTTCGGCCCTCGACAAGCCAAGGATCCCTATCAGGATTGGAAACAAAACTATATGTATTTCCATTTGATGTCCATTCAACAAATATTTGATTTTAAAAAATGAGTACATTATATCTAAATCTGTTACTGTGAAATTATTCGAAACGCTGGTACGATACAGTATGAAGTAGGTTGCTCCTCTAGAAGTAATTTTGTTTAATAATAATAATAATAATAATAATAATAATAATAATACTTACTTACAAATGGCTTTTAAGGAACCCGAAGGTTCATTGCCGCCCTCACATAAGCCCGCCATCGGTCCCTATCCTGTGCAAGATTAATCCAGTCTAATAATAATAATAGGCCTAATAATAATAATAATAATAATAATAATAATAATAATAATAATAATAATGTAGTATTCTTCACCTGACATAATTAGGAACATTAAATCCAGACTTTTGAGATGGCAGGGCATGTAGCACGTATGGGCGAATCCAGAAATGCATATAGAGTGTTAGTTGGGAGACCGGAGGGAAAAAGACCTTTGGGGAGGCCGAGACGTAGATGGGAAGATAATATTAAAATGGATTTGAGGGAGGTGAGGTATGATGATAGAGAGTGGATTAATCTTGCACAGGATAGGGACCGATGGCGGGCTTATGTGAGGGCAGCAATGAACCTGCGGGTTCCTTAAAAGCCATTTGTAAGTAAGTAGATAATAATAATAATAATAATAATAATAATAATAATAATAATGAAAATTACGTTATCAATATCAGCTGTGTAATTTGATTTGATAAATAATCAAATTAACTTATTTATAATGTTGAATTTTTAGTTGAGTTGAGTTACTTACATTTTTTAAAGTAATAAGTTTAGTGTTCAGTTGCCACTGGATTATGGTAAATCGATACGCAATATTTAGATTTAGCTTCCTTCTTGTTGACAGTTTTTGTAGCTTATAGTTCCCATACCGTGCCTACGATGCATTCTGAGAATCTTTACTTGGAGAAAACTGAGCTGCTTCTGCCTACAGAAACTCTTTATAATTATACACTCACTTAGCGTCTAGAATCTAGATCTTTAAAAGTCACCATAATAATCAACACTTCACGAATTAGACCTGTTACGGTCTCTATCCATCGTTTTTTCAGTCTTCCCAAGTTTCCGCGACCTCTTGGAAATGTATGACAGGATTCGAGTCCCTTTAAGGACAAATTTCCATGCTTAGGACGAGAATTGAACCCGAGATATCATAATTTGTAGTCACGATGCTAACTGCTAAACCACGAAGCCGTCTGTTATAAAATATGCTTATTATATAATTTTTAATGGCATTGGCAGATAACATCGTCTGTTGTTTATGTAATTGTTTAAGCCTTGGTGTATGTAAGGTTGTGTTGTATTCTACGAATGCAGCTAGGAAAATTGTGGAAGTTGCGAACAAAATCGGTCATTTCCACAGAAAACAAAAAATGAGTTTTTTTACGGTTTCGGTATGTTTAGAGAGACATATTTCTGAATACGTTACTCTTTTTATCCGAACCCAATCATTTCCGTGAGAAACAGTGTGGTACAATCAGTTTTTACAATAAAAACCGGATAATTCCTTATCATATTAATGCCACTATTTTCATTGTCACCTCTGTATAAAAAACGGACATTTCCAATATTTTATATGTGTTGCAATTACCAATCCATTCAAAATCGGTCATTTCCACTTCTATGTGCAAGAGTGATAATATGTTATTGCTGATTGGAATTATTGTAAAAATGTTATAGTTATAATCAGTGGCGTGTGGTGATAAATAATCCTGGTGGTGCACAAATATTTATTATGATTATGATTATCATATTATTATTATTATTATTATTATTATTATTATTATTATTATTATTATTATTATTATTATTATTATTATTGGTACTAACTACAACATAACTATAAATATATAGATATAGATTTACATAATTTTTTAGTCAAGAAATTGCAGTTAATCAGTTTCCTAGGTAGGTTCAGTAATAGCAAAGTAAAGTGTTCAATTTCTATGCAGCACACCGTAAATAATATTGTTTTCGCTATATTGCGTTTTATAACACAGTTCACACGTTCACAAGCATTCCATACGTGTGTCGTCTCATCAGCCTTAACTGCAAAAGTCAGCAGCATTCTTTATTTCTTTGAAATCTTAGCATGGCATACATCCAAAATGGCTTCATGGATTTCGTGCTGTATAGTGTTTGATGTGCTTTTAAACACTGTTCCTCTTTCCAAATGTTCCTTAAGAGTGCGTCTAATTGAGAACTGAAATTGACGAGGTCAAGAAAAATACTAGCGTTTAAAGATGAGTTTCCGTCTTCGTGACTCTTAAAGCCATCTCAGAAGCTCCACAAAACCGCACGCCCATATCTGTTCTTGGCAACTTTATCATTTTGAAGTTCGACAGTCTCATTGAATCCAATTGTGTCTGTATGATTGTTTGACCCAAAATTGCTAATTTAACATTATTGTTGAATGTGCAGCTGAAGAATCGTGTTTTTATTTCTTTCATTCATGTGCTTCAAATCAATCATACCTACAGAACGATAATAAAAATTATTTAGTTACTACGCACAGTCCTAAATTCAAGCAGAAAAATAAATAAAATTCATAACACGTAGCCTACTTGTTTTTGTCAATAAATGTTCGCCGCCGAACAATAGGCAAGGAAAACAAAATACAGCGTCTTTTATATTGCAACCACATATTGCATTTTTCGTAAGTCCGAATGTTGAATTTTCTTGTCACTTCTCTATTACTGTTCTTCGTCACTTATAATTTTAATTCCTGTGTACGTCTACCCATCTTCTTTATTTTTATCTTTTCGAGTAAAGTTCTTACAGAAAATTACATATTTAAAAGATTTTGCACACTATTCATTGCAATATTCTTGATAGAACTGGCCAACAGCTACTGCAGACAGCTTGAGAACACATCTGAAAGTGCTCCTAATCCCTCCTACGCACACTATTGTTATTTGTCTATGCCATACTGGCTCCTTACCATGCTCCAAAGCCTGCCATTGAAACAGTACTACTGCGCATGCTCGAATGGAACAGTGTGCCGCAAGTGTCGAGCGGTAAACGTAAGTCCCAGGCGTCAACAAGAACAGTACACATGCAGTGTTATTTTTACATAGTATTATAATAAAGAATTATGTCGCTCACATAGTCTATTGCAGCTCATTGATATAACTTTAAAAACATGCGTTATTTGTAGAGGTGGTACACTGCTCCTGTGCTCCTTAAGAGAAATCACCACTGGTTATAATATATTCACTTTTCCATGATAAAGTAGAATGAAAGGGAAGGATATCTAGGGAGATTTTAATACAATGTGCATTCACATAATTGAGTTAAATGTATCTTTAA
The DNA here is from genome assembly GCF_040183065.1 of Periplaneta americana. Lineage (NCBI taxonomy): Eukaryota > Metazoa > Arthropoda > Insecta > Blattodea > Blattidae > Periplaneta > Periplaneta americana. The sequence goes on from NC_091128.1 coordinate 106,685,486, forward strand.
TTGAAATTATTGTAAAAGTGTTACGGTACGGGTGATTAAGTAGTAAGCACCGGTCAGGCCGCCATTTTCTCACAGTAGAAGATCTGGGCACATATATTGCCGTTAGAGTGTAAAGGGACTCACAATATGCTAGTCATAAGAAAATTTTCAAAATGTAATTAAAAGGAATTTAATATATTTTGGTAATGTAACCAGCGGCGGCTCGTGAACTTGTGGACTGGGTGAGCTGCAGTAGATTTTGGTACATACAAATTTCACTTCTTGATACCATTACTAATAAGTATAGGACAAAAATAAATGCACTACGTATCGAAAAACCAAAACTTTCTCACTTAGTTGGGAGATGTCTGTGGCATCATTTGCTAATCGCTAAAACAAACTAATACCATCCATTTCAGTCTGAAATTCTGATCGGCAGATACTCAACTTGCAATCTACCAGCTTATTCTGAATTGTCTTAGAATTACCTTTAAACAGTGGCATGTTCCAAATGATTTTTGAGAGGCTCGTTTAGATTACTCACGGACTGTAGCAACCCACGAAATACACCAGAGTTCTTCGAATCGTTTTTTCATTATGTCCCCTAAGGGGAAGTTCATATTGGCCACAACATTTGATACAATGAATATTTTTTAAAATAATTTCAAGATTTTTCCTCACTTCTTGATTATGTTTGAGAATGTTTGTTCTGTTCGCTTCACTTAATTGCGCAGGAAAATTAGTTTTGCCTAACATTGCCAATGAAACAACATGTTTCAGGTGAGATTGCGAAGATTCGTGCTTTTTAATTTTTAGGGGCAAATGTCCTAAATCTGTTACACCACTCCTAGTCTATGCAGTATCACCACCGAAGAGGAGGCAACCACAAATGCTTAGCGTAAATTTCATTGTTATACTTCCTTACATATATGCACAATTTCGGCTGGATGAAGCTTGAGTAAGATTTAAGTCGGGTAACGAACTACCCTTTAATTTCACTTCATTACATCAATTTTCTCCGCAAGGGAAAGTTGAGAAAAATAAAATTAATATTCTGTAATTCACACACACTCATGGTTGCACATTTGCACTGGTTAAGTTACGGTACTAAAACGTGACACCAAAGCAACACTCAGATATACTGATGGTCAACAATTTTCTAAAACTGGAAAAGAAGTCTCTTTTCGTATTTTACGTGCTATATCAAAAGGATTATACTAGTGCAATCATTTTGAGCTAAAGAAAATATTAGGTTCTGCCAGAGGCTGGATATATATGTAATAATAAGGCAAAAGAGAATATTAATTTCGTTATATTAACTCGATAAGATTCTACAACAATAAGTATGTGAAGAGAAAATAAAAAATTTGTCATTAAGTTTCAAGGGAATAGAGAATCCATTTGACGTAGCATTGCAATAGCGGTGTGGGAGGGGAGGAAAGATCTTCCCTTGTGGCCTGGCTCTGCAAGCCACTGCAGCGAGATATGGGTTTTAAACAGCAGTTTCCCTCTGCTTCCCTCACCTCTCTACCCCCTGACCAAGCAAGACACACTCTCTTACGAGCTGTCCCACCCTGCAGAGCCCAGGACGACTTTGAATGCAGTGTCAATTCCAGTACAGTCGACGCGCAAAAAGATAATGCATAAGATAATAGTACGTTTTCCCGGCCAGATGAAATATAAAGCAATTTACCAATAACAGCTGTAACAATTCTTCTACAAATTAAAATAAATATTATTTTTATTTTCCTGTCAAAGCAGGGAGTGCTGCAGCTTCGCAGCTCTTATGGACGGGCCGCCCCTGAATGTAACCCTATGTGCTCTGGATCTCTATTGCTGGAAGATTGCCTAGCCGACACTGTAATGTTATATTCGTTACTCCATGATACAGTTGTTGGTGTAAGTGACGTGTTGTTTTACTGTTATAAATGGCAAATAGCTTTTTTCGAACAAAAATGAACATTTCCCTCATATCTCCAAACAAAACGGACATTTCCAAAATATTTTTGTCTATAAAATGCACATAAAATGACTAAAATCATAATTATTGACACCATTACAACAACGAACGTAACATGCATGACGCATAAAATTTGTCGTTCACTTTGGAGTAGGCCTACAGTGAAGGTTTGATACAGTAGTATAAAAAAAATACTATTTTTGGAAATGACCGATTTTGTTCGCAACCTCTACAATTGTCGTATTCTACACTGTCATTTGGTATTCTATGGTAGTCTACCGCAGTTTTACAACTCTAAAACTAACATTCCTTACTGCGTCTGACCACATGTAACTTCCTCCAAAGCAGAGGTTCTCAATATTTTTTAATGACGTATCACTATTTTTTCGGAATATGTAATTATGGTAAGACTTTCCTGTGTTAAATTTCAACGTACCTCGTTTACATGTTTCGACCTATTTATGGGTCATCATCTGGGTTCTGAAGATGATCCATAAATAGGTCGAAACATGTAAACGACGTACGTTGAAATTTTAACACAGGAAAGTCTTACCATACATATTCCGAAGTGATATAGTGTTAAAAGTTATGTAATCAAGATGTATACACTATTTTTTATTTAGGACATTAGCTGTATCACTAACCAACTTTATAATAATAAATAGTCTAGTGTCACTCCCAGGGTCATAAGCCTAAGTGGAAATGAACTGCAGAAAGTGTCCGAGAATATGCTGAAGCGACGTCAAGCATGCTTGAATGCCTAATTACTACAGTAAGGTAAGCATTTTGTTTAGTGTTATGAGTTTTATTTGCCACAAATTACGGACACCGTTTGGGGGAGACGGACCACCCGTAAGCCTATCTTTAGCATGCTGAGGCCGTGCGGCCACCTAGTGAGTGGAGTCCACTGGACATCTCATTGTTACTGTAATGTGTTCTGTAGGCTAGTGTAAATTCTAATTTTCTGAGTGGTGATGTAATTTTGCGTCTTTTGTTGTTTTAATTTATTTACTTTTGTGTATGTTAGTCATTGTTTACTGTGTTTAAGTTGGCTTTTTTTACTTCTGTTACATACCGGTATTTGTATTATAATGTATTGTGCTCCTTGTTGTTTTGTTTTTCTATGACGAAGCCTGTGACATTTATGTATATTTTTCTGGCTAATAAAGGTTATTATTATTATTATTATTATTATTATTATTATTATTATTATTATTATTATTATTATAACTTGGATTCCATCTTTCAGAATCGTCATTAACTCGGAGGAGCTCGGAAAGTTAATTTCATACTTGAGTAAAAACAATTAACTAAATCATAACAATAAATCATACTCAACATTCAAGACTTCATAATCACAATCAAAAAGTGAAAAATAGATGCGCGCAAACATTTGTGCTTCTTTCTTCCCTGTTTGGGTGTTGTTCTCGTATATACCGGCTCGATATGACATCATTTGCCTACGTGACGTAAGTCATGACGTCCAAATATTTGTTTTCCTTTCCTTGCCCAGCTTCCTCGAGGCGCAGCAGCACAGTCGACAAGAGATAGACATGGCGGATAGAAGGGAGTGGGATCAGAGTCAGTTGCGGAAATATGACATTCATTTAGATGAAATACCAAGACTGAGCATAAGAGATCCTAGGGTCGATGAATTTATTTCAGAAAATGTAAGTACAGATATTATTAGACAAACATGTAATACCACATACTTTAGTAATGTGTAATAAAATGTGTCTGAGTTTACTAACTTCACCACTGTCCGCTGTAATAGCAAGTAGACCTACTATTATTGTTTAGTCAACTGTCCGAAGACAGGTTTGGATCTCATAATTGACACCAATAAAGTATCACTCATGAGGCAACTAAGCCAGGAGATATTGGGGTACGGTGGTCAGTTCCTTTCCCCCTTAATTGCATATATCGCTGACTAGTAACACAGTATTAGATTAAACAGACTGGTTCTTCCTCTGACATATCAAGTGAGATGTACTGCCTGATAATAGATTACGTATCAGCCAGAATCTCTATCATAGTAGAACCTACTATATAATTTAATTCTCAGCTACACAAACGACAGTAGGCTAATGTAAAAAATAAAGAGATAAACGCTGTAGCAAAGTAGCCGTAATCCCAACCAAATTATTTTGCAGACAATAGAATGATAGAGAACCTGTAAAATCATGATCACAATTGACAGTGTTTACATAGTAGGCCCCACGTAGTTATTAGCACTTTATAAGAAACTTTTGTTTTAATTGTTCCAGAAACCTGTGGTTATAACAGATTCAGAACTTGTCGCATCAGCTGAGAAATGGGATCTGGATTATTTGGAACAGAATATGGGAACTGGAGATTTTTCAGTATTTCTGTCACGGAATCACAAGTTCAAATATTTTGATGACAAGAAAGTTCCATCGGCGGCGGGAGATTCCAAATTGGATTTCACACCGCCAACAAGAAGAGTTGATATGAAATTTCCAGAATTTACCCGAAGATTACGACAGTGGAAAAGGGGAGAAGAAAGGTAAGTCATAATGATATTGTTCTTTAAGTGTTTAAAAAGAGGGTATTTCTTTACAATTGCATTGCTACATTAAAGTATTTACCTACATGGTTCCTAGTCGAGTCAATGTAGAGTATCCACCGACCACTGAACGAATATTGCACACTTGTGTCACTGCCAATGTGGCGCTATAAACCAATTTTCAATACTTTTATCACAATACAACACATTTAAAATCTTACATAAATATATAGAGAATTATTACTACATTAACACATTTAGTATACGGTATCACGAAACATGTAAAATGTAATTATAATGAAAGTCGCCATTGCTTCTTCTTCAAATTAGTAGTATTAGTACGATCTCCTTCCACTAAATGGAAACTGACACGATTGGCAGAGCCAGCAATACATGAAATCGAAATGATACTAAGTATGAGGAATGTTATTACAGATGTGTAGTATTATGTGACAGGTTAGGTTAGGTTTGATTAGGTGTGTATTATGTGACAGGTTAGATTTGATTAGGTGTGTAGTATTATGAGAAAGGTTAGATTAGGTTTGATTAGGTGTGTATATTATTACTATGTTGGCAACACTGAAACCCACTGTTACATTAAAGAAATATGGCGGTATTCTTCGTTCACGCTCGACGATTTTCGTATATAAGTAAGGTATGTATTTAGGGTGGGCTGGGTGGGCTTACAACTCTCCCAGTGATCACATCAATTATCTGTTACTCAATACCGTACTTTAAATCCAAGGCATTTTCAAGGTATTTTTTATTTATTTATTAGTGGCTGGGACATAAGAAAGATTCACCGTACAAATGTATTTACATCTTTGAATTCTAGTCGAGTCATACGTATCGTTATGCGAAAAAAAATGAAAATAAAGTGCAGACGCCAATTTCTAAAAAAAAAAAAATAAATAAATAAAAAAAAATAAGGGTCGAATGTTGCTGTGAAAGTGGTGACCAGCAGATAGGTGTGTGTAGGCGGATTTGCTAGCAGAAGATGGAAGGGGTAGGCGGCAGAGATGAGAGAACATACATCTCATTTCCGTGCGTTTCCTTACTGATAACAGAAAAAAGCGAGTTTTTGTATGGTCGAATCAGTGACAGATTAGGTTAATTTAGACTTTTGGTATGCCTTGGAAGAAAGAACACATTCTTAGACAATTTTGAGTGTATGACAAACGATAATCTCCTAACAAGGCAGTGTTGTGATGACAAATAAAAGTGCTATGAACTTGTGCATCAATCTAATATACAGTGACACTGTTTTGTTTAGCCGTGTGGTTTTCATTTTCCCGTCATCTGCCACTAGGAGCTTATCTGCAGCCACCCGATCTGCCAGCACTGAAACATTTAGTATAGGAATTTGTACTTAGCCAAAGTAGGTGTTGAAAATGTCCCCCATCAACTGCTACACACTATTGACGCCTTCTTATGAAATTGTTAATTACTTTAAGAAGTTCCGCTTCACTGGTTGACTCGATTTCAGCTCTTGTATAATCTTTAAGCTCATATCTATTGTTGAGTAGTATTGGATTGTAACTATTTAAGTTTAAATTACCATTATTATATGTATTACTACTGTTATTTTCACTTTTCTCTACTCTGTAATTACATTGTTGAGGGGATGAAAAAAAAAAATTATTGTATTCGGGTTTTTCGCATAAACCTTATATTTAAGTGTCCTACGTAGATAGAAATCGTATGATGTTAAATATGGACTTCGTGGGGCCCACAAATTTTTACAGATAATTCTCCTTCCGAAAATTCGACGCAATTCTCTCATGGATTCTTCAGCAGTATGAACAATGGCAGAGTCTTGTTAGAAATATACAAAGGAACGTTCTCCATAAGTCAGTTCACCTAAAAATGGGTCAAGGATCTCATTCACATAACACTCGCTGGTAATTGTTCCCTGAGTGAGTGAAAATAGACCCAATAATTCTGTGTCCATTCATTGCACACCAAATGTCTATTTATTCACCATACAAAGGTGTTTCGAGTACAATACCGATGATTTTGTGATGATACGTGTCCATTTAAATGAAAATAGGCCTCATCAGAAAAATAAATTAATGTCTGATCAATTTCCTCAGAATTTACTTTCTCTAAAATCCAATTACAAAAATGCTACCTCTTATTGGTATCTTGGTCATTAACTTTTGAAATATCGGAATTCTGTATGGCTTTAAATCGAGTCAGTTAGTGAAGCAGAACTTCTTAAAGTAATAATAATTAACAATTTCATAAGAAGGTGTCAACAGTGTGTAGCAGTTGGTGGGGGAATTTTCAACACCTTCCTATACTAAATGTTTCAGTGATGGCAGATGGTGGCTGCTAGGCTGCAGATAAGCTCCTAGCGGGAAAATGAAAACTGCGCTGCTAAACAAAACAGTGTAGTAGAAACACGTGCATTTCTACCTCTGATGAGGTTGAGGCTGATTTGTACGTCTATTATCAGGCAGTACATCTCACTTGATGATGAGTCAAAGAAAGAACAGTTGTTTGTATACATCTGAAGTCTGATTAGTGTAATATGTATATATTACTATTACTATACTATATTGATTTATTGATATAGTTCACAAGTACAAAACTTGATAATATAACAAAAGATCTATAAACAAATGTAGTTCTACATACTAAATATACAATTTCCTAGACTCATTATTTTATCGCAAATCTCAATAATTTATTGGTTCAAACTTGCACTTACGTCTGGTTTTAATGCATGTTTAAACCAATCGTGATAACCAGTGTAATATGTAGCTAGTCGGTGATGTATATGACTTAATTGCCTCATAAGTGATGCTTTGTTGGTATCAATTGTGATGTACAGACTTTTCTTCGGACAGTTGACTAAACAACAACGTGCGTTTCTTGATATCAAGATTAAAATTACAGCAAACATACTGTTTGTGAAAAATCGGTGTATCTGTATTGATTTCAGAATGGTGAACATGAGTCTTTGAATTAGGTGTGATACAAAACAATAATTTAAAATAGAGTAATATTATTATGGTACCAATTTATGGAGAGAAAAGTAACTAGTCATAAACTAATTTAGATAACAAAATCGTAGGCATTATTGGATATAAATTGAGAGGAAAGTGCGGTATCACGTTTTATAGCAATAAAATATGTCGCATTCATAGAAATAGTCATTTTGTGCAGTAATAAATTACAGTACTGGTAATAACAATTTTTGTAATACCGGTACAGTAGGGAAAAATAACTCCAGATTAAGGTGATCATAGGGAGAAGGAGAAACTGCTATGTGATATACCTACAAAATTTTGGTGTGAGAGGGAAAGTCGACAAACAACTGTATAAATACCCAACGATCAGGGTAGTATAGCCTTTGTAAGCAAATGGAAAAGCTGTGAGCTAGAAGTAAAGTGAGAGTCTAAAAGAGAACACTCTTCAATTGCTATGTGTAAATTATGACCCTATTTTTTAAATATCAAAGCAGATGAGTTTATTGTGTAAATAAAGTAAAAGACTAAGTACACAGTGAACATACTGATATACATGAAAATTAAGATAATGATATATTATTGTGATGACATTGATCACTGGAATATTTGATAAGATTGCAATTATCTCAGGTGTACAGTATCATTAATAGATTGTAGTTGCAGAACATAGACCTGCGTTTATTTTTTGTTTAATTGATTGCATGATTCTGTTGTTTCTAGATACATCTGAACATTGTGAAGAATATTGTGTTTTATGTATTTTTATTAATTTTTTTATCTGTGTAAAAAAACTTGTTAGCTGCGAGAGAACAATCTTTAATGAAAATTATATTTTCTTTACAGAGCTACAACATTGTAAAAGTCTAATAAACTATAACTTACGAACTATTTAACTTATTTTTAGTGAAAATATTTCCAGATTTAAGGTGATCATAGAAAGGAGGAAGAACAAACTGCTGTGTTGACATACCTATAAAATTTTGGTTTGAGGGGGGAAAAGATAGGTCTCTCTTTCTTCTTACCCTAAGATGATCTAACAGAAGGGCTAAGACTAGGATAGAAGGGTAATAGAATATAAAACAGATGGTAAAAAGGACATAGAGATAATTCCTTGGAAATAACCAAATACCAGTATCGAAATTGTTAAATAGTCTTGTTAAAAGGAGTTGGCTTCCTTGCAAAGGATACATGTAATTGAATTCAGGAAATATACTTGTACACTAGTTTCCTTCACCCATAGCTTAATTTTACTTCTCTACAATTATTTTTCTACAGCCATCTGCGTATGTAACACTATGGTATTCGATATTTTGTCTAACATTTTCATCCAATGTTCCTTCTCTCATATTTTTTTTCTACTTGACGATATAAAATTGTCTTTGAAATTCTCTGATTTATCATTATTTTTAGGTCCACATAACAGCTTAGATTATAATGTGACATACTTATATGTATGATATAGCTGATGATGATGATGATGATGATGACGACTGTGTTGATGATTATGATGGTGATGAACTGATGATAAATAATGCACTATTGAATAATAAGAGCTGTAGATTATAATGGAACTGCTCACTTATTACTGACAAAAGTCACATAACCATTTTTGCAAACAAATTCTTAACAAATACAAAAACACACGTTCATTTACAATACCATTACAGATCTGGCATCTGTATATATAAGCACTGTAAGCACATTCTATTTTCGTTAGAATGTCGTAAATGCTCTGCAGTTGAATGTGCCTTCATATAGCTTAATTGTTGACAATTTTGAAGGTAGTTGTTGTTTAGTCAACTGTCCAAAGACAGGTCTGAACCTCACAAAGATACCAACAAGATAACACTTATGAGGCAACTAAGCCAGGAGATAATGGGGAAGGGTGGCCCATTTCTTTTCTCCTCCATTACATACATTACTGACTAGCTACATATTACTCTAATCAGACTTCAGATGCAAACAAACAATTGTTCTTCTTCTCCTCACACAAATCGAAAAGTGAGATGTACTGCCTGATAATAGATGTACATATCAGCCACAATCTCAATCAGAGAAAATTTCTAAGGTAGCATGTTTGAATTTTATTGTAAGTGGACTTTACATGTGTTTACAAGTGGTCAATACTCTAGCTATGCACATGTATAAGTGGATGGTCAGCTAGTTCAAAGATATTGGGAGGTGAGCAGATCATGTGACTGTCAATCACTGTCCATGTAAGCATTTAGTTAGAATGTTTGAGTGAATTTATACCAGACTTGCCCACACATCATAGGGCATTCCATAGGGTACACTGCAGCAGGGAAAAGTGTAATGCAAAGTCGTTGTTGAGGAGTAATTATGTGAAGAAAATATATTAACAAGAAATTAATCAAAATAGAGATATGAGGAAACAGGATGGTTTAATTAATCACCATGTCCTTTATTTATAATGAGTTTAACACTTAACACATTAGCATCTAAATATAACATTGCAGATTCAAGTAATCAGTTGTGGTTATTTATTTATAATGTAAAACTACGAAGAAAAAATAAACAATCGAAGGTTTGATAATATTGAAACGATATATGGCCGGTAAAAACGCATAGTAGGCTACTGTCTAATAAAGTACAGAGCCTTCAAATAGACATTGTTTGTCAGAAGAGTTGGATATTCATACCCCCTTTAAGTCAAGCACATAGATTACTCATGCAAATTAAAATAATCATCTACCTTTGTTATAGAAGATGTTGGAAATTATGTCCTTGTGCTACCATACATCTCTCATATCACTTACGAAAATTTGCATTAACACGCATTAGTTCTTTTTTTCTGAAATTGCTCCAATTTCCTTTCTTATATTGTCTTTCAGTTCTTCCAATGTATGCGAGTTATTCCGATACACTTTGTTTTATGTATTTTTTAAGTTCTCCCATAAATAAAAACCGCATACGACATTACAAAAATATCCACTGTAATGCTAAGTTTACATGGCGACAGTTTAGAGCCAAAGAAGGTCTAAAGCAGCGGTCGTCAGCACAGAGCACCATCGGGCTAGCGTCACTTACCCGCGGATAAGAAACTGTACTATGGTGCACCGTAGCTGCTGGCGGGGATGCTCTATCCCTCTCTGCCTGCTGCACGACGGTGCATTTGATGTTGCTCCAGATATCCTTTACCCATTTCAGCAAGTGCTGCTACTACTACTACTACTAGTTGTAATATAATTAGTGCACTCATATATAATACAGTGCAACCAGTGTGCAACACTACAACCATGTGAGTTCACAGCTTCTCATACAGTGCCACACACAAGGTACTGTTTGCTGTTAGGTAAATACTGTACACATATTAATTAACCTACACTTGTTAAGTTTAAATGATATGATTATGTATTTATTAGGGTTGTTTATACTATTGCTTACAGTTCCGTGGAGGACATGCTATGCCACTGAATACCATTCCAAACACACGACCATCAACATATATATGGAGAGAAAATGAAGATACACTAAATTAGCAGAAATAGAAGTATTATGGCAAAAAGATATTTTACATTAGTTTCCGGAATTCTATCAATAGTTGGGAACAATCACTAAGTTGCTCAGAATTCGCTTACATACACTGTAATTCCATCCAAAAAATTTTAAATTTTCATGCACTTGTAAAGAATCAGACCTCTATGACCTTGCTGCAAGGCTGATTGTGAGAAATTGCCACATAGGTGTGAAATTGATAAACATGCCAATAATAATGTTCATTTTTCAGAATGTACCTGCAACAAGCATTGAACAATACTGTGGGACAAGCTATTGTTCAGGACTTTCTGAATTTCCGATGGGACTGGATAAATTCAAAACAGAAGACACATTCATGGGGCCCCCTAACATCAAATTTACTTCTTATCGCAATGGAAGGTGAGTGGGAAATTATAATTAAAGATCAGTTTAGCCCAAATTTTGCATGAATTAACTGCGATTTCAGAAGAATAATGTTTGGGGTTTCAGCCTTCCTCTTGTCGAGATTTAAGCTCAGAATTCTTCTTTTGAATGAATTCACTCTGAAAGCCGAAAGTCACTTCACTGTCACTTTAGAAAGCAACAAGAATGGTTTATTATAATGGTAATATTGATATAATATAAATGTGATATTGTTCTTGAAATACTGTGTCGTTTATGCCACCTTGTAATTTGATATATGTAATGATATTTTTCGTAAGGAAAGCAGACCAATATATAGAAGTTAGTTTCTTACATTTGCTGTAGTGCTTATGATAAAGATTTTGTCCCGTAAAAATGTAGATACAGTAGAACCTCGAACTCACTACGAAATGTAGACTACACATAATACCTGATAGCACAGAAAACGAGGATTTTTTTCGTTCAACTTTCTTGTATTGACAGTACGTAAATAGAGCTGTTTGTAGTGCTTGTATTGTTTAGTTAAATACAATATAATCATTTATTTCTTTCTACAGTTCTGTATGTTTTAACGTAATGTTTGATTATTGTATTTCATACATTGAGTTCTACAATCTTTTTATCTGTAGCACTGTACAAGCTTTCTCGCAAGTGAATGTCTGGTGTTGGTGCTTATTTCTCAGGGTAATCAAAAGGTCAAATCTCTGAATGGAAATGACAACATTGATGATAATGATGCTCTTCTCATGTGAACCCTGGTTCGATCCCTGGCATACCCTCGATTTATAACTCGTGTTGGGCAAACCCGTGGTCCAGGCAATAAAGGGTTTTCTCCGGGAGCTCCGGTTCCCCTGTGGCATCCCAACAAATCTCCATTATCATCTCATCTCGAGTGTAGTGTAGACCAGCCTCCTATGACACACCCTGCGTAACAACTCTGTCGGTAAATTGGTGTACACAACTGGCTTCATAAGGGTGAATGACGAAAAGTCAAGTACCCGTCACCATTGGTTTAAAAAAAAAAGCTAAGTGTGGAAAAGAATATTTTTTTGTAAAAATTTATTTAGAGATGGAAACGAATTTATAACTTGTATAAAAAAAGATTAAAATTTATATTTGAAGCTTATTTTAGATATAGTGTTAGTCTTCGGTGGACAGCTATCTCTCATTTGTTATTGAATCACTTTTATTGCTGGCCTTACAAGTTCCTAAAGACTTCTCAGGCATTTTACATAATCATTTGTACAGTGCTAACTAATGTATTTCTCTCTGCTTTAATAAAAGCTAAGCATAGCATGACAGCAGCTGTCTGTTAACGCATTATATGTTTATTATATGTTTTGCAATTAATTATAAGTACAAAAACACATAAGATTGAAAATATGTAACACCCTTGCCATACCAACATTCTTGTATGGATGTGAAACCTGGACAATTAAAGAAGTTGATACTTCAAGAATCGCCGCAGCAGAAATTAGATTTTTAAGGAAAACAGCAAACTATACTTGGCAAGATTATAAAACCAATGAGGAAATTCTAACACAACTCAACATCAACCACAACAAAACACTAACAAAATTAAAAAATAATAGAGAAAATTGGATCACACATGTACAACGCATGGACAGAAACAGGATACCATCCCAAATTGTAAAGTATACACCACACGGAAGAAGACCCCAGGGCAGACAGATGGAAAAACTTCTCGACATCTACTGAGACTGGAACAGGTCACTGGGCCTATACCTTGGATGCACTACGATGTTGATAATTTTTATTCAAATGTTAATTTTTATCTATTCATTGTTATATGGTCCTTCAGATTACAAGTAGGCTGATCTTTTAGGTCGCCTAGAATGGATAGCTATGTTGTTTGGAATTCTTAACTTAAATTCCACGGAATATAAGTAGAGATTTGTTTATTTCGAAAAATAATCGAAAAGGAACCAACAAGTTTATGAAAAGTGTATTTAATTTAACTCATTAAGAATGGATTAACGTAATGTTGGATGGGTGGAACGGAGAAAAATTCTCTCCGGCACCGGGATTTGAACCCGGGTTTTTAACTCTATGTGCTGAGGCTCTATCCAGTAAGCCACACCTCTTCTCAGTTTAAGTTCCACCTCTTAGGTTCCCTCTAGTAGTCAACCCTCATGCACTGCTTCACAGATGTGTGACAGTGGTACAATGTCCAACACATTAATGTGCAGAGGTGCACTCATTACGAGTGATGAAGTGGCCGGGATCTGACGGAATGAGTGCCGTCTTAAATCACTAAGTGATTATTTTCGCATATCATATTATTACGATGTACCGAAGTACATATGATATTTCCATGCAGAAATTCTGCGTCATCATGTGATGACGGGTTCAAATTCTGGTGTCGGAGAGAATTTTTCTCCGTTCCACCCATCCTTCATCACATGATGACGCAGAATTTCTGCATGGAAATATCATATCGTCGCTTGAATGCAAGAACTAGGTAACTCGAAATTTGCGTTTTTTAGTTACCGCTCTTACAGTGTAGCAAAAATCGCACAAAATGTAATCCGGGATCTAGGTAACTGATCGAACGATACCAGCAACATCTATTTTCCAATATAACAAATAGGTAAAAGAAAACGAGACATATTCCTTAGTGCAATAAATAAGTAAATAGGCGATGTCACAAAATATGAAAAATCAAGTTACCTAGTTCTTGCATTCAGGCGACGATATGTACTTCGGTACATTGTAATAATATAACATAATGTTATCATATTTATTTCACTCAATATAAATAATTAAAAAATTAAGGGAATTCTATTGACAATTGTCGCTGGGTGACTACTTGCTCGATGCCAAATGATTCATAACTGATAATTGTAGGTTAATTTGTTAGTGGAACATCTGCAAAGGTTGTAGGAGTTAATAACATTACAAAATTTAACACAGATTTCCATTAACTTCATTGTTCTTGTTCATAAAAAAGTACAATGACATTGTATGTGTTATAGGCAACGTGACACCTTGTCATTATGATGAACAACAGAATTTCTTTGCGGAGGTACGAGGATACAAGAGATGCATCCTGTTTCCTCCAGAGCAGTATGAATGTTTCTATCCTCATCCTGTTTATCACCCACATGATCGACAGAGTCAGGTAAGAGCTACAAGTAGGCCTACTCTCTGAATAAGTACATACATTATGGAGAAAAGGTCTTTAGTTCGTATATTGCTATAATGTAATTAAATTAATTATTTATTTACATGAAATATTTTATTTAAAAAACTTTTCTTCATTTATAATGTTAGGCCTCTTTTTTAACAATAAAATAGATTTAAGAATGAAAGTATATAAATTTCAAAATATATGTGCACTTTGAGTTGCAAACAAATCATGATAGAATTATTTGTCATGTCAGTTATAGTGATAATGTGTAGTTCAGAAAATAAAGAATAAGCAGAATGGAAAGAAAATTGTAGAAGCAATTGGAATTAGATTCTGAGGCACATTGCTGAATATACACTTATGGACTAAATTGGTGACAAGAAGTAAATCCACAGTTAATTCCGTATTTACCACGAAAATCGTCTGTAGCTGCATTTAGATTGGCAACAGGCCATGACTGTTTGGCCAAACACCTGCATAGAATTGGAATATATCAGTTCCCTAACTGCCCATTGTGCAACTCAAACCAAGAAAGGATTCGGAACACCTCAAAATCTGTGCTTCAGTGGCTGACCATGATAATATCTTTGAAAAATATTGGAGTGCAAGAGGTCAAATGACTTTATTGCCAAACACCTGGCATTAGAAAACAACAACAACAACATTTTCAGCTGAAATGAGGAATTTCAACTAGCGTAAACACTTATTACTCGTGAAAACAAATGCTGAACATATTATAAGCAAAAAAGAATGAGAGAGTACACCATTGTTGAGTAACAGTTAGCAGGTCTGACCATGAAATGAGTGGATCCGAGTTCAAATCTTGGTTGGGACATGTTATCTGGTTGAGGTTTTTTCCAAGATTTTTCCTCAATCCATTAAGAACAAATGCTGGATAACTTTTGGTGCTGAACCCTGGACTCATTTCGCTGGCATTATCAACTTCATTTCACTCAGATGCTAGTTAACCATAGCAGTTGATAAAACTTCACAAAATAAACCAATTACAGGAATGAGAGACAGAGAACGATATGATGCCGAGAGAACCATCACTGAGGTGAAATGGACTGTATTGGCCTACTATGGAGAAGATAACAAATATTTAACACTGCTTACAAGAATATTTGCTGCATATTACATTTCACTCAATCTGCATTCAAATATAAAAGGAAGACAAATCTGCATTTCATATTTCACTCATGTCACATCAGTTGTGAAAGGAAAACAGATCTGCACTTTACATTGCACTCATGTCACATCATATGCAAGTAAAACTAATGTGCATTGGCCATGTCACGTTCAAATAAGAAGGGAGAACAAGTCTGAATTTTACATTTCACTTTGTGTCACATTCAGATATATAGCGAAAATATTTCTGCATTCCATGCTTCATTCATGCCACGTCATTCTGGAAGAACATCTTTATATTATGTATTTCATTCATATCACATTCAAATGCAAAGGAAGAACATAACCTGCACAATAGTTTCCCCCTTTCTGTTTGTATCCTGTCTTCTCAGAACAATTTCACTGCATTCTGTTATAGGTAATTGTGTTTCATTTTGCCCATGAATTTCCAATCTTTCTCTTTGATTCTTCATATGTTTTCTTCTAGCAATCTTCATTCTTCTTTGTTTTCTGTTGCCTTGTGAGTTTCATCTCAAAGTTTTTTCTCAGCTGAGCCTTACTTTCTTAGATAATGACTAACTTCGAATTTCATAATGTAATTGAGGAGCTGGATGCAATAACAACGTTAATGTAAAAAATCTATTTGGAGATAAAGTGCAAAGAAAATGTTAAATTGTTAGGAACAAAATCTTTACATTTGGGCTTATGTTAGGGCAGCAATGAACCTGCGGGTTCCTTAAAAGCCATTTGTCGTTATAATATTTAAGAAAAGCGGGTTCAATTCCTGATGTATCCTCGGTTTATAACTTGTGTTGGGAAAGCTGTGGTCAAGTAAGACAAGGGTTTTCTCCGGGAACTCTGATTCCCCTGTGACATCCCAACAAATTTCCATCATCATCTCATCGCTTAGACCAGCCTCCTATGGTACACCCTGGGCAACACCTCTGTCAGTAAATTGGTCTACACATATGGGTGAATGACGAAAAGTCAAGTACCTGCCATTAGCAAAAAAATTATAAACAAATAATTAAATTAAATAAATAATCCTTTCTTTCTTTCATTATTTCTTTCTTTATTTCTCTCTCCCTTTCCTGCTTTCTTCGTCACTTACTTCTGTTCTTCTATGAATAACTATTTCATGTGAATTTGTGAGTCTGTGCATACGTTTGGATGTATGTCAACATGTGTGTGTGTGTGTGTATTGAGCAAGGTAACAGAGTTTGAAAGTAAAGCATTCAGTGGTCTTCAGAATTTATATTAGTATGAATACTGCTAGTGCATTTTAGTAATCCAAAAGTATGTAGATGATGTGCTCATATAATTGTATGCATTATTTAATTAAAAAAAAATTAAGTTTGTTAATTATGGCATTTGCAGGTGGATTTTGAGCGGCCAGATTATACAAGGTTTCCCAAGTTCAGAGAAGCACGTGGACAAGAGGCTGTGGTAGGTCCAGGGGACGTCCTGTACATTCCAATATATTGGTGGCACCATATTGAATCTATAATGAGAGGAGGTTATACAGTTTCAGTCAACTTCTGGTATAAGGTAAGAAACAGGCTAAACAAGTTGTAGTGCGGTTGTTCAGCATTTATTATTTCTTTGGTTCAGTAACAGTTTTCAAAGAGAAATTATGCTTTTAACTACCAGTGTAGCTTAGTCGGCTGAGACACTTGCCTGTCGATCCAAAGTTGTGCTCAGGCATGGGTTTGATTCACGCTTGGGCTGATTACCCGATAGGGTTTTTTCTCTGAGGTTTTCCCCAACTGTAATCTCAGGTCAGGTAATCTTGGGCTCATCTCACCAATCCCATCGACGTTAAATAACCTAGTAGTTGATGTAAAAATATATATACAGTGGAACCTCTCCTTACGGACACTCCTCATATACGGACAGATTTTTATGTCCCAACTGAAATAATATAGAAATAATGATAGATTTAACTCTCGTTTACAGACACTCTCAGACACAGACACGGACAGCTGTTTCACAGTCCTAAAGCTTGCTTCAGTTCCTGACTGCGGACAAAACTTGGATTTCAAGACCTGATATGTTACAAAAATGGAAAATTTAGTTTTGAGAACTGTACAGAAATTTCTTAACTTGATAGAATACGAGTCTCATAGGCTACCACTAGCCCAGCCGACTAATCCTTGTTAGCTGGAAGTGGATGGATAAACAAAGTAATAAAATTTAACCTGTCTGATGGGTCCAAGGTTTCCGCAATCGTGAAATTGTATTTGACACATGATAGGGTTGATTATTGTCTTCACTTAAATTAGTTGTTCTGTTTCAAGAGACATGGCACCTGAACGTAAAGGTTAAGTTGAAAACTTTAAATTATGGTACTGCATAACTGTAGACCTAGAATAAAATTGCATGGCACAGTACTGTATTTTCCTTTTTCGGTCTTATATACTGTAGTTCAACGTTGCAAAGAATTTACTGCAGTATACTGTATTTAGAATTAAACTACAGTAATACATTTCATACATACTGCATATTATAAATTTACTGTTAGATTGGGGAGCCTCCCTCGTAATAAAGGACACCTCCCAGATGCAGACAGATTGTTATGTCCCTTCGATGTCCGTAAATGAGAGGTTTCACTGTATATGCTTTTAAGATCACTAATTTTAACGATTGCATTTCAGATGAACTTAATGATGTAAAAACGAAGTATAGCAAAGTAAAATTATGTAATGTTCAGATATTGTCATATTATTTATAATAAAAGTTGTAATATTTTGCCTTCCCATTTTTTGACAGGTAGCTGCAGTAGCTCAATGCTTAGACACGGAACAAATAAGGGCGTTCGAGATTCATTTAATTCATATATTTTTGCTTCAACTTCACTACATTATTCTATATTTAGTATTATTGGTGTAATATATTGAATTTACGAACCTGTATCTGTTATATTAAAAAACACAATAAAAGAAGAGAGCTATTACTTCTTTCCTTAGTACAATGTATGAGTACCCACAGGCTGAGATAAAGATGGGCCACCTGACCCTCACTGGACTTTTCTGCAAAGATCGGGTTCTTTCAGTACCCTAAGAGGATTAAGGAAAGTAAAGATCATTGAGATCTATCATGACTGAGGATGACTGGATGCTCTTAATATACAGAGACCTCATCAACAATAAAGAATCGTATCATGAATTCTGTCGAAAAAACGGTTCTGAATACAGTAGACTACTGCACTTTTTATTTTCTAAGTGGTAAATTGGCTTAGTCAGATATAATGTGTTATTATTTTATATTAAAGTTAGTAGTTTCAAGGTCTAGATCTAATCAATCAAGGACCTAAATGGTTTACTGTAAAAGAGGTTTGCAAAGAGAATTTATTTGAACTGTGATTTATTCAATACACGTGAATATAATTACAGTAGTTTGTTGCTTATTGAACAATATGTTCGGCCAACTTCTAACAGTTTCTGAAAATGTTCAAGAAAGTTTTCGGAAAATTTTCATCACTAGACTGAAGTAGGAAGAACGTGATGACAGGATACACTCTAATCTAACCACATACCCAAACATATTTGAACATATGTTCCACGAGGTACAAGAAACTTGGGTTAAGGGGAGGGAGTAGAAGGAAGGAAAATGGTCAAAGATTGTAACAGACTACTAGGTCTAATATTATGTGAAAGGGAATAATGATGAAATGATGAACCTCTTTCCATATAAATTAATTAAATTTATGTTCAGTAAATTTAGAATATATATTTCAGATTTTAAATTTAACATTAATTCATTCATTCATTCATTTATTCATCACTGTTTTGCAACCCAAGTGACAAAATAATGATCCCTTACATTTGAATCCTGCCTGCATAGGAAATATCGTGGTTTAAAGTTAATGAAATACTGTATATAAGTATGTTAACATACTCGTGTATTTAATTTGTATCGCTGTTTGGGAAATTACTTTCTTGTTCTTCCAGCTGCAGTTTTTATTTTGAGGAGAAGAAATTGGTAATCATTTTGGCAATAACTTCTCTTCTCTCTTTCCTACTTTATTTCTTTATTTGCTCTGTGAATTTACAACAACTTTCATATTATTATTATTAATCAATAAATATGCTAGGTTTTGCTACTGTGAATTCCTCCGTCGGTGCTGCCTCCTAGTAGCAATCTAAAGCATTTCTGTTCCGTCTCTCTATGCAGTGCTGACTCATGATGGTAGTCGCCTAAACTAGACTGTATTGTTTGCTAGGGTGAATAATTATATGATATTCCCACAGTATCATAGGCCTTATGTAAATTCAATAAAAACAAAAAATATAATAATTAACAAATTGCCATGTTTCAGCCTAAAACTTTCTGTGTTCATGGTTAACAACAAAATAAAAATAAAGAACACATCTCAGAAGATTACTAATCACAAATTTCATGTCATGTATTCAGTTCTTTATGGCTTCTTCGTCTTTTTCTTATTATTCTCCAGTACAGCAGGCTTGCGCCAATGATCCTCTTCAATTTTGTCGTTTTCTTGGCTTTATTTTTTCACTGGTTTATTTGGAGAGTCTTAAGTTCATTTTCTACATCATCAAGCCACTGCAGGGCTGGTTTTTCTATTCTCCTTTTTAACATAAAATAAATCTTAAAAAGTTACCTTTTTACAGGGATTGTTGTCATCTTTTCTAAATAGATGTCCTATCCATATTAACCTATTGGCTTTCACCATAAAAACAATAGTAACTCTTTCTTCAAATTCTCAGAAAAGTAAAATATTTCAATTCATGCTATTTTATTTTATTTTAGTTTAGTTTAAAGTGACAAGCCAGTTTGTGTCATATTTGTGACACATATTTGATTGTTTGTACAAACTCAAAAACAAAATCTGAATTTTCCAAGTTACAGTTACAACATACTGCACATGCTCAGTGCTTCTGCACATGCTCAGTATGTTATAACTGGAACTTGGAAAATTCAGGTGACCCTAATTTTGTTTCTGGGTCTGTTCATAAAGATAAAAGTGTTAAATCCATGATGGTAACTAAAAGCTATCATATTATAAAAGTAATAGTTTCACATCATTTTATATTGAAGCTACTCCACAGACTGCCTACTCTTTTTGTCATTTCTTATATTACTGTGTTATGTTTCCTCCAGAAAACAAACACCTTCTTTATGTGTAAAATATGAAGAAATGTCAGGGTACCAACTTACGAAATCAGTCCTATAAAAATTTTGAAAAGAAAAAAACTTGTGGGAAACATTTTTTAAAACGAGCTTTCTTATGTAACATTTTCCCAAAAAATTAATAATAAGCGAGATATTTTTATTTATGTACTTCAGGCCTCCTTATGTTGTTGTTGTTTTCTAATGCCAGGCGTTTGACAATAAAGTCATTTGACCTCTTGCACTCCAATATTTTTCAAAGATATTATCATGACCAGCCACTGAAGCACAGATTTTGACGTGTTCCGAATCCATTTCTTGGTTTGAGTTGCACAATGGGCATCAGGCCTCCTTATAAGTCCTCTTCAGAAGAAAGTATTTGGAATGCCATATAGCCTGGAATCTAAGTGGGACGTAACTTATATTTTATACCAATTTTCATGGAAATCGGAGGAGCCATTATCACATGAAAAGGTAACAGACATACAAACGAAAATTTAAAAAAATGCGATTTTCGGTCTCAGGGTAGTTAATTATACATGTTAACATCAGTTATTTTTTGTAAAAACGAATATTAACAGAAAAATTTAGGTTACAGAATTATGTTGTTGTTTCAATGCCTTGCATCTAGCAATGAAGCCATTAGAATTCGTGCTCTCTAATACTTCTGGGCTACAGTGTCTTCTGCAGATAGTTGGCAGGATCATAACTGTTTTTACTGGGCACCAGTTGTACATTTTGGCAGTTACATCGCCTGAAAAAAATCCCCAATATGAATGGAGGACTGCATCTGTCTTTGGTCATCGGGTCTCTCTAACCTAGCCAGGAGGATTACATAAGTAAATCCACCGACCTTTCCCCATCCGCCACTTGGGGACGTCCCTCCATGCCGTGACAGGCCAGCGATTTATTAGAATATTTAATGGCATTTCCTCCATTGAGATGATATGGTTATACCACTGTTACTCGGTTCCCATATCCTCATTCGATAAAGCAGGGTGTACCATGAGCAGGTAGAGGTTGGGATTTGGATAGGAGAGGCTATAGGAGACGCATCACTATCCCTTACACCCTATGGGTACAGAATTATTATTAGTATAGATATGGAACTATAAGAGCAGCATATATGTCACCATCATGGATCCAGCCTTTAACAGTACATAAATGTAGCTGTTTATCACATTTGTGGTGTTCATGCTTGTCATTTTATCGAGTTTTGTTTCATTAATGTATGTTGGTGATGCTAATTGTAATAGCATTTTCTAAGCAGGTGAAGCATTTGTACTATTTTTTCTTATTTAAATGAACTTTTTGTTTTTTATCTAATAAGATGGTATACTAGAAAGCTTGTTTTGCTAGTTACATGCTGGCAGGTATTGGTTCTGTGTTGTCTCTCTTTCATAAAGAATCATCTTATATTTTTGTCATTGGAAACAATCCCAGAAATCATATATATTGCTATTCCACAACCACTCTAATAATTTAATCTGAAATGTTTCTTTAATATCTTCTATTTTTCATATATGCAACTTGATTGCAGGCTGGTCCAACAGGTCAAATTGTTTACCCGCTCAAAGACCATCAGAAAGTAGCCATTATGCGCAATGTGGAGAAGATGTTAGTGGAGGCATTGCAAGATCCTCAAGAGGTAGGACCACTTCTGAGGGCACTTGTACTGGGACGCTATACAGACTGAATTCAGGAAGAAAAAAAAAACGAATGGTGGTGTGATATATGGGCTTTTGCATAATGACATTGTTAAGCCTTGGTTGAATTGTCCAGAGGCATTTGGATAAAGTTTATATATAAATATATGTATATGTATGTAGTTGTTTTAATAATTTACAGTTAAATTTCCAGTGAATTAGATTTTAAATATGTTTTAAATAGATATTTTCGTACAAACGCCATTTTATCCTGAAGTATGAAAGCTTTAGTGTGCTTTGTCATCACATATTCATTGCTTGTCATTAATTGGTTGTGTGAAATAGCATCTGTCTCTAGCCAGGAATTTGTTTGGTGATAATTGCTGTGTTGTTCACATGTAAAGATTGATTCAATTTTGCAGATACTTTTCAGTCTTGAATTATACTGTATTTAGAGCCCTGTCAGTCTTTTGTTAAAAACTGTAATTTATTATACTGTATTTAATATTAAATTATACATTAAAATATGACGCATAGTCGTTGTTATTGTTATCAACAGCTTCCTATGTCAGAGATAATAAAACTGTATGCTATTTAAGAATGATTTCTGTGTAGTTATCTGCAAGATTGATTTACTTGTGTTCTTTTACCAAAGAAAGGTTTGTAAGAAACTTTCATCATATATTGTTGAGAGAAAGTCATGTATGGGTGGATGCAAAGGAAAACAATAGAACAAGGTACTAGATACATGCAGTTTGAACCATTGTTAGATGAAAATAGATATTTCATGAAGGTTTATTTACACTGTTGCAAAAAGCCATTAATTCATTCATGAATATGCTCCCATAATTAAAACTATAAATACTTTGTTGAATGTAATGCTATAGAAACATTTTACCAGGAATTGCAGAAGCCTCATGTAAGAAAAGCAGTGGTAATTTATAGATCCGAGTTTTTGACATTTCGCTCATTTTTACCATGATCATCTGAGCAAATGTGAAAGACTTTTACAGAACCTTTGCTAAGTATTGGCATTGATCTAGTTTTAATCTTTCATGATCCTCATCATATCAGCATTATGAAAAATGTATTTAAAGAATCGTGTTGCATAGAAATACTAGTCTTGTGTATAGAAAGGATGAATTTTGTTTATTTAAATGTGTGCTCCATGTTACTTGTGAGGTAGAATGTTTAATGTGTGATGACTGATGACATCTTAAATACAGCAGACCTCATGCAGAATAATTCATTCTTATTCGAAGGTATTATTTAAAAAAAATATTAGTAAGAGAAATCATGGTACTTGCTGTTAAACAGCCATTGTAAGTACAGTTGATTCAGGGATTTTGGCCCTTGCAAAAAGTAAATAGATAGACTAAGAGCGAGATACTCATCACTAGTGGTGGACTGGGTCACATAGGTCGTAACACCTAAAGCTTCCTTCTTATCATGTCGTGGTACACTCTGTCTTTAAACAGAATATTCTTCCACACGTCTCGTCACTAACCATTATATCTGTTGACTAAACAAGTCATGGTGACTTATATTTTCGTGACATGAATGTCCCTCAGCTATGAGCAAGATATTACATTCATTCATCCTCTTCCCTCTTCCCCTCCAATGCATGTTTATGATTAAATTTCTTTCTTATGGTGCAACACACAGCTCGCTCACTAGCCAAACAACCAAGGACAAGGGCCAATAACGCTGAATCGAGCTGTACAAAGATATTTGTTTAATGAAAAAAAAAAAAACATTCGTGTTAACAAACATGTTCAAAAGGAGTTCAACCTTTATTGCTTGTGTTCGAGCACATATTATAATTACATCTTGTGCGATGTGTGTTGTAAGTTACCAATATTCTTTCATTTCAATTGGAGTGCTGACAACGAAAATTTAATCTGACATGTGCCATCCTTGGATTAGGATGCAGAGTTGTTTGTTATGTAGTCAGCAATATGTAAAAGATTGGAACCTATCCCGGTAATATATTTTCAGTTCAATAATTAAAATATAGCTGATTTCTAATCTATGTTTATACAAGTGAGACTTATGATTATTTGCGTAAACATTAAAAGTTAAGTTCATATGCAGATTGAGGTCACAAATATAATACTGTTTGGTGATATATGCATTGGCGTCACCGGCATCTGATTATTGGGGGGAACACTCAGGTTTTTTTTTTTTTTTTTTCTGAGAGATCAGAGAGTCGTCCTCATCAGACACCTGTGCACGTTTTGGTTCTGCATAGATCTAATTGAAATGATAATATATACCAGTAAGTACTTTTCTGCCCTGATTTATTTTTATTTTGTCATAATTTTAAGATCTCCTTTTGTTCACCTAAACTAGGATTCAGATTTCGGATTCAAATAAAGATGATTCACAATTACTATTTACTACCTTAATAACTGCTATTTATTTGCAATGACTAGACATGCTATTATATTACATCAATAACTTTGTTAACTTGTAAATACAATAGTAACATTGGCTTGTGTAATGGTAAAAGGAAAAATATGTTTTTGGTCCCAAACATTTCCGAACACATACTTCTATGCATTATTCTTGCAATCTTGTTGTCAATCTCATCCAGTACTTGTTTGTGGATTTGATACGCTGCTACATGGTTGAGAATTTTTTGAGTCATAGTTGACTGCAGGTAAGTCTTGAGTCTGCATAGTGCACTGACGCTGCTTTCTGCCTCACAGCTGGACAATGGGCATATCAGTAAAAGTCGGATAAGATTTTCCACATTTCTGAATGGACACCTGACTCTTTCATCATTGACTTCAAAGTTTCTCTAGCATCAGTAACCAGAAAATCTCGTTCTTTTGTTGGAATAAATGTATTGCCACTCTTAATTATGATGTGTGTATTTCAGAATAAGATTCTAACGTACCAAAATTTTCCCTTTTTATCAAAACATTTTCTGGAAGAACTTATTTCTTTATATCATGCTGATTGAAAAATCGATTTTGAAGTCCCATCACAGCTGTGTCTATCACTTCAAAGTATTTTTGTTGATAACATTCTTCATATGATTGATATGCATTTGACTCAGGCTCTTTCATCAAATTTTTGGTGGCTTCTTATGCCGTGGACGTGTTAACGGTTCCATAACAAGATCCTTAATCTTCTCATTGCAGTCTTTTACAATAGACTGGAACTTTTCAGTAGACATAAGTCCGTTTAAACCATCAACAGTGGTTTCAACAGATGTAGTAAGACCTGCTATTGCATTTTTCTTCCCCTGGAAAGATTTGTTGAAGAGTTCAAGAATATCAATTATCTGTTTTCTCATCAACAAACCAAGACGTGTTACTCTATTTTCAAACACACTGAGTAGACCACGCGCTCCTTCATAACCTTCTTCTGACACGATGTAAGAGTAATGGAATGGAGAAAAATTCTCTCCAGCGCCGGGATTTGAACCCGGGTTTTCAGCTCTACGTGCTGATGCTTTATCCACTAAGCCACACCGGATACCACCCCGGCATCAGACAGAATCGTCTCAGATTAAGCTCCAACTCTTTGATTCCCTCTAGTGGCCGCCCTCTGCACTACGTCATAGATGTCTGTGTCTACTTTTGACAGTTTACTGGCTGTTTCGAAGACCAAATCATCCTTTATCAGAATATCCTCAATGTCACCTTTGTTAGATCTGTCTTGTGGGACAGAGCAGTTTGATCCTGGCATTATTTTCACCTAGTCCCTGGACTGCTTCCTCATGGATGTGGGTGAATATAGATTTAACTTTTGTGTTAGAAAATAGTATTCTCAACGGATTGGCCCATTTCATAGCATATTTTACTGTTCTAGATGAATTACAGTTCTCCTTTATGGCGAAGTTACAGCAATGAGCACCACAATGCACATACGTAACTAACCAAAGGCTGTTTGTCATTATTATTATGATAGACTGAACATCTTTATTGATCCCACTCATTTTCCAATCCTGTCATAAGCCTGTCCTCCCAAGATTTGCCGATGGTAGTTGTAGTCTAATGACAGCATCACAAATGAGTAATGCTATGGCTTCACCAATAGTTAAAGCAGTTTGTAAAATCCCACAAAACAATGTTGGGATGCACTACCCTACTCAAATCACTGTGCCTCCAATTCAAAACGTATTTTTCATCTTTCTTACTGAGTAAATTAGTTTCTCTCAGAACTATTTTTGGGGAAATTATTAGAGGGAACAGGTCACCTTGTCCTCCCATCCTTGACGCTCATGGATATATATATATATATATATATATATATATATATATATATATGCAATAAGGATAAACATTTGTTACCAAAAAGTCTGGTATAATATACTTACACATGTAAACAGTTTTCCTTTTGCCCTTTTTTCTTCCTCTGCCCCACTTAATTTGCAGTCAAACACCATACAATTGAACATTATTTTACTTGAATCTTGCTTGGTTAATATGTTCTTTATCATTTATCTGTAGTGTAATTGTATAAATCAAAACATGATTCTACTGTTCAATGCATGTTTATATTATTTTTATAACGCATATGCATATTAAGTTAAGTTTTGTTTCCTTTGAAAGTTGATAAAAGGTGTAGTTCACTGATTGTGTACATGTATAAGTATTAACACTATAGTATTGGTTTTTTTAGGCCTCAAAACAGACTGTTATAAATTGAAGAATGCGGGGGGAAATGGTTGAATGTCGATTTTAATTATATACATTTTCTTTTAGTAAAGCATTTTATAAAGTTTAAACATTTTAATTTAGAAACACTTTTCGCGGATATAAATGAAAATGTTGTAGACTCAGAAACAAAATTTGGGGCACCACCTGAATTTTCCAAAATACCAGTTATAACATTCTGTGCATATATGTATGTACATGTTGAATTTTGTGACGTAATATAACTTTTTCTTGAACTGAAATGTTCTGCAATGTAAGCACAAATTTGTTACCTTATGGCAGTGCATATTATATTACATTTATATACAGTACCTATCACTTTTTTTTCAGAAGTAAGCATTTATAACGATATTTTATCAATTAGAACCTGACATATACTTTTTCTAATAAACAGAATAAATATGTAACTTTCATCTCGAAAATTATTTTAAAAAGTTAATTATATCTTTTACAGAATTTGCGTTTCATCTGTTTATATGACTTCGTGTCTGATTGGAAGTAAAAAGAAAAGTTATTTGTTCGTGTGTAGAGAGATAATCATTTCTCATAGCGATTTTGTTTGTTGTGTGTTTTTATGTTAACAGAGATGCATTTTAGCTTGATTTGTTAAAAAAAAAAGAATGACGTATTTTTACTTTTAACAGAAAGCATAAATAAAGTACAAATTTGCGAATACTGCATTAGATCGAAGTGTGAACGTGTTACTGAGCATTGAGTTGTTTCACACATTCAGAAACATTGTCTGTTTGCTGTCAGTATTACAAAAGAAATTGCTACTTCATGCAAAATGTGTTACATCAGTCTGAGATGCAGTGAGATTATTCGTTTGTGAGTCAGCTTCCCTGCTATATGTTATTGAGTGTGAGCTTGACACCAGCCACCAAGATCAAGCTGTGGTCACTTGGGTACTTTGTCTGCTCGGCAGCATTCAGTCACTTCCACCATTGAGTGAATAAGCTTACAGTCGCATAATTTTAGTGTTTTTGTCTTAGTGAGATAATAAGTTATGTTTTTCTTTAGTATGAAGAATTCAGTAGTGTATAGGTCTAGATCCTTCGTGACAAAGATGTCCAAATGTTGTGTATTTGAAATATTCTTTACGAGTGTTTCTGTATGATACATTTGTTAAAACTGAGTTAGTTGGTAGGACAATAAGACTATTTCAAAATAAATGTCCTGGTATTAATGTTCCAAATAGAGAAACTTTTCAAAGGCTTGTGAAAAATTTGAGAGAGTTGGGAAAATTACTTGAAAAGAAGCAAAATGTAAAACACTGGATTTTAACAGAACAGAAACTAAACGAGATTGGTAAATGATTAGAACATACCAACAAACTCACTTACAGCGTCTTTTCAAGAGACTGGGGTGTCTAAATCGTCAGCACAAAATGCCACAAAATTTCCTAAAATTAAAGTTCTAAAGACAAACTCAGTACACCAGCTTATTCCTAGAGATAAAGGTATTAGATTATATTTTTGTCATTAGATTTTGTGATCAGTTGAAGAGAATGAGTGTGTGAGTACCAAAGAAGATGATCACTTTAAATATCTGCTGTGAATTAATATTAGAGGAGAAAAATTCGCTCCGGCACTGGGGATCGAACCCAGATCCTTGGTTCTATGTACCAAGCGCTCTCACCATTGAGCTACGCTGAAGTCCAATCCACAGCACTGGATCGAACCCCTCTCCTCCAGTGTTTTTCCCTTTGTGGCCTGATTCCAAGTTGGGCATGTATGATGACATTTTATATTAAGTCAATTGCCATTATACAAGGAGCGCACTCAGTTGAGTGACTTGGTGGCGGGTGCTGTGGATTGGACTTTGGCGGAGCTCAATGGTGAGAGTGCTTGGTACGTAGAACCGGGTTCGATCCCCGGCGCCAGAGCGAATTTTTCTCCTCTAATATTAATTGTTACCATAACAGATGTATTCTGTAGGAGCAAATAAAAAAAATAATAATAATCTTTACGTAGAATCTGCTGTGAATATGGTAAGATTTCTTAAATACAGTGGAAACCATTGATATACAGAATAAGTCACTCTTGTATCTGGCCTTGCCTAACACTCATTGCCGTAAGGATTATTTCGTATGTGGCATTTTGACGTCCTCATCATAAAGGCTCTGGATCTATACATACATATATTACATACATAAGTGTTATTCTGCCCATGAGCAGGTCTTTCACTGCAAACCCAGCATTCTTCAATCTTTCCTATTTTCTGCCTTCCTCTTAGTCTCTGCATATGATCCACATATCTTAATGTCGTTTATCATCTGATATCTTCCTCTGCCCCGAACTCTTCTCCCATTCACCATTCCTTCCATTGCATCCTTCAGTAAGCAGTTTCTTCTCAGCCAGTGACCCAACCAATTCCTTTTTCTCTTTCTGGTCAGTTCCAGCATCATTATTTCTTCACTCACTCTTTCTAACACAACTTCATTTCTTATTCTGTCTGTCCACTTCGTATGATCTAATCTTCTCCATATCCATATTTCAAATGCTTCTATTTGTTTCTCTTCATTTCGTCGTAATATTGTGGAAAGACTCATCATGCCATGTTTGCAGTTTTTCTTGGGAAGTATAAATGCAGTAGCTTCCCATTGCTTTCTGCATACCACTCTCTCTTTCGCATCTTAATAGATCCCAGGGGACCCCAGCATAGAGGTGAGGAGAGTGGATTTGACTAATTGGGTCCTCCGGACTTCACCGAAATTTACCCCAAGGGTTAAATATCAGTTCTGTCAGGGTTTTTAACCCGATAGAGACTTGGAAATCCCAATTAGCCTTTGCCCCTCCCCCCTGGACCTATACACTACTGAATTCTTCACACTATAAAAACTTTACGTATTATTTCACAAAGACAGAAACACTAAAATCATGCAATTGTAGGCTTATTCTCTCAGTGTAGAATTGCTTGAATACTGCTGAACAGACAAGGTACTCAAATGACTGTAGCTTGACTTGCCAGCTGGCCAGCAACTCTTTCACACCCAATAAGAGATAGCAGAAAAGCTGATTCACAAACGAATAATCTCACTGTAGAAGAATACCGGAATTTTGAACCTACAACATAAAAATTGTTATTGAAAAATAGAGTGATGCCAGTATTAGCACAGCTATTTTTTAAGTGCTCTGTTTTTAGATATGAAATGTATGATAAGCTGGTGTTAAGATTCTGCAAAAGTTAGCAATCTAAAAGTCAGTAGTAATCATTTAGTTTACACATATGATTTCGTATACTTATTTTTGAACCGATTCAATACTAACTCAATCTTCACCGGATATGTAACAAACATTTCTGAACTGACCAAAATTATCTGAAGATAGATTACATAATAAATCACTGCCTCTATAAATATCTGTTTTATATGTCTCTGTCTTGCAACAAATACTCTGTCGTTCTTTTCTCTTTAATGTTTCACACAAAATGAATTCAGCAATCATGAGCAGCTATCAGAAAACACCGGAGACTAAATGGAACAGGAAAGGACACAGTGCATATTGCAGTAGTATGCATGCAAATTCTTTGTATTTTTTAATGTTCCAGAATGTTGTGTGTGGACTTGCAACATTCTGAATATATCATATTGGCTCTAAATAACTAAATTGAATATACTTTATAATATAAGAGTATATAAAACTGCAATATCTAATTTGATAATTAAATAATTAGTTTACAGAACCTCCCAGGAACTCGACATTTAACATAGAAAAGCAAAGTGAAAACAAAAACTAGAAGAAAACACAGTAATGGGAGAGAGGGGAATGGAGAGGACGGAAGGATTGACTGTTCTGGCTTCAAGTTTTATTCCTTCATCTTGCTGTATAAAAGAAAACGTTATTTCTGTGTATAGATTTCTAAGTCTTGCTTTAGCATGTTCTTGTGTGTTATATTGCTGTACAGAAATTCAGTTTAGGCAACCTATGATATTTCTGTCATCCTTCTTTTAATTTGCTACCACACTGATAAGTTTTATTGCATATGACTTTGAAGACGTTTTTATATTCTTTCAATATAGCAAATACTAATATGAAACTCGTTCGAATTTTTTAAAGTTCTTTTATGTCTGATCAATATTGTGGTTTCTGTAAGTCATTGTAATAGAGATTTGCAGTAACTCATTTGTCAAGAATCGTATCCATTAAAAAAAAAGACAAATAGAAGAATTTGTTCTTTACACTCATGTAATGAAATCATTTCCTTTGAGTATTAATAAAGTTGTAATTTAAAAGAAATGCACAAGAGTTTAAAATCCTTGGAAGACTAATTTGATTGATAGAAGCAACAATAACAGAAACAATCTCTACTGTAAACACACAAGGGAAATTAGAATTAACCTTTCATGTTAATCAAGGGTTAAAACAGGGAGGTGGGCTGGCCCTACTACTGTCTTACTATAAGTAAGAAGTACATTGTTGGGGTTACTTTTAAGTTGGGTGCAAAAATGCATTAAATTGTTCCGTACAATAATTTGCTTCTTTTTGGAATAATCATACTATTCAGTGGTGATACAGAAGCTTTGAAGAATTCGTGTTAAGATAAGTGATGGATTAATAACTATTTTTATAACTGAAAGAAATAGCTTTGTAATAATTATCTACTTTTAAAATTTGTTGTGTAAATAATAATTACAGTTTTTAGCTGCATTTTTTGTGCAATGAAAGTACCAATTTTGTTAATTGTGTCTTTTACATGGAATAACTCGCCTTTTTCGAATTGTAACTAATATTTATATTTGGTAAGTTCAAATTTATTTAAAATTGACCAACTCTTCCTTAAAGAAATATGTTTCGTTGTTGACTGCTAACTTTTGAATTGGTTTAATAGGTTGTTAGACACCATGTCATGCATAACATACGTCTTATTATTTCATGATAGAAAAACACGCATCTTTATATCTTTTGAAAAAAGGATAATTTTTTAATAATTGAGTAAAGTAACCATCCCACATGCTCTTGTATAACTTGTTGCTTGAACAATAATTTGATTTATTGACATTTTCGTAAATTAAAGGACAGAGAAACAAAATCGATTAACCTGAGTTTAACTAGATACTTTATAGTTTTGAAATTTTATATAATAATGAGGTTGAGACTGTCTTAGGACAGTTGACAAAACAACAACAATATGCTATAATAGAATTTAAATTGACACAATGTCAGTGTCAATTGAGGTGTACTTCATAACAATGCCTGGGAAAAAAAAACATCTAACTATTATTTTGTGATACAAATGTGAACCCTTGTCTTGTTTGAGTTTTTCTTTTATTTCTTTTTAAGAACAAGATGTCATAATAGACACGAACAAATTGTGAGTGATTTTATTGTCATGTATCCCACTTTTCTAGTATAAATCTCATTCCTGCATTCATTTAGATACTTAATCAATTACTTTCTTAATATTGGCATATGTTAGAAAGAGCTATATTATGAGAACTGATTTACTTCATCTTACTTGTTGGGTATCCTGCATTATTCTAATGTAAAAGAAATGAATAATTGTTTGAACAGTACACATATTTTTTCTAACAAAAACAATGCATGATCATATAAAATGCATAACCTGTAGAGGAATTAATTAAAAAAAGTGACTTGGGTTACAGTTGCCTTATCAGCTATAGAAACCATAAATTTGTTAATCAGTTGTATGGAGTTTGTTTTTGACTATGTTTCTTTGTATGGCCATAAATCATACATTGTTTTAATAATTAATATAACAAAAGGGGGAAAGGAACTGACTATCCTACCACATTATCTCCTGCGTTATTTGACTCTTGAGTGATGCCTTATTGGTGTCACTTAAGAGGTTCCAACCAGTCTTTGGACTGTTGACTGTACAAGACATGTAACAAAGAAAAGTCCACACCTGTGGAGTAACGGTCAGCTCGTCTGGTCGCGAAACCAGATGGCCCGGGTTCGAATCCCGGTCGGGGCAAGTTACCTGGTTGAGTTTTTTTCCGGGGTTTTCCCTCAACCCAATACGAGCAAATGCTGGGTAACTTTCGGTGCTGGACCCCAGACTCATTTCACTGGCATTATCACCTTCATTTCATTCAGACGCTAAATAACCGAGATGTTGTTACATCGTCGTAAAATAACCCAATAAAATAAAAACAAAGAAAATGGTGTATGTTCGTGTGAATTAAGGACAAATATTATCTTTTTTATGAATTCTAAATTTTCCTCATTCACTATTCTCAATATATATATATATATATATATATATATATATATATATATATATATATATATATATATATATATATATATATCCAATGAGGATATTTGATTTTGCTTCATTCACTCAAGTGTTCTCATCTGTGAATTAACATGCTGATGCTATAGTTCTTTTAGCCACTGTAGGTATTGCCCTCAGTGCGCCATGGGATGGATGGAATCTACATGGTACCACATAATGGTGATGATTAATGGAGCCATGGTGGAATACTGGTAGGGGAAAAGGAAGTACCCCGCAAAAAAAAATCTACCACCAAGCACAATCTTTGCCCACTACAAATTTCATTTGGACCTGCCGGGATTCGAACTTTGATTACCAGTGTGGAAAGCAGATGATATAGCCATTTGGCTAATGGTGTGAACTATTTTCAGTGTATCTGAATAATACAACTCACAGTTAACTGTGTAAAATTTTTTTCCTTGAAATAAATATAATGTGACCTTTAATCAGTGACACTATATTGTACAGAATTAATAAGATTTATATCTGAAATTGTGGTATATAATTTTTATGTACTGGTACTAAATTTAATATAAATGTTAATATAAACATTTCCATAAAAGCTAGAACAGACTTGTGTTCTACGCAATAATGGAAGAAAAAGTAGATGATGATTACGATGATAATGATTATGATGTTGATTGTGAAGAATTAATAATGATGAAGAAATAGTGATGAAAAATCATATGGAGCAAGAGAGTGAGGAACAAAATTTCAGAATTCTTTTAGGAAGCCATAATATTCTGTATAAAGAATGGTGTCGCATATAATGTATTTTGTATAGCAACTTTTAAATGGTTAAGCCAGTTGGGAAGTCTTCTGATGAGAAACTACATTGTAACTCAAGAAATCATGTGAAGCATGCAAATGCATTATTAAATGTTAGGATATTTATATCTGACATTATTTAACCCTTTACTTCAATGAATTTTTAAAAACTGTTGAACTTACATCATTAATTAAATGGTTTCGAGTTTTTAAAATATGACCCCAAATTCACTTGTTGTAAGTTTATGAATGCCAGTGACTGAGGATGAGAGTTTCATGATGAGCCAGTGTTGCTGTCTGTAGAATATAGCTGTTCCTCAAGTCATTTGCAGCTAGGTGACTGACTGAGAAAGATTGTAACGTGTGGATACAGTATGTTTTTGAGGGATGTCTTTGAGTATCATATTGTTTTTATAGTGTTTCACATTTTCTTCCATGTATAGTTTCAAAGTGAAGTCCTTAATTGATTTTGAATACATAACCTAAAACAAGCTCACTATGTTAAAATAATGCCATTTCTTGGCATAAAATACTAGGTATTTTAAATTGAAATTATAGTCAATTAGGAGTAACATTGTGTGGTTTTAAACAGCTATCAGTGAAAAACTTAGTATTTATTAATAATTTGATGTTGTAGGCTTCTCAGTTTGCGATATTATGTTAATGGGAGCAAATACATTTTTTGTTTGCCATTATATGTTTAAGTCATTTTTCATTGTAGAAATAGTTTCATATTGGTTAATCCATTCATATTGGGTGCAATATTCAAAGTAGCATAGATTTTGTGAACGTTTTGATATCTTTATTTGAAATATTTACTAATCAAGCACAATTAGCCTAAAGGAATTTAATATAATTTAATATAGTTCAAACTGACCCAAACATGTTATCGTATGAATGTTGGTTTGAAAATAAATTGACAGTGCTTTTTACTTAAATTACATGACATTTTAATAGAAATAATTTTATATTATTTTGGTTAATTCGCCCATTTTTTTGCACAATATTCATGCTTTCCTTGTACCTCCCTTCAATCCTTGGCAGTGGAAATGTTTTTTAAAAAAGAGTGACAGATTGGTGCTCAGTTTATTTATGAAAATATGCAGTAAACAACATAACAAGTACCGGTACCCCACTTATGATGTTACAATTAGGCTACACTGTACAACAAATTTTAGCTTATTTTATGCTTCGGAAATTAAAAGTACATTCCCTTGTTCATTTTTAGCTGCTGAATACGAAAGTGATCTTAAAAATGCTGGATTGGTTATCATTTATGAGTAATGAAAGAAAATATTGGGTACATTATTAATGTATTTTTACACGATCTATCTAACAAAACAATAACTTATTTCTATATTACAAACTGCGCCTCTTTGCCTGTTGTTTGTACTCCAGCTCTGGAACAACCCTTACAATGGTTCAGTAATAATCAGCAAGCATAGAGATGCTCCACCGGTCTTGGTATCATCTCTCCATTGTAGTGGACGTTGTCCATCCTAGTCACTCACTGCATTGCAATTGTATGGGAATTTTTCAGCCCTCACGTTTCCCAGAAATTGTGTCAGCATGTTTCGGAAAGCATCCCATGCCATCTGTTCATTATCATTTTACAGTGTTACAGAATGATGATCATTGAGGAGTTTATGGATCTGAGGGTCAATAAAAATACCTTCCATTTTATTTCCAGTGATTCGTGGAAATTTACGCAGAAAGTATTTATATGCATCTCCGTTTAGGTTCATATCTTCAACGAATTTCTTCGTAACAAAAATTGACCTTACTATTTACTTATTTACGCAGACAAAAATATTGCTCACAGAAAATCACATAGGATCTCATCACAACCGATTGTACAAAATTGAACAAAACATAAGGGAACACAGTAAAGAAAAGACATTTTCATTAACAAAATCTTCAATAGCAACTGCCTAGTGCTGTGAAGCTCGCTTTATCAGTGGCAAGTCAAGCTGGATGTCTTAAAATGAATACCTTCTCATTCAAGAGTGGTAAAACTAATACAATCTTAATTTCGTGTAGCCTAATATTTATAAAGAACAGAGCACATCCAGTCATATGCTATATCGCCAAAACCAGAATAAATTGACAAAAATTAATATATTCGTGATCAGCGACCCAAATTTAGTAGGAATTGATTACTTTAATCGCCGAAGCATTTTCAGTGTCGACCAGTGTTATTTTCAGTTCATAAATTTACCAAATTTATGTTTGTTGTCTTTTAAAGTAAAAGAGAGGCAAGGTGTAGTCTCTAAAGACTAATTTCATGTCCCACAAGTCATTTTACCATTGAGGATTTCTAAGAATTTCATACTAAACTATATTTTGTGTTTAGAGACTGTTATTTCTTGTTGATATAAAACAAAATCAGTTTGTATCCAGTGCTCTGCATCTTGCAACACAATATTAATATCCGATATGCATACTTTTTTGGAAATTTGCAAGGGCTTATATGTATTGTATCTAATTCTTCTGGTTCATTACATAACAGTTTGGAAATGAAATTCCATATCTGCAATATATACTATTATATTCAGAGACAACTTCAAATGTTGCAAAAGTTTTTCTGGAACAATTCGAAATTAAATTTAAATCATATTAGAAATTCTCCCATTTTGTGCTTATTAATTTTCAGCCATTTTCATTTCGAAGTTCTCAAGTTTCATTCATCCCTCTTTGAGTATTTGACCTATTTTTTCTTAACTGATGATCTTGTGCCATTCAAACAGACGAACGAAAGTGGAGAGAAGATTGGAGAAAGGAATTCCATCCTTAAAGGTCGGTGCTGCTACAGATGATAGTGATAAAATATTTTAGGACACTTAGTCGTGAATATGTAACAGAATAACTTTACCACATTCTGCATGAAGGGACCAACCCACAAACAAATTTAATGTCTCAATAATTAAATAATTCCAAGGATCTATATTTTGAACAAACATACTTAGTATAATATGGTTTTGGTTGAAGCAATAAGTATACAGTTATATTTACTTGTGAACTTATCATTCACGTTTAACTTTACAGTGCATTTTTTCTCGGTTTAGTTATAATGTGGGGTGGTTCCTTTTTGAAAAATGTGATCCACCTTTTCTCTATTGGAAAATAAAATGAAATAAAAAATTATTCTAAAGAGGAAGTGTAAAGTAAATAAAAAAAATTCCGTGAATTGTTAGTTTTTGATGTTATGAATCATGACAAATTGTTTAAGTAAAGAGCATTGTAAATTTAAAATAAAAACTGACTCTTGTATAAACAGTTAACTAATGTCATAGTTATTTCATAGTTTTTCTATTCGTGTGTATGTTCATCATAAGTGAAATTAACAAGCGGTATAGAGGCAATACGATATTGTTTAGTTTCCTTGGGAAAAACTACTAGAGTTTGTACCATCTTTGTTGTTTCTTTGGTTCTTGTAATGTTTACTTCCTGTAACTACCTACCAGATCTTGTCACATTCTGGCCCATGCCTCATGTCATATTTTGTCTGTGGGCTTAGTCTTTTGTATATAGAAAGTGTGTTAAAACAGTGTATAGGTTTATCTAGTGAAAACATATCACGCAGTATTTACGTGTTGTTTGTACATAAAGGTCAAACTGGCCATCATATTAATTGTTCCTACTTGTCATTTGCTGTATAATGTGATAATTGTATGGAATTATGCTTGTAATTGTAATTATTGTTTTTAATTTATGATATATAAGTGAAGTGTAAAATTTTTTGTGTTTTTTACCAATATTTTATTTTGGTACTGGTACCTTTTTCTTTTAGATTAGAAATTTACTAAAAGATGTTGGTAGCAACATTTCTAAAAGTGGGCTACCACGTGGGTTTTTGAGTACTGGTATATTTCTTGATTATGTGTTTTGAATGAGGGAACTTTATGTAGGTATTTTTCTGAAGGGAAGGACAGCCTATTGTACGAGATAAGTTTGTGAGCTGAATTATACGCACTTGTAATCTTCAGGAAATTCAACTAAACATATTGGATATTTTGAATAAGGTCATGTAATTCCTGTTATTTCAATCAGTAAAGACATTATTTATAACATGATAGTTAATTTTTTATTGCCTTTTTGTATAGTTATATTTTAAGATCCTTTAGTTTAAATTCTATACCTCTTTTCATGCGACTTAGTTCATGAAGGTCGCGGTTTTTTAGCTGCGCAGAACAACATGAGCCATTTTGCTTAAGCAACATTGCATAATTGTAATGTTAAACCTCAATTGCTGTTATTATTTTATGATAAGTTAAATATTACATGCACCTGTTCACTGCAGTAGAGTAACGGTTAGCATGTCTGATCGTGAAACGAGTGGGCCCAGGTTCGAATCCTGATTGGGACAAGTTAATTCTTGGTTTTTCTGAACCGATACATGCGAGGTCCGAGGCAAGGCCCACCTCACACAAATCTGAACTACACGAGAGCTAGTGAATATAGCTGTGAGGTGCGCAGACCTCGCACCTCGCAGCTATAGAAACCACTCACTATCTCTCGTATAGTCTGAATTGGTGTGAGACAGACCTCACATGCATCAGTTCAGAAAAACCAAGGCTTTTATCTGGTTGAGGTTTTTTCCGGGGATCTTCCTTAACTGATTAAGAGCAAATTCTGGGTAACTTTTTGCTCTGGACTCATTTCGCCAGTATTATCACCTTCATCTCACTCAGATTCTAGATAACCGTAGCAGTTAATAAAGAGCGGCAAAATAACAATTAAAAAAATACATGTGCCCAGCAAAATATTGCAGCCACGAAGAACATGGAACATATGAACTAAGTCACGTGAAAAATATTTATAATTGCAACAAATACATGCGATTACATGAGTGAATGAGTATGTGTGAATCAATGCATCTCTGTAATGGTTAAAGTAACAGTACATTAACTTCAGAAAATAGTATGTGTATATATCTTCAGACATTAAAATAAAATTTCTGTCAGGACTTTTCAGTTCCGTTTGCAAAATGATTTCATAGATATTAATTTTTCACAGAATTAGTCTCTTAGGGTTACATAAATTTTGGAAATTTGTATAGATAATTTAACCTCTCCCCCTTTTTTTTTCTGAAGAGGTTTTTTAAGTGGAGGCAAAATTCTGTCATAAGTAATTCAATAATAAATTCTCTTTTCAGTTCTATTTTCGTAACATATAGGATAACATTAATTTTGCAAAGAATTCAAATTGAATATGTTTGACCTTAATTATTTTTTGCCTGAGGTTTTAGATTGGATGTATAATTAAATAAATAATAATTAACTTACTCTACAAAGAATGAATTAAGAGACCTACTGCCTGTGTCATTCATATATGGCTTTGGCATATGTAAAAAAATTTCAATTAATGTTATTTGAGCCAATTTTCAGTAAAATACAATTTTGTAATAATAAAAAAATTATTATTATTATTATTATTATTATTATTATTATTATTATTATTATTATTATTATTATACAGTATATGAGTGAATGAATGAGCCAATTTTGTCTCATGAAGACTAAGGCCTCCTAAAAGGGGAGTTCGTAGTAAACAAGTGGTGAGCTGATTCACTATATGTATATATGACAGGATTTAAGGAAATCCAAATGATTGTGTGAAACATCTATACTCGAACAGAAGTAATAAAAAAACAATAAGGTCTACATACTTTCTTTCGTTCTTTCTGTATTTTATTTGATATTTAGTTGCATAAGCCATATACCCAATATTACTATAACTTTTGTGGAAAACCACGAAAATCGAGCAAGAGAGACCACATGAAAAACCACGAGGCACGTAGTTCATCTTACACTTCTGTTTCCTTGATACCTAAGCATAATAAGCATAACATATTTGCCAGCCAAAATCATAGAAAACATTTTAGGGGATCCGCAGAATAAAAAAAGGTTATTTTAGTTACTGTTTTATACAAGTACCCATTCTCTTCTTTGTGTAGAAACTATTCTGTGTCTTTTGGCTTACATATATAGACATATGTGTCAGATTCAAAATAAATAAATGTTTAATATGAATCCAAATAAGATTATGCCTTTCGTTTTTTAGATATTCAAGAAAATAAACTGTAAGCCAGCAATATCATTCGCAACTGTTTTATAAATAATATTAATAATTACTATTATTCAAAGACATACATAAATGAAATAATACAAAACGAACTATTGTTACTGTTATTTTTGTATCCAAAATGGCATTCTTTCTGACGTTTTCTGTGACAACTGCGTACTGAAAGATGCACTGGAAGGAATGGTGAACGGGAGAGGCAGAAGAAGATATCTGATTATAGACGATATTAAAATATAGGGATCAGATGAGAAGACTAAGAGAAAGGCAGAAAATAGGAAAGATTGGAGAATGTTGGGTTTGCAGTGAAAGACCTGCCCTTGAGCGGAAAACTATGAATGAATGAATAATATTTATTTAGTAGTGAAATAATATTCGAATTTAATGGTATCTGGTTTTTCAAGAAATGAATTTAATTCATATGTTGATATATTTCTATATTTTTTAGTTTATAGTAGCGAAATTGGTAGTAAATTTAATTAAATTTGCTGCGTACAGAGAAAAAAAATAGTTCTACTTTTTAGTAGAGCGTGCAACATTAAAGCTTATATGAGGCATAGGTTGCAATATGGTAGGCCTTACCACACTTACACAGGCAAGCACGGTCAGTTGTATAACATTTACTAACTACACTGCTTATTTATCCATAACATCTACAATTTTGCAAAATGTGTACTTGAATTGTTTGGAACATGAATAAATAAATTAATAAAAATACTTGTAACTATTAACTGACATTTATCGCACCAAAATATGCACAGACATTTTTGGTAGGTCCAATAATGTTGTATTTGTTAATAATAATTATGCAATACTTGTCATTATTTTGTGGAACAGATAAATACAACTCCGTACTTCACAAGATATTTCTAAATTATTATTCCATACTTCAAAGAAATAGACCGTGTAAGATGGCAGAAAGAATTGACTGACGATGTTATTAACCCTGGTAAAGTAACCTTCCGTAATCATCATATCGAAAACCTCTTCACAATTCAGACATTGTAGGTAGGCCTACTGTTAATGAAGATTCAAACGCAAAAGAAAAAAGCTAGTTAACTTCAAAGAAATAGGCCATGGATGATCGCAGAAAGAATTCACTGACGATATTATTAATCCTGGCAAAGGAATCTTTCATATAATCAATATATCGAAAGCTCTTCAAAATTCAGACACGATAGGTAGTTAAGAAAAGCTCAAACATAAAAATAAATCTACGTGATAATTACGAAAACAACTTCCAGAAAACTTAAAATATGTATTTGAGTAACCTTTTAAAGTGGAAAGTTTAAGTGGGGATCTATTCGGGATAGATGTTCGTTATCAATTCTGTAATATTCTACGCGCATCTTACTCCTTAGCAGGAGCACACCGACACATAGCTGCAGCGGGCAGATGCAACCCGCAACATAGCATAAAGGATGGAAATAAAATGCTCTTAATAATATAACAAGCAAGATCTCTAATTTATTTCATACACATCATTAATTCATTCATAATGTTCTGCCCAAGGACAGGTCTTTCACTGCAAACCTTGCTTTCTCCAATCTTTCCTATTTTCTGTCTTCCTCTTCGTCTCCGCATATTATCCATATATCTTAATGCCGTCTATCATCTGATATCTTCTTCTGCCCTGAACTCTTCTCCCATTCACCATTCCTTCTAGTGCATCCTTCAGAAGGCAGTTTCTTCTCAACCAGTGACCCAGCTTATTCCTTTTCCTCTTTCTGATCAGTTTCAGCATCATTCTTTCTTCATCCACACTTTCCAACACAGCTTCGTTTCTTATTCTGTCTGTCCATTTCACACGCTCCATCCTTCTCCATATCCACATTTCAAATGCTTCTATTCGCTTCTCTTCACTTCGTCGTAATGTCCATGTTTCTGCCCCATACAATGCTACACTTCACACAAAGCACTTCACTAGTCTCTTCCTTAGTTTTTTCTTCAGAACAACGCCATATCAGCAGCAAATCTTATACACTTTATTCTTCTTCCTCCTAATATCACTCCTCCCATGTTCTGAAAACAGTTCTTCACTAAATCCTCCAAGTAGATGTTGAACAGGGTAGGTGATAAAGGGCATCCTTGTCGTACTCCTCTCGCTATTTCACTTCCTTCTGACATTTCTTCTCCTATCCTGACTTTGAATCGTTGTTTCATATATAAAGGTTACTGAACAGCCTCCTCTCTTTCCAATCCACGCAAATTTTCTTTAGGATCCCCATCAGTTTGTTCCAATCCACTCTGTCAAACGCCTTTTCTAAGTCCACAAATACTACATACACTTCTTTATCCTTCTTCAATTGATCGTAGCAGTCCAATTGCATCTCTCGTACCTTTTCCTGAAGCAAAAACCTACAAACATCCAAACTCACACAACTACCAATCATTTAAACGTTCCACACAATTATGGAGATCTTATAAATCCCCTGCCATCCCTTTGTCAGATTTTTTAAACACAGCCTTCACAATAGTATAGCATTTTTTGTCACGTTTATTTATGCACGCTTTAACATCTGTGGTCGTATCACGTGTTTTTAGGATCTGTGGGTGTACCAGTTGGCCGTTGGTATATTGTTGATTTCCTGTTTTTCTTGTGTGGTGTAGATGGCTTGCGTTCATGTAACTGATTTTAGATTTTTTATTAATGTTTATGATGTTGGTGATTGAGGCAGTGATGAATCATCATTGCATGTAAATTTCCAATCCGGCATTTGCCTTTGTGACTGAGGGAAACCATGAAAAACCCCAATCAGATTGGCCGACCACGGGATTGAACCCGGGGCCTCTCGAATGTGAGTCTCAAACGCTACCATCTGAGCCAACTCGCTCGGTTAGTACAACATTATTGCAGAAATTTAGAAATATTTATAATATATTTAGCCTATAAATAAGACCATCAATTGTATATAACGGATCTTCATTATCCCTGGTCTATCACCAGAGAGACTTATATACCAAATGTATAAAACATAGTTCGTCTTCGAGTTTTATTATACTATGGATTCTTACTGTCAGACTGTAAAACAAAGCAGATACTGCTCTGTAAAATTGAGCCTTCAATTCACCAACCTGCCTCTACTACATGGGTAGCTGTGACGCAACTGACATATCCGTTAACGACGAATTTTTTAAGTAAGTACCAAGAGTATCAGTACAGCGAAACATTTTGTATTTGAAGCATACCGGTATTTATTTATTTATGTTAGTTTAAATCGATAACTACATTTTCATAGATCATATTTTTTACAGTATTTAAGCTTACAGTAGAAGCTTTCAAAGGTATTTCGGCCTGTTGTGGAAGGTTCGCTTTTCGAGACCGAAATGTGATTAGAATAACATAGGCTAATATTGTTTGATTATAAAGTTGATAATTGTAATATTAGTATTTAAATTATCAAGTCAAAACTTTACCCTTTTAATGAAGCATGTGACCTTAGCATTTGGTTTTTATAACACATTTCCCTTCTCCCCCTCCTCTTCTTCAATCTTCTTCTTCTTCTTCTTCTTCTTCTTCTTCTTCTTCATATCCACCCACGAATGAATGTTTGTGATAACTTCTTTCCAGTCTTCATATTTTCTTCTAATATTGCGTGTGTTTCAGATCAATGATCCTTATTCTTTCAGCATTCACTAAATGATAAGTTACAGTAAACCATTTATTTACTTACCTATTTATATTATTGCGATGTACCGAAGCACATATATTTCCGTGAAGGAATTCTGCGTTTTCATATGATGAAGGCTCAGTGGAGCAGAGAAAAATTATCTCCGGCACCGGGATCCGAATTCGGGTTTTCAGCTCTACGTGCTGACGCTCTATCCACTAAGCCACACCGGATATGATATGCGTATATAATCACTTAGTGATTTAAGACGGCGCTCATTCCGTCGGATCCCGGCCACTTAGTCACTCGTAATGAGTGCATCTCTGAACATTAGTGTGTTAGACATTGTGCCACTGCCACACATCTGTGACACAGTGCATGAGGGTTGGCCACTAAAGGGAAACTAAGAGGTGGAGCTTAAACTGAGAGGATTCAAACCGGCATCGAAA
Organism: Periplaneta americana; assembly: GCF_040183065.1. Classification (NCBI taxonomy): domain Eukaryota; kingdom Metazoa; phylum Arthropoda; class Insecta; order Blattodea; family Blattidae; genus Periplaneta; species Periplaneta americana. The sequence goes on from NC_091128.1 coordinate 106,729,701, forward strand.
TTGGAATCCGGTGTGACTTAGTGGATAGAGCATCAGCACGTAGAGCTGAAAACCCGGGTTCGGATCCCGGTGCCGAAGAGAATTTTTCTCCACTCTACTGATCCCTTACCTATTTATGGTAATTATGTTGTAAGTATTGACCAAACCGCCATATTCCCGCAATATAGGTCCAGAGAATATGCTACCCTGTTATAGTGTAAAGAGGCTAACAATATATCAATCACATGAAAACGTTGAACACTTAATTAAACACATTATGTATATATTTGTTAATGTATGTACCCTGGTCCTCTATTGAAAATGACCTGGCTGATGCTTACTACATAATTAGATTATTTATTTTAATGTGCATGATATGAATATATATATATATATATATATATATATATATATGTGTGTGTGTGTGTGTGTGTGTGTGTGTGTGTGTGTGTGTGTGTGTGTGTGTCGTCTTTCTTTTAATAGTCAGCAGTTAATTCATATCGATCTACAGAATTTCAAGTAACATAGATATAATTTTATTCAACACTCTAGATAATGATAATAACATGGAAAGCAGGACATTCATTATATCGCATTTTATCCGATGACACGATATGGTGCTGTATCTCTGTACATGAACTTGTGCAGTTGTTGAAATTGGCCTTGCCTCAATATATTTACGCGCCGTGTATTGGGGGAGGTGACAAAGCGTTTCTATTTCCATTTTAACCCGTTTTCAATTTTCAATCAGAATGCGCTGCGCGAAGTGTACGTGTGTGCGGAAAACAGCCGCAAGCCATCAGGACATGTTAATCCAGCGCGCGACATGAAGGTAAACATGGGATTATTGCCTCTGTCATGTGCAGGGCCAGTGGTTGTCGGTTTAGTTATACCGGCTTTCAAATCCAAGAGAGGAGAGCATATATAAACCAGTGTTGTTGGACTGTTATTGTGTTAAAAACTATACTTGCACCAGATGTAGTGCAAGAGATAGAAGCGTGACAATTAGTTTTGGATTTTAATTTTATGAAATAATAATAGAAAGTAATAATCGTATAAATAATTATTGTTAAACTAACAGTAGGCCTATATCACATTCACTTTAAAGTTGTGTGAAAAATATCCCTGGATAAAACAGCTTTATCGAATTGCAAGATAAAGCTCTTCTGGGAACAGAGCACTTACAGTAACTTACGATCAGACTATTCAGTTTAATATATGCACACATTTTCAGAAAAAACAGACAATCCGGACAATCTAGCATAACAGTACAGTCACTTCTCTTCTACAATCTGCCACCAGTTTAGTAGCTGATTCACCATTCTCGAATTTCTCATTGCCTTCTAATTTTCGTTAATCGCTGAAACTGTAGTTTTCTGTTTTCCACCAAGGTACGTAAAACCACACAGAACTACAAACCATAAAGACTGAAAGAACCTAATGAAACAAAGATGTCTCAAATTTCCACACGCACAGCTGTTTGCTATTTGTATGTCTTTTCTTTCTCCTAATAACATTAGATATAGTGTATGATTTAATGTCAAAAGTTGCAAGTGAATCATAATAAGAACGTATCGTGAACAGAATGCAAGCGATGCTTGATTACGTCACAAAGGCTCGTAGTAAAAAATGTCATGAGGGCGTACTTTCTCATCATAGGCCTACGTTTTACGCGTGTCGTAACAATTCATTTTTTTATACTGTTCTGAATGATATTGCTGGCTTACAGTTTATTTTCTTGAATAATTATTATTCAAAGGTATATATAAATGAAATAACACAAAACAAGTAACTATTTCTACTGTTATTTCTTGTATCCAAAATGGAATTTTTTCTGACATTGTTATACAAGTACCGGTACCCATTTCTAAGAAACTATTCTATATATGTATTTGTTAGATTCTAGATAAATAAGTATTCTATATGAATTTAAATAAAATTATGCCTTTCGTTTTCCAGATTGCACATTAAAGGCTTTCTTTATAGTCCGAAAAGTAAGATATTTTCATTTATATATCGTGTTTCAAAATTATGGTAACACCACAGTCTAGTATATACATCATGAAGCTTGAGTGGTTGAGGGTACTAGGAACAATAGACTGTACCGGTACTATTTTGCATTGTCTGTAATAGGGCGATAGTAGCGATCTTAGTGGTTAGCAACTCTGTATGGATGCATATTTCCTACATATTGAGCTTCGTGACTGTATATATTAGACTATGGTAACTCTTCCATATGATTATTATTAAGTTTTAATTATACAATATCATGGTATGCACACTTGTTTAAGAAAATTCTGAAAGTTTTTACTGATATGCTATATACACTCTTTGTGAGAACCCCTTGTTACATGGCATACATTAACACGATAGTCAAATTCTTGCCACACTCTCTCCATATATCTGTTTATCGATACAATCACAGTAATAATCCGATGTCTTGCTTCTTCAAGGTAGAGGCACAGTCTAATATATACAGTCACGAAGCTTGAATTGTTGAGAGTACTACCTAGAGTACTAGGAACAATATACTGTGCCGGTACTATTTCGCATTGTCTATGATGAGGCGATAGTAGCGATCCTAGTGGTTAGCAACTATCTGTGGATGCATATTCCCTACGTATTGAGCTTCGTGGCTGTATATACTAGACTGTGGTAGAGGTGACACATAAGCTGCATTCTTCACATACCCGCATTGAAAGAATTTGTTTTTTCAAGTTGCATAACGCAAAATGATTTATGTTGTGAAGTTGCACATTTTTCAACAATGTTTTCCATGGCAACAGAAATAATATAGGTATTTTTCGAAATGTTGAACATTAAACTCTGAAAGTTTGAAATGTACCATGCTAATTTCTTATTAATACTTTACTTAATAATAATAAAATGATGGAAGTGTTATTTTTAAACACGGTTTACATTGTACAGTTTAAGTAGATAGGCCTACATTAAGACCCTAATTACAGATACTATTTTTAACTGATGTCAGGTAACTCTCTCTCTCAAAGCTTCTTGCACCCGTTCTAGCTGTTGAGAATAAAGATCCACATCGACTGCACGTCCGTTTGGAAAAAATCCCATTGAATCAAACCTTATACATTCCATCACATACATAACATTACTTTGAGGCCGAACCGATTTTGTTTAACGACGACTTTAGCAGGCTGACGGGGATCGAGCCACTGTTTTGAGGTTTCAGAGTTACGGTAATTTAGGCTACCCACTTTTCATCATATGTAACCTCCTGCTAAATCTATCTCCCATGGAATTTGCGATAAGCTGACGACAGATATTCACTTTGCGTTGAGCCTGTTCAGGTGTCAATTCATGAAGTATAGATCTACAACTTCTGTATGATTTTCTAAGCGTATTGTATGTTTTGAAGCATCAAGATCTTCTGATAACCTACGAGTACTTTTTTGTGGATTTTGTCTCAAAAGTCTGCGCGTACTTTCAATATTCCTTATCTTGGATTTTTCAGGACGTTGTAAATCATTAATGTCTCCTTCTCCATTATTAAAACGCTAGAACCATGGAACCATCGTTGTGTTACACACTCATTAACGACATCTTCACCCTCGACTTCACATATTCTTCGAGCCGCTGCAGCAGATTTATGATAATGTTTCCAGTAGTGCTTTAGAATGACTCTTATCTCAATAAAAACTCTATTTTATACAGCTACATTGTATTAACTATTAACGACTGTCACATGCTTACAATATGCAATAATTTCCATCGATATAGTAGGATCTCTAGGTGAACCTTCTTAATGCAATAGTGTGATAAAGTTTTTCAAATTAATTGGATTATTTGATAAAATTGTGTAATGTTTACTGTAATGAATTAACTTATTAAATGTTATGTTATTGTTAAAATAAGTTATGAGACGACCTAATAATTTTGCACAACTTTACGTAAAGCAAGGGAAACCTATCTATTGGATTCGTTACCAGGAATTTTCTCCAAGACTGAACTGCCTGGTGATACAATCGATACATACTGTAGCTCGGAAACTTTGGATGTTCCTGCATCTTTCTTTCTTTCTTTCTTTCTTTATGTTTTATTTCCTCTTTATGCCGCCTTACAAAAGACTTCGGCGTACTGAAGGGGATTTAATTTGACCAATCCCAGACATATTCACATTGCAGACCTCCTTGTCGTATGATCGGTACGACGCAGTATCACTACGGAGACATCACAGAACAATCACAGATCAAGGTAGGCTTAAACACCAGTTCCTAAGAATGGAGATAAATCTCCGCCCACTCCGAGAATCGAGCCACGAACCACTTGGTTGGGAAGCACGTACTGTACGCTATCCACAGAACCACAGCGGTACACCTGCATTTACTATACGGCGTAAAAACATAAACATTTCACTGTATATTGAACTCCGCGAGTGTTTTGTGCGTAATGTGGACTATTGCGATGACGCTATACGAACGCAGGAGCAGTACAAGTGGCGGTCTGGGCTGCAGGACTCCACTATCCTCGGTCAAGTAATACACATAAATCTGTAATTTATTTCTCACCACCACCACCACCACCACCACCACCACCACCACCACCACCACCACCACCACCACCACCAAACTCTTTGAAAACCCTTGACTCATTATGTTTCCATAGGAACTGTGTACGAATACTGGTCAAATACAGATAGAATATTTCCAAAAATAGTATGTTCACAATGGAGCAGGAACAATACTTGAGAAAATTCAAAATAAAATGTAAGAGTATCAGACAATAAATCCACCGTTGTGGAGTAACGGTTAGTATGTCCGACCGTGAAACGAGCGGGATCGGGATAAATTACTTGATTTGGTTTTTTCCGAGGTTTCCCCCTTCAACCAATTGAAGCAGAATTGCTGAATAACATTCGGCGTTGGACCTCGGTCCCAATTCGTCTTCAGTGTTAATAATAATAATAATAATAATAATAATAATAATAATAATAATAATAATAATAATAATGATAATCAATGAACAAGGGTGTTATGTGGATATATATTAAATTGATGGATCGAAAAGCAGAAATGTAAAGGTTCATCTTAAATATGAATTGTAAAGTTGGCTGACAAATAAATACATCGTATCATTCCGCCTTCATTAATTTCAACTTCATTTCAATAGTTTCAATTGTACCGTGATTTGCACACGGATGGCATTTGTCTGATGGAGCTGCATAAGTCCCAGGGGGACGGAGAGGCTTTCATAGCGAATTGCGTAGGACATGGGTGCTGTGAAGCTGAATGGACAAATGACACCAAATAGTAAATCACGATACGCGAATTTCAGGTCAATATAGAATGAAACAGGATGTACCTGATTTACGTAGAGATGACATCGATTTGAAGAGGCTGCAGATCTCTCAGGAGGACGGAGGGGCGTCTTTGGTTGTTACGCACGGACTCCGTCGGACCTGGGTGTTGTAGCTGAATCGATAGATGCCACCAGACAGTGAATCACGATATTTGCAGAAATGCGGTCCTGTAGACTTCCACAATCATCCCCGTAATTAATAGGTCGACGCAATACGCCTCAGACTGCGGTGCAAGCCTTCGGGTCCTCCTTAAAAAGAAAAAAAAAACACAATAAAATATGTGGTCTGATTCTAATTTATAGTCTCAAACCTTGTCACTGAATTAATTAATGAATGAATGAAATACGAGCATTTCTTGAATACCATATTTGTAAATTTTATCTTGGAAACTGACCTAAAGAGTTTGATGAAATGGGGTAAAGCTATTATTTTCGGATGCGATAAAAAGATTTAGCTAGATCTCGACTTTGGGAAAACTCGTTTAGGGAATTAAATAACTGACCAACTTAAACTGACTGAGAAAAGCTTTTAAATGGGCGATTTATTATTTTAAAAATAATAGGATCTATAGGTCTATATGCCTACAGTATGTAGGTCTATACTTCGAAGACTGATTGGAACGTCGTGATACTAATAACGCACCACTCATAAGGCAATTAATCCAATTCCTTTTCCCTTCCATTGCATACATCGCTGACTACTAACATATTTCACTAATTATATTTGAGTTGTATGCAACAATAATTGTCCTTCCTTTGACACATATCGTCAATTGAGATGTACTGCTTTATAATAAATGTATCAGTCAGAACATCAATCACTTAATCAGAGGTATATGGCTTGCTGGCAATAAATAATTTCACTTTATTACTTAATGGGATTGCAATAGAATAGCTACTGTTCACTTTATTTCAATATTCAAGTAGTTCAATACTACATACAATGTCTTATTAATGTCATACATCTTGGTACATATTCACAAACTATGAAATTTCTCCGAACTTCTGACAAAATATTTAATATTGATTTATATATATATATATATATATATATATATATTGCAGAAATAATTATTATATAATTTCCCCGAAAGGAGAAATTTAATTTCCTTCAAGTTATAATCATAGCGCTGTGCCATACAGTCTGTAACGCAAAAGTATGAGGATGGAAATAATATGTTGCATGAACGTGAAACCGAGAACTCTTTATTTCCTTGTTAGAGTTCTTTTTCTACAACCCTCATTCCAATGTATGATGTGCAAGCTAGTTAGTGTGGAATTCCATCATACTATAGCTATCGTGTAACAACAACCCCACACCAGAACAGTCTGATTACATTAGACGATCTTATTTACCTCTGGTTAAATATGATTGCCAATGGGAGGGATGGAGTGGACTAGATGTGATGTTCGTAATTCTTAAGTTCACCGCAGTATTGTTTTGTTCGAACTGTACTACGTAGTCATCTTGTCATATGATTCACTTTGCTTGGCATTCCACACAAAAACAAAATAACTTGCGCATCATACAATGTAAGCAGAGTTGTAGAAAAATAGCTAGGCCTATAACAAAGAAATAAAGGTCCACATCTGTGGAGTAACGGCTAGCGCACCTGGCCGCGAAAGTAGGCGGGCCGTGGGTTCGATTCCCGGTCGGGGCAGGTTACCTGGTTGAGGTTTCTTCTAGGGTTTTCCCTCAACCCAATAAGAGCAAATGCTGGGTAACTATCGGTACTGGACCCCGGACTTATTTTACCGGTATTAATTTATCACCTTCATTTCATTCAGAAGCTAAATAACCTGAGATGTTGATACAGCATCGTAAAATAACCTACTAAAAAAGAAGGAAATAAAGTGTTTCCGGACTCATGTTCATGCAACATTTTTCATACTCTACGTGCGAGGAATATTTTCCTAAAGTTTTGGCATACTTTTTTGTTATTCACTGTGTAATAACCATGATGATGATGATGATGATGATGATGATGATGATAATAATAATAATAATAATAATAATAATAATAATAATAATAATAATAATAATAATAATAATAATAATAATAATGAAAAGCTACTAGGGCTATGACTAAGTATAGGATGAAGATAAATGCAAACAAAAGAAAGACCATGGTTATCGGGAAAAAATTAAGAACGTAAATGTACGAATTCGAAATGAGGCAGTAGAACACGTGGACAGCTTCAAATACTTGTAACTTGAGCTCCTGCCAGGAAGTCAAAAGGAGGATATCAATGGAAAAAGAAGCTTTTAATAGAAAAAATAGCATCTTCTGCGGATCTATGGAGAAAGAAAAAAGGAAGAGACTAGTGAAGTGCTTTGTGTGGAGTGTGACATTGTTGGAGCAGAAGCATGGATATTGCGACGAAGTGAAGAAAAGCGACGAGAAGCATTTGAAATGTGAATATGGAGAAGAAAGGAGAGTGTGAAATGGGCAGACAGAAAAACAAGTGAAGTGGCTGAAGAAAGAATATTGCTAAAACTGACTAGAAAAAGAAAAAGTAATTGACTGAGTCATTGGCTAAGAAGAAACTGTGTACTGAAGGATGTATTGGAGGGAATGGTGAACGGAAGACAAGTTCGGAGAAGAAGAAAATACCAGATGATAGATGTCATTAAGATAGGCCTATATGAATTGTATGCGGAGACTAAACGAAAGGCAGTAAATAGGGACGATTGGATAATGCTAGAATTCCACTGAAAGGCCTGCCCTTGGGCAGAAAACTATTATTATTATTATTATTATTATTATTATTATTATTATTATTAAATAGGGTTTATTCAGCTGAAAATGTGTGTTCAGATTCTGACATATGTAAACCTTTAAACACTTAATGGGATAACTTAGGCATGTGTTTAACGTTATGAACGAGGACGCCGCTTAGACAATATACAATACACACACACACACACACACACACACACACACACACACACACACACACACACACACACACACACACACACACTTGTATCTTTGGAAGAAATGGTTATTCATTTCTGATCAGAAACTCGAGATAGGGTCCTCTGAATTTATAGCTGTTGAGCCATTTAGAATAATTAAAACTTAATTTGTGTATACTTTACATAAAATGAAGACACTATGAAGTGTTGACATGCAACCACTCTTAGTGTTTACCTCTTCTCCTCTCTCGTGACACAGTAAGAGAAGCAAATGCAAGGTGAAGCACGTGTGGATTTAGGTGACTGTTGCATTGGAAGCTGCATATATCAAACAACGATTCGAACTCAAAGTCAACACACACACACATTGAACGAGCCACCCTATGTTTTGTTTTGAGGTGTGAATGAAACAATGCTCTCTCGCCTGGGACCAGAACAATGCTGGAAATAAACATGTGGCAATGACAGGGGCAAACGAACAAATACAACCGTTGGTTTTGGGGCACGGATCCGAATCACAAAATCGCCCAATCGTCGTCAAAGCAAAATAATGGGAAAGCGAATTGTTTACACAAGGCTGAGAGAGGGCGCAGAGACACACACGTATGGCACAGGTCATGGTGCGGCCGCGTCGAGCCGTATGTATCAATGTCCGATTTGAATGCTGAAATAAAATGAACACTGGCAATCCTGTTGGAATAGGATTAAGTATTAAGGTGAAAATTATTTATTGTCAATAAGCCATTATTAATTTTAAAACCATAAACCACCCATTTAAAATAATAATTGGTATTGTAGGTACTCCGGAATTACGTTCTAGCATAGCGACTGACCGAGGAAAAATGAAATGTTTTGTTTGCAGGCAATTATTGTTTCTTGTATACGTTTAATAATATCCGATGGTGGTGCTGCCTAGCCTATGTGTTCTATACTGAATGTTTGGAGTTGTCGAATGATTGTTTATAAAAATAAAGAAAACGCGGAAGACAAATAGTTATTCAGACGAAATAAAAAACTTAAATAGGCCTATATTAAAGAAGACTTTTTTTTACATATTTGAGGGGAAAGAAAATACAGAAATTCTTGAAAAAAAAGTGACAGGGGATATGAGGAAATCCCTAAGATTGCATGTAACGTCTCTGCGAGAGTTTGGGTATAGAATTTAGATGAATAAATACAATTTTCTGTAAAATTAAGTCTGTCTTTAACAAAATGGTATATCTTTGGTAAGAGAAGTAATTAATGAAGTACATGCAATGTACTTTCTCTTCATATAAATTAATATTCCGAAATTAGTCTCAATTCACAACAAATTTTTTACTATGGCTCACTCAAATTGTATCATTTTAATAATACAGAATTCACGATTACAAATCAAATGAATGGTAGCTGCTCTCGATGCAGAGATATTACTGAGAGAGTCAGCATGTCATGGATAATTTTATAGGGTAAACATTGGTAATTTCGTGACAGTGGTTATTTCGTGATACTTTTTCTTTGCTCTTTCGTGAACTAACCAATGGTGTTACGAGATCCAAATTTCCGCCAAGGGATTGCATATATGTTGTCCAGTTTCCAGAAACATACAGCTAAGCTTTCTGTGACTATTGTAGTTGCTTCAGTGAGCTTTTATGTTTGGAGAGAGCAAGTTTGCGTCGACTTCTCAGGCATACATATTTTGTGGATGTCTGTAATTATATTACAGGCTTATTACTCAAGGTAAGCATATGATATTTGGTACAAAGATTTATTGTATCTTCATGTAATTTTAGGAAATGTTTTTGGAATTTTAGATACATCTGTAGTCGCCATATAGACTTAGCTTTACTAATAGAAATCTTAGCTGTTTGAGGCGAAAATTTGTTCAGCATTAAGTGTTACAATTTTTAAAATAGTATAAAATATATTGCAATAGGAATTTTAGAAATCTGAAGACAAGATGTGATAACAAAAAAGAAAAGGGAGACGCAATGTGTTCAGTGTAGCTTCTGTTTGATTTGTTATCATGCTAAGTGTCAATGATAAGTGCTAGATGACTTACTTGCAAGAATTGTGACAGAAGATGGAACATGGCTCCACCATTTTGGACCGGAGACAGAGGCAGACAATGGAGTGGCATCATGCAAATTCACCAATGAAATAGAAATTCAAAAGTACACCTTCGGCAGGAAACGTTATGGATACTGCGTTTTTCGATTCAGAAGGATTCTTGGTTGTGGACATCATGCCACACGGAACCACCATTAATTCTGACGGGTATGTTGCAACTCTCAAGAAACTTCAAGTTCGACTGAGTCGTGTTCGACATCGGAAGAAGCAGGATGTTCTGCTATTGCACGACAACGCACAGCCATATGTCAGTCACAAGACCACAGACCAGATCAGAAAATTCAGATAGACAACACTGAAACATCCGCCTTACAGTCCTGAACTGGCACCATGCGATTACCATCTCTTTGGTAAACGTTCGCGGAACGAGGTTAGAAGATGACTCCCTTGTGCACGCTGCTAAAGAGTGGCTCAGACGTGTTGGTCCAGACTTTTACCGTGCTGGTCTACAGGCCCTCGTTCCTACGTTACTTAAGGCAGTTGAAAGGGACAGGGATTATGTGGAAAAGTGACATTTTGTTCCTTAAGGATGCATCTACATTCTGTGAAAATAGCAAAGGTGTAGGATAAAAATACAATTTTTAAACAAACGTTATGCATTACTTTTGGAGTTACCCTAGTAATATAGTATAGGCTTTAGTAAAGTCCGTAATAAAAGTGTTCACCCTTTCAGGGCAAAGAAGATCCTTTTCAATTTCAATTTTTACTTTGATTTCATTCTTATTATGTATTGATATGTATTTCTAGGTTTTCTTGCTATTAATATTAGACGGAATTACTATGTTTGAAGTCTTGTAACAATAAATGAGAATTTCATTTGACTTTAATGAATTTTTCCACAATTCTTCTACCTCTCACGAAATTATCAATGCAATATCATGAAATTACCAAGGTTATCACGAAATAACCAACCTTTCAGCTTAAGTTGCAAAAGTGGTTTTTGGCACATATTCAAGAACGTATCCAATCTTTTATGTCTCCAGATTTGTACAGCAAGTTATCGTCTTTTAGATGAAAAAATCGGAATAAGGATATATTTACATATTTGCATTTTAAATTAGTTTTCATGAAATTATCACGAAATTACCATTGTTTACCCTATACAACTTGGACGTCACATGCCCGTAGCGAGGGAAGGAGGCGTCATTGGATGTGGCAACACAAATTACATTGGTTCATGAGCTAACTAATAACAATAACGTGTAAAAAAAAGTCACAGGAGATTTGCGGAAATCCCTATTATTGCGTGTAAAATCTATAAGCTTACAAATATTAGGGTAATGGAATTTATAGGATAAGTAGATAGCTACAGTTTGCTGTAAGATATGTTTGCCTAATGAAATGAATTAAAAAAGCTTTGAATAGCCTAACAGTCAATCCGCCAACAATAGAAAGAAACAAATAAATGAAGCTGCTTGTCTTTAACAAGTTGCCTTAATACACAACTGATATGGTCAATCATCTATACTAATAATAAATCTGTAGCCGAAATTTTTCTGGTAATTTTCGATTTTCCAAAAATAATTGGTCCTAACATATATAATTAACCACCCTGAAATCGAAAATCGCATTTTTTAAATTTTTGTTTGTATGTCTGTCTGTATGTTTGTTACCTTTTCACGCGATAATGGCTGAACCGATTTATATGCAAATTGGAATATAAATTAAGTTCGTTGTAACTTAGATTTTGGGCTATATGCCATTCAAAATACTTTATTTAAAAGGGGGGTTATAAGGGGGCCTGAATTAAATAAATCGAAATATCTCGCTTATTATTGATTTTTGTGAAAAATGTTACATAACAAAAGTTTCTTTAAAAATGATTTCCGATGAGTTTTATTCTTTACAAAATGTTGATAGGACTGATATTTAATGAGATAAATGAGTTTTAACATTAAAAAACGCCAAGACGGTGCAATGAATTAAGAACAAATGACTTCGTCTATAAGGGGCTTTGGACAACAACAATCCAAAAAGGGGCCTTGGACATTAACAATCGAAAGCTATTAAACTTAGCCTACAGACAATGTTCCTGTGTTTGTATGAAGTAATATCAGAAGCTAAATTAACCGATTTGTATAATTAATTATTCCATTTTTTAATATTGCGTACACCACTTTTAACACTTGAATATAATTAATTGATGAACTAGTGGACTTACTCGTGTTAAATATGAAATATTCGTCCGGACGAATATTTCATATTTAACACGAGTAAGTCCACTAGTTAATCAATTAATTAATTATTATTTCACCATTGGAAAGTGTAGTTTCTCTAGATGGACATACTGCTATAATGTTATAACAGTAACTTTTTAGTAAATCAAGGACAGGTAAGATTAAAATAGCTTCCTATGCACAGAGAATTTGATAGGCTTTTTTGCACATTCGTTTTCTGTATTTCTTAAAATAATATTTACGTACACACTCATTTTAATCTCAGAGAATTAACGAACAACGAGAGTGTATTGATTTAATATGCAGTAATAGCACGTTAGCTTAGCAATCCATTATTTTATAATTCAAATTTTAACTATGCTCAATCGAATCGTGTTAAAATACATAAAATAGACTATATATGCAATAAATGCAATGCAAAAAAAAATTGGGTAATGAGCCAAGCAGATTATGTTGCGCTGTTGTAAAAGTTGTTGCTTCCGAGATTCAAGAGCCCCCACAACAAATTAAAAACTTTCTTATCGGAGTACATTCATTATCAATGTAATATAATATAATATAATATAATATAATATAATATAATATAATATAATATAATATAATATAATATAATATAATATAATATAATATAATATATACTAATAATAAATATGTAGCCGAAAATTTTCCGGTAATTTTCGCTTTTCCAAAAATAATTGGTGTTAACATGTATAATTATTCATCCTGAGACCGAAAATCGCTTTTTCGACATTTTTGTTTGTATGTCTGTCTGTCTGTCTGGATGTTTGTTACCTTTTCACGCGATAATGGCTGAACGAATTTCGATGAAAATTGAAATATAAATTAAGTTCGTTGTAACTTAGATTTTAGGCTATTTGGTATTCAAAATACTTCATTTAACGGGGCCTGAATTAAATCGACATATCTCGCTTATTATTGCTTTTTTGTGAAAAATTTTACATAACAAAAGTTTATTTAAAAATGATTTCCGATAAGTTTTATTCTATGCAAAATTTGGTAGGTCTGATAGACTTTTAAAATAACAATACAATACGTTTTCACCGCCGCCTCAGATTGTAGCGTTGTTGTCCCTGCAGTAATTTCCATGTGCAAAATATAAAATTTTTGATTAGGAAGAAAAAACACATTTATTCATTCCATGGCAATGGTACATAGGAGATCATGAATTCTTACATTTTCGAAAGAAAGAAATATAATTACATATGACTGTTTATGCTGTATCACTATTTAAGTTATTTGAAGGTTTCAGAACCATAGTGGGCCAAGCGCCATTTACTGAAGACGTAGAAAAAAAGGGTTAAAATTAAGTTATTACCATAATTCAATGGAACCATATAGCAAGTAATATAAAGTTTACACATTAAAACTAAATGATATGTCAATCTTCATTAAACTATAGTTGCGTGTAATAGCAAATAAGAAACATGTTAAAGGAATTGTCATTGCACCAAATGAGTGCTCTCTGGACCAAAATGATCGCAATTTAATTATTTAAATACAATTTAAATTAAGTAACATATTAAACGATTTATCCTTCTAACAAACACGAATGTTCCCTGGATCAAACATCCTATTTTAATTATATAATTACTTTATATTTATTTCTAACAGGTGCAGCGGAGCGCACGGGTACGACTAGTACACAATAAAATTTAACGCAAGTTAGACCCATAAATGAAGTGTTTTCTTCTCCGTCCGCTCCAAAGTCTTATTAACAGATACAATTGATTGTTGTCATTTTCCACCTCCCTACGCGCTACGACATCCACAGATTCTGAATTCGGCCACGCTTCGACGCGTACCGAGCAAATACCAATATCTCTGAGCGATCTGCCATCACTTGACACACACTTCCTTACGAAAGCGACGCCATTGAAAAGAATGGCACAAGCCTGTAATGGAAGCAAAATTCCGTAGCTCTGATAGGATTAGGTTCAGATAAAGGGTAGGTAGGTTAGTTAGTGGATAGATGGGAGGTGGAATCCCTCTCCATGGACTGCAACCTTGACGTGGTGAGAGGGCTTGCGTGTCTCTTTTAACGAAGAGGCCAGACTAATGGCAGTCCGATAAAAACTGAAGTTCAAAACTTAGAAATAGCAACAACATTAAACATCCCTTTACGCTAATTTGAATAAGAATGCAACTAAAATTAATACCAAGGGCCAAAAAATGTGACACAATTACAACATGAGAATACTGCTGAGGACGATATGCGTGAAATATATGAATTATTCTTGAAATGCAGTAAAATAAATAAGCTTGGCTCTTGATGTATTGTATGTATGTACGCAAAATTCATTTAGAAATCTTCACAATCATCATAAATACAGTATCTCCTGGAATTTGAAAATTCCGAGGGCTATATTTAGTCTTGAAACATTAAAATATTATTCAGTTTTGTAAGAAATACACGAAATTTAGAGTTTAAATGAAATTTATTATATTTACGAATGTAAAAATAATATTTCTGATTCATTTGCGAAACTTTAAGATCATTTCCATAGAAACATGTGTATTGTTACGAATGCATTATTGCTTTTGCTGTTTACGTCATTGACTATAATATAGTACAGTTATGAAGGAAATATAATGAAAATGAATATAGTGTTGCTTTAATTACGGATGAATTAATATCGGGAATAAGATATAGGCCCTAATATATAATAAGTACCCTACTTTCTAGTATTCTTTCTAGTATTTAGTTTAACTGGACTTCCAACTCCAGACATATTAAGGATAATGATGAAGTTGAATATTTGATGAAATACTACAGTAAATGCAACGTTTTTATTTATTCGAGGCTGCAGTATCACGAAATTTTTTGTTGGAATCGAGGAAAACTACGAAAATTATAATTTAATGTAGCCAATTTGCAAAATGTAATATGGAATAGGCGTATTATTTTTACACAATTCATTTCTTTTTTTTTAAATTCAATATTACTCGATAGATTTTAAAGTTCCTTATCGGCATTCACGTTGTTTGTACTTATTTTTGATTATGCATGGTGTGAAGAAAATATTATTTAATAGTACAAAAAATCTATGTCGAAATTTCAACGGAAATACACGACTCCCCACATCGTGAAAGTGGTTTATGTTATACCATTTACTAACAGCCTATCTTCGAGCCTTTGATTTAGAATCAAAACCACATTCAAAAGATGATCTCTTTTCTCGGACTTAAATTTCGTTTTGATTTTACTTTTTATTTCAATTTAGGCTTAATTTTTTAGTTGATCTGTTTTTTTTTTTATAATTTTGGAAAATTTATTCGCAGGCACAGTATTCTTTTATCCATTACATTCCATACAATCTAATACTGATCTGTTAATTTCTTATGTACAAAAAATGGAGGCGATGTTAAGTGCTTAATATGAAAAAAAAATTGTTACTAAGATAAATATTTTCGAACGACTACACAAAGTATTTCAAGCGCATAAATATGGAGAAGTTGCGGGGACGATCAACAAGCGGAGCCACTAGCCACTGTCACCGGTTGCTGCCACAAGTTGTAATCTGTATTTTGTATTCAGTGTATTATGGTATTAAATGATTGAAAGAATGTTAGTTTTAACTTTCAAATGTGCATAAATTCGATCCGAACAAATATAACATTATACAATTCCTTTGCAGAACGAAGAGTTAATTTTGCGACTGAGAGAAACCATGAAAAACTCCAGTCAGTTTGGTCGGCCACGAAGTTTCAACCCGAGTCTCAAACATTATAGCACAGTCTAGTATATACAGTCACGAAGCTCAATACGTAGTAAATACGCATCCATAGCTAGTTTCTAGCCACTAGGATCGCTACTACCGCCTCATTACAGACAATGCGATGTAGGAAACAAGTTACTAAAAATTCCAAAGATTTATCGGAACAATGAAACAAACTATAATAAGGGAGGTTCAATCTGGCACAACTTTAAAATTTCATACAACTAACGCCATTCTAACATTACTGTATTGATCCGAATCATGCACACTCATAAAAAGACAAAAGACAAGAACTGAAGCAGCAGAAATGCAACTTTTACGTTCTCTGGCTACGCAGTATTTCATCATATATAAGGGAAGCGAGAAAATAAAAGAACAATTTTTCCATCGGCATTAGAATGACGTGATGCACTCGACATCACACGTTCCGATCACGTTTTATCCCTGTACAAACTCAAATAATACATTTGTTTAAACCGAAGTGTTCAACGAACACCGCCTTCAATCACAGTAGTAATACTGGCTTGCAATTTGTAACACATTAATAAAGAAATACCCTCATCTATTTAACTAACAAACTTTGTTATTAGTGAATATTAATTGTCATTTATTTTAATTTATCTATATAATTTTATTACGTATTGAATTCTCCCCTATGCACGAGATCAGTCTCTTTCGGGGGAGTACTAGAATTTTTCTATACTTAAAATTTTTATTTACCTATATTTCTCTAGCAATAAGTTTCTTTATTTCTTTATCTTTATTTCTTTATTTATTTATTTACATATTTATTTATGTATTTATTTATTTTAATATTTAATTATGCACAGTTCCTTATCTATCTATCTATCTATCTATCTATCTATCTATCTATCTATCTATCTATCTATCTATCTATCTATCTATCTATCTATCTATCTATCTATCTATCTATCTATCTATCTACCTATCTACCTATCTACCTATCTACCTATCTACCTACCTACCTACCTACCTACCTACCTACCTACCTACCTACCTACCTACCTACCTACCTATCTACCTATCTACCTATCTATCTATCTATCTATCTATCTATCTATCTATCTATCTATCTATCTATCTATCTATCTATCTATCTATCTATCTATCTATCTATCTATCTATCTATCTATCTATCTATCTATCTATCTATCTATCTATCTATCTATCTATCTATCTATCTATCTATCTATCTATCTATCTATCTATCTATCTATCTATCTATCTATCTATCTATCTATCTATCTATCTATCTATCTATCTATCTATCTATCTATCTATCTATCTATCTATCTATCTATCTATCTATCTATCTATCTATCTATCTATCTATCTATCTATCTATCTATCTATCTATCTATCTATCTATCTATCTATCTATTTATTTAAAAAAACAGGCGGCTGAGTGGACCTGGATGTCGTTATGGAAGTTTTGGCAATTCGAAAAGTCATGCCTTCATCCATGATAGAACTCGGGACTAACCAGTCCGTAGGCAGTTCTACCAACTGAAATATCTGGCCGTCAATACTAGTCTAATAGTTATGTGATTAATTAATTATGGTTTATTTAACGACGCTCGCAACTGCAGAGGTTATATGAGCATCGTCAGTGTGCCTGAATTTGTCCCGCAGAAGTTCTTTCACATGTCAGTAAATCTACTGATATGAGCCTATCGCATTTAAACACACTTAAATGGCATTGACCGGGCCGGGATCGAACTCGCAATCTCGAGCATAGAAGATCAGAGCTATACCGACTACGCTACCGTGGCCGACGTTATTATAATTACAATATTATTATAATGCGTTTCGGATTTAACGAGATTTAGCACGTGAGCGTCTAATGCTTACTATATGATGTATTGTTAACCCTTTCTAACCCAAATTAAATTTACAAGCAATCCATGTTGAAACAAATAGCTGTATTAGGACCAATCCAGTGACCAAATTACGGGAGTGGCAACATTTGAAACAAAACTATATTGATGAAAATGTATTGAAATAGAAGTTATCCAGCAAAATTTACCTTCAAATGTAACACACAAGTATATAAATGCTATAAAGTTAATTATTGCCATATGGTATCTATAGGTAAGAAAAGGTTAATCTCCTTGTTATGAGATTTCACGGCGCCGACCTGCGTTGAGAAACTACTGCACGAAATGTGTTCGCAGCTCGTATTTCCAATACCCATACTGGTTTATGACATAACACGTGATGCTTGGACTGAAATTAGCACACAAAGTTTTCTTCTCCATAGTTTGTCGGCTCTTGAAATTGTTTCATCATCCTGAATCTCATTGTTGGTGGTGTAAACAAAGAAATGGCACGGATATCGACTTCATAAAAGACATAAAACGTACGATGTATAATGTCAGTGGTCTTCTGCTTTTCTAGGTCACAAGTTTTAAAGGAGATCTCGAACGATATAATTATGCTTTAAAATATGGATATATTAATTGGCCGAGGAAACGCTAAAGTTCATTCTGACAATTTGAATGCTTTGTTAAGCACGTTCATGTACTAAATTGAAGCTATCTCATATTGAATAAAGTTTACCTTCGTACATATGGAATAGAACACCTTATTGTTAGCAAACGTTCCATTATCGCCATATGGTGTAATATCTTATTAATTCAGAAGATGTTCTCGTACAAAAGTGGACACAAAACGCACTTGTAAAGGCATAAGATAGATATTTATACTCTTGAATGTTGGGGAGTTTGAATTTCCTCCAAAATACGTCACAACTGACTTTAGAAATTTAGTTTCTGTGTCAAGATAATTTAAAAGTGGTCATTAAAATCTGGAGAAGTATAGAGAAAAGAAAGCTGAAAAATGTGTTAAAATTAGAATGACATAGATTTACTGAAACATCCAACGCAAATACAGTGTTATAAAAATTATTACACTGATTGTTAACACATCTGAACATCTATCAGGTGTACAGTGGAGTAATCTATACTAATAATAAATCTGTAGCCGAAAATTTTCTGGTAATTTTCGATTTTCCAAAAATAATTGGTCCTAACATATATATAATTAACCACACTGAAACCGAAAATCGACTTTTTGAAATTTTTGTATGTATGTCTATCTGTCTGTATGTTTGTTACCTTTTCACGCGATAATGGCTGAACCGATATATATGAAAATTGAAATATAAATTAAGTTCGTTGTAACTTAGATTTAAGGCTATATGGCATTCAAAATACTTTATTTAAAAGGGGGCTTATAAAGGGGGCTGAATTAAATAAATCGAAATATCTCGCTTATTATTGACTTTTGTGAAAAATGTTACACAACAAAAGTTTCTTTAAATATTATTTCCGATAAGGTTTATCCTTTACAAAATTTTGATAGGACTGATATTTAATGAGATAAATGAGTTTTAAAATTAAAATAACGCCATCTAAGACGGTGTAATGAATTAAGAACAAATGACTTCGTTTATAAGGGGCCTTGGACAACAACAATCGAAACAGGGGCCTTGGACATCAACAATCGAAAGCTATTAAACATAGCCTACAGAGAATGTTTCTGTGTTTGTATGAAGTAATATCAGAAGCTAAATTAACCGATTTGTATAATTAATTATTATTTCACCATTCGAAAGTGTAGTTTCTCTAGATGGACATAATGCTATAATGTTATTACAGTAACGTCTGAGTAAATCGAGGACAGGTAATATTAAAATTGCTTCTTATGCACAGAAAATTTGATAGGCTATTTTGTACATTCGTTTTCTGTATTTCTTAAAATAATATTTATGTACACTCATTTTAATCTCAGAGAATTAACGAACAACGAGAGTGTATTGATTTAGTATGCAGTAATAGTACGTTAGCTTAGCAATCAATTATTTTATAATTCATATTTTAACTATGCTCAATTGACTCGTGTTAAAATACATAAAATAGACTATATATGCAATAAATGCAATGCAAAAAAAAAAAAATTGGGTAATGAGCGAAGCAGATTATCTTGCGCTGTTGTAAAAGTTGTTCCCTGGATCAAACGTCCTATTTTAATTATGTAATCACTTTATATTTATTTCTAACAGGTGCAGCGGAGCGCACGGGTACGGCTAGTTTAAGATATAAATATAACATAGGCTTACATATTCGTTTAGTATTTAGGCACAATAATAATAATAATAATAATAATAATAATAATAATAATAATAATAATATTATTATTATTATTATTATTATTATTATTATTATTATTATAGCAATGCATTTAAACAGAATGTGACTTACTGTTAAGAGTACAAGTAAATAATTACCGTTTTTTTTAGCCACAGAAGATAGTAATTACCAATTAACTGTTATACTGCATACAAGCACATGCTATTATTTATCCACCTGCATGTGAGCAATGCCAAACATTTATTACCTTTCTGTAATCACACATATTGTGCAAACGTCTGTCTCGAGTCCATATAAGATAATTAAATAACATAATTTTTTAAGATATTGGATTGTAATAAACTCTCTCAAGCATGTTTTTGTTAAGTAAGAACTCTCCTTGTCTAAACTAATAAACTTGTTTACATTGTTAAGTTTATCGGATATGACGTAAGTAATTCCATTGCGACTAGTGTACTTTCCGTACATTTTTTTTTTCAAATAGTAAGGTCGAATATAGAAGTTACACGTGAGAATCATTAGGGTAGATTTTCTGTTTATGGTCATTTGTGTTTTTGATTTAAAATAAGGGCTCGTTAATTTTTATTGAAGTTATTAGCTTCTATTTCACATTCAACATTCCCGAATTAATTGATTCATCCGTTATAAGAGGTGCTGAAAACGTATATTTCCGCGAATATTTCAAAATAAGGCTATACTTTTTTGTAGCATTATAGCATCGCAATTTTTTTTTCTTGTAGGCAACTTGGTATAACAGGAAGTAGAAATACATAAATAAATAATAAATAATACAAATAAATAACTAAATAAATAATAAACATTTATGGTACCTATTAGTGAATCAAGACGTATTTTACCCATGACAGGACTGTTTTGTTTATTTCTGCGAGTGGTTATAAATCTCTTGGTTTACTTGTGCCATGGAATGAAATTGGAATTTTGGGAAGGGGAAACTATGACCCAGTACTGCGATCTTTAACGATCTATAGTGCTAATCCTCAAGATAAGCGCATTCCCAAACACACATCGGCTGACTACACTAAGGTTCGGTGCGTACCAGGTTTTGAGCATTACTTTTGCCATACAATATTTTTTCCAACACCGACAAACAAACCAAAGAGTTTTCCTACGTTTAGTTAAAGTTAAAAATGGTAGAGATTAAGGGTGTTCGAGAATAAGGTGATTAGAAACATATTTGGGACTAAGAAGGATGAAGTTACAGGAGAATGGAATTGTATTCTTCACTTAACAAAATTAGGAACATTAAATCCAGACGTTTGAGATGGGCAGGGCATGTAGCACGTGTGGGTGAATCCAGAAATGAGTATAGAGTGTTATAGTGCGTTTCAGGAATAGAAAGGTTGACCTCAATAGCCTTAAGAGACTACTTGACTATATTCCTGGAAAACCTGCACGTTACTGTTTCTGATGCAGGTATAGAGAGGGTTGAAATAAAGTCGCTGATGTTTCTGTAGCTCCTATTGCATACAGATGCTACAGCCGTAACCAGTTTGCTATTTCAAGCAGTTTGATGTGAATCGTGGTCTTGTGAACAATGACAATCTTAAGTGTAAGTTTCATGTTATGCTTATTGTAGTGTCTTATCTAATTGGTAGAGGAGGGAACCATATTAGTTCCGAAAATAAAGAGCTTACATACCGGGTCCACGAGTATTTTCAGAAAGAATATAACGACGCGAGGTGCGGTAAACCTATGATATCCGTGACTGATTGCATGAAAGAACTACAGTATTAAAGCGACTGGAATTAGTGGAAAGTAGAATTCTTGGAGAAACAAACAGGCGGATTGAAAAGTCCAACGAAAAAAGGCAGCGAGATTGTTCTGAAAATAATATAGCTCATTTCGACAGTGAATCATTAAGAAGACATATTTTAAGTTTGTTTGGAGAAGGGTACATTCCAAGTTTGAATGACGTATTAAAAAGAGCCAAAGAGAACTTGTGTTTCCCTTCGTCCCGATCATCTCTCTGGCGGATGAGAAACATCGGGTTCCGCTATAAGAAGAATAACATGACGTTGAAATATTTGATGGAACGTCACGACATAGTTGCGTTGCGTAATCAGTTTCTTTGTGCAAATAAAGATATAAGATCAACCGAACGTCTCTCGACGAAACATGGATAAATGTGAACATGACAAAAGATAAACTATGGATAAAGAGTGATGACGACCCAGTTCCGCGTGCGCCGATTGGTAAGGGTTCCAGGATTACAGTAATCCATGCCGGTAGTGAACAGGGGTTTGTAAAAAAAATGGGTTACCGATACTGGTATTCAAATCGCTTTCAACTACGGATTATTACATAGAAATTTAGATCGACCGTTTAAAAAATGGGTTTCAGGAGCAGCTTTTACCTGATATTCCACCTAATTCTAAGATTGTTATGGATAACGCAATACATGATACATAAACGAGTGTCCTACCAGGATTATGAAGTTTCTTTTTAAACGTTCGGTAGGAACGCACTATAGTTGGGAGACCTATGGGAAAAAATCATTGGTAAGGCCGAGATGTAGATGGGAGGATAATATTAAAATGGATTTGAGGGATTTGGGATATGAAGCTAGAGACTGGATTAATCTTGCTCAGGATAGGGATCGATGGCGGGCTTATGTGAGGGCGACAATGAATCTCCGGGTTCTTTAAAAGCCATTTGTAGATAGATAGATAGATGGAATTGTTCAGCAATATTACACATACAGATGCACTACACCATCAGAATTTTCTCTTAAATCCAATGCACGGGTCTTTTGACTGTACGTGCTTTACAAAACAAGTCCTACTTTGAGGTTTCACCCCCTCACCTGTGATTAGATCCAACCACTCCCCAAAAGAACACACAGATTAAAAAAACAATTTGTAAGTAAGTAGGCTTAATAGACGCATTAATATTTTCCTGTAAATGAAGTTTATAGATATATGAAGTTTGTCGATTATCGATAAATATTTGAGTCTGTTCTATCATTAAAAATAAGTAAGGTCGTTTGTTCGAAAAATATGATAGGCCTACTTTATACACTATTAATTAAAATATTATTGTTACTTTACTAACGTCAGTTATTAAATTGTAATTTGTAGGAAAATGAATGAATGAATGAATGAATGAATGAATGAATGAATGAATGAATGAATGAATGAATGAATGAATGAATGAATGAATGAATGAATGAATGAATGAATGAAAATACCATCTGATATTAATTATTAATGAATACTAGCTTACTATTCATTTTACATGAGATACGTGAGGTACATCGTATATAATAACAACATACACGTATTAACTGTAAGTCAATGGACAAACAGAGTAAGAAATGAAGCTGTATTGAAAAGAGTGGGTGAAGAAAGAATGATGCTGAAACTGATCAGGAAGAGAAAAAGGAATTGGCTGGGTCACTGACTGAGAATGAACTCCAACTGAAGGATGCAATGGAAGGAATGGTGAACGGGAAAAGAGTTAGGGGCAGAAGAAGATATCAGATGATAGACGATATTCTATCACAGAAGGCTTTATGGTTTGAATCTAATGGTTTTTTGCTTAATCAAGAAAAGATATCAACATAACTTTTAGCATAAATCATGTAATAAAAAAGGACAACATACAAAATTATACCAAATTTCTAGGACTTTTTATAGACTCCAGTTTAACATGGGAAAAACATATCGAATATATATGCACAAAGTTATCAAGAGTTATATATTTATTAAAGAAATTAGTGACTTCCGTTTCTCAAAATTATTTAAGATGTGCCTACTTTTCGTTCTTTCAGTCAATAAATAGGTATGCCTTAATTTTCTGAGGAAATGGTTGCAAAATTGAGAATGTCTTGATTTTGCAAAAGAAAGCCAATCAAACTATCTCGAACATTGTCGACCATTTTTCAAACGATCACAGATATTAACTGTCATAAATTTATATATATATATATATATATATATATATATATATATATATATATATATATATGACCTTGTCCTTTACACTCGACAAAAACTCATTAGTAGCCATTATGCATGATCATGAAATTAGAAATATTGAACAAATTAATATTCCATACAGTAAATTACATAAAACTAGTACAAATTTTTCTGTCATGGGGGTGAAATTATATAATAAACTTCCCAGTCAATAGGATAAACATTGGTAATTACGTGATAATTTCATGAAAATTAATTTAAAATGCAAATGTGTAAATATATCCTTATTCCAATTTTTTCATCTAAAAGACGATAATTTGCTGTACAAATCTGGTGACATAAAAGATTGGACACGATCTTGAACACGTGCCAAAAACCACTTTTACAACTTAAGCTAAAAGGTTGGTTATTTCGTGATAACCTTGATAATTTCGTGATATTGCATTGATAATTTCGTGAGAGGTAGAAGAATTGTGGAAAAAATCATTAAAGTGAAATGAAATTCTCATTTATTGTTACAAGAATTCAAACATAGTAATTCCGTCTAATATTCATAGCAAGAAAACCTAGAAATACATAATAAGAATGAAATCTAAGTAAAAAATGAAATTGAAAAGGTATCTTCTTTGCTCTGAAAGGGTGAACAGTTTTATTACGGACTTTACTATAGCCTATATTACTAGGGTAACTCCAAAAGTAATGCATAACATTTGTTTAAAAATTATATTTTTATCCTACAGCTTTGCTATTTTCACAGAATGTAGATACATCCTTTAGGAACAAAATGTCACTTTTCCACATAATCCCTGTCCCTTTCATTTGTCTTACGGAACCTAGGAACGAGGGCCTGTAGACCAGCACGGAAAAAGTCTGGACCAACACGTCTGAGCCACTCTTTAGCAGCGTGCACATGGGAGTCATATTGTAACCTCGTTCCGCGAAGGGATCCTTCAGTTTACCAAAAAGATGGTAATCGCACGGTGCCAGTTCATGACTGTAAGGCGGATGTTTCAGTGTTTTCTATCCGAATTTTCTGATCTGGTCTGTGGTCTTGAGACTGATATATGGCTGTGCGTTGTCGTGCAATAGCAGAACATCCTGCTTCTTCCGATGTCGAACACGACTCAGTCGAGCTTGAAGTTTCTTGAGAGTTGCCACATACGCGTCAGAATTAATGGTGGTTCCGTGTAGCATGATGTCCACAAGCAAGAGTCCTTCTGAATCGAAAAACACAGTATTCATAACTTTCCCTGCCGAAGGTGCACTTTTGAATTTCTATTTCTTTGGTGAATTTGCATGATGCCACTCCATTGTCTGCCTCTGTCTCCGGTCCAAAATGGTGGAGCCATGTTTCATCTTCTGTCACAATTCTTGCAAGTAAGTCATCTAGCATTTACCATTGGCACTTAGCATGATAACAAATCAAACAGAAGCTACATTGAACCCATTGCATCCCCCTTTTCTTTTTTGTTATCACATCTTATCTTCAGATGTCTAAAATTCGTATTGTAATACAATTTTTAAAATACTATAAAATGTAACGCTTAATGCTCAACAAAATTTCGCCTCAAACAGCTAAGGTTTCTATCAATAAAGCTAAGTCTATATGGCGACTACAGATGTATCTAAAATTCCAAAAAACATTTCCTAATATTTCATTAAGATGTAATAAATCATTGTACCAAATATCATATGCCTACTTTAGTAATAAGCCTGTAACGTAATTACAAACATCCACAAAGTTTGTACGCCTGAGAAATCGACGCTAACTTCCTCTCTCCAAACATAAAAGCTCACTGAAGCAGCTACAATAGTCACACAAAGCGTAGCTGTATGTTCTGGAAACCGGACAACATATGCAATCCCTTGGTGGAAATTTGAATCTCGTAACACCATTGGTTAGTTCACGAAAGAGCAAAGAAAAAGTATCACGAAGTAACCACTGCCACGAAATTACCAATGTTTACCCTATAAGTTACCAACCAATAGTTTCAAAACTAGGTTTTATAATTGGCTTTTAATTAATCCTTTCTACTCTCTAGATGAGTTTCTTAACATAAATTCATACGAAATTGTTTTTTAATAAATAAAGTTACTTACATTTAGTTACAAATAATACATTAAGAGTGAAGTGTTTTCATAAATTTTTAGAGTTTCAAAATGTTTTGTGTTTTCATTCTAATTAAACTTTACTGTTTTCAATTATATGTGTATTTTAAAATGTATGTTTTTTTTTCCCTTCTGTATTTGTGACGAAGTCTATCACTATATGTTTAATGGCTTAATAAATTGAATTGAATTGAATTAAGATGTATGGATCATATGCGGAGACTAAGAGGAAGGCAGAAAATAGGAAAGATTAGAGAATAATGAGTTTGCAGTGAAACACCTGCCATTTGGCAGAACACTATGTATGTAACTGTAAGGCAAAATAATATAAATATATCTGGCTTATATGTAGGGTCTACAGATATTATTTATCAGGCAGTACATCTCACTTTCTTTCACAATAGCCCTGCCAAGACTCTGGAATTCGCTACCTGCTAGCATCAGGGACTGTCGAAATAAAATTGAATTCAAACGAAAACTTACTAGGCACTTGGTCAGTAATTGATTTCTTGTAAATAGTTTCTTTAATCTATCACAAAATATTTCAATATTCAGTAATTTCATCACTATACAATTTTGTTATTCTAGATTTAATTTGTAATTCAATAAATATAAAATATTCTTTGTTTCTCTATGATAAATTATCTAGCTTTAATTATTCAGGTAATCTTTTCGTACTTTGATTTTATTGTAATTGTAATTGTAAATTTAATACTAATTGTAATTTTATTGTTCATATTGTAGTTGGAATCTCCTGGTAGAGGGGCAGAGAAGGCCTGACGGCCTTATCTCTACCAGGTTAAATAAATAAATACTACTACTAAATACTACTCACTTGACGATATGAGTCAGAGGAAGAACAATAATTATTTATGTACATCTGAAGTCTGATTCGTGTAATATGTTACTAGTCAGTGATGTATGCAATGGAGGGAGAAAGGATCTGGCCATCCTACCCCATTATCTCTCGGCCTAGTTGTCTCGTAAGTGGTGTCATGTTGGTACTAGTATCAGTTGACTAAACAACAAACAAGCTAAATATGATCATTTCTATGAGACTGAAATGTTTGCAATATTACTCGTATTTCACGTAGCCTAATTACAATGTTTTTCATCCTGAATGAAACTGGATGATATCATACAGATTAAAGATATTTCTTTGATACTGTACGTCAAAATTAGTTAATTAGGTTACTATTATTTGCAAGTGTCATCCTATTTACAACAAGTGACCAAATCACATAGAATTTTAGGGCCGTATTCATAGACATTTTTAGCGCGGGTTTCCGGTGGATGACCAGCGTTTTTCGTATTTATAAACCAGTGTTAGCGATAGGATATGATTTGAATTCTGTACTAGTAACCAATGGATAGTCGGGCCTAGCTTAGTACGCTCGTAGCGCGTGCTGCGAAATGTCTATGAATAGCACCCTTAAAGTTAAACCTGGGTTCAAATAGGCCTACTATTTTACTTACATTTTATCATTACATACATGTAGAATTACCTCTGATTGAAGTTCTATACCTACATTTATTATCAGTCAGTGAATTTCACTTGATCATATGTGTCAGAGGAAGAACAATTATTGTTTTATACATCTGAAGTCTGATTAGTGTAATATGTAGCTAGTCGGAGGAGAAAGGAACTGATCACCATACTCCATTATCTCCTGACTTAATTGCCTTGTAAGTGGTGCCTTTTTGGTATCAGTTGTGAGATTCAGACTTGTCTTCAGACAGTTGACTAAACAACAACAACAAACAACAACGACAACAACGACAACTACAACTACAACAACAACAACAACATGTGAAATATTGTGTTTTTTAATGTGTGACTATGATGACTCAGATATTGTATTTGTAATTTGAAGATACCATAAGGCGAAAACGTTTTTGCATAGATGAATCACATCGACTGAAATTTAACAGTGTATGATTACTAGTGAACTGTTTCGTCTGACTTCACTAACATCCACAATGGGAATTTTCTCGAACCGCCCCAACACGAAACAGAATCATTCTAAGTCGACAGGAAAAAACGAAATAGATATACGATTGTAGTAATACGATCCGCAGCCTCCTCCATGGAAATGGGAAATTAAATTACGAGTGTAAGGAGACGAGCTTTCAATGTCTGCTCTTGTACAGAGATTGGTTGATGTAGCAGATTACGAGATTGAAACACTTTTAAACGTCTGATCTCCTACAAGAGGGAAGACAAACTGGGAGTCAGAGGAGCAACAAAAAGCGCTCGCTGTTCTAATACGTGGAACGTGAGGTCCCGACGCCTGGTTGGCTGGCGAGGCGGGTTTACACAACACTCGTGGTCACACGCGTCCGCTAAGCCTTCTCCATCTCCTGTCCAAGAGCTTTACTGCTTCCTGACACGTGTTTTTGTTTCTGCTACGTGACATTGTATAATAAAAAGACAAGAGTATGTGCCATCGCCTTCAAGATAAAGTGGTCTATGTTGATTCTACTCGTCCTGGACAGCAACCTTTCCACCAAAAGAGCATGAATTCGATTCCTACGATGTCTAGTGAGCTACGTTGTAATAAAGCAGCTATGTAGTGTATGCTCTCTGAGTACTTGTACAGTTAATTAATTCATTTCATTCACATCTCCATCTAATATTATATCTGAATATTATACGGAGTTAAAAGTAACATTAAGTTAAATACACTATATAATATAATATAATATAATATAATATAATATAATATAATATAATATAATATAATATATTGCGGAAAGCAACGGGAAGCTACTGCACTTATCTTTCCCAAGAAAAACTGCAAACATGGCATGATGAGTCTTTCCACGGTAGAACTAAGGAAGAGACTAGTGAAGTGCTTTGTATGGAGTGTGGTATTGTACGGGGCATAAACATGGATATTACGACGAAGTGAAGGGAAGCGAATAGAAGCATTTGAAATGTGGATATGACGAAGAATGGATCGTGTGAAGTGGACAGACAGAATAAGGAATGAAGCTGTGTTGGAAAAGTGGGTGAGGAAAGAATGATGCTGAAACTGATCAGGAAGAGGAAAAGAATTTGGTTGGGTCACTGGCTGAGAAAAAACTGCCTACCGAAGGATGCACTAGAAGGAATGGTGACCGGGAAAAGAGTTCAGGGTAGAAGAAAATATCAGATCATAGACGGCATTAAGTATAGGCTATGAATCATATGAGGAAACGAAAAGGAAGGCAGAAAATAAGAAAGATTGTAGAAGACTGGGTTTCCAGTGAAAGACCTGCCCTTGGGCAGAACACTAAATGAATGAATATTGTAATACAATATAACACAATGAAATACAAATACAATACAATAATATATACCAACTGGAAGTTCCCGGGTTCAATGCAGGGTATTGACGAGAATTTTCCCGTTTTCGAAACCTCTAGAACAGGCTCGGGGTCCACTCGATCTCCTGTCAATTTAAGTATCTATCTCGGGGATAAAAGGCGGACCACGCAACCTCATTCCAGTGCCGATGTCACGGTAGTATGGAGTTGAGCTACTAATTACTATTACTAATACCACCACCACTACTATATAATTACCGCCATTACCACCACTATACCAGATACACTATTACCGATAGTTCCGGTATAGTGTTGCCTGTATAGATGAGGAGGCGAGACCTGGCATTTGAGCTGTGCGAGAAGAGAAACAATAAGCTATCAGAAAGAGAGTTTGTTTCATGATGTTAATATTATACGAATCTACCGACGCGGAAGTTCGTCTCAGATTAAAATCTATCTTTCCTCTCCATACCCATTGATAATATAGCCACGGCACAAGACAAAGACGAAGGACAGGTCTTGCTTCCTCTACTATACCACAGCACAAGTACTATCATAAATATTACAGTATTATTAACACTTACTGCCAATAAACTACTATTCCTTCTGTTGTCAAAACTATTAGACCTATATTACTATAGACCTACTATTACTACTAATAATAACACCACTATTACTACTGCAGCCACTATTACTTCTGCCAAAATGACTACCCTACGCTACTACCTTGCTACTAGTAGGCCTATACTACACTGAAACTCTCGTTACTACTAGTCTACACTGCTACCACAGCTACTGTTACTGTTACTACGACTCTATTATCACCTCTGTCACTATTACTATCTTAATTTTACGACACACATATCCCTACAATCAGGAAATCTTCAGTGACTGGCGTGTTGACTACATATTTGGAAAATCTGAAGTTCGATAAGTAAAACTCTCTCTCCAGAGGGCGGACAGAAAGACACGTAGACAGAAAAAGTGCCAAAATCCACTTTTGGACATCGGAGATAGTTGGAACGTGTTCCCAACCAAACTCTCGCATCATGTCAGCCGGCTCCTGGAGCCCGACTTAGATTACGCCGCCTCTCGCGGTTCCGTGGTTCTCGTCTTATCGCGGCAGGTGAGAGGTTTTCCCGCTCGAGGCGCGCAGAGCTGCTCCCCGTCTCCAGGATTAATCACCTAATTGAAAACACTATCCCAAGTATCCCTCAGGATTTGGAAACCGGGACGGCGAAGTGACCGTCTGGATGTAACACCGCTTTAAGTGCGCGTCCGAAGAGGAAGCAGGAAGATTACCCCACGCCCGCTTCCAACATCGATTTGCCTGTTTTCGTACAAGAGCTGCATTAGACAGTTCTTTACATTCTCAATAACAATGACCATGCATTACAGTACAGTGATTTTGTACGGAAAGAAATATCACTGTGTCTGGTCGTTCATGTAAATAAGTCTGCTGAAAAAAAATGTTGTCAGATAAAATTTAATTTACGGAGTAGACACTGACTAAAACAGAGGAGTAAACGTTAAATAAATATATATATAATATATATATAAACAAACAAATACATAAATAACTAAACACACACACACACACACATATATATATATATATATATATATATATATAGGGTAAACTAGGGTCTGTTGGACAGTCGGGTAAGTTGGACACTCTGTACTTTAACGGTTTACCTCGCCACTTGTGGGCACCACATTCTGCTAGAAGTCAATGACGGAAGTAGCCCCACTCGTAGCTACTTCCGTCATTGACTTCTAGCAGAATGTGGTGCCCACAAGTGGCGAGGTAACACGTTAAAGTACAGAGTGTCCAACATGCCCGACTGTCCAACAGACCACTAGTCCAACAGTAGCCCCACTCGTGGCTACTTCCGTCATTGACTTCTAGCAGAATGTGGTGCCCACAAGTGGCGAGGTAACACGTTAAAGTACAGAGTGTCCAACATGCCCGACTGTCCAACAGACCACTAGTCCAACAGTAGCCCCACTCGTGGCTACTTCCGTCATTGACTTCTAGCAGAATGTGGTGCCTACAAGTGGCGAGGTAACACGTTAAAGTACAGAGTGTCCAACATGCCCGACTGTCCAACAGACCACTAGTCCAACAGTAGCCCCACTCGTGGCTACTTCCGTCATTGACTTCTAGCAGAATGTGGTGCCCACAAGTGGCGAGGTAACACGTTAAAGTACAGAGTGTCCAACATGCCCAACTGTCCAACAGACCCCAGTTTTCCCTATGTATATATCAGTCAGTAATAATAGAACTGTAACCTCAGTTTTTCTAGTAACTTTCGCTTTTACAAAAATAATTGGTGATAACATATATACCTAATAAACTGTCCTGAGATCGAAAATAGCATTTTTTATATTTTTGTTTGTATGTCTGTATAATGACTTCAACGATTCCTACGAAAATTTGTATGTAAAATATGTTAGATCGCACTTATATTTTAGCTATATGACATTCAAAATAATTTATTTAAAAGGGGGGTTGAAAGGGAGACTGAAGTAAATAAATCGAAATATCTGGCTTATTATTGATATTTAGGATAACATTACATAACAAAAGTTGCTTTAAAATGTTTTCGACAAGTTTTATTCTAAACAAAATTTTTGTAGGGCCGATATTTTACAAGATATTATAAGTTTTAAAATAACAATGCGTTTTGTATCCATGCCTACTCAACCAGGCTGATATAATAAAATGAAAACAAATTACTCTGCGGTTATTTAAGGTAGCATTGTATAACAAGTGGAAGATATTCATTTAACGGTTTTTTTTTATTCATTGAGCATGCACGATGGAGTAAAACTTGTATTCAAGGGCTATACAAGAACAGACACATAATATGTTGTACAGCATAATATAACAAATCATAAAGCTACAGTCTGTGAAAAACATAGAACATGACAAGGATTAAAAAACGAAAATAAATAAGAACAGTAAGGTACCACTAAAGTTTTAGGGAGAAATAAGAAAAAGTTTGAAACCATCAAATAAATAAACCAACCGAGAATTAAAATAAATAGTCTTGCCAAAAACGCTTTTTGTTAAACATTTCTTAAAACACAGAGAATTTGGTAAGACTCTGTATTCTAATGGAAGTTGAGTATAACTTGTTAAAAAAACGTTTAATCCCTTTCGTATCGTAAGTTCCTGAGCCATGCTGAGAAAAAAAATATATATTTGTAGCAAGTGCAGCGAAGCGCATGGATATGGTTAGTAAGTAAATAGATAAATAAAAAATAAATAAATAGTTTGATTTAATAATTTAGCGGTTTTCAATGTGACGCAAAGTTTCCGTCTTTTTGCATTGTCATAGGTAACATTACAGGTGTAAAGACATCCAACTTTCTGAACCTATGTATTGACTGCAGTAGACTATTTGGGAAGATAAGAGAAAGAAATTCCAACTATTGGAGACATTCCACAAAACTGACCTTGCATAGTGCTATTGTCCAGAGCTGGATGAGAACAGAAACGTTTGCTTCGTTATTATCAATATGTTTTTCATGGATGCATATTTATCATTTAAGACTTTCAGTACTCATTGTCAGTCATAATTTCATTTTTATTTTCGAATTGAATTGAAAAGCGATTATTTATAGAAACATCTGTTAGAAAAGACACTTTGGGCTAAGACTTAATTTCTAAAGTGGTAAGAAAATTACATTAATTCCACTTACATTAATTTAGTTGGAGGATAACTCCCGATAGGCTATTTATAGTCTATCATATTTTTATAGAATGTCTTGACTGACTTGCTCTTTCTTGGCAAGGAAATATGTAGTTGTTTTTCTAACAGATCTTATAGGCCTATCTCAGTTAGCTATGAATAGGCGAAACTGAGGAAAGGGAAAGCTTCTAGCCTATATTTTTTGGTTAAGGAGGGCAGTGCCCCAATTTTTCTCACTAAAATGCTCTCTTGCATTACATTGTTGTTTAGTCAACTGTCCGAAGACAGGTCTGGACGCTACAAGTGACACCAACAAGGCATCATTCGTGAGGCAACTAGGCCAGGAGATAATGGGGTAGGATAGCCAGTTCCTTTTCCTCTCCATTACATACATCGCTGACTAGTAACATATTACACTAATCAGACTTCTAATGTGTACCTTTGAAGCAAGATTGTTTCTCAATTTATTATTATTATTATTATTATTATTATTATTATTATTATTATTATTATTATTATTATCATCATCACTATTATTAGTATTATTATTATCATCACTATTATCACTATTACTATTATTATTATTATTATTATTATTATTATTTGCTCCTATCATATAGCAGATTCTGTAGGCCTATTTAGTTTATTATATATATATATATATATATATATATATATATATATATATATATATATATTCAAATTTGCGTGTGTAAAATGGCGGGTAATTTTATTTACCAGAATTGGCAACCCTATGTACATGATAAGATTAATTTGGGAAATCTAAGGTTGTTCTATCCACATGAAATTTCCATTGAGTTCTACAACTATGAATGTATTACAAAATTGATTCAACTTTCATCTCCTTAGTAAATGCATGGCTATGAAAATAGTAAACACTAGGCTACTGTTAATATTCTGCACAAGATTTATTAAAATTGAATGTATTAAAATGTGTTCATTGGGGGGGGGGGCAGAAAAAATTTTGGTTGGGTGGAGGCTCCCTACCTCGGTCACTCCTAGCGCCGTCACTGTATGTGTATTTATAGGAAGAGGTTCAGTATTCCAAAATGCACTTTTTAATTTTGTGTTTAGAACTTGATACCACAGCCTTAAGAATTATTTTATTCTACTATAAAGTGATAAAATTATGCACAGCAAAATTTAAGATTTTTCCCCGTACAAAGTTCAGCTTTTACTATTTCCACACATAAATGATTCCTCCATTATTAAATAAGATATTCATGATACTGAATGCACTCTTCACAAAAGAATTTATTTATTTATTTATTTATTTATTTATTTATTTATTTATTTATTTATTTATTTATTTATTTGTTATTTTGCTAATAATTATAACATAACATATATTATATATAGAAAAACTTAACTCGCCCCTGAAAGAGGTGAACTCGTGCTCAGGGGCGAATTCCTGAATTGAAATTAATAAGTGTACAATACAATTTGTCTTATGTCTACTATGCAATTATAGTATATAAATTTAAATTTACAATTTTTCAATTTTTATAAAATCCATACATAATTTTTTTTAAATTTAATACTAGAACTATTAGAATTGACAAGATTAGGATATTTAAATATAAATTTGTTATATATTCTTGGACCTAAATTACTACTATGATTAAATACTGTAACAGTGTTGCATTTTGGTTCAAACAATCTTAAAGAATTCATACCTTTTGTTTCATAACTATGAGAATACAATTCAAAATTATTTCGATTTTTATGTATGAATTTTATTAATACAATATAATAAATTTGTCTTACGTTAAGTACATTAAAGTCTAAAAACAAATTTTGAGATGGAAAATCAATAGGTTCATGAAGACATATTTTAATTATTTTCTTCTGTAATAAATAAAGTGGATTAAAATTGGATTTAAATGAGCTACCCCATCCTATAATTCCATACATAATTACCGATTGAAATAAAGTTAAATATATTGTGCGTAATAAACTTAATTGCTTGCAGGAATAGCAAACACGTGTCGAACTACCATTCTTATTTATGGAGATTTCTCTGAGGCGTCCCTATTCTGAAAATATTTACACTATTTTATAAAACTTGATAAATGTGCATCTTCCACAAAGGAAGAATCCACGACATTTAGTAACACAGTTCATTATAGAGTACATTTTTCATCTAGTTGCAGCCCTTGTTTTTGTCTAATATTAAAAATTTCTTCCACTTTTGGTGTACAACCATCAAGTATTTAGGCTGAAGAATACTTGAAAATTCCCATATTATCTTCAGCTGCTCTGAATTAAGGGTTGAAATGTCTCACTAAATAGAAAAAAATCTCTTTTAGCATATATGATAAAAGCTGTTATCACAATTTCTCAAACTCATTTAATAAAATTGCCAGGCACAAAAAGGGCCAGTAAGGAGTTGATATTGGCTACCGGTCTTATGTTGAGATCAGCCAAAATTTCCGACCGTGCCGGTGAAATACCGGCTAGTTGGTAACCCTACATGTACACCAATAGGTCGTCGACTTCCTGGAAGGCCTAAAAGGAGTTGGCTATAGACCGTAATGGGTCAGTGAGGTCCAATACTTGCACGTCGATTATGATCATTATGATGATACATTTACTAATGATTCAACATATTCATGCTTCTGCTTTGATCCTGCATACAATTTTATTAAAGACAGAAGAGCTTGGTATAATCCCTGATTACATAGGGCTTACAACAAATTGATCAGCCTAACGCACCTTCAAAACAACAACTCATATCAATTTCTGTATGCTGCCATTTGGCGACTGCAAAATAAATCACGTTATAACCCTGATGGAATTACACTGGAGAAATACTTATTACATCTCCATCGAAGATCATACATGAGCGGGTTTACTCGAGTCCCACTCGCACTGCGAAAGAACTTGGTATCTTTCAATGTGCAGACTTTGTAGAGCTCCCAGCGTTCCTTGTCCTAATGCTGTTCTGTCGTGCTTCTCTTCCTCCTTTTTATGTGATAACTAATAGGTCACGTCCATTTTCGCCTTTCCCCTTAAAAATTTTCTAAAGTTTCTTCAGTGGAATAGAAAAACTCTAGTGAGACAAGTGGTCAACAGGCTTGGAGCTAACATATTCAATTTTTCTCAGCCCCGAAGTCCCTTGCAAAGACGTGTTTTCACGTACCTTTTAATGTTTCTCTTCCCATCTCCCCTTCATTCATTCATTCATTCATTCATTCATTCATTCATTCATTCATTCATTCACTCATTCATTCATTCGTTTACCACGAGTGACATCACATTAAATCTTTCAAGTCAGAACGCTAAAATTTTCTTCTCTTGTGCCTCGAACAAAGACGTTCCTCGTCGAAGTAATATCCTCAAGTGAGGAATAAAGAAAACTAAAATGTTTAGGTCCACATTCTAATATAAACAAATATTTGCATTATAGTAATGAAAGTTTATCCACATATGCAGAACTACTACAGTAGATCTACTTGGGAGATGTGTGAATATTTTGAAAATTGTAGTTTTAACCATTTCTGAGAAAAGGGGACGAAGTTTCTATAATTATTAAGTAAAAAAATTGAAATTTCTAATTTGACATTTAAATTGAAGGTGCTACCTGTTTCGAAGACAGTTTTATGGTATAACATATTTGCAATAATACAAACCCACATATTTTTAATTTAGAAAAATTCTTAATTTTTTGATGTTCAGAAACCGAAAATGTGAATTTCAATAATCTTTACCCACTATCTACCCAGTTCCATTCACTTCTAAGAAAATAGACTGATAAGGTGGTAGAAAAATTAAATTCGCAGAAGAAAATAAAGTTAGGTAGACTTGGCAACACATAGACAGAATTGTCACACACAGAACTCTGTCAATGTCTATAATGTACCTCCATCGCTCCAATCTTTCGCAGATTTTCTCACGGTCACCAAACTCTCTGAACCAACATACACGTGAATACGTCTATGCGTGCGTGCGCTGACCAATGAGCAAGCATATTCTGTGTCTGTCTGCTGTCATTGCATTTGGTGGAGTGGCCTGTTCAAAAGTATTTTGTCTGTAAACTGTTTCCTTTCTATTGAGTTTATAATTTCCAGCTATTACTGAATAACGTACGCATTATTACACATTTACGGATAATAGAAAGTAAGTGGATTTCTCAGGGGTAGCATAAACATCAAAGTTTGAATTTGAATTTGAATTTGCAGTTGAATTATTCATAGATCGTATCTCGTAAACTTATATCTACTGTATCTGTATGTTGGTCTTTCTGGTGTGGAAATGAGAATATAATCGAAGACATGATCATCATTATCATCAGACATTATCTTCATAACCTCACCACCACATCAATACAGAACCCAGCCGTAACTAGTCTTTAACTTGACTCCTCAGCAAGGAAACCCGGTTCGGTTTTCATCATACTATATATAACTGTGACAGTTAAGCAGCTGGACAGGATTTATCCGAGTTCACTGTTCTCTGTTGCCTTTGTCTATCACTACCGTGTTATGTCAACAAATGTGGACAACTTCTGTAAATTAAAAAGTTGAAACTTCGGTATGCCCGACACTTTATAGGGATAGAGAACGCGTTTAAATAATTTTCACATTCATCGGCCTCATATCACTTAAATATTCCCCTCAACTAATACTGTAGCTATTCCCTCATTTAACCCATCTAATTCATAAAGAAACTTATAAATCAGACGTCAGTCCCATGTGTGGTGTGGGATGATATCGAAGATTGACCGTTAAAAAATAATATTGTTTTTAGAACGTCGGGTTCTGTAACTTTCTGTCCCCATTTTAACACAACAGTGTGGAATTGCGAGTTCGGAAATTGGGAAGAATTTGGAGGCGGTCGTGATCTGTTTTTAATTCCTATCTAGGAATTTACATGGTGGATATGAAGACTATGTAAACCTCAGACAGGATATCCGTCGTCAGTGTTCGAACGCCGGGTCTCCAGGCGATGGGAGTGTGATACTGACAATTTGCTTTCGTTTGAAACCGAGGGTAACAGTGCATCCTTTTCAGTTTTCGCTGAGATTAACCTGAAAACTTTAGTTTTGTTCACTTTTGTAATTTTCTGAATCCGTGAAATGGGCATGGCAGTGTCCAGCAAGTGTGGCCACAATCATCTAAAGTTACTTAATTCTCTGGTGCACCATCTGGACCGTGAAAACATAAAATTTGATGAGTGACTGACAAAAATGAAAGTTAAATTAATGTAACACTCAGAGTCAAAATATGAGGCACTTCAGTTCGACGACCCATACTTTTTCTAGTATATATGGACACAAACTTAAATATTGTAAATACGTATTGTAAAAGGCCAGTCCAACCAACATCAGAATCAATGTTCGTTAAAACTTTTGGAACACTGTTAGCAATAGACAATATGTCACTAACTTGGGGTACTGCCATCGTCGTAGCTCAGAATAAACGAAATGGTCTCGTGATCAAAGGTATTCTCGGGCGTGAGTTTGAATCTCGCTTGGACTGATAATCGTTTTGGTTTAATCAAAAGTTTTGCATAATTTTAGACCTAAGACGGATAGGCATATCAGGGAATTTCATGTCGAATCCTCTCTTTTATCTATCACAAATTACAGGATAAAGAGGGTAAGATTTACCCCTAGAGAATTCAGAAGGTAACTAGTAGAGTTTTTATCCTCCTAAAATATTATCACATTTTCAGTTGATATACTTGTAGGCCTACGTCAAGAAATATATTTTAAAATAACAATAGAAGTAATAAAAATAAATAAAATTTTTAATGACGATAATATTGTATTATTCCTTGCTACATTAGGCCTACTTCAATTCACAAAATTTATAGTTTTAAGCTAGTTGATAGTATAGCATAGGACCTAGTTAATTCCCCCCATCACAAATGGTGACTTCTTGTCACGAAAATAGCACACGAGAAAATTCTTACCCCCAAACAAATTACGTTGTTGCGCCACTGGTTAAATCCCTATACCCAGAAAAACAGACGGTATAGGCTATCGACATGTTGTAAAATGCAATTGGCCTATACAAGCCTACTTAGTACTTAATTAATTAGTTCTAGTCAATTCAGTTATTAGCTAGTTCATTTGTTAGTCAATTCGTCAATTAGTAGTTAGTTCATTAGTTACAGGCCTTGTTAATTAGTTAGTAGTTAACAAGTTATTATCCAATGTTACAGAAGAAACTTTTTATAAAGAATCCCTTTTAAAATTACATTAATAATAATAATAATAATAATAATAATAATAATAATAATAATAATAATAATAATATGGGCTATGTGTATGTCTAGTCAACAATCCGAAAACTGATTAGAACCTCAAAAGGGACACCAATAAGACATCATTCATGAGGCAACTAAGCCAAGAGATAATGGTGTAGGTTGTCCAGTTCCTTTCCAATAATAAATAAGTTCAACTTTTGTTTGCCAATATCACGCTTAATTTAAACAAAGAAAATGTTTGTATGGAATTGTAGACCTAGTAGGCTACTGCTTTAGTACACAGAGAAGAATCACATCACAGACAGCTTCGATTGTGAGGGTACACAGTAAAACTAATTAAACAACTACTACACAATATTTAAATCATTTTATTTTTAAAATAATGAATTTAATATAATTTTATAGGGCTTACCTTGTTATATTTAACAATTTGTACAATTTCACAGGAATATCTAACGGTTCTTATCTTTTCTCAATGGCGTCCCAGAAAAATTGTGTATGTGAGACATTGTATCAATCCGCTATAACAATTAGTTACATAGTAATCTGCGTTTTATGTAATAATTACAAGTACATATAGTCATTTTTATGTCGTTTGCCTTTTGCAGAATGGTATATGATATCTTAATAACGCAATAGTTGTATTGACTAAACTGGTAAGAAATATTAATATTTTTAAGGTCCCTGTCGTCTTGCTCTGTCATTTCGACCTTGAGTTCGTTACGCTGAGGTTGTGATTTATATATAGCACCCGAGGCCTGCCTGTCTTTGGTAATTTAGATAAGGTAAACATTGAGAAATTACTGTGAATTGTTGTAATTAATTAACTATACATTTTGTGTGATAATCACATAGTAAGAATAATTATTTTCTGAATACATTATACGTTGAATTCAACTACACCAAACTGCGTAGTTCACCCATTACCATAATATCAAGTAGTTAAGCATGTATGAATTCATGTTAAATTTCTAAAATTTGTACGTAACGTCAATAATTATAATTGTTTTCTAAAATTTTATTTTGTAGAATAATAGGCTTGTTTTTAGTGTGAAATTATCATAAGTTGGAAATTCACTGTTCAAAAATTAGTTTTCGAGTCTCATGTTAAGCCTAGTTTGTGGACGCTGTTGCACTGCCAGCTAATTCATTTGATTTTCGTTGGCAATTTACATGTCTGAGGTCATTTTCACGAATTATTTTTGTTTAAATGACAATTAAGTTTATTTCCCATAACTCCCACAGCCTATTCTAAGAACATTTAAAATTGTATATAATACGACTTAACATTAAATTACATCGTATGCGATACGCCATCTTCCGTATTCGAATTTTTCTTGAAAGTAGTGCCAACAGACTTATAGAAACTCACTACGTATGATAATTTACTAATTACTCATTTTTTGTAATTTATCAGTATCTGCAAGCAATTTTGTATAATACATTGCGCTTAGGCCTATATACCTTAATATTGTTTGTAAAATATTAATATTTTTACAGATTTAAGAAATAATCCGTAACCTTCGCAGCATAGTTTGTAGTGCCAAAATTACGTAGCTATTTCGTCAGCCATTGTTTTAATTCCAAACTTGTCCGCCTGCCTGCCTGACAAGAAACTTATGTAAGATAATGATTATATTGTCTTCATTTAATTTGTTATGAATATTAAAGTCATTAGTGGTCACCTTTGGTGATATCACCGTAACTAAGGAGGCGAATTAATACACTTATGTCATTTTTGTGCTAAAGTAACCTGAACTATGGATTGGCTTCGGATGTCGTTAATTATATCGAGGGAAATTACTCCATTTTTATTATTTTAGTATACAATAAAATACCAATTTTTACTCCATTTTTGATCCAGAGGAAATACTCATTTTTTATTCATAGATTTATAGTGACAGTTTTTTGTCCAGAGGAAACACTCCTCAACGCAAAAATGCCCTACGGATCGCCTCGGATTGAACACTCTAACCTATATGTTGAAAGTCTCACGGTGAGGGTAAACATAATCAATATTCCGAAACGTATGTTGCATATTTTTATGTTACGATTTGATCTAGCTTTGTCTCATAACTCTGCATAATTAACAACTTAAGGTAAACGTGTCTGAGGAATGTATAGAAGTTAATTCATCTCGAATGTTAACTTCAATTTAACTATTTTTCCTTATTAATCGCAAAAATTAGCTGTTTCCGTAATTAATTTGGTTA
This sequence comes from Periplaneta americana, assembly GCF_040183065.1. NCBI lineage: Eukaryota > Metazoa > Arthropoda > Insecta > Blattodea > Blattidae > Periplaneta > Periplaneta americana. The sequence continues at coordinate 106,771,621 of NC_091128.1, forward strand.
CAAATTGCCCCTAAGGGATTATTAGCTATCTCCTTCTTTAATATTAACCGCAGTTAATACCACTTGTTGCTTAGTCATCTTTCTCAACAGATTTGGATTATCAGTAGCCTATTTATTACATGTAATACTTAAGGCCAAGTGCACGACTTCGATTAATTTCGGCAGTTTCGTAAAGACTACTAAAGTTTACAGGTATTAAAACAGCTTGTAGGAACACCGAACTTAACGATTACTATGTTACAGGCGTTAGCTGGCAATCGGACTTAACCTCTCAACCTACCGATTTCTCCGCTGAATGTAAAACTAAACTCATCTTAGTCGATCCGTTTCTAGATTGTTTGGCTCGCAATACGAAAGCTTTGATATTGTTGTTAAAATGGAGCCAATTAAGAAGATACAGAGAACAGCAGATTTTCCGAAATATGAAGTGGAATTAGTAGAGTGTTTATGTAAATACAAAGACGTAATTTCCGTAATAGATATTAAGTTAGATTACTCACTCAAACAATGTGGAATGGGATGCAGTGTATAAAGATTCTTGTCTTCTACTTTCCTAGAGTATTTGTATGCTACATAAGCCATCTTTTGTAGAAATACAATTATTCAAACTAATTACATTTTTTCAAACACATCTAATAAAACTTTAATTATTTGTAACGAAAAAAATAATGTAATTGCTTACATAAAGCTATTACAATAGTTTCAAGTAAAATGCAGTTTTGTATACATTGAAACCTCATTTTATGTAGCAAGTAGGTTATGTTCACTAATCAGCTGAGTTTCCTTAGGCCTATGTGAACAGCTATCGGAGGGGTTGCAAGTTTTTATAAGTCGTGCTCAAAGCAGGTGGCAGTAGTGGCTGTGTCTTTTTTATGAAATAGGATGTTCCAATTCAAACTTCGTCATACTTAAAGGAAAAGGAATTCATATTCTATTAACCAAAGATATTGAAGTGAAAATTAACAAATGTGTGTTAATAAGCAATAAGTTTAATTCAGAATTAACTATTTTATTTACGCACCAATTCTATGACGTGGTTGAAGACATATATCGATATCACCAGTGTACGTAATGATTCTACATGTGAAGATGAATGGAAAATTAAACAATCATTTTTGTCTTTAAGGACGGGTTTCAGCCAAATTAAAAAAAAAATAAACATTTTCTAATCTTCTTATTAACAATTATAAAACAAGCCATAATGGAGGGATCGATTCAACAAAAGTAGGTCTACATTTTTTGTTCTTACGTTTCTTTGGGTGTCCTAATTTTATTTAATCACGTTGGTCTTCATTTCTATTTAGATAATCTAAATTCAGCATTTAATTTTCAAAATTATCATTGCCGAATATTTCCGCCATCTTATGCTCTTTCAAAGTAATTAGGCCTAACCATTGTTAACTAACTTAACTGGCCATCGATCACCAATTAAAGTTTACAGCTGTTAAGCAAAATTTTAATAACCATTATCTTTGGTGCACCGTACTTCTGACTTAACAGGTACTATAAGTCGGCAGTTAATGGTTGTTAAAACTTAAACAATGTTGATGCACCTGACAATTAGGGTTATAAACAGAATTAAGCGTTGACGCCAAACTCAACTAAGAAATTTATTCCGACTGCTAAACTCTATCAGAATATCAGGCGTTTCTTCACCAGAAATATAGTTAGGTATTGCACATCTATTGTCATCATATGATAAGAATTAGATTTTATACGTAGCGTACCTCACTTTGTAGTTCTAGATTGTCTCAATAATGAACTGTAATTACATTTTAAGAGTTATTTTTAAATTTTGCGGCAAGCACGTAAGATTGATGTCACTACTGCTACTAAAGCGGATTGTTTACAAAGGTGGAAGCCGTAACCTCCTGCTACCGTGTCGGTCTCCATGGACTGTAATAGGGATAACTTTTTAAAGATTAACTTTTGTCGCCATGGTAACTAAATCATAGGAAGAAAGTTCTTTAGTGGTTGTAATAGCCTATGTCTCTGTTTGATTAGATTAAAACCTGTTGTTATTATTTAACATTAAGGTATAAGAGACATGTTTCACATAGACTATTGTATGTTTTGTAGATATATTTACAATGACGTTGGATTCTATTGCATCGTGTATAACATTTATTTGTAAGTAGCTACGTTAAAAAGAAACGTGAGAATTCTTGAAAAAAATATGAATGCTATTTCAAGTAAACTTCATAAAAATCTAACTTCAGGAGAGTCTGAATTTTTGTTACTCGATATATTTAACTTCTAAAGACATTTACACATTGTCACTTTTCTTTACTATCCTATATAATGAATTTCATCATCCCAGGTTTCATTATTGCTGCCAAATCTTTCGAATTTAATTGTGCGAGATGATATGATTTTATAAGAGGTTTCTAGTGAAGAGATAGGGTAAACAGTATTATCACCGTCTTCACTTATTTTAAAATACTCGTAAATTATAACCAATGTAAGATTTCTTAAAAAATTGAAAGGTGTTCTGAAGATAATAGTTATACATACTGTATGTATAATTTATCATTATGATCGTCGTCATAGTATTCGTCGTCGTCGTCATCATCATCATCATCATCATCATCATCATCATCATCATCATCATTATTATCATTATCAAGTACTTGTTCTTGTAATATTCATAGTTTTTTTTCAATCTCCAGAGATCTTCCATTCACATGATCATTATAATTTGAACATTTACATGTTATTTTTCTTTAAACTGTCATATTTAATATCCTGAGCTTCATTTTTCATATTCTGGTGTTAAGAACCAAGCTATATTTTATATCAGAATACAGTCTTTATGTAACTCATTGACAGTGTGTGGTTTGTTGCCCTGAATAAGCATATACTTTTCTTTCAAGAAATGTTTAATTTTTATTCCACAATCCGATTACATGAAGGGCGCCTTCCAACAGTCAATCTTCAATGTCATATTTTGGTCAATACCTCACATAAAGTTGCCCAGACGTTCCAGTCATATCGACGATGAAACGTCATAATATGTATCTAGAAACGTGAAATCTTATTATTAGAGGTAATTAAAAATATAATTATGTGAAATGAATAACAATTTATATTTATCTAAACTAAGAGACAAGCTCTCATTTAACGTAAAAATATTGTCAATTAACTTTTGTGGATTAGGCGAGATATTTTTCTAAAAAAAATCCAGTTTACTTAAACGTGTAATAAATAATACGAGTATTTCATGTAAGTCATCCCCAGCATTGTTCTCTTAAAAGGTCACTTACCGGAACTGCATCCCAATGCATTAATTCGCCGGCTTTTATTTCGAGATTACTAACTTTCACTCTTTTATAAATTAAATTATCCATTCATTAACTTTATTATTTTTAGCCTGAAAATTGATCTTGGTAATATGAACGTACATTGAACAGATCATCCATCTATTAATTACTAACAACTAATATTTCTTCTTCCTTTCTGGTGTGGGTTTATTGTAGTTTCTCTCGTCTTTCGTAACTTTCTTTGCATGGCCGGCACATAATCAAGTAGCATAATATTATGGTCTGTTTCATTCACGTTCCTCTGTTACCAAACTTTCAGATTAATATTTTCCATAGTATTTTGTATCTCAATTATTATTCTATTTAGCAATAACACCCATTCCATAAAACGATTGTAAACGTTACATAATGAATACATGAATATTTTGCTTGTAAATGCATTGGAGATGATGTTTTGATAAGGGATTTCAACATGTCCAGAGGGATTGCATCATACAAAAGTATATAACTGCTTCCAAGTTACTCCTTATGGTAAATATTCATTCATTCAGTGTGTTCTGATCGAGGGCAGGTCTGTCAATGTAAACCCAGCATTCTCCAGTCTTTCATATTTTCTGCCTTTCTCTTAGTCTCCGTATATGACCCATATAGGCTATCTTAATGTCGTCTATCATCTGATATCTACTTCTGCTCCGAACTCTTTTCTCGTTCACCATTTCTTCCAGTGCATCCTTAAGACTGCAGTTTCTTCTCAGCCAGTGACCCAGCCAATTCCTTTTTCTCTTCTTGATCAGTTTCAGCATCATTCTTTTTTCACCCATTCTTTCCAACACAGCTTCGTTTCTTATTATGATAAATACAAGAGGCACAAACTATTTCATTCTGCTATTGATATCTTTGTTTCAAACACCATCATCAATGCTTAGAATCTTTTTCTCTTCCTTTTCGTTGTCTTCTCCATCGACCTATTTTATTATTCTTTTTACTAACCTTTGTTGTCTATTTCGTAGTTTTATTGTATTATTATTTTCTTAGATTTTGTCTGCAGTAACCTCACTAGACTATTAGAGGTTTTGGTTTATCTAGAGAAAATCAAATTTCGAGTGGGATTTAATTGACTATTACAAGATTAGAATAAAGTATATACAAAAATAGAAGAAATAAAGTACTCTAATACAATGAAATATTAACTACTTACTAAAATGTCTTGAAAATGTATTATCTCATAATTACAAATATTCCGCTAGATGGCAGTAGTGTATTATGATGAGCTGCTCTCTTGTTACCTGTTGTGCCAAGTATACAATTTTCATTGAACTCTATAGACGATTATTAGCCAAGGAGGCTTTGTTGATTCAGTTTCATTTTTATTAAAACAGTTGCATTCTACTTCAATTATCAATATATATATATATATATATATATATATATATATATATATATATATATATATATATATTAAACAATCTCTGATATGCGACTATCCATAATCTCATACAGCAGAAGCTCTAACTTAACCAGGTGTATCTCAATTTCACACTGTCCATTCAAATGCTTCTAGTCGTTTCTCTTCACTTCGTCGTAATATCAATGTTTCTGCCAATTACAATACCACACTCCACACGAAGCACTTCACTGATTTCTTCTTTAGTTCTTTTTCCAGTGGTTCGCAACCTATGCTCTTTTTGACTTCATGGCAGCAGGTCATGTTACTACTATAGCACTATTCCAATTATTATTACTTACTTCCTGGCTTTTAAGGAACCCGGAGGTTCATTGCCGCCCTCACATAAGCCCGCCATTGATCCCTATCCTGAGCAAGATTAATCCAGTCTCTGCCATCATATCTCACCTCCCTCAAATCCATTTTAATATTATCTTCCCACCTACGTCTCGGCCTCCCCAAAGGTCTTTTTCCCTCCGGCCTCCCAACTAACACTCTATATGCATTTCTGGATTCGCCCATACGTGCTACATGTCCTGCCCATCTCAAACGTCTGGATTTTATGTCCAATTATTATTATTATTATTATTATTATTATTATTATTATTATTATTATTATTATTATTATTATTATTATTATTGTTAGTGTATTAAGAATAGCAGCTATAGCTTGAAAATCTATGTTGATAATTACCCTTTCAGGAAGGAAAGGTGTGTCATTATGAATTATGTATGTTATGGGCCTTTGCCATATGAGAATCGTAGTTTTATTAATTTTACTTGTTTCATGTTTAATATTCCTTTGCAGTAATTATAAATTAAACAATTTCTTGCTTGTGAACCTTGGAATCGAAATAAGGGCGTCAGATATCTAGGAGAGACAGACAATTTACATAGTTCAGAAAGAGAGACATGTTGCTTAAGACTCAAGGCAAGCATGTTAATTTCAAATTATCATTGTTAGGTAGCTCGGGCAGGCGGACGTATTAATTGAAAAAAGTCCTATTAGTTATCACGTACACACACATGTGATTTGGAGCAGGCAGTAAAGACAGGCTGGCGTGTTAGTCAAAATAGGCGGGCGTGTTACTCAAAATAAGCAGGCGTGTTAGTCAATCAAAAAAGCAGGTGTTTTAGTCGAAATATGCAGACGGACTAATCGAAAAATGCAGGAGTGTTACTCGAAATAGAAGTCGTGTTAGTCAATCAAAAAAGGCAGGTGTTTCAGTCGAAATATGCAGCGCGTTAGTCGAAAAATGCAGGAGTGTTAATCAAAAATAGGCAGGAATGTTAGTCGAAATATGCAGAAGTGTTAGTCAAAATAGGCAGGCGTGTTGGTCGAAATAGGCAGACGTGTTAGGTAGGCGAGACAGGCTATTGTGTTAGGTAGTCTAGCCTGGGAAAGAAAGTGAATGTCATAGATGAAACAAAATACTGTGTTAAATGAATGAGGAAACAAAAAGTGTGCTAATAAGTGAAACAAATAAGTGTCTTAGGTGAATGAAAATAGTAAGTGATAAGTGGCTGAAACACATAGGTAAGGTAATAAAGCGTTACGAATGTCAAAAGAAGCTAATAGATGAAACGAAAAGTGAATTTGAAAAGTGAAAGAAGTATGTCAGGTAAGAAATACAGTCAGATGTTTGTGGTAGATGAAAGAGGTAGTTAGATAATTAAAACAATGGTGTTATATAGGTGAAAGAAGAATGAGTGCTATATAGATTAGACAGGCAGGCGCATGTGATATTCGTCCGCGTCGCGTGTGTAAATACATATTGTGTTATTGTGACTAACATTTGGATTAATGGATTAATGCCTAAGGATTACTGGAGTGTAATGAAGTGAAGACATGAAGCCACCGGACTGGATAAAGGCCAGTGTTAAAGTTTTTGTTCCATGTTAGCATATTTAGTAGAGTTTTTTCTGTGTATTTTCTTTTCTTTTGCACCCATGTATTTTTCTCCACAAGAACTGGTTAAGTACATTAGTATCAAATGCATGCGTGTAGGCTATATATTGCATATGTTTGTGTTTTTTTCTCCACAGGTACAGGTTAAGTACATTAGTGTTAAGTGCCTGTGTCTATTATGTTTCATATGTTTCTGTCTTTTCTCCACAGTTTCTGTCTTTTCTCCACAGGATAATAATGGTTTCTCAGTATAACCAAGGCGTGTTGGAGAGAGCATAGAGTTTATAAATTCCTTTTGGCAAGCTCTCTCAGGACAGTTAGGATTAATAAAAAGAGTCAATATACGTGTCAGATAGGAACAGTATGCGTATAATATGAGTATCATGTTAACTAAATTATACATGTTGGTAATTTATTTTAGAGACTGATATGCTTCATAGAGTTGTACTGCTGACGTTCTGTGCTTTCTAAATAATCCGTATTTAACTTTTACTATTTTTCAAATTGAAAAGTATTTTACAAAAACGCGTAATAGCGATTTTAGTTTGAGAAGAAGAAGCAGAAGAAGAAGAAGCAGAAGAAGAAGAAGAAGAAGAGGAAGAAGAAGAAGAGGATGCGAAGATGGGGAAATTCAAGGTATGAATCACAGACAGTTGAATGTTTAGTCTACTCCATTTGTTTCCATGTTTTTCATTTTTTTTTTGTTTCTTTTCTTTTCAGGTCCCGCTCTGCAGAGTTTAAACAACGATAAACTAGAAGCTGCCAAACTTATGTAGCCTGTATAGGCGGTACACAATAATCCACCGAAAAATGTCCAAACTTACAAAATTTTATTCTGTCTCACATCTCAATTTTAATCTAATAAAATATCTTTTGTCTTGGGTGTTCAGTACTAGCCTGTATAGATCACATCACCGAATGCATCTTCATCTTAAACTATTGAGAACAGCAACGAACGTTGAACGTGCAGGAAACCACTCTCGGAGAGCATTCTTGATACAGCACTGTCCTTGCGATATACTGTACTTCTTCTCTCCATAATTAGCATATTGTCATTGAAGAAACAATACCGCGTAACTAACAAAATGTGAATTTTACGGGAGAAGAAAAAAAAACTGTTTGGGAGTAGTATGCTGGCTTACAGAAACTCAAAATTGTATTATAATAAAGCAAAGGAGATATATTTTCATTTTTTTACACAAAATACAAAAATGGTGCGCGCGATGCCAAAGATACCAATGCAACAAAAATATGAAAATCGGCAAAATGTCAGTTCCGCGGTATTGTTTCTTGAATGACGATATCAAAATGTTCCTAAAAAGATAAACCACCAAATCATGTAGGTCATGTAATTTCAAGTAACATATTCTCACTCAGTTATATAAGCTATTCAATATTGACGATTGACCTTGCAGAGATGAGTTTCTCAATCATATGCTATTATTCACTCTTAAATAAATGCAAAGTTTTCGAAATTATTTTTTCTAAGCTAACCATTGTAATTAGAAGGAAATATTATTGGACCTTTTATGTACAGCGAACTTTGTTATACCGTTGTACTACCTGCATAGGTTTAACAGCTTACGGTATTGTTTATGCTCTGTATCCTGTGCCTCAACGTGGCGAGCGGGTGAAACAAAGAATGATGCATACGCCAAAATGATTAGTCATATCAAAAGATTCTTCAATTCGTCACTTATTTCATGTTATCGTTATGAGAAATATACAGAAAATCATAAAAATTAGCCTAATATCTTTTCAAATATTATAGATAGTAGGCCTACGTAAAACTTACGAACAATAAACATACTCAGTACGAATATTTCGTAATTCAGCAGTTGCGCACTAGCTGACTCTTTCAGCACTGTTTGCAGATTGCATATAAAAATTAATTAAAAAAACATGGTAGTTTGTATTTTCCCATGCTTGAGTGAAGGAACTCTATACTGTAAATCGAGTCAGTTATACGTTTTTGCAGGCACGTGGAATCATGTTTTCTTATAAGCTCTCTGTGCATTTCTGTATTACTGTAGTTCTAAAACATTTTCATATTTATTGCATAACACTGCAGTTTATTAGGTGTCGGAACGCAGCTCGATTGGCATGTAGGCTACTTCGCTGCAACTGTCTTCTCAAAAAACATACGTTAAAAATTGTATTTGTTTCATTGGGGTGGTTTAGATTCCCGCTTGGGCTGATTACCTGGTTGAGTTCTTTTTTACGAAGTTTTTCCAACTGTAAGGCGAATGTCAGTTAATTAACGAATTGTCGACCTCATTTCGCCAAATATCATCTCGCTGTCACTAATTCCGCATACGCTAAATAATCTAGTAGTTGATAATACAGCATCGTTAAATAATATAGAAAAAATTACGAATTAGCTACGCAAAATATAAAGTCACTACAAAATGACACAATAGTAACATAAAACTGAAGAATAAAGACAAAATGAAGAAATTTCACTTGTTAGTTATAAATTTTGACGTGAAATGTCTATATTCGACCTACAATGAGAGAAAAATTGTGACTTTTGACATGAAAGATTTACTCCGATATCACTCATGGTACTATGGAAACTGAAGTGTGAGATGAACATGACGTCGCATGATTTTCCACGAGTTCCATCTCGTTCCATTCTCTATTTAATGTATCTTGATGTTTTCGACACGGTTTTCTCTCTCATATAGTAGCTATTAGGTTACTTCCATTTTCGGCATTTCCCCTACAAAATTCTCTCAAGTTTGTTCAACGGAACAGTGAAAAACGGACTGAGACAAGTGGTCAACAGGCTTAGAGCTCACATAGATCCTTCCTCACAACTTAGCTCATATATACCCAGATTGCTCTGCGTTGTAGGCTTTGACGGTAACAACTTTTGTCAGGTTTACTATGCTGCCATCTAGTTGTTACATAAAGAGTCACGTCATAACTCCCATTTGAATTGCATTAGCGACTGTACTGCCATCTCGTGTTCGTTTACGGCGGACGGGTGGCGATCCTGGCGGTTGTTCTCTTCAAGGTGCAACCGATTTTAACATAGGACTGAGCAATCTATGTGATCTGGGCTCACAGCATCAAATTACCTTGCAAGGACACGCGATCACATACGTTTTAATTATTGTTTCTTATCCCATTTTCTCTTTTCATTGCGTCATTCCATACGATCCATCTCGCTCTATTTACTATTGGATAGGTTGTAAACCTACTCATCCTGCATGGTAGTCTAGTGTTTACTTAATCGTAAAATCTGAATAAAGACGTTTCACGCAATCCAAGGAATTTCACTTTTTACTCGAGTAATATGAACAGGATTTATAATTTAGTTCGCATAGTATATAAAATTATATATATATATATATATATATATATATATATATATATATATATATATAAGATTATATGGTCATATATCATTAAAATCAGAGTATTCTTATCAGTATTTCAAATAGGCTACCGAAAAAGAAAATTGAATATCATACAGACGGTTCGATAATGATCCAACCCAATAATTCAAAGTTTGTTTTTGTAGCCATTGGCATAGATACAGCAATGTAACTTCGATACATAAAAGTAGTTTGTAAAATTTACCCTTTAATGAATTTGAACACGTGCTTTCGTCGTGTCCATTCGTTATTTGATTAGGTGCAAAGCTTATTATACATTTCAGAAGCAGTTCTTCCCTTAGCTAATATTATGCGAGCCTTGAATAGTGCTATAGTTGGAAAAAAATGTTAAGTGGAACTCATCTTACAGTCTATTTCAGAAGACACCAGATTGCCTCATCTGTAACTTCTTTCATTGGCTGTCGTTTTCTACATGCTGTTTCATCTGCTATCTCACAACCACGATTTTACATAAGGATGTGAACTGAACTCTTGAAGTGGAGGGCCAACACTGCTTATGAATATATATATATCAACCAAGTTGCCCGTAAAACTAGGATAGCACTTATCTTATTTTATATTACTTCATTCATTGTGCTTGATTATCTTTGACACTGATATTTACAGCAGTAAAATTTTTGGAAATATGCAACATTTTTATTTTCCATTCCTGTAGCTTGTACAATAATGCAAATTGGTATGTATAAAACACTGTCCTTCTGCTATCTGAAAAAATATTTTTATGGTTTAAAAAATCATATAAATATATTTTAATTCAAAGTTCACCGTGCAGTTATGAAGCGTTTCCCTCACAACTCAAAAACTTGTTAACTTTTTCATGTTCTCTCTCTTTTATTTTATTCCTGAAACTCATGTTTACAATATCATGCTCTTTCAACTACATTTTTTAATAAATAATATATTTTTATTTTGTATTAGAAGAAAGTACTGATATTTGACCATTTTTTAAATGAATTTATTTTTATCAGACAATCTATGAAAGCTAGAGAAATGATCTTGCATCATATTGTAGATATGACATGCCTAAATACACATAAAAATTCAACCACAGAATGTTGGATAGTTTTTTAGTAATATGGGAAACGCTTCATCACTGCAGTGAACTGAATTTTGAGAAAAAAAAATGTAAATATTTTTTTTAAATCGTAAAAATATATTTTTTTTTTCATATAACAGAAGGACAGTGTTTTATACATACCAGTTTTCATTATTGTACAAGATACAATAGTGGAAGAAAAAATGTTGAATATTTCCAAAATTTTACTGCTGTAAGCTATACCTAACCCCTTAAATTGGCAGAGTGTCGATTGTTTATTTTAAAATTATCAGTTCATGTATTTCAATTTCACAGTCAATAAACTCACGGAAAGCAGTTATGAAGAATCACTTTTTTTAGCAAACGAAAAGTATCCCAAAGTCTTCACACACTTTTATCAACTCCAGTGATATCAGTTTCAGGAGACCAGTTTTTGTGTTAACCAAATTCAAGTCATTTACAAGTAAATTAATTTGTTCATTACTTAGCGAAAAAAATAATAAACTGGTGACACTGGAAACTGACTAGCATGGCGGCATTTCTTGAGCCTAACTCACCTTCATACAACAGAGTGCATTCTCTGTCTGCGTGCATAGCGCTGGATTGCATAGAAAAAAAAAGATGCACTGCCAATATCTCACTACGTCTTTTTCTACCATATGTGTTTCTGTTTAACGGAATTGAAATTTCCTCGAATGCTGAATCCGAAAAAAAAAAAAAAAAACAATCATTTTACTAATAAATATTTAGCTATAATTAAATGTGATTTATACAGGAACAGTGAAGTCATATTAATTTTTACCCGGAGCAGTAAAGTCCAACTAAAATTTTAACCGGAAGTCCGTTTCGGCCCAACTACAGCACTGTCTTCATTTTTTTAGTTGGTTATTTTACGATGCTTTATCAACTATGGTTATCTAGCACCTGAGTGACGTGAAGGTGATAATTTCGGCGAAATGAGTGCAGAGTCCAACGCCGAAAGTTACCCAGCATTTGCTCTTAATGGGTTGAGGAAAAATTCAGAAAAAACCTCATTAACGTAAATTTTCCCAACCAGGATTTGAACCCGGGCCCGCTCGTTTCACGGTCAGGCTTGCTAATCGTTACTCCACAGCGGTGAACTCTTTATCTTTAAGACAAGCAAAGTCACAACGTGCTTCATAATTGTCCTGTTGAAATTTAGCCGTGAGATTTGGATTTCACGTGCACTAAACTTCAGGTGTTTCATTCAGTACGTGATACATTAACGAACGAGAAATGTTTTATCACTCTGGGCACAGATTTTCTCACCCGGGCTCTTTTCTTCACGCTACCAGCTTCCCTGGAACTGATAAACCTAAAGCAGAATACTGCACTTCACTCTATGTGCTTGTTGTAAGCTGCTACTAATATTGGCTACACATCTTTAAATAGTTTATTTTGTTTATAACAGAAACAAATCAAGATTTTAAATTTCATTTAGCGTATGCATCCTTCTTTGGCTAAAACAGGATCATTCAAGTTATTAATGCATGCTTACCATATCCAGCTATGTATACATCTACACATTTACTCAGATATCTTTCTTATTTCTTTTCTTCCTTCCTTCCTGCCTGCTGCTTGTCTGCCTGCCTATCTACTTACCTACGTACCTATCTTTCTACATTCCTACCTAACAAGTTTCTACAAACCAGTGATTATCCGTGGTAGTCAGTTCAATGAATTCAACTTTTGTCTCTTCAGGAGTTAACTTTTTTCCTTGTAATGTTTTTTTTTTCTTTTACAGAAATATTGTCCTTCAACATTAATAAAGCCAACAAGAGGATCCAGTACGAGGAGCAATGACCTACATCAGCTCAATAAAATGGAGTTATTACCCATAATGCATTCAAATTACGTGAAAGTGATAACCAATGTGTTAAGTAGCTTTACTATAGAAGTATAGTTAGAAATGGTATTTTAAAATTTGTATGCACGGTGACAGAATTTGAGAATTTGATACACGGACGACATTATTCATTATTGTATACAATATTTTAGAAATTTAGGCTTGTTATTATTGGAATCTTTCTGTTGTAAAGTTATTGCGATTTGTTTTCTTTTCAGAGTTGTCTAGATATCCTTTTGGGTAACTACTGTATCTAAGTACTATCCTGGTATGTGAGTGATTTTCCAAGTTGTAATAATATTCACCAAGTAATATACTACTTTGTGTTGGAGCTGTAGCGATATGTCTTTGCTTGTTGATGGAAGAATATGCTTGTTTTCCTTTGTTTAAATGTTATTTTTTAAAATTCCTCCCCAAAAGAATATTGGCAAACACACATATTGCAATCACTTGGGCTGGAGGCAGATTTTATATCAGATGTTTTTAGAGACTGTTTTTAGAACGACTCGGTAAATAAACGCTACCTTTCTGAAACGTTTCATTTTCTCTTTCTGTGAGTGAAATTTCTCTTGTCGCATCTACTGACAAGTTAGTGGCCAGCAGCGTATTGCAATAGATTTGAAACATATGTTGATTTAATGAACAGCCAGTCATTGCTTCAAGGTTTGCGTTTATTTTTAAAAGTGCTGTTTTAATAAACCACCAACATTAATATAGAGTCCCTCCGAGTATGGGATTTCCCTCACTCACGCCACAAAAAAAGAGAAGACATCTGCATATCGGAAAGAAGCAGAGGCAGGCGTGCTGGCTGACAAAAGAATAACAAAGGTCGCATATTGCTAAAGCAAACAATAGCATCTCTCCACGAAACGACATAGCTATTGTGTGCATGAGTGCCTTATAACATCTCACATAAAGGTAATTTCATTATTAGATTTTTTTCTAATAACATATTACATTTACGTTTTTCTTTTTTTTTTACACTTTAGAGGATTCACAAAGTGATGTACAGATGATATGTCCACTATTTTATGTACAAAGATAAAATTCCTACTTTCTTACTGTTTCATAGTGAAAATACGTGTTACTTTTAATCCATTAATTGAAGTCTACAAATTTACAGGTCTATATGTAATCATTTCCACTAATACAATGCTCATTAATGAAAACATACACTAATACAAATTAGCCATAATCATTTGATTCAAAATTTAAACATAAACTAATATAACTAATGCTGATGTCTGTCTTTAAAGCTATATTATGAATGCTTTTGTTTTCTCTGGCTTTACAATATAGGCTATTCTATGCTACATATTAATTAATTTTGCTATATATTGAAATTTGAATTTGAAATTACAAATTACTTATACACATTTAAAATATATAGTTTGCATTCAAAAGAGCAAATGCTCGTGCTTGGTGCAGTTCCAGTTACATATTACACTAGAAGTTACGTCATATAGTTGAAATTTTAAGTAGAAATTGAGAAAAAACACTAGTAGTTAAAAAAAGAAAAAAATAAATCTACACGAAAAACATAAATAATGGGCAGTTTTAATTCAAAGAAGTATAACATATAATTCTCTTACACAAAATGTTAATAATATGGTTATTCAATTCTGGATTTATTTTAATAAAAAAATAAAGTAAATCCGTGACGTTACAGCCCACGAAGGGCCAAACTTATTGTATAATCTTCGTCCATAATATGAGGAATCAAATTGATCAGTTTTATATTGTATTTTAGTTAAAGTAAAAAAGATAACATATTTCACCTGGGAGCGCTTTCAGAATAAGAAGGCATATAAGGCGGAGCTAGTTCAAGCCGGTCAATGCCGACTAGCCAAAGCTAGCGACACGGTATTGCCTAGTTAACTCTTAAATTGGCAAAACTTCATTTCTCACACTAGTTTATTAAACCGTGTCGGACTAAAGAAAACAGCTATCGCAATGTCCATATTTTATACTAGCCGTACCCGTGCGCTCCGCTGCACCTGTTAGAAATAAATATAAAGTGATTACATAATTAAAATAGGACGTTTGATCCAGGGAACAACTTTTACAACAGCGCAAGATAATCTGCTTCGCTCATTACCCAATTTTTTTTGCATTGCATTTATTGCATATATATTTTACGTATTTTAACACGATTCAATTGAGCATAGTTAAAATTTGAATTATAAAATAATGGATTGCTAAGCTAACGTACTATTACTGCATACTAAATCAATACACTCTCGTTGTTCGTTAATTCTCTGAGATTAAAATGAGTGTATATAAATATTATTTTACGAAATACAGAAAACGAATGTACAAAATAGCCTATCAAATTTTCTGTGCATAAGAAGCTATTTTAATCTTACCTGTCCTCGATTTACTCAGACGTTACAGTAATAACATTATAGCATTATATCCGTCTAGAGAAACTATACTTTCCAATGGTGAAATAATAATTAATTATTCAAATCGGTTAATTTAGCTTCTGATATTACTTCATACAAACACAGAAACATTCTCTGTAGGCTATGTTTAATAGCTTTCGATTGTTGATGTCCAAGGCCCCTGTTTCGATTGTTGTTGTCCAAGGCCCCTTATAGACGAAGTCATTTGTTCTTAATTCATTACACCGTCTTAGATGGCGTTATTTTAATTTTAAAACTCATTTATCTCATTAAATATCAGTCCTATCAAAATTTTGTAAAGAATAAAACTTATCGGAAATCATTTGCAAAGAAACTTTTGTTATCTAACTTTTTTCACAAAAATAAATAATAAGCGAGATATTTTGATTTATTTAATTCAGGCCCCCTTATAACCCCCCTTTTAAATAAAGTATTTTGAATGCCATATAGCCTAAAATCTAAGTTACAACGAACTTAATTTATATTCCAATTTTCATATAAATCGGTTCCGCCATTGTCGCGTGAAAAGGTAACAAACATAATAATAATAATAATAATAATAATAATAATAATAATAATAATAATAATGATTTATTTTAGCTGGCAGAGTTAAGGCTGTAAGGCCTTCTCTTCCACTCAACCAGCAAAAAGTGTATATACATATGCATGAACTTACAAAGAATTCAACATTTTGATTTAGATGAGAGTTACATGTATACAAGAGTTATTTACGAATTAAACAACAAAATACTATGAACTATTAATTAAACACTGAAATAAACTGTGTAGCAGAATTAAACTAAAATACATAGAATGTTAATATATTTCAAATGATATTAGACAACAGAAAGAGATTATTATGAGACATACAGACAGACTTAAAAACAAAAATTTCAAAAATGCGATTTTCGGTTTCAGGGTGGTTAATTGTATATGTTAGGACCAATTATTTTTTGGAAAATCGAAAATTACCAGACAAATTTCGGCTATAGATTCATTATTAGTCTAGATAGATGTTGTACAATATTATAGTATTGTGAAATTTTAATTTTCCTACCATTTTTTTTCTATTCTATTAAAATTATAGCATATAGCCCATTAACCTGTTGTTTCCTATACGATACTTAGCGAATTTAAGGGTTAAATCGTCGCCAAGTCTCGCTGATGCGTAGCATATTACTTTCTTGCGCGCACAATATTTATACCTACCCAGAATTGAATTTTAAGCTGTGTCATTCTTTAGAGCTAAGGAAGCTGAATCTGACTATAACAACGGAATTCTTACGTAGCCTGGTTCGCATGTTATCGTTTTAAGACTAAACAATGATCATATCCAAGCCTTAACGCCATCTGCTGAAATCTCTCGCTGTAAACAGAGATAGATTTAGTTTATTTTCAAATTCAAACGTGAACTGTTTTCTGTGTTTACTGAATGACCTATATTGAACAATAATACTTGCAGTAGCAATGTCTCTTGAAAGCATTGAAGTGGATCTAGTGTTTCGTCTGTTACACTTGAAAGGAAAATTCTGCACTCACAGGCGAAGGTAGGCTAAAGTACGATTTTCACTTTCCATCGTAATATTATACATAGCGTAAGAAGAAATATCTCAAGAAGTATGAGTTATTAATGTCAACACTCTTCTCTCTTTTGCGATTAATTAAAAGGAAGAGCTTTAAGAACATGCCTCCTTAACAACAATGAAACTTTTAAAAGTGAAATAGTTTAATTATATTTCCAGTGGCACAACAACAGGGGGGATGAGGGGGTAAGATTTACTCCCAAGAATTCAGAGGGATAAACAGTTTAGTTTTACACTCCTAAAATATTAGAGATGTATATAGTATAGTTTTCATCTTTTTTTGTGGCCAAAATTTCAACTTTATAACTTTTAATTTATTTTAATGAAATGCGAGAACTTTAAAGTCACTTTACTATAATAACAAAAAATAACAAAATTCGGCAATGACACGAAACGAATGTACTTTTTGTCAGTTGTTCAAAACATCACAACAATGAATTGAGAAGCAGTTTCAACATTATGGAAGTCGGGCGCTCAACGTGTTGTTTCGTGTTTAGTAGGATCTTTAATTTGTCAGTGCTATAATTTAATATTAACCTGTTTTATAGTGCAAGGTTTTGTTTTTTATTTATTAATCGAAGTATCATTAATGTTAAGTTGTTGTTATGAAGAAGTATGTCACTAAATTATTCCAAGATCACAATTTTTTTCAAAATAAAAAAAGACAGCTGGAAGAGAACGGTAAGAATATAAAGTAATATATTACACACTAATCACTTTGTTCTTATCAGAGGTGGACATTTTGTAATCGATTATAGATTACATGATTACAGCCACAATTACTAGCTCTATTATTTATCAGAAGTGCGAAAAATGTAAAAATAAGAGTTTTATCATGTTTTATTTTTTTCATTGTTTACAGTCAACGTTATAAAAATTGGCATTTAACAATGCTTAAAAATATTTATTTGAAATAAGCTTCATAATATTCAACTAACTTTTTTTTTTTCATAATTAAAATTTTTTCAGAATTCTGTGTCCCTAATATTGAAGAAATATTCAATTTAACTTTATCAGCTAGTAAGATTTTTAAACATGACTATATTCTTCTATCAATATTCTGTTCGATGTTACCATTTTTACTAATTTTTCTTCCAAGACACGTAACAGTGTTAACATTTAGGGGAAATATTTGTTTTCTGAGAAAAATAGGCCTATTCATTTCGAACTAATATGATATTCGAATTTTTGTAGTAATCTATCCAAGGAATAAGCTGTTAAAATATACACAGTTACCATATATTACTTCAAATGTAATATTTATATAGGTCTATATAGCAGAAACACTGTTACGAACACTGCTACGATATCTATGAGACAATGAAATTTCAAAGTAGACCTAATTATAGCCTATGAGATTATGCAGAACCAGAAATATGAATATTGAGATATTTATTTACTAGATATTCACGACCTGCGCATTGGAAAATTTAGCACAACGGACGCCATGTTTATTCTGTTGAAATAAATGCTCTAAATCGCATGTATTATAAAAATAATCCACACTTCTTTATTCATGGTGTAGGAGAGATTCGAAAGGGCGACAGTGACTTCTGCGCACCGTTAAAGCAGCTCCTTACGCGCTGTTTCTTTTATCTTTTGTTCTGTTCATGAACTGCAAGTATGATTGTTAGGTAGCGTGTAGTCAGAAGCTGGCAGAACGAAGAGTAAGAAATCAATTCAGAGGATAGTGGGGAGAGGAGCACACGTTAAAGTGCATTTTATGGCGTTTGAAATAAAACCGCGCTCGTAGTGCTGTATTGACAGAAGACGAGCCCCGCAATATCGAGGTGTGAGCTGACATCAACTCTCGGGATAAAAAGCTTCACGCAAACCACAGCCTGGCTGTAATAACAATGTTTAATGTGAGAGAGCTCTTAGCGGAGGGAGTGCAAGGTGCCGTGGCACCCCACACGCTGCTCCGGCCTTGCTACCGCGTACAAATTTGTTTTTGTGAAGGTACATAGTTAGCAGTTCTTTATTCAGCACCCATTTTTCACATTTTCTGCCCAGAGTAAGTGAAATGAATATAGGGTCACAGTGAAGTCAAAGTGGAATAATAATAGCAGTGCAAGTCGAAGTACTCTAAGAAAACTTGCCCCAGAATAGCTTTTTATTCTACAAATTTCACAATTTCTGCCAGCAGCCGAACTTCGGTGTCTATGGTGAGATATTTTCCAACAGGACTGTGAAATCGGAGTCGAAAGCTCCTTTGGTTGGAATCGGAGACGGAGTCAGATGATATTAAAAAGAAACTATAGGATGTCATTTAAAAATATTCTCGATGACATTATAACTTGCACATCAATAGTTGCCAAAATATTTTGTTTCCGTGAAAAATATTTATTTCTAGATACAAGTTTGACGTGTCTGACTTTTTGTGTCCAATATCCCCTTCATTCAGTTTTAATATTATGTGTTCCTTTGAAAAACACCGTTCATGCAGTGTCATAAATGTTATAATGATTTCCCTCCTCTTTCATGCAATGAGAAACGAAAGATAAATAAATAAATAAATAAATAAGTAAATACTTACTTACTAACTTACTTACTTACTTAATTACTTACTGGGTTTAAGGAACCCGGAGGTTCATTGCCGCCCTCACATAAGCCCGCCATTGGTCTCTATCCTGAGCAAGATTAATACAGTCTCTACCACCATATCCTCAAATCCATTTTAATATTATCTTCCCATCTACATCTCGGCCTCCCCAAAGGTCTAAATAAATAAATAAATTGTGTAAATAAATTATTTGTGATTATTTTTTATGTTTTATTTTTCGATACAGTTTCATTAGGCATATTTGTCACACCCGACCTCAAGAATATTGCTTTTTCGAGTGTGACCCAGTTACAATTTTGTTAATACAACAATTTTAACACTATATTGTATAATATAGATAGATAGATAGATAGATAGATAGATAGATAGATAGATAGATAGATAGATAGATAGATAGATAGATAGATAGATAGATAGATAGATAGATAGATAGATAGATAGATAGGTAGATAGATGGGTAGGTAGGTAGGTAGGTAGGTAGGTAGGTATGTAGGTAGGTAGGTAGGTAGGCAGGCAGGCAGACGGATAGGCGCAGGCAGACGGATAGGCACAGACAGACAGGCAGACAGATGAAATTAGCTTTGTTATACTTTCATTTTCATTGAGAGAAGCCCATAGCGACACTTGTAGTGGACAATGTTGTAATGGAGGTTTTCTCAGGATTCTCCTGTTGCCCCATGTTAGGCATCAATATCACTTCATACAAGTTCCATTACATTTATCATTCATAGAATTTCCCGATCGGTGGCTGGAGCTGTGCGGAGGAGGCTGGCTAGGGACTAGTGAAGTTGCCTGCTTCAGTATTTAGATACACAGCGAACCTTAGCGCAGTCTGCTAGTATGGATTGGAAATGCGCCTACCTAGGGAATTGGCAACGAAAGGTCTACAAGGTCGCAATGATGTGTAGTAGTGAGCACCTACAATGTTGTCAATACGATTATATTTATATACGATAATGTCTCGATACTGCACCGTTTCAATTTGAAAACTGCATACCTAACTATAATACAACTAGACCTACATGAAACTCTGGAATGATTCCGAGCGGGTTACGAGGCATACGACATTCTTTATATACTGTATTTTTATCTTCTTCTTAGTTATTTATTTTCGAACATAGCTATCAAACTTTAACGGCAATTCAGAGTGATAGACCTACTTATCGAAGAATAGTGGTAGGCCAATGATTATGTCAGTGGAAATGTAAGTAATCGAAATAAAAATATGTCCTTAACAGCTGCTTTGTCCATCATAAATCTGTTACAATCCACTGTGAAAGCTATTTTAAGAATACTCGTATGATAGTAACTGCGAAGAGGAAGATGACGGAGATGATGATGATGATGATTATAATAGTGGTGAAGATGATGATGCTAAGGAAGGGAAGGAAAAAAGCATTGATGTTAAGGTGACTGTCATAAGAAACATAGACACATGCTCTTGTCTTGATAATGCGCTGTTGTTAAATCTGTTTGCTTTTCTTTTGATTGCCGTAACTGCGGGTGCGATAGAAGCGTGATGTAAATACATAGTTTACTACTAGATCCTTTGTCATCTCAGTGTCACATGATGTTGGTATAAGGAAAGGTAAGGCGACATCTAACCTCAGAGCAGTATCAGTAATATATTCTCCTAATGGATTCTCCAGAAGCCCGCCTCACTTAGAGACCGAATTCAAAGTGAAGAAGATGAGTGCTCCCACCTTGCTTGCAGCGGACGGTATAGTGCGCGGAGAGCAAGCAGACATCACGCGTCTGTAACGTATTGTACTGATACTGCCGCTTTTTCTTTCGCTTTTTCTTTGCGTATTTTCCTCTCTCTATTATTTTTGTATTATTCTTTTGTCCTTCTTGCTTCAATTCCTCTTTTACTTATCAGTTATTTTTTCGTATTTCTTCCCTCTCTTCCTTCCTTTTCATTTTCACCGTAGCTAAGTCTTTGTATTCGGCACGGTAAGACGCCAACCTCTTGGTAACGATGTCCTAAAAATAGTATTACATCAGAATCGCTTATAACTGTTGAGTAAATTAACATAACGAAGCGAAAAATATAACACCATACAGAAAAAAGAGTTCCGAAACCGTAAACAGCTGCACGAAACCAGGACGACCCTAAGGGCGATGAGACGGATGAAGCAAAACATTCCTCGAAAACTGCGTTCCGACAACCATTTTATGCGCGTAGCTCCGTGAGATCGAAACCGATCCGGATGTCGCTAGAACTAGAGTGAGAAATCGCCTAAATAAACGAGAAAATGATCTGAGGTAAATTGGACATTTAACTTTCAGAAAGTAGTCGTAAAAATTTGTGAACTTTCAAAATGTCTGGAAATTCAAACATTTTAGAGAATGCAAAAGTGGAGACGAGAAAAACAGGAAAAAAGGGCATCCCAAGGCTGATCAAATAATCCCAAGACCACCGCTGCGGAGTACAAGAGACGTCAGAGAGCGCAAGAGAACGTCGGTGCTGACGAGCTCCGTGGACTCTGTGGCTGTAGAACGGCGAGACGTTTCACCACAGCCGTCTACATCCGCTCAGAGAATCTGAGTACTGAGTCTGTAAGCATAGTCTGGACTCCGTAAACCATTCATACATTCAATAAACGAAACAAATAATTCAAAACATTTCTTTCTCCAGTTTCTCCCAGAACTCGCCGATATAGTTCTACGTCCAAAAATTATCCGGCTCACTTGACTAGTAAGCCACTGCTGTTTTTTGTTAATTCTTTGTATTTTCCATTTTTATACTTTTGTTTCTTTTTTATTCCTTACTACCGGCACGTTTTCTTTCTTTAATCTCTCTATATTTATCTTTTTCTTCTCTCCTTCTCCAATTATTTCTTTCAATATTTTCACTGTCGTTTTACTAGTCTTTCCCTCAACTTTCTCATATTTCTCCTGTCTTTCTTTTCATACTCCTTTATTTCATTCTCACTCATTATCTTTCTTCCTGTCCTCAATCCCTTTCTACTTTCTTTCTATTCTCTTCCTGTTTTCCATTGCTTTCCTTTATATTCTTTCTTCTTTATTTCTTATTGTTTCTTTTCTTCATTCTTTCTTATTTTCTCCTTCTTTTATTCTGTTTGTTTCCTTTCTTACTTGTAGACCTACTGTATTTTTCTTTTTTTTTTCTTTGTTTGAATATTTCTTATACCGTTCCGTGTTAATTAATTAATTGTTTTTCTTCTTTATTCATTACTAGCTAAAAGCACCCGGCGTTGCACGGGTTTTCCTTCCTGCTTCTGTTTTCAATTAAATTGCTTGTTATAATTTCGGAAATCTCGGAAACCTAACTACAGACAACCAAAACGAATTGCCTTTACTAAGCTAAGATTAATCTTCACTTAACGTCACTTACATGAATTGATGAACTTCTTAGCGAAATGCCTGCAAGTGTTAACTCAATTTAAAACAGTTGTAAATCAGGCACCGAAAAGAAAACATGTCATCATGTGCCTGACGTTCAAGGTTTTTTAATTTATATATTTATTTGTTTTTATTTATTTATTATGGTGTAGTTAAGGCCATTAGGCCTTCTCTTCCACACCACCAGAAATACAAATAAAATAATAGAAAAATCAAACTATGAACAAAGTAAAACCCAACGAAAATATGATTCCTTTTCCTCTTTCTGATCAGTTTCAGCATCGAATCAATATGTACATATATAATTTAATTTATATTGGAAGGTTTTTTACCCCTTGAGTGCTGTACACCCACTTATATCATACCCAGTTTTTTTTAATATGACTTCGAAAACTATATCTCACAAATTCAGAACATAGTATTATATTAATTCTTATTTTATACACAGATTACAGATAAAATATAAGCTTGCTAAGTCATTTTTTTAACATAAAGACTAATATTCTGAGAGACGTTTAGGCTTAACGGTATTTTAGAAATTAAGAGTGATATTCATAGACATTTCGCTAGCCCGGGCTACGAGCGTGCTAAACAGGATTCATATCATATCATATCGCTGACACTGGTTTATGAATACGAAAAACGTTAGTTCGCTGATCATCCACCGAAAGCCCGCGCTAAGAATGTCTATGAATACGGCCCTAAGAGATTGTTATTTCCACAACGAATAACATACTACATTTGCAACGTGATTATACAGATAGAATTTCGCACTAACATATTTTCGGAAGTGAACAATATTTTGAGAGACGTATATTTTAGATTAATAAAATGCTATTTTCAGTCGGCTTACGTACATTCACATACTACATTAGCAACATGACAGAAACATCATTGAATTTCTCGATTTATGTTTGTCCTTTTTATTATTTATATCTATGAAGTGAAAAGGGTATTATTAATAATAAAGAATAAAAGTTAAGTTGGCATCCATACTAGTGTGCTATTAAGATTTTGTACTCTATTTTATGTGGTACGTAAGTTTCGATTCCTTTAAAAATAATATCTTCACTCAAATTTAGAGTTTATTAACGTAGGAAAATACAGTATTTATGGAGTTTAAATTATTATTTTTTAAATCGTTTAAAAAAATGTCCTTGAGTTCTGCACCCTGATTTTGCAAACATTGTTTCATTTTACTATGACTGCAGTTCTAAACCGTTAGATGTCCATGTCTCAACCTATAATAACAGAATCATCAGTCATCATTATCATCACCATCATATTACAATAAAATATATCTTCAACAACAGCCACTAAAGTCACGTGAGTTCGGTAGTTTAGCCCTGTTCCATTATCAAGAAACATTCATATATAATATGTTGTCTGAAGTTCACTTCGCCTTCTCTCAGGCATCAACATTTCTACCCTGAGAGTGTAAATGCTTTCTCAGTAACTTTTTGTCAGTAATTCTATTGTACTTAATAAATCTCTGGATAATGTGGCCAAAGAAACAAGTCTCACAGTTCAAATATTTAGGTTGTAATGTCTCGTATCAAGAAGAAGCTGACGTAAATTATAAAATAAACGAATTTAATTGTATTACAAGAACATTAAAATGCACAATCAAACACAAAACAAGGAAAGATTTGTCTGTAAAACTTTACAAATTCATGGCAATACCGAGCCTTACATATGGATCAGAAAATTGGACAATAACCGCAAGGCATTCGTCCAGAATACAAACTGCAGAAGTGAGATTCATTAGATGTATAGCTGGTTATACAAAATTTGATACGTAAAGGAATACCGCAAACCGACAAGAATTAGAAGCAGAAGACTTGAATGAAGTAATAGTCTAAGTACAGGAAAAACTGGCAACAATGCATAGACAGAATGGAAAATAATAGAATCCCTAAAATTGTCCTTAAATATCAACACAAAGGATAAGAAATCCTGGCAGACCGAGGAAGAGATTGACGAATAATACGGAACCAGAACGGATTAAATAGTCCAGACCGTGAAGTAGTAGAAGAAGAAGACAATTTACAAATCTGTATTCAAATCAGTCTATTTTCGTGTTTATTTTTTCAAAGTTTTGTGTTATTAGTTGTTCTCTGATATGTGCTCAATCCGATCTACACATTTACAACATACACCTGAGTTTGTAAGTTTCGCCTAAGGAGTTGCTGTCGCTCTTTTAATAGAGCTCTTAAATGGTCGACTTACATATTCAAATATCAAAATAGGAAAGGCCATAACTTAATAAACTCTCACTCTCGTCTTGTTTTGTTTTTCTCTTGTTTCAGATGTTTAATATTCGTTACTTAGTCTCTTATAACTCTGCTTATTAATATTTAGATTTTATAATAACACATTTATTGTAGTTCAGATAACTTTATCATGATTCTTAGCAACAGTTGTTTCGTTTCTCATCTCTCAATCCTCGACTCTGGTCTGGTAGTCGAGACCTTTATGTTGCTAGGTAGCTCCATTTCACAGGCATATGTCATACAATCTGCCTCTATGTCTTCCCGTCTGCAGGAGGATGTCTTTTGATTGTGGTTCTTTACCGGCTTTCTATTGTCCTTCCATCATCTCTCTCTTCATCTATTTATCACGATCATTTTTCAAAGCAAAAATGGCATAAGTTCTTTTCTTTTCAAAGAAATTGTGACAAAAATTCAATCATACCTGATACTGCAAAGCTAAAGTAGGTAATAATAATAATAATAATAATAATAATAATAATAATAATAATAATAATAATAATACATTTTTACAATATAAAACTCTTATGTACGATATACAAAGTTTTCATAAACATACATCTGAACACAATTTACATCAGAAAAATATGTGTGTAGGTATTGTTTATCTCTTGGTTTCTTCCATCTTAACAAATTTTAGTCTGCCACAACTCTCCATTTTACTGTCATCTCTCCTTATTTCTTATCATTTAATTTTGGTCTTCTGTGCCCGAGGTTGCGGGTTCGATCCCGGTCCAGGTCGATGGCATTGAAGTGTGCTTCAATGGGAGATTCGTTCCAGTAGATTTACTGGCATGTAAAAGAACTCCTGCGGGACAAAATTCTGGCACACCGGCGAAGCTGATATAACCTCGGCAGTTCCAAGCGTCGTTAAATAAAACATAATTATTTATTTAATTATCATTCAATTTCATAAGAATACCATACGAATTATCGTATTAATAAATATATGCCCAACCTGGTCACAGTTTTCTTTTTATATAAATCTTAGATACTTTTGCTTATGTTAGTCGTGAACGTCCAGTTGGTAAGGCTACTTAATATAGAAGTTGTATTGTTGATTTGGTGTCAGGTAGGAAATTAGAAAATAGAGTGAGAATATGTCTGTAATATTTTCATACTGCATAGCCTATCCACTATTAGAAAGTTCTCTTGTATCACTCTCCCTTCAGAATGTTTTGCACATAGGTTTACAGTAATAGATCAGTCAGAGGCTATAGTGCCAAATAAATTCCGTTTTCGCCTTCCTTAAACAATGAACACCTGTGTCAGTGTCACGAAGGTGATACGTACTCTTTTCATTATGCGTTTCTCGCGTTTCAAACAGTTGACTTCCATTATCAGGTTGCGGTTGTGTGTTACTATTAGACTAACTTATAGATTGTCATTCCAACTAATTTTAAAGTACATAGCAAAATTAAACTATTTAATGTGAACTAATAATTCAAAAGTATCTATCATCTCAAAGTTAAAATATTTGTCTTGGTTTATGAATTGCACGATTTAAACGATTTAAGTAGAAACTATAATTAATTTAAAATGAAACGTTTATGCTCGAGCTCAAATTATTAAGTCTTTACGGAAGTTTCAATACCTGACGTCACATGCTTAGCAACGAAAATGATTTACGCCATACTATTCTGACGTCACTTGAATAATAAAGGATGAGGCTCTTGCTTTGATATGGTGTTTGACTGCATTATTTATATTTATTTTCCATATCACAGACTCGTACTAACGGCTCTCCAACAAACCAATTCAGATAAAACACAGTAAATCCATTGTAAATTCTTGTACAGATATAAGGTATATATTTAATAAAAATAAAGGGAAAATAATCAATAATAAGACATATAAATTTTATTACATTTATTTCACTATCAATCATATTTATAATCCTTATAAATAAGAATCAGTTCCTTAATTTCTTAGAGATATAGACATAACAGTAACATCCAACCAAAACCATAACACGAAATTACAGCGATACTGTGTTTTTTTTTCTTCAGAAATTTACATAGAATAGATACTTGCATATTGTAGGGATTTCTGGATTTATTTTTATATTTACCGAATTCGAAATTTAAAAGAGATAAAAAGGTATGGCGATCGATGGAAACCTAAAAATGTATCCATTAATTGGGAATACTTATAAATTTGAATGGGTGTATTAAGGGATGTGACAATATTTTCATTTTTTTATATTTATTTTTATTATTTCTTTGTTACCCAATGTTTCGTACTTTTTTTCTTTTGTATGTACATTGCATAGGTCTATAGACAAAATTAACGTTGATACAATATACCTTATCATATAGGTGAGCTCTTAGCAACAATATAAACTTTTCGCCTTTTGTTTTGCATTAAATTGAGCCGTTCAAAGCAAAAGTGGTGTAAGTCAGAAATGGGTAATGAGGGTTAAAGTAAACATTCTGTAAAATACAACGTAAAGTAGCAATTAATATTAAATTTATTTAAATTATTAGTAGTCAGTGGATAGCACGAATGACATATTAATTGCTACTTTGCACTGTATTTTACAGAATTTTTACTTTAAACCACATTACCAAATTTTGACTTACACCACTTCTTCTCTGCACGGTTCAATTAATGGTGGTGTTCGAGTGAAATGCGAAAATATACGAACTTTCATTTCACATTCGCGTTGTTCACTCATAAAAATAATATGACAGTTTCCGACGTAATTTTCATTATAGGCTATATAGTACCTTGCATAACTACAGTCGCCTAGTTTATGCGGCAACTTCTCCGACACATCTATTGCGCTGGTTACAGACTTATTAGGCGTTAGGAATTCAAAACGTGTGTAATGTGTTTGTAGATCATCACCACTATTGCGAAGTTTCCAAGTTCGTTTACTGTTATACAACAGCTTTGACGTTGCAAGAAAGGAACAGTCATGAGTTCGAAACTCACTGTGGTACGTAAATCCGTTGTTACTGTGATTTTTTGTATTTCCTTAAATGAAAATTATGTGTGTCTGTGTGTAGTCAAGTTGTTAGGAACAGTGAATCCTAATAGGGTTACGATTTTTAACATCATTAAGGATTAAGCTGGTGAACCCTCTTAAGGAAAAAATGTTAACTCATACTCGAAAAAGAATTGCCGAAGATGAAATCTTTAACCTTATTAATAGGCAAGAACTTAAAATGAATGAAATAACACACAAAAACAAACTAGTAAAGAGTTCGAAAGTAATCATGTCTAAGTATGAAAATTTGCATATCATTAGTGCAATTGAATTACTTAAATCTACCTTACCAGGCCAATGTTATTATCGTTATCAATATTCTTTCATTTTCGTTTTCATCTTCTGGTACAGATAACGGTGTGTAGTGTTCAACACGCCTGCCATGTATTGGGAAAGTCCAGTGATCTATTCTGAACTGAATTTCTCACGGTATCATAAGTCTCTCCTGACGAAGCGGTCACACACTACTTTCCCAAAGCTTTTACCTTCCATTATAACACAATTATAAATGTTATTAGGCCAATTTTTAACAAGAGAAGAGTCATATGTTCGGAAAATATGACAACTGGTTGAGTTGTGCTCCTTCCTGTTGAGGAAAGAGAGGCTGAAAGATAATGGATTTATTAAGTGGCAACCATTAATAAGTCGAAACGCCCTGGCTCATTGTAGTAGGCCTACTTAGTTTCATGTCAATATGCCTATCACAGTTTCGGTTCATATCCTTCCTTTTAAAACATTTCTGCATCACATTCTTCTAATTTTTCTCGTTCTGATTATTTCTGATATACAGAATGTCCACATGAAACCTTTACAACTTCAGATGTAGGCCTAAGTAACAAATTATTGAGACAAGAAATGTGGATGCGGTTTTCTGCATGTTAATCAGAAACTGTCAAAGTTTTTATGGGAATTTTATTGGATTGTTGAAATGAATTTTTTGGTTGCAGGTGTCAATTTTGGTGAAATCAGAAATCTCACAGTGAAGGAGATGTAGAGAAAACATATTGTGTATCCTGGTTTATCGAGACACGATCAGATACATAGGTGCAACACCATGTCCGGACTTAATATGGAAGAAGACCGCCATCATGGCCAACATTCCGGGAGTGACACCGAAAATTTATAAAGACTGGAAGAGTACTGCTGCAAAAAGGCAGTAGACGGCAAAGCACAATTGTGGAGGACATTGAATAGGTACATTCATCGCTGAAGGAATCCTTTCTCGGACTCAATAGTTAGAATGTCGACAGCAAATGTTGTGCGGCGTGGACGATTATCTGGCTGAAGAGCTTGCACTAGTTGAACTTCATACGCATAAATTACAGTCTCAGATTCTTGTAAAAGCAGTGCTGCTCATCGGAGTGACTACTACCGCGGAGGAATCGGAGATTACGAATAAAGCTCTCCACCGGTGATCTCCGATACTACCGTAGGTGGAACAGGGGACATACGGAGGGATGCGGGGTTCGGAGCGAAGCGACAGTTAGCTCAAGAACGACCGGCGCGTACGGATTGACGGTAGTTGTGAGGGGAATAAAATGGCACCAAATGGGATATCCGTCGCATGGAAATTCTTTAATTTAGTTGAAGGTAACAATAAAATAGCACACTGTAAACGTTGTGGGCGAATTTACTCTAAGGGTGGTGGAACTTCGAATTTGTTAGACCATTTGAAGCGATCGCACAATCGCGAACTTGATGAAAACAATTACGCAAAACGTTTGATACGATTTCTTTTTAAATTGTTTTAGTGTTATTGTTCCCAAAGGCTCACAGTCTATGAAAAAGTCTTGAAATTTCTCTAAAACGCAACGTTCGAGGCAATAAAAAACAAATGAAATATTTACAAGACGACTTGAGTTATATTTTAGTGTTTAGACAACTTGAGTTATATTTTACTGTTTGGATTAAAATATTTCTGAATGAAACTAAAGAAACATCTGGTAATAATATAATTACAATTATCCTTAAGTTGATATCCACTTATATTTTTATTACAGAGAAAGAGTGGCGCGTTTTAGAAGAGGCAGTTCAAATGCTGTCACCCTTTAACACAATAATCACAATCCTGTCCGGTGAAGAATCTGAATAAATTATGTTATCCCATTGATAGCCCACGTTTCTTTTGTTCCATTCTGAAGCTCCCTTAATATATTTTACGTTAACTAAACCGATTAGAATAATAATTGACAAACCCTGTTTGGGATTAAACGAGAGTTTCTAGGAGAATTAAAATATAAATGTTTACATTAGCTACTGAAAAGCTTTACTTCTGCGTTAGTTTTGCAGTTAGATTGAATGTTATTAATCTGATCAATGACATAAAACTAATATGGCTTTCCACATATACTATGAATTTCGAAACTAGAAAAAAAAAAAATCTGTCAGCTAACGTAGCACTTTAAGCAACACAAAAAAAAAAGAGCCGAAGAGAGAGAGAGATTAAATAACAACAAATTAGAACTTATTTTAAAAGATACGCGGACGTCAGCGGACTCGAATCATTACCTGATCCGATTAAAAGACTGCTCAGCGGAAAGTGTATGTCTGCGCCACAGCACATATACAACCTGCGCAGCATCAATCGGAGATAACCGGAGGTCTCCGATTGAAAGCGCGCAAACAACCGCTCCGGAGAAAACTTAATCATAAGCAGCACTATGTAAAAGACTTCGTGGACAGTCGAACGCGGCAAGTTCAATTCCCTGGCGGCACTATGAATGGACTTACTAGGGCTTACTGATCATGTTTCGATAAACCAAGATATACATTGCGCCATCTACTGAGGTATCCACATCACCTTCATTGTCAGATTTCAGATATCACCAAAATTCACACCTGCAACGAAAAAACGTATTTTAGCAATCCAACAAAATTCTCATGAAAATTTAGACAGTTTTTTTTATTAATATGCACAAAATCGCATGCACATTTCGTGTCTCAATAATGTGTTACTTACATCTGAAGTTGTAAAGGCTTCATGTGTACACCCTGTATCTCGTCTCCCTTCCTCCTCTCTTTATTCTGCAATGTCTCATTTTTCTGATCTATTTCGTCCTTTCTCTTTCTCTCTTTCTCCTCCTGTATCTCATCCTTCTTATTTATCGCGTCCTGTTTCTTTCTTCCGTGTTTCCGCTTGTTTTTTCTGTTCTTTCCCCATCATTCTCGTTTTTCATCTTCAGCTTTTTCTTCTCCGCTTGTTCGTTGTTATTGTTTTCTCCCTTTTCTCTCCTCTTCATTCTCTTCTTATTTTCTTCTCTATTTCCTCTTCTTTTCTCTTATCTTTTATTTTCTTCTTTTTCCCTCCTTTCCTTCGTTTCCATTTCCTGCTTATTTTTCTCTTTCTCCACCTGATTCTTCTTTTCGTTATCATCTTTTTCTTTTCCCTTTGCTCGCCTTATTTCCGCCACTCTCGACCATTATCTCACTCTCTTTCGCCTCCTTTTCTTCCTTTTTTACCTTAATCTTATCCTCATTCTATTCTTCCGTCTATCCCTTTTTCTTTCTCTTCCATTTCTCAATTCTACCATCCGTTCCTTCTTCCCTTCCATCTTATGTTTTATGCTTTTTGTACATATATTTCTGCCTGAGCAGGACTAACACTCGTGCCTTTGCTTTCCATATTTTCCTTATTTCCGCACAGTTAGCTATGCAGACCTTTTAGCAGTATAATAAATAGAATTGCTCGGCATGGTAGGCTATAGACCAGGCGGAGGCGTCGTAATTAATTAGGCAGCCTGTTAGTAATGCAGGTAGTGTGTCATAAGACAGCACGTGACGCGGTGTTTAGAAACGTAACATGGAGATACAGGAAACCAACCGAGACTTGACACTCAGGTGTTGGTAATGGAGACTGCAAGGTGGTGAGGCGAAGAAAATTGAACTAATGGATGCAGCGACTCCGTCTCCTTGAGAGGAGAACTCGGATACTACATACTGATGAAAACACTGCTGCAGAAACTTTCACCGTGGCTCAGACAACTGACGGCTTCTCACTAAAGGAGACCAGAGATCGATTGTGATTAGATTCTTTGGAATTCAAGGTTTACATAAAAGAACTGTGTAACAAATTATTGGAGTTTTTCGGTCTCACGAAGTTTTAGATTGTATTAGTTCAGTGGCAAGGGGCAGTTCAGATCGCAGAGTAATGTCGTACGATGATTGCAGACTCAAGTTCGAATCCCGGTGATTATGGAATCGTATTGCTAAGATTCTTGAAAGGTTTTCTCGGGGTTGTCCTGTTCCCCTCCAGGGAAAATCGCAATATAGCGAACGTAGAAGCTCCGCCCACGATCCCTTCCACTTTCCCCCTACTAGCTCACCAAACACACTACGTGATAGACGAGTATTGTGTCGAATGCACATTTCATGTGGGTGGGGATAACTTCCCCTACTGGCGTTCGCTATATTGCGATTTATCTCCACTCTATAATTCCACCGCCACGATTTTTGTTTCAGTATTTGTTTAATGAGTTTTATTCTTGCTTATTTATTTGCTTTTAAATTGTTGTTTTCGTTATGATAAGTTAATATATTTGGCTTGAAAGAGATTCTTTTCTGCATTTCGATATCCATTATCATTTGTCAATAGATTCATTCAAAACGGTAAGGCATGATGTATAATATTGTGACAGGTGTACAGATGGATTAGACTGGGGAGCCGTAATGACTTACAGGGGGATGGAAGGATGGAAGGACACTCTAATGGGACTCTACTGGAACCTTAAACCTACATGGCTGAATAGACAAATAGTGCCACATCGGGTAGCTCACTCACTCACTCACTCACTCACTCACCTATTTGTTCATATATTGAAAAATTCATCATTAGATCATATTAGACTACATCGTATACATTATAAATTATTTTCAGTTACAATCCACTAATTATAATAATCGAAATAGGCCTAAATCGATTATTGACAACAATCTATAATCTATTATAGATAATAGACCCTACTTCATAGTAATAAATAATAATAATAATAATAATAATAATAATAATAATAATAATAATAATAATGTAGGCCTATAACCGGTAACAAAATTATTTTATTGATGATAATAATTGGCAGTGATGGATTTTCGAATAAAAATCAATTATATATAATAGTAATAGTTATAATAAAATAGTAATAAAAATAATAATAATAGTTCATCGATCAAATTACCGATAGGTCTTTATTGAGAATGATATTCTATTAGCGATAATTACGAGTCTATACGATCGATAGTAATTTAATGAGAATTTATTACCTGTAAAAATCTCTTAGGCCTATGTGATAACTATTAAGTTACGTTCGTCCATTTTCGGCTTTACCCTTCAAAATTCTCTAAATTTCTTTCAGTGGAACGGCGAAACTCGGAGTGAGACAAGTGGCCAACAGGTTTGGAGCTCATATATTCAGATTTTCTCAGCTTGAGACTCCCTTGCAAGGACGAGTTTTAGCATACCTTTTAAATGTTTCCCTTTCCATTTCCCTCATTCATTCATTCATTCATTCATTCATTCATTCATTCATTCATTCACCTGTGATAATAATTGATACTAATTTGTCATTGATAATTTCAAACTTCATAATTCATTCAAACAATGATAATTAGTTTCTAATTCATTGATTACGCCATTCATTAATTCACTCACTCATTTATTCGTTAATTATTCTACTTGTGTTCAAAGGAAGAGATAGAATTGTTGCAGTCAGAATAGTTTTTTATGATACCCAAGTCAGATATGCAGATGATGACAACCATAAAGCGATGACGACGATATTAATGGTAGTGATAATGAGGATCGCTGCAAACTAGTTGGCTCTCATGGTCATGAAACCATACTAGTTGACCTCGGATCGTTGAGTGGTACAATCTAGTTGACCTCCATTCTAATCTGCTTCTTAATATCTGTAGACCTAAATATTGCACCTGTAAGTGGAGCTAATTAGGTGCACTGAAGCCACAAATATAAACTACTCCGAATGTTAATACCCCAAAGTATTAGGCCTATATTTGCATTTTAAAATTAAAAATATATTTAATTATTACTTGCAAACTATATTTTCACTGGCAGAAACTTTAGTGATACGCTTTAATGAATTCTATGCTGGAAATTGTCAATTTTCGAACTGTTCAATTTTACATTTAAAATAATAGCTTTTTCAATCACACCCTTAGAATCTTTCGGATTGTTATGAGTAGTTTCCCCTTCTATATTTCCTTTTCAATTAAAAACCACTTAATTGTTATCTTTATGCACTTCCATCTCCCAACACCATTAGCAATTAAATGTTTTACTCTGTCACTAGTTATTATTTTGAACTTCTTGTCTATACTGTACTAGGTACTGTTAATCACCTGATGAAACGTGACGTTACTACATAAAACAAATAATAAACTTTAATATAGGATACCACTGCATATACAAAGAGATGACTTTGATATTTTCGACATCAATTTATTGATAGCATAACTACACCCTCATAATATTAACATTTGAATGTGTAGGCCATAATGGAACGGACTTGGACAGCCGTGAAAGAAAGAAGAGGAAAAACTTGTTTTACCTCCACCGCCGCTTATGTTTACACGAATGCGGGAGCCATCTAGTTTGTAGTCATGAGGATGATGATGAAGATGTAAATTACAGTAATGTAACTTAATTTGTGCACTAGATCGTAATATGGCACTTATGCCTATAACCTATGTTTATTTTTCCTCTCCTTGTTCACGTATTTTCCCTTCACTTGTTCTCGTGTTTTCCTGTTTTCTTTATTCTCATTTTCTTCTTTAGCTACGATTTTCTTATTTTTATTTCACTTATTAATCACTAATGATCTGGTATATTTTCTATGTTAATTGAAACTATGTTGTTAATTTACCTTAGTTAATTAACGGTTTCGGCTTGACTTTGGCCATCTTCAGATTTCTAGTGAGGTCATTGTCTGTTTCCGGTTTCTTCTTATGGTGTCTTGGTAGTGGATGCTTTTATGATCGTTAGTGTTGTGTGTGTTCTCGAATTTATTTGTGTTGAGGGTATGTTGTGGATGTGTTTTTGTATGTCTGTATATTTTGTACTGTTATGATATTTAGTTTCTGATTTTTTTGAAACAATCAAGGACCTCACTAGAAATCTAAAGCTGACCAAAATCAAGCCGAAATTAGTCATTAATTAAGGTAAATGACTAGAATAGTTTCAATTAACACAGGAAAGTTGTTTATACAGCACGTTAAATCTAAAGCTGGCCAAAATCAAGCTGAAATTAGTCATTAATTAAGATAAATTACTAGAATAGTTTTAATTAACACAGGAAAGTTGTTTATACAGCACGTTTAATAAATCTTCAGTGATAAAAGTGTTAAAAACGTATAATCAAGCTGTATATAATTATTTATTAGTTAATTCCAAGAATAAATATCTTAAATTAATTTATTAATTTATGGACAAATTTAAAAACTTTATCTTATTATTTTGAAGGTCGTACGTTAGTGATAATAACGATGACAATGACGATAATGATGATGTTAGCTGCTACTTATAATAATTGTATTTGTAAAAGCATTCAAATTTCTTCTTCACTGCATTGTTACTTTTTTATTTTCTTATGACACTCTTTATTTTTTTCTTTCCTTCTCCCCATTACTTTTATTGTTTACATTATTTCTTTATTTAATTACAAACCCATTCATTGATTTGCTCAGTTACGCATTTGTTCATTTTTCCTTTAAAACTTTCGTCATCTAATCTTCATTCATTTACTTATACTCATTCATCCATTCAGTCATTCATTCTTTCTTTCATTCATTCATTCATTCATTCATTCATTCATTCATTCATTCATTCATTCATTCATTCATTCGTCCATTCATTCAATTCATAAGTTCGTTTATTCATTCATTCATTCATTCGTTTCATTCATTCATTCATTAATTCATTCTTACATTAATTCATTCATTCCCCCGCCTAGGGAGTACATGACCTTGACGTGGTGGCGGGGCTTGTGTATCCCTATGACCCTGAGAGCTACACCGGCGGTAGCGTAGCTACTGGTAGGGCCTCCCATGCCGGACAGGTCAAAGGGTATGGATCAAACGAAGAAGTACTCCAGAAGTGAAGAGGATCTCAACGGTGAATGCGACGGAGAAGGAGTCCTTCGGTACGGCGCGGCGTATTCGTCGGGAGAAGAAATCTTAAGCTTGGACCATACTCTTAGCTGTGGTGAAAGCAACTGGTCTAGGGGACGAAAACCCAGAAATAAAATAACCTAAAATTTAAGCGTATAGAATTAAGAGGAAATATTTCAACTAAAGTTAAACAATGTATAGCATATGCAGATGATATGACAATGACAAGAACTAAACAAGCCTTGCTCGAAACATTTTCAAAATTGAAAGAAGAATCTAAGCAATTTGGTTTATTAGTGAATCAAAATAAAACAAAACATTTTAAAATGTAGTAACTATAATTGGAATCCTGAAAATCTACAAATTGATAATATGCAAATTAACTCAGTTTCAGTCTTTAAATATCTTGGTACTAAAGTAAACGGAAATAATACATTGGAAGAAGAAATTAAAGAAAGACTTGTTAATGGGAACAAGGCATATTTTGCCAATTTACCACTGTTTAGAAGTAAATTAATATCCAAATCTGCGAAACTAAGACTATACAAGACTCTTATTCGACCAGTTGTGACATACGCAAGCGGGACCTGGGTATTCAAAGAAACAATTAAACAAAAAATTACTAATTTTTAAAGGAAAATACTCAGAAGAATTTTTGGACAAAATAAAGGACCAGATAATAATAATTGGAGAATGAAAACTAATAACAAATTGAATAAGCTAATTAAAATCAAAATATAATAAATTATATTAGATCACTCAGAATAGGATGGTTGGGGCACATAATAAGGATGGATGACCAGAGATTGGTAAAAAAAGTTATATAAATGGAAACCTATAGCAAATAGAGCAGTCGGCAGACTTAAATTGAGATGGGAAGATGATGTGATGGATGACCTGAAGAAAATGAATGTGACTGATTTAAAGGCAGCCCAGGACAGAGGTGTCTGGAAGAGAATTATTGAGAAGGCCAAAACTTTCAATTTTGAAGTTGTGGTGCCTTCATTCATTCATTCATTCATTCATTCATTCATTCATTCATTCATTCATTCATTCATTCATTCATTCATTCATTCATTCATTCATTCATTCATCACCAGTAAAGAGCTATGTCTGGCTATGGTGGTGATGAGCTGATGATAAACTAATTACTGAAAGTTTATTTTATAATCTGCACCGAAATATCTGAATTTGTACTTTTCTTCATTATTCCTTTCCGTTTTTCTTCTTTTGTTTCTTTCTTAACAGTTTTAAAATTTTCATTATTTTTATTTCACACACTCGACCTTTGACTCATTCTCTCGTTCACTCATTCACTCTTATCTTGATACATGAATTTAATCACCAGCAAATAAATAATAGCTATTTCATATCTGACCAGAGATTCGATTTGAATATTAAGGCTATGAGGGAAAGAAAATTATGAATGTCTGGCTGCAATAAATAGAATTATGCAATGCTTGCGGTGAGAGTAGACTTGGTGAACATGTGTTGGTGGCACAATAGAGAAGGGAAGAAGATCCTAGTCTATCTGCGTGACAATGTCCCACGTTGTGATTAATTCCTGCCATTAGCGCCCATGTCACACAGTTGCAACCCCCCGCAGCAACAACCGTCAGGTTACCTAATGAATCCTCCCCCGTGGAGCCTCTCACTCAACCCCGGCCTTAAAACATCGCGTGCTTTGTAACCCCCAAGGCTACTCCACCAGACACTTTGTTTCCGATGAATTAGTCACTCACGGGTACAATGTTAATCAACTCGAATTATATCTAACCTTGTCTCTGGCCACTATTTTTCATGCTGCAAAAT
The DNA here is from genome assembly GCF_040183065.1 of Periplaneta americana. Classification (NCBI taxonomy): domain Eukaryota; kingdom Metazoa; phylum Arthropoda; class Insecta; order Blattodea; family Blattidae; genus Periplaneta; species Periplaneta americana. Next base: position 106,809,650 of record NC_091128.1, read on the forward strand.
AATGACTATACAGAAGCATGTTCCACTATCTTTTTTTCTTGCCCAGTTGTAGCTCAGTCACCTGATGGCCTTTGATCAAAGAGGGCGGCGTTCGATGTCCTATTGTTTCTGTCATATTATTTGCTGGAAAATTTGTGAGACAGGGAGAAGAAATGAACCTTAAAATAAATAATATAGGTCTATAGTGCTACTTTTCAAGATTCTACCTCTTTCTATAAAAATGTTTAGCATTTAGTAGTAAATTTTGCGATAATTATGTGACTATCCTTTATTTTCACACTTGCATTTTAGTCCTGAATGTTATAATGCCACTTCGCGGGGTAGGGATCCGACCCGTGTTATAAAACAATTACCGTACAACCGACTGCTACAAATTTGTTCAAATTCATTGGTTCTCGCTCTGAACGGACTCAGAATATGTATTCAAGTGAAAACCCAAACACATTTGTGATATTTCTGTATTTTGTTGTGTGACTTCATATATTCTTTTTTAATCTCTATTGAGGGCCAAAAAAGAATCAAATTTGAAACTATTTTCTACCAATGTTAGTGTCATGCGGTAAGACTAGCTTATATTCGAATTTGAAGTCGCTCAGGTGGCAGAGCACTGATTCACGATTACTGTGGTCTCGTGTACGGTGATGCCCGGGTCGTATCTCTGGTTGACAAAGCCAAGGATACTGAGAACTTTTCTCAGAGTTCTTCCGTTCCCCTCCATCATTCGACCGTCACTCTCTATTTAAATATTCATTATCATCATTATAATAACATTTCGCAAAATGATGCCGGCGTGATGTAAGTTACTGTTGTGACTGACATCCGGACGACATCAGTCTTAGGAGCATAGTACGCTTTATGATGGTGGAAGACATTGCAGTGCGGCTAGAATACCCTATGAAGTTCATCCATACGATAGTCAGCTGTCTGTGCTGTCGCAGAATTCTGTTGGAGAAGGAGCATACACGCACACACGCACATACATACATGCATACATACACACATACACACACACACACATACATACATACATACATACATACATACATACATACAGATCTATATGCCTAATATGTACTATTAACTTATTTGTGTGATAATTTGAATTTATAGTTACTCTTTAGACTTCATCGGGTGAGAGTTCACGTAACTTACGTGTGTTGGCATCCCTGGCACAGATATTTCTTCGTTATGTTAGGAATTCGTAAAACAGTTATTCTGTGTGCTTGTACGTTTATTGTGTAGTATGGTAATCTTTTGTCTGGTATGTTGGTGCTTGTGTATTTAGCACTTTATAAGAATATCAATGCATTTTATTCTGTGCACATCAAATTAGTGGCTTATCAAAATCGTGCCTGTTTGGTTACTTTTCTGTGCGCTGTTTTTTATGTTAAAAGGATACTTCCGATTTGGTCTAGTTAGATGTTTATTTCGCAGAGTCTTATATTAAGGAATATTTAAGAATATGTAGTTCAATGACTTTCAAGCAGTTCAGATTTCTTCCTGTTACCGTATTTTGTAAATATTTATTTTACATTTCTCGCTTTAGTTGAAGGCGAAGTCTTTATAACAAACTTTTGAGAAAGAGATTAGCTGACCATTTTTCCTTGTATCTTTTTATAGTATTGAGGTTATATCATTTTTCCATAGGCCTAATTTTCATATTCTTCTACATTCCCTCTCTTTATCTTTCTTGTCGTTATCCTTCTTACCATCATCAGTATTATTACCTAAACTAGCGCATATTATTTAGTAAAAGAAACCATTGCTATTTTTCTTGATTTCCCCCCCCCCCATATATAACAATCCTCTACGACAGGCCTTTCATCATGATCTAAATCGCTTTCCTGTCTTTAATATATGTCGTGAACAAAATTAATAAGACAAGTGGCTATCCAAGTACTATGATTCCTTATGCAATTCTCATTCCACCACTGCTCCATTTTCACCTTATTACCATAATACACGCAATTTAAATGACTGTAGTGCGAAATATATTTTACTTGGTGTTCGTCACTGCCAGATCCCACCAGGCCGGGCGGACAACGATACACCATTGCTGGGCATAGAGTTCAATGAACTCACGCATGTTCAGTTTATTTTCCAGTAATATTTCACATTTTCTGACTACATACAGTGCGCTTCATTACCTACAAATTACCGGCATTGTAACCGGTTGTAGCGCGCATGTTTTGTGGGGAGATACGACCGCTCCTCGCGAGGGAGGAAAACGAATCTGCGGTGAATGGCGGTGATTTAGACCTATAGTCTCATACAAATAATACGCCGGTAATAGTTATTAGGAGATATTTGGTTCAGGAAATGTAATCTTTGAGACTTGCAACTGTGTTTAGTAGTTTTTTTTTTTCTGAATGAAAGGATAGATGCATGCTTTTGACGATTAATATATTTGTTTCTTTCTTTCTCAAATAGCCAGCTTCTTCATTTCCTATGACGCAAAGATGAGAAGGGATCCACTGAAATGTAATTTCTTTTTCAACTTCGTTTAGATATTTAATTACATTTCTTCTAAACAATTTTAAATGTAAGTCAGAGGACGAGTCTGTTATAGACTGATAAACTGAAGCTGAGTCACAGAAGATTACGAGTACTTTGTGAAGTAGGCTATATCTAAAACTAACATTTTTTAATTGGAAAAGTGGGATCCATATTGTTTCTACCTCACCGTCAAAAGTAGTTCTGGATTTTCTAACAGAACCGTAAAATTTAAACAATTTACTCAACAAAGTAGGAGACCACTTAAGATAATCAGGAAGATGTAATGAATAAGAAAATAAAGATAATTAGAATCAAATGAAGATATTGAGGATAATAGGAACGGAAATAAAAAAGTGAGAGAGCATTCATAGGATCTCTGTAAGAATAAAGGAAAGAGAGTAAACAAGATAGAAACATGTGAAATAAGGGTTGTGTGGTACCCTAATTTTTATCAGTAAAATTTGCAGATTATTATGGTTAAACGTCATTATTGTTTAAGTAGTGTGTGTATATATATATATATATATATATATATATATATATATAAAACTTATATATATATGCCTATATATGACATATATATGCCTATATATAGCCTGTATTTACATCTTTAATCGATAATGAGTTAATACCGTTAATATTTACATGTGGGCGGTCTTCTCTGTAGCAGAAAGCTCCTGCTTAGGGCATCTCTTTGAGGTTGTATTCCAGAAAAATATTAGTTATGAAAGACCCCCACATCTCGGTGAGAACTGCAGCACGCCGTCCCGCGCCCACTCAGCCGTGCCGGCCAGGGTTTTTCTATAATGTTCTCGCTGCAGTCATTGATCATAGGCCAGCGAGGATCATGCATGATTCGGAGGGTGTGTGTAGTTTTAGCGATAAATACAAGAGGAAGCCGGTCTTTATTCGGGGTTAATAGACTGCCGCTGGGGAGAGTGGAGGGTTGTGATACTCTCGTGTCAATAGTCTCGATCAAACCCTCTCAAAACTATTGAATAATAGTTCACAATGTACTCTTACTCCCACTGGAAGAGTGATCTATGTGTCTTTTATATAATGAAATGCTCCACGTTAGTTTCATTGTTGATTTTATCTTATTTTCTGCACATCGTTTCCAAGTCTGAGGAATATTTTGCATTCGAGATGCTAAAGCGATCTTAATACGATCTAAGCGATGTCCATGTAACTTAAAAATAGAGAATCTACGTGTGATCTCTGTGTCTGGATTCAAAGTTCAGAGAAATCCAAGCGAAATCTGTAACGGAAAGAGTGTACAGGGACTGCTATTCTATATGTAGCCTACATCTGCCTTTCTTCTTGCTTCACAGAAGTTCCATCATAATTAGAGCCGGGACTGTATACATTCTCCCACACCCGAATTAAATGCATTTTATTATTCGATTGAGAAGCTTTTGTTATCCAGTCTGCTGTCAAAAAATCTGAAACTTAGAATTTATAAAACAGTTATATTACCGGTTGTTGTTTATGTTTGTGAAACTTCGACTCTCACTTTGAGAGAGGAACAGAGATTAAGGGTAGTTGAGAATAAGGTTATTAGGAAAATATTTGGGGCTAAGAGGGATGAAGCTACAGGAGAATGGAGAAAGTTACACAACGCAGAACTGCACGCATTGTTTTCTTCACCTGACAATTGGGAACATTAAATTCAGACGTTTGAGATGGGGAGGGCATGTAGCACGTATGAGCGAATCCAGAAATGCATATAGAGTGTCAGTTGGGAGACTGGAGGAAAAAATACCTTTGGAGAGGCCGAGACGTAGATGGGAGGATAATATTAAAATGGATTTGAGGGAGGTGGGATATGATGGTAGAGACTGAATTAATCTTGCACAGGATAGGGACCGTTGGCGGGCTTATGTGAGGGCGGCAATGAACCTCCGGGTTCCTTAAAAGCCATTTGTAAGTAAGTTCTAAATACAGAAAGTCCCAGCGAACTTTCGCGGTGTTTTTGTCGGCCCACCAGCGACAGAGCCCCTCCAAGTACCGCTTCTGCTTGCATTTGCGAACTCTTAGCGCTTCGCGGGATTAAACTTATTTATTATATTAATAACATCTGTATATTTTGCCGCAGAATTATTAACAGGAGGATTTGGTCTGCTCGTTCCCCAAATCTAACGCCATGTGACTTTTATTTCTGGAGAACACTGAAAAATTAAGTGTTTGCAACTATTCCTCATGCTGGGTGAACTTAAAGAAAACATAAGAATAGAAATTTTTTCTATTAGTGCAGAAGAACTGATGCATGTAAATTATGGTTTCTTACGACGATGTGAATTATGTATCACATAAGATGGGTACACCTAACACTTCCAGCAGTCACTGCGAGTAGGATGGGTACCAAATGTTATGAATATACGCAAAGTGGTCTTTGATATTTCGTTCTGTTAATATCATCAATAATATATTTTGTTCCAGACTGAATTGTTCTCGTGCTTAATGGTTCATTGTTTAAGCCTATATATTTATGATCTATGATTATTAATCTCATTTTTAATTTGAATTAATTTTATTCTTTCCTTCCAGTGTAACAATCTTATGTTATCTTTTAAACTAAATTACTTTTGCACTACATATTTATTTTTGACTAGATAAAGTGTTAATTAATTTCGGATTTTGTATTTCACGTTTATTCTTATTCTTTTTCCTTATCTTCTATTTCGTCAGCATTACTCTTTAGTCGATTAGCAATTGCTCCGAAGTAACTATACAGCGATCTGGTTATTGTCTTTATATTCGTTATATATAATAACAATTTGCAGAACCAGGGCTGTTATTGCCACAAGAAACAATATATACCTATCTATATTTGAATGAAGCATAAACGTTATAGGCCTACCACTGACAATTACAACCAATTGACGTTTCTCTGCATGCGTCATATACTTTGGGCCATTTTAACATTTAGATGTTTTCAATCATGGACGTTACAATATAGTCATTACTAAAATAACTAGGTACATTAAATGGACATTTCGGAATGGATCAAATTTCTCTATGGACCAACTGTCCGCTAATCTGAAATACAGTAACTTTTCCCGTGTTAAGCTGAGTAGGCCTATTTATCAATACGGTATCGTAGAACTGCTTAAACTAATGGTGCCCAACTCATGCTCTTTATACAAGAGCACCCTTCGCTGCACACGAGCAGTATGGGAGAACAGATCGTCCCAATGCTTGCAATATCGTGAGTGCATAAAAGTGCACACAATGCTTCATAATAGCAGCTGAGTTTTTTACTACAGGCTTAAACCGTGCATTTCATAAAATAAGTTAAATAGCTTACTTTTTGGATTTTTTTTGTATGGAGGAGAGACCCGAAGGCTTGCACTGCAGCCTGAGACTTATTGTGCTTACCACTCTTATTCTGTGAATGATTGGGTAGCTGAACGGCAGCGCTCTTGTACAAGTACAGCACGCCGCACCGTGAACTTAATCCGGACTATTGTATGGATGATGATGATATGTGAATTAATGATAGCGAAATGAGTCCGAAGTCCATCGTCGAAAGTTACCCAGCAATTCTGCTTCAATTGGTTGAGGGAAAAACCCGAAAAAAACTCAATCAGGTAACTTGTCCCAACCAGAATTTGAACCCGGGCCCACTCGTTTCATGGCCAAACGTGCTAACCGTTACTCCACAACGGTGGACTACTTTTTGGATTACAAAGAATGAATTTTACATACGTACAATCCAGAAAATGATAGTTTATTTTCCTTTGTAGGTGTAGGCCTATACCTACAGCAAATGATTTCACTATCTCAGTTTAAGCAAATATAAACTATAAATTCACAAAATGATAAAATAACTGAATTGTTGCGAAACACGTAAGACGCATAATAAGAAAGTAGCCTAAGTTATATGCAGTGCCATCTTAACGCATGGACACTATGGACAGCTGCCCAGGGTCTCACACAGGAACTATACGCAGATCAGAATTTAGCATTAATTTTCCAATCAGCCGCCACAGAATTCAAATCTCCTGCTATCTCGGCAGAAGGAGAAAAACTACGACTTGAAGCGGAGAGTTGGCATAATCTTATCTGATATTCTGAAGATCATTGAGTTCAAGCCAATTATAAACGAATTTTCAGTATAGAAATTTCGAAAATATTTGTATTGAGCATTTGATCATTAAAAAAAAATTCATGGTAATTTCATAATGTGCGCCTGTGTTATCTCATACGATTTATCATTTTTATCTTGAAATTGTTTCTCAAGTTCATGACTCATTTTGTATTGTCCAAATCTTTGTAATGATTACTCTTTGCTGCACATCATGTTTTTAATGTCAGAACACTGATTTTGTTGCAGATACTTCTTTTTTACTCGGTTATTTAATGACGCTGTATCAATTAAACTTACTAGGTTATTGAGCGTCGATGGGATTGGTGATAGCGAGATGGTATTTGGCAAGATTAGACCGAGAATTCGTCATATATTACCTGACATTCGCCGTACAGTTGTGGAAAACCTCGGAATAAAACCCAACCAGGTAATCAGCCCAAGCGGGGATTGAACCCGCGCCCAAGCGCAACTCCGAATCAGCAGGCAAGCGGCTTAGCCTTATGCATTTGTATTAATTGTAGATCTGGTTGAATGGAAGAGAAGGCTTTAAGGGCTTAATTCTGCCAGATAAAATAAAATAAATTATTGTTATTATTATTATTATTATTATTATTATTATTATTATTATTATTATTATTATTATTATTATTAGCCGGTGGCCTTGGAGGTACTAATAAACATAAATTTATTTTATAGATAATTTATACTACCTAGGTTGCGAAATGAATATAAAAGATGAAACGAAAGATGACGTAGACAAAAAAGTATAAAAATTCTAATTGCTGTGCGGCACCATTCATCGAACATTGAAAAATAAAGCAAGGAAGGCGACAAGAATGAAGTTCTACAAAGCGATGGCTACACCTGTCCTCTTATATGGATATATGGTTCAGAAATATGAGTTCATTAGAAGAGTATTCTTAATAAAGTACAAAGTGCTGAAATGGATTTTTAAAGAAAAACAAAAGGATGCACAAGATTAGATCACATAAAGAATGAAGACATACGGAAAGAACTACAGATTTATAGCCTTAATGACAAAATAAATGAATATCGAGAGAACTGGTTTAAGCACATGAACAGAATGCCGGACACAAGACTATCCAAAATAGTTTTTCAATCCAAAACAACAGGGACAAGGGACATGGGACGGCCTAAGAGACGCTGGAAAGAGAAGCTGTGAAGCCGGAACAGGCGAATGCACGTTTCTCGTGAATTGGAAAAGAAGAAAATGATAATTTACATTTTTACTCCTGTCAATGGTTGTATAGGCAGGGCCCAGTGCACCGTTTTGCTCCGAGCCTATAATGCTGTTCAGACGGTGTTACCTTTACACCATCTTCGTAGCACAAACTTTTTCAGTTCCCTAGCGTTATGCACAATGATTATTTTCCTTTGGTAGAATTTTTTGTCAAGAGATCCAAATTTGCGGTGAGAGAATAAACAAAATATGCTGACTTGAAGCATTATTGCACTCAGTATTAATCGTGTTTGGTAGGAGGGGGTGTTACAACTAAATATTAGAGGGTGGGAGGAATGATGTGGAGAGATCAATTTTCCCCCGTGCTCGCTGCGGTCTGTGTTATGGTGTAAACCAGCCCCTCCCTCTTCCTCCAACAATCTGTTCGGAATGGCTGATAGATGTGTCTCTTGTGTAAGCCTATGTGTGCCCTTTGTAGTGCGCATGTATCAAGTCAAACGAAGAATTTAACACTCTCTGGATGTAATATTCTGTTGCGTGGTAAGAGGAAAAAAGGGAGATACCAAGTTAAAATATTCAATTCCATGCCTCAATTTCAGAAACAATAACAGTTTCACAACTTTGATTCTGGAAATTTAAAACTTTAATTTGAAATAAAATAAAAATGTTTCATAAGAAGATAATTAATAATAAATTTGCATTCACTATGAGGAAATTACCAGCGTAGTTCAGTCGGCAAACTCGCTTGCCTACTGTTCCGGAGCTCCGCTTAGGTTTGGGTTACATTCCCGCTTGAGCTGATTATTTGGTTGGGTTTATTCCGAGGTTTTCCTATCCGTAAGGCAAATGCCAGGTAATCTATGGCGATTGCTCGGCCTCACCTCATCTCATTTCGCCAAAAAATTGTATAATTCTTGACTTGTTTCGCATCTTAAAGCTTCAGTGCTAATGTAAGAAGAATGGAATTCAATAAATGAAATGGAAAATGAATTACGACTCATAGTCTCCTTGTCTCTGACTAACTTCTGTTGTTTAAAAAAAAATTGCATACAGAATTAAAATTATGATTCATCACCTCAGTGTGATTGAGTAAATTCTGAAATTTAAAATAATTTTACATAAAGAATTGAAATTATGATCCATCGTCTCTTTGTCACTGAATAAATTCCGAAGTTTGAAAGGCAAAAAATGGAGAATTACATTTACATATTTTCATCATCTCATTGTCTCTGAGTAATCTCTTTAATTTGAAAATAATACTAAATGAAGAATAAATTTTATGATTAATCATGTCAATCTTTCAGGTTTTTCTGAAAAATATCGTTAAATTAAAATTATATTTAGAATTACAATTCATGGCCCAATTAACTGTTAATATCTTCATTACTGTGAATTAAGTATGAAGTATGATTATTACATTTATTTTATATGCAATTAAGAAAGTGAAGTAGCGATAATGAAGGGCTGGTTGTAAAAGGAATGGTGTGAAAACTGAGATTCTCGTAGGAGATTTGCTTCACAGCCGTTACACTGTATGCAACTTGTTATCCTCGGGATCCTCGCGGTTATCATATTGGCCACTGAATCCGAGATTCGCAGGTTCAAACTCGGCCGACAACTATGGATAAAATTCTTAGCAGGGCTTCCTCCAGGAGAGAAATAGTTGGAGGATCCGTGTCGTAGATACAATGCAAATAGAAGAACCCTGTGAGGGCGCGCGGTTAAGGCGTAACGCTGCAACCCGGAAGTTCGTTGGTTCGATTTTCGATGGGGTATCTAATCCTTCCGGCAACACTATGGTTGATCCTGGGGTTTATTCAGTCTCTAACAGAAATGACTAGCCTATATCAGGACATTTTCCTTGGGGTTAAAGGTAGCGGACACGTAGAACTGACATCCTCATTATCATTAATTCAGATTTCCTTATCCTCCCGCCAACCTCTGAGCCGATTTGGCCTGTAATGAGATCACTTTACCTCACCTTTTACCATTTGTCGCTGATAGAGGGCTCCAGGTAATTTTTTTTTTCGCAAATAACCTCTGCAGTTGGAAGCACCCTTAATGTGAGATCAGAGATCAAGTTTTGAAAATAAATAAATAAATAAAATAAAATCAAAATTTGTTTTTTGTCCCAAATAATTATTGGGACTTTTCTGCATAATTTGCTATATAGACCTACATTATTGAAAATTTCTAGTAATACCTACATTTTACGTGTGAAACTACTTTCTTTCTCTCACCCCCACTTTTGCACGTAAATATAAATATATCTTAAAACTGTTTGGTAGCCACCGGCGTGACTCTGTCGTCTAAGAGCTTGGCTGCCGACCCTAGGTTGCGCTCGATCATGGGTTCGATTCCCACTTGGGCTGATTACCTGGTTGGGCTTTTTCCGAAGTTTTCTTCAACCGTAAGGCAAATGTCAGGTAATCCATGGCGAATACTCGGTCTCATCTCGCCGAATATCTCGCTATCACCAAACCAATCGACGCTAAATAACCTAGTAGTTGATACAGAGTAGTTAAAAACCAAATAAAAAAGACTATTTGGTATAAAATATTTTTGTTTGGCCTGTTTTGTAGCTGAATTATTTTTTCTTAAGCTTAGCCATTGTTTATGGCTGCAATAGGTGATTTTGTTGTGAATTTTCCACGCAAGTTTATTGTTAAGTGTTTTTGAAAATGTAAGTTTTTCTATTGTTTACTTTGTCGCTCATTTCCTCGAAGTTAAAAATTCACAACATAATATATGTACAGTAGTCTACCTTTTTCTCAGAAACTAAGATAGCTAGGAGCATGACATTTTTAGTGCTTATCTACAGTATTTGTCCCGCGCCGTGGCGTCGAGGTCTAAGGCATCCCGGCTAGGACTCGCGTTACGGAATGTGCGCTGGTTCGATTCCTCATGGGGGAAGAAATTTTCTCATGAAATTTCGGCCTGTGTATGGGATCGGTGCCGACCCAGCATCGTGATGCACTTGGGGAGTTACGATAGGTAGCGAAATCCGGTTGCGAATACCAGCTATAACGGCTGGGGGGATCATCGTGCTAACCACACGATACTTCCAGTCTGGTTGGATGATCGTCCACCTCTGCTTCGGCATGTGGGCGTGAGGCCAGCAGCCGGCTGGTCGGTCTAGGCCCTTCACGGGCTGTAGCGCCACGGATTATTATTATTATTATTATTATTATTATTATTATTATTATTATTACTATTATTATTACTATTATTATAATCTTCAGTATTTAATTAATTGTTGAGGTCTAGTTTTAGGTCATTTTGGATGGAAGCTTTGTATGCATGAATATTAATGTAATATTATTTTTTTTAAGTAGTCGATTACAAAGAATGTAATAAACTTACTAGTTTCACAAAGTAGGCCTACACTTTCTAAACAAGAGCTCAGCACTTTTAAGACAATAAAGAATAAACAGTAAAATTTTCATATAGATATTTACATCTATAATACTTTCTGAGAGTTATTCGTTCATAGTTTTCTGCCCAAGGTCAGGTCCTTCTCTACAAACTCATCATTCTCAAATCTTTCCACATACGATCCATGTAGATAAGCTAAAGGTACTTGAATATGATTACTTTAACATTAGTAGGCCTAATATAGCCTACTGTAGGACTCTGATCTCACCTTTTTTTTTTCTTTTTTTTTTTTCGTTGTTGGCAACTCTATAGCATCTATTAGATGCTTTATGGTTGTGCTAACAGATGGAGTTACTTGTCAACAATGTGACGCTGTAACGTATGTTCAGGTTACTGCCCAGCGACAGTCCTGATATATTTTTTTTAAATATATTTGTGATGATTGGTTACTTAATATTAACCCGACACACCCACAATCACACTCACACTCATACAAATTTCCAGACTCTAGACACCCAGGGAATTCCTCTTCTTCAAGAAAAATTCACCGAGAGCCGAATCGAACCCGGGACCTCCTGATATGGAAGCCAGCATGCTGACCAACAGGCCACGGATGCAGTCTAATGATCTCACCTTAAATGAAATTACTACTACTACTACTACTACTACTACTACTACTACTACTACTACTACTACTACTACTATTACTGCTACTGCTGCTACTTTCCGCATAACGCATGTCAATTTTCTGTGGTGAGATCGCCGTCAAATTAAATTTAGAATTTTATAAGCCAAAGCAGTAGCATTTAAGAGTATAGTAAAATAATTCCAGTAATTATGTGTACAGTCAGTGACGGAAGAAACTGGAACATTTGAAGAAAACTTTGCAATCATCGTCTTGGCACAATTCCCGAGGAGTGCTGAGGATCGAACTCCAATTCCTACAGCAAGAAGCAGTTAGCTAAGCGACTGATTTGAAAGGGACTTCTTGGAAAGTTTAATAAACACAAAAGGGTATGAAATAAGTTGTAAATAGATGTGGAAATATATCTCGAAGAGTTAATACGGATCAAAATGATTTAGAAGTACCGCGCCGAGAAGTTCTGAGTAGACTATTGACCGCGGCGAGGAGGTCGGCACGTCTTGGAGTCAGCGAAGCGGCACATGAGATGGATGGATGTGACAGATATGGAGCTACGACCGTGGGATGCTGCTGCTGCATGTGCAGGTTTTACGATCTGGAGGAGCGGTCGGCCGTGAGTGTCACCGTTCGTCGAGGCGGAAGCTTTTCTCGAGGTTCCTCACACCCCATCGCCACCTACCCTCCTTCCTTTTCTTTGCTTGGGAAACGTAACAGCCGGTGTTGACCGCATGGAATATAACATGGACGACCTGGCTAGCAACTTTACGCGTTATGTCACATCCACAAACACCTTCTTACAACCTAGTGTCTCAACATCTGCTTCCACTACGGTGGAATCAAGTTCGACGAGTGGTTATGCCGAAAGATGGCGTCTCTGCAGCGTAATGACAATGTCAATTCTTTATTTAACGCCCCTTTCCAACCACAAATGTCATTCAGAGGAGAACAGTTGATATTGTCGAAATAATTAATGAATTGGGAGAAAACATGTTCAGAGAAAACCTACCAGAAAGGAGCTTTGTGTGTCACAATTTTCACAGGATCTACACGAGATTAAATATCATTTTATGATTCCTTATATTTAAAATCTGTAATTACTATTTCTTTTCAGAAATTATGAAAATATGAATTGTAAGTTAAATTCTTTCCTTAACTTTCTGTTAACTACAAACACACTTGACACACAATTTAAATAATGAATAGCAATGATGATTCCTTCGTGATTGAAATATTTTAGAGCAACAGTACTTTTTATACACTTATGTATGTTATTAAGTTCATGTTATGTTTGTAAAAATGCTAGGGTAACAAATAAATTTTACAATATTTAATTCTATAACTTGATTACAACATTGTGAGTGTAACAGTCTTATATTCGCGTTAGTTTAGATCCATATAGTATAATTTCAACAATAATAGAGTAACAAATAAATCTTATACTTAAAATAGTTAAATTCCGTACTTTGATTACAACAATGTGAGAGTGGAGAGGAAGCAAATACAAAGGCCTATTGTTAAAAGCTCGTTTTATCAAGCAATGCATCAGTAAAGCAGAGGTATTCATATACTATGTTTGTACGATTACTGAGAGGACCCATTAAATTAGCAATTATTACCATGGTAAAGAATCTAAACATTTCACTGTATCTAATTCAGGAGCATTTACTGAACTTAACCATACACATACATTGTGATGCATCTCGTCGTTTTGCAATGTTTACAGTGATATGTTGTTATGAATGTAAACCAGCAGACCTGCAGTAAGTGCTCCCGCGACCCCCGCAGCCCTCTGTATAAAGCTCGCGAACAACAAAATGCTGTAGTTAACTATTCATGAGCTGTCGTTCAGTGTGGCGTATGTATTCGTTGTGTTTGGTTTGCGGCTGATCTGCAATTTAGCAGGTCCACACAATCATTAATCAGTGAGGCCGGCGCGTGATGGCATGTACAAAAGAGGTGATGATACCCCCAACTCTATTGTGTGCAGGTTTTCATTCTGTCATTTACACTCGAGCCGCCTGCATTTCGGTATCGAGTTTTTTTTATAATCCTCGATTTCATAATGGGAATAGGCCATCGTACGCTGTAAAAAGTGCTACACTCTGCCAGTTAATGCGTTATTGCCGAGAATTCATGCTTTCAGGAACTTGTTCGCAGAAGTGTGGACTAATAATTTATATGTGACAAGTTTTTGTAAGATATTAGGCCTATCTTATAAACAGAAGGGCTTTGGATTGAGTTTTTTCATTGTAATCGAAAAGAATAAAAATGAACTTCACCATGACATCTCGTCTTCTAATGCAAAACATGACTGGATGGAGATGTTGCAAATGATTAAAAGCACGTGACTAACCAAAATCTGGGATCAGAGAAAGAGAGATTATTAAGGAACGAATAAAAAAAAATAAGTACAAGACAACAATTACAATTGGGAAGGGGGCAAAGCACTTTCTGTCCCTCAAATTATGAAGCCAAGGGCATCGCCCCCACCCAAAACTTAGATAAGTTTATTATTATTATTATTATTATTACTATTATTATTATTACTTATGCATTGAATTAATTATAGATCTCGATGAGTGGAAGAGAAGGCCTCAAGGCCTTAACTGTAACAAGTAAAATAAAATCTATTATTATTATTATTATTATTATCATGGGATATTTTATTTTAGATTGTGTATATTGTGAATTTTATTTCAACTCGACAATGGAATTTTATTCTTCCAACAATAATTCCTTTCTACAATTCACTTTAAACGCTCTCGTCAAAAATAGGTTTTTCACTCAACACAGGATTCGTTATAGCACTCCACTGACGGCAATGACAATTTACTTGGACTATTACGAACAACAATGAACTGTTAATCTTAACTAATATTTACAAAGCACTATTTACAAATCAGAACTATCAGTTCACAGTTCTTCTAGCTCAGTCACTCGAGTTCACAGTATCTCGAACCACAGACCTTCAGAGACAGTTCACTGTACTCGAACTCAGGTCCCTCCAACTGCGGTCCACTGCACTCGAACTCAGGTCCCTCCAACTGCGGTCCACTGCACTCGAACTCAGGCCTTCGGATGCTGATACAGTTGCGGACGCACACTCTAGTCGAACTCCGGTACACAAGACTGGCTTGCTTGCTCTGGCTTTCTCACTGACTGGCTGACTAATCAACTGAAAACTGCTCGAGTTCGCTGGCGTTTCTTCTTTTATAATCACAGTGACGTAGCCTCGAAAGTTCGACGCGTCTCCAGAGATTGCACTCCAGAAAAATCCAGAGCCCTCTCCTCTCTACCAGCACCAGATGCGCGCGCACTCTCGTCGCGTTGACGTAATACACCCCCTCTCTTCTCTCCGCCGCGCGCCGTCCCAAAGTGCTCCGCGCGATCTTCTCTCTTGCGGGACGCTGGTCGTGAGTTCGAATCTCACGTCGCTGTCACAATATAATAAGCAGCTGACATGGTATGGCCAATATGGACATATTAGAAAGATGGATGACGATCGGCTCCCCAAACAAATTTTAGATTTGATACCACTCAGAAATAGGAGAAGAGGAAGACTAGTTACATGAATGAAAGGAATAATTGCAGATGCAATAACAATGAAGGGCTTAGAAGAAGGAGACTGGGAGGACAGAGAAGAATGGCGAAAAAGAATTTGGGCACAGAAAGATGCTTGGTCATATGAAAACCTCTTCTTATACATTATTATTGTTGCTATTGTTATTTAGTCAACTGTCCGAAGACAGGTCTGAACCTCACAAGTGATATAACAAGGCATCACTTATGAGGAAACTAGGCCAGGAGATAATGCGGTAGAGTGGTCAGTTCCTTCCCCCCTCCTTGCATAAATCGCCGATTAGCTACATATTACACTAATCAGACTTCAGATGCATACAAACAATTGTACTTTCACTGACACATATCAAGCGAGATGTGGGTCTACTGCCTTATAACGGATGTACACATCAGCCAGAACCTCAATTAGAGTATTATTATTATTATTATTATTATTATTATTATTATTATTATTATTATTATTATTATTATTATTATCACCATCATCGTCATCATCATCGCTCCTCCAATTAATTTCAAGAGAGTTTCCTCATGTTAAAAAAATCGGGATAGGCTGTATCGGAGACACATCCACAAATTTTATACGTGAATACGTCTCTTAGGATGGAATGTTGTATATGTGAGATATAGATGAGGAGGCGAGACCCGGCATGTGAGCTGTGCGATAGGAGAAAGAATGAGCTATCAGAAAGGGGAATTGTTTCATGATGGTTAATATTATACGAATCTACGGACACGGACGTTCATCTCAGACTGAAACCTATCTTCCCCGTCCATATTCATTAATGATATAGTCACGGTACATGATAAGGTCACAGGACAAGTCTTTTCTCCTCTACTATATGTTGTTTATACGCCCACTCCCATTTGCGTTGGATATGCCTCGACATTGTAAATTTTCTCTCTCGGATTCAACTTCAATCGCGAATTTTGCTAATTTAATTTTCATTTATTCATTCATAGTGTTCTGCCCAAGGACAGGTCTTTCACTGCAAATCCAGGATTCTCCAGTCTTTCCTATATTTTATGCCTTCTTCGTAGTCTTCGCATATGATCCATATAGGCTCTCTTAATGTCGTTATTATTTGATATAGGCTATTCTTCTGCCTCGAACTCTTCTCCCGTTCACCATTCCTTCCAGTGCATCCTCAGTTAGTGACCCAGCCAATTCCCCTTCCTCTTCCTGATCAGTTTCAGCATTATTCTTTGCAACACAGCTTCGTTTCTTTTCCTGTCTGTCCATTTCACACACTCCATTCTTCTCTATATCCACATTTCAAATGCTTCTAGTCGCTTCTCTTCACTTCATCGTAATATCCATATTTCTGTCCCCATACAACTCTACACAAAGCACTTCACTAGTCTTTTCTTTAGTTCTTTTTCCGCAGGTCCACAGAAGATGCTCCTTTTTTTATTAAAAGCTTCCTCTGCTATTGCTATCCTCCTTTGACTTTCTGGCAGCAGCTTCTGTTACTGCTTATAGTACACCCCAAGTATTTGAAGTTATCCACTTGCTCTACTGTCTCATTTCGAATTCGCAAGTTTAAAACTTCTTTACTTTTCTTCCTATGACCATGGTCTTCGTCTTGTTTGCATTTATATTCATTTAGCTTGTCGAATGCAAATTGTTGCTGTAGCATGTTTCTTTACGGATCGTTTGACACTACTGTGAACGTTTTATCGCTTCGAATACTGGAGTTACACTGCCTCGGTTGCCGTGTGACCCGCCAATTCGTGCAACTTCCCCTCCCGCGTAGCGCTAGATAACGTCATCCGTTTCAATTCAAGGTCACGTTGGATACATTGGTCCTTCGTATGTCGATCGCCGTTTACTTCATTGGAATATGTCGTGTATTATCGCTTAGTCCTACTTAGGAGAAGACTAACGAAAGGAATGTGATCTCTTTGACTATGGCGAACAGTATCGGTCATATCAAGCGGAAATAATAATACGGAATTAACAGTTCAATTAACAGTGTTTTCGATTGCATTTTCGCCTAATATGAGTTAACAAATTCTTATTAATGTTAAACATTTTTATAATAAATAATTAAATTTATTACGAAATTTAAAAGTAACCATTGTCAATGAATATTCAGTTTCAGTTTTTTTTTATTTTTTTAATGATTGTAATCGCGGATGTGTGCTTGTTAAGTGTCCAGTGGATTGCGATGTAACTATTAATGGATATTTAATAAATTCTTAACCAAGAAAATACAACTGCAATGAATGGAAACAGAATGATAAATTGGGTTGTATGAGTGGTAGTGACAGTGAAACTAGTAACTTATATTCATCATTGCTGCAAGGATAAACGACGGATGAATAAAGCAGTGAAAAGGGAAAGTTAGTCAAACGTCTTGAGTTAAGCAGTTTTCGTGAGTATTAAGTCTAGATGAAAAATCAAAGGATGTTTTTTTCTGTAAAATATGTAAGGAATTTTTTTGACAGAGCAAATAAAGTTTCCTCGGGCTTTTATGCAGACTCCTGCCTTCCCTCTCCAAAATTTCAAAGAAGTCGACGCCTATGAGCAATTATATAAAAAATAAATGAAAAGTGGACCAAAACTGATTAGGCCTATAAGCCATTGTTTTATATTTTAATTTGAGATTTTAGAATTACGTGTAAGCTTATTATTTTGTTATCTTATTAAAAATAAAATTGATTTCTGCAACTTATCTTCAATATCTTGGATTATAACTTTATCATCAGCATATAAAATTTAGTTCAAGAAAGTGTTATTTAAAAAATAGCTATTCTTGGATCAACATAAGATTGCCATGTCCTAATCACGTCGCCAATATAAATACTATAGGCTATTAAAAAGTGTAAGTAAGATAGAGTATATTAGCTCTATTTTCTCCTTTGTTAGTGGGAATATCTTCTGTCAGTTTTCCTCCTATGACTAATCGTATAATGTTTTCTTCATAAAGGGACTCTATGGCTACTACAAGGTGTTTAGGTATACTCATTATAAAAGAATACTTTCTCTCTATCGAATGTTATCGAAGGCTTTTTTTTCCAGATCTACTAAGGCTAAATGTGTTTCGCACTTTAAGCGTAAAAAAAAAAAAGAAACATCACTCACGTTCACTTTTATATTGGGTGTAATTGCAGAGTTTTAAAATAAAAATGTTTTCGGAATATGTATGATAAGACTTTCTTGTGTTAAATTTTAATGTACCTTGTTTACAGTGATACAGTGTTAAAAGTTGTGTAATCAAGATGTATAAAAATGTTTGTTCTGAGTGATATGGCAAGCATAATATGAGTGATACATTAGCTAGTAGGGCCTACTTTCGATTGGAAAGTTGGGTCTTACGCTGTGAATCAAGTGGTAACAACTGGCTGTGAGTCGTCGACCCCGTCTAGTGGTTACCGTACATGCCACTGGAGCCAACATTAGTGAATTCAAATCCAAAGAAGGACTATAGATTATTAGGGGCTGATTCCACCAAATATGTTTAACTTTAATTGTTACTTAAAGTATTTTTAATTGACACTTAAAGGGACAATGCATTTCACCAACACAAATTTGACTTTAAGCTCTCATTAACTTACATTTAAGTTAATTGGTCAATATTTTGTCATTTAAATAATTAATCCTGCATTAACGACAATAGTTTTCATCATGGCGAGGAGAATGATGGCATTGATATTTGAAAATGATTATTTCTTACCAGACGGGCGAAGGTAATTTCCGAAAGAGAAGATTATTTTAATACAAAGGATGGAAAATATTTGCAAATGCGGTTTAAGCTAAGCAAAATATAATCTTTGTATATTTTGAATAGTACAGAAAGTAATGTAGAATTTCCAACTGATAGTTAAGTACTTCATAATATTACTTAAATGATACATTTATTGAAGAAACTACATCTCGCCAAAATATTGTAAAAAATTGTAGAAAATTGTAAAAACTGTAAAAATTGTAAAAATGTGTAAAAATGTAATTGTAATATTGTAAAATTTTGACTTGTTCCACATCTTAAAGCTTCATTGCTCATGTAAGACCTATGGAATATAATAAATGAAATGAAATGAAAAATAATCAATCTTCAGTTGTCTAAAATACGAAAACTAAAGTAATATGGATAAAATATTTATTATGTAAGTCTAGTATTACATTTGAAGGCACTGGAATAGCGCAAATACATGAAGTCTTTCCATTTTGCTTGTTGCATGATATTTCCTTGTATCTACTTTCATATTATTCCGTTTTGTCTTCAATATTGCCGAAGACATTGGGGTGATGTTTTTTTTTTTTTGCATTGAAATTTATTTCTGCTTATTTCCAACCTTTCTTCTTTTCTTCTAAATTCTGCCCATCCATCTTTTTTTGTTTTCAATGATTTTAATATGTTTTGAGGTTACCTCTGTTTATGACTTCATTTTATTGTCGTAATATTATAACAAATGAACTCACTATAAAGGTCACTGCTTACATTAATAAGGCACATGGCCTTAGAAATTACTATTTTACTACAGTCTAGTCTAGTAACTTGTATACAGTCACGAAGCTTGAGGGTACTAGGAACAATAGACTGTGCAGGTACTATTTCGCATTGTCTGTGATGAGGCGATAGTAGCGATCCTAGTGGTTAGCAACTATCTATGGATGCATATTCCCTACGTATTGAGCTTCGTGACTGTATATACTAGACCGTAATTTTACTGTGATTCCGAAGGTCGTGATGACTTCATTGGGAATTAAATGAATAAAATTGACTTTATTTTAAATGCTAATTAGTTTGGTGAAATACATACGAATTAAATATGATTTAACGTCCATATTTAAGTCAAATTACAATTAGTTGATTGTGGATTAGTAACATGTTGGCGAAATCGACCTTAAGTGTGATAAAGTATTCACCATGCATCCTTCGGAAGAGAATTAAAGCCTCGAAGCTAATATCTTATGTTTAAGACGCATTACCTTGGATCACTGTAGCTGTCCTAAGCTAAAAGACAGCGAATAAAAGAGTTTTCGTAAAAGACGAGTATTTTTTCTTGACAAAAATACAACACAAATGGAGTAAAAATTATTATTTTACCGTAGACCAATTGTGTGGTAAACCGGCTTATGGATACATTACCGTGGACCACTATAGCTGTTCTAAGCTAAAAGACAGCGAATAAAATGTTTTCGTAAAAGACGAGTATTTTTTCCCGGACCAAAATAACCCCCTCTACAGGGGTGGCTCAAGTGTACTCGCTTGGTGAGCCAATCCAGGCGAGCTTGTCGTATATACTACTTTTGTGACATGGTTAATAACCTTGTTAAACTTTAATTTAGTCTCAGCACTCTGTTCTTTGTTCATTTTTTTTGCACTATCCGCATAATACTAACATAAATGGTGTAATAATTATTATTTTACCGTGGGCTAATTTTGAGGTAAAAAGCTTTATGGACACATTACTATAGCTATTTCAATTCCATCTTGCACTAAAATAGCGTATGCTAAGACTCCCTTTGTGCTGTTGAATAACGACGCAGGAGCTTCATCTATGACAACGTAAGATATGAAGGTATCATCTAACATTCATGCTGAAAAAGTAATTCTAATCCAAAAAAAAGCTCTTCCTTAGCTTTAACTATGTCATTGGCTTTCCGTTGTACAGTAGTTGCAAAACAACCGGACCGACGGAATAATCAAAGTCCCTGAAATGAGCCACTGCGCATGCCACGCCCGGATTCACAAGTTAGCGAGTAATCTATTGAAATAAGTGTAGTTTCGACTGCTGACGTAGCCCATTTCGAAAGCCATTAGAAAATAAGCTTGTAAAATTCATGTTCTGGGAATAATAAGTTAATTAAGTAATAAAATATCGCTGCAGTCGAAAAGTATTGGGAATAAATTTGAATAAAGAACAAAAAAAAAGTTTCCTTCCCAGGCAGGATTCGAACCACGAAAGTCTTAGTTACCAGTCTATCGTGCTGTCACTGTGAACAAGGCTCTGAAATCAGCTACCAGGGTCGGTCCGGTTTTTTTACCACTAAGTTACTGTACATATCCATTAAATACTAGAATAAAGGTATTGATATAGTTTTATTTAACGTTTATTAAATTGAATATCTCGTCATATTCCCGTAAGTCTATCCTAAATTAATCAAATTTTCGCACTATTATAGGTTATACATTATTTTCTTCGCCTATTTTGTGCATTTTTCGTACGTAGTCTGCCTGCAATTATTTTTTCATTAAATTACACTATTTATTTGATTTTGTATAAAATATAAAAGTAAACATTTAGAAGTTAAGAAGGCAAATGTTATAAACTTCTTTTACATAATATTGATAACAAACGTTAACAGAATATTTTTATGCAGAACTATTGAAGTAAATATCCCTCAGAGTATGTATGCAGCTACAAATCGTGACTAAAGAAATCTGCTGTATGGTTTTAGCGGTGTACTGATAATATATTGCATAAATAAATAACGGATCAGAGGATCGAAAACAATGAAGTGCAGTTTGTTGTGTCATAAATAGAATGGTCATTTCTATCTCGCCACAACCCATTAGCTTGTGTTTTATTTCGCACGCTCTATATTAAAATGTGATACGTAGATTAAAATGTGAACTGAATAATTCAAATCGCTACCTGTCAATCACTCAGAGACGGGAAAAGCCTCTTGCTCGCCTACATGACTCAAACAACGAACTGCCAATTTAATTTCATTCTTCAGTTTTCCATTCTTTTCATCTGATAATAATAACCCAAACTACAGCGTTAGAAAACGGTGTCACCACACTCAAAGAAATTGACGCAGATATAGGGTCTATATCTTATGTAAAATCAGAAATAGACTTTTGAATATTCCATATGTCCTAGAACTTCATATTTCCAACGTTTCGGAATTACGTCATATTCTTTATGCCAACAATAATTTTTTCATTTTTTTTTTTTTTTACTTCCGAATAAATGATTTGTGGTTCTCTTTTATATTATATTTGGCCTATAATATATTTTCATAGGCCTATTATTAATGTGCCTCATTTGACTACAGCAGTTAGTTGTCTCACCTATGTAAGCAATACAAAAATATTATCCTTGCTCATTTTGGAGTGGTCAGACAAAACGAGTACAACAGAGTAGGTGACCCCCTCTGATCATATCTGTATGCTCTGATTATATAATCTGCACCTGGTTCCGAAACGTTGAAAATATTAATTTCCAGGACATGGTGATATGTCCAAAAATCTATTTCTGAACACATTCACTGTGAAACTTGAAAGTCTATATACCAGGTGAATCACCTGCCCCTTATTTACATGAAGTTATGCAATCCCTCATATTCATAGTAAATTCCGTAAGCACAGTATACGTAACCGTAGTTACCATAAATGCAGAAGGTAGTATGTGCCTGTCTTACTAGACTAGGTGATTAAGGCTGTAGCTAATAATGGTTTACGGGTTCGGGTCTTACATTATGTAGGCTATATTAGTCTACTTAATACTCTTCTTTTGATGTAGGACCTCTGAAATATTTCACATATTTCCTTCTCATTGACCCTACGCTAGCAATGTCGTAAATGTACTGCAAAATGAGGCCAATACTTAGGTTATATGTTATAAAACGGTTGTGTTTCCAAAACTAACACCTTATAAAGTTGTTTCATTAATATCAGTATAACTTAACTTATTATAAGTAGTTACTTCACTAGTATTTTAAAAAGAAGGAAATGTCTAATATCGTCTGGTGATGACTTTCTTTGTTAACGAAATAAAAAAAAAGTTGCCTATTTTGAATTAAGGAATTATCCACCCAGAAGGTATAGAAATTTCACAACTAACCTTTCATTCAAATCTCCCAGAAACAGGTACCTCAATTTCATGGGCATGCTATAAAATTCAGAGTTGTATAAACTTAATAGGGGCAAGTGAATTACTCTGTGTATGTAGAATTATTGGGTATATTAAGGGAGCAAAGACATTTATAAGAAATCTAGAGAAATTTTACAAATCTCATGTGATAAAATGTAGGCCTACATTTGTAAGTCAACATTTTATTTGTAATAGCCTATTATTGCGTGCCAGAAATTACGATATTTGCATAATCAGAATCCTTCCTATACAGCACACATTGCTTTAGTCATTTCCATATGTATTAAATTTTTAGTGACGAACAAATATTCTGCGATTATCATTGCTGCAAGTATCGTGTTCGTAAAGGTTTTTATGGGAAAAAATTTAGGAGCTACTAGGGAAAACACGTATCCATTCGGAGATTTTTAACTAAGCTCTTCCTGATATTGTCCGTCTAGAGTATCTAGACTATTGTGACATCAATAGAGATTATAGACCTACAGGAAAATAATTTCAGTAAACTGTAGGCTAAAGTTGCCTATTTCCGTGATACCCCTAATCTCGTGATATATATTTTTTTTAAATTGGATGTCAGTCAAAGCTTTGCCGTTCGACCATAGCGCCAGACATGTTTCTCGAAAGAGTGCATCTTTCGCCTGCTTTTGAGACATCGGTGAACTTCCTAGCAAGATACCCAACCCCATGACATTCAGTGAAAAAACGTATCACGGAATTAGGAGTATCACGAAATTAGGCAACTTTACCATATATCTCAAATAATTATGTCATCTATCAGGAGCTAAATTCGAAAATCACATTAGAAACATTTTAATTGGTTATTTAGGATACATTTTAAACTACAATAATAATAATAATAATAATAATAATAATAATAATAATAATAATAATAATAATAATAATAGACATAGTAATAATCTTTGAATATCCAGCTAATGTAGGTCTGTCTGTTATTTATTATTACTATTATTATTATTATTATTATTATTATTATTATTATTAATAGTAGTAGTAGTAGTAGTATTATAGCAGCAATAATATAAGTAAATAAATTATATATATGCATAATGATCATAATATATCAATAATACTATCATTATAACAGATAAATAGGTTCGCTGTCAGGTAGATATGCGAAGATTCTTTTTTCATAGAAATTGTACAAACGCTGACAGCGGGGTGATGAACTTAGTAGTAGTAGTAATAATAATAATAATAATAATAATAATGTATTTATTATTTATTTATTTATTTATTTATTTATTGATATTTATGTGCTGGACAACAGCCATTGGCCAATAAAAGTCCAGCAAAGTGTTAATAATAATAATAATAATAATAATGATAATAATAATGATAATAATAATAATAATAACTAAATTACGAAGATTCTAAAGCAACTTGGCTTGACAAGTTTGCGAAAGATATTTGTAAAACTGAGAAAACTATCCGATTTGTTTGCTAGAATGATTATGTTTCTCTGTACTCGTATATATAGATGTTAGAATATAGCTTCTAATACTAGTTTATATATTTATAAGAACCTACATGTATTTTATTCTTCACCAAGATATATTTCTTTTGCGACATTCCTATGTTGAACTATATACAATCAATATTGTTGTTGTTATAATAATAATAATAATAATAATAATTATTATTATTATTATTATTATTATTATTATTATTATTATTATTATCATTACTATTATTGATTCGCTTATCGTTTACTTTTCTCGACTTCACCGGTCTCTTTCACCAGCTTTATATATCCGGTTATAGGTCTATAAATCTTCATCTAAGAATGACATAAGTTAATAATAGTAATAATAATATTAATAATAATCATCGATAGAGAATCGCACTTGCTGAAGAGCGAGGAGACACACAGACTATACTGCATGCGAGGCCTGTCCGCGGTTTGGACGTGGCGATGTATGAAGCTCTAATCTACCGCTATGTGGACACACTCGCATGACAATACACCTGCCCACCATGCAGCTAGATAGTCCTCGTCATCAGCGTGTGCCTGCCAGCTCATAAATCATCATGTTTAACACGGCGCCCTGCTAACCCCGTGTTGACATGTTCCAGCCGACCGAACGGCCGACGCCCGCCGCCCGCTCTAAGCTGCTCGCGCGGCCGACCCTCCACCGGATCCGGCTTAACTCCCCTTCTCATGTCAACCGCACGCGTGAATGGGGTTACAGGGTGATGCCCATTGTTAGTAGTAGGAAAAAAAGCGACGCCTCATTGCGGCATGTGAAATTCCAATGAAAGAACTTGCAAGCGCCTCACCTTCAAGTTGCGGCTCTGCGAGAGAAGCACAACATGCATTTTGGATGACTTCGTTACAGGCACCGTACTGGAGCAGAAAACAACGTGCATCTCTTTACTGTAGCATAATAGTAACAATAATAATAATAATAATAATAATAATAATAATAATAATAATAATAATAATAAAGTCTTGGATAAAACGCACAGCCTAACTTGAATTGACTTAACGAAGTCCGACGAAATGTAAATTGGAAAGATGGAAGAAACCTACAGAAATGTATTATTATTATTATTATTATTATTATTATTATTATTATTATTATTATTATTATTATTATTATACTAATGATTGCTCGTAATTTTGGCAGACGATTAAATAGGCCTATAGGCCTATTTCATTTTTTCTATCTTCCGTAATAAAAATGTAGGTAGGCCTATAGGCCTACACATTACACATAGGTTTATATTCCTTTAACAGTGGTGCCTTATTGGTATCACTTGTGAGGTTCAGACCTGTCTTCGGACAGTTGACTAAATAATAATAATAATAATAATAATAATAATAATAATAATAATAATATAATAATAATAATATTTTTAGATGAGCAAGTAACAACGTTAAATACAGAATGAATTGTAACTTACTTGAAGTTAAATTTCTATTAAACAAGATTATAAAGAAATACGGATTAATTATCTCAGAAAAAAAAAATGGATTTTAAGGACCAAAAGATATCAGCCATAAGTTAAACAATTATTTTTGAAAATAACAGGCATAATAAACAATGTGTTCAAACCGCAGAACATTCTAAAGAAAACGACTTTAAAATTATACAATATATTAGCTGTTCCCCTTTTCTTACACGGTAGTGAAACCCGAACAGTGAGAGCAGCAGATGCTTTACGAATTAAGAACAGCAGAAATGAAATACAGTAGAGCAGCGGCCATCAGCACAATGCACCCTCGGGATAGCATCCCTTACTCACAAGTAGTGCAACCGTGGCTACTGGTGGGAATGCAGGATTCCAGTGGCAGGGTTTCGTTCGTGCCTGAAATTACGTCAGCGTTAATAGTTCAATGATGCATATAATGTTCACGTATGCTTTAAAATAAGCATATTTTATATATAAATTAATAAATACTTAGCATGTTCGTTTATAATTCAATACCTTAAAAATAAAGGTATCTTATGAAATTATTGAGGGATCCAGAGAAAGAAGTAGACAAGCCACAAATCCTGATATGTAGAATATTTCCTTATTTCACTGGGATTTTTACCTTTCATCTGAGCCCAAGACTAAATAATATGAAGGATTAGAACCGAAGATAGATAGATCCGAGGAATTGGTACAAACGGTTTTTCTAAAATTTCGTAATTTAATAGCTGCCGAAATTAAATTACTACAAAAATATATACAAGTATCAAATTTATTTTAAAGTTAAAAGTGCCCGAAAAACTACAAGAAAAATTGGAGGTATCAATATGAAATCTTGATTGGTTTGAAGTGAATTGGCTCTTGTGCTAGGGCAGGAAAATGAAAGAAGACAGCAGCTTCAGTCCACATAATAATAATAATAATAATAATAATAATAATAATAATAATAATAATAACAATAACAATAATAATAACAATAATAATAACAATAATAAAAATATATTATTATTATTATTATTATTATTATTATTATTATTATTATTATTAGTTTCTTAACGGCGCTGTATAATCTTCACATTTACCTCGCGTTGGTAGAATGATGATAACGAGACGTTGTTTGGAGAGATGAATCCGAGAATTTGCCATACTCAAATTTACGAGTACATCAGACTCCACTCAAAAAATTCTTTCTGATTTTCACTTCACCAAAAATTGCTTCCAATTTATAAATCCGACTTCACCAAAAATTGCTTCCGTCTTCAAGTCTGATGTTCATTTCCTCCATTAGGCCTACCCCACAGCCGTGATATCCAGGAATTATTACAGGAGTGGTAGGACTTTATACTCCTGGGTCATGAATATAAGTAATATTCTCATCTGTTTGAGTTAAATTTAAAAGAAATAAAATAAAATAATTTTGAAAATAATATTAAAAATGTAATATCAAATAGCCCAGATAATATTCGTAGCCTGTACTTAATTATAACGTGAGAGGACTGATATATATGAGGAGGAAAAGCTGTGAGTTTCACTCTGACAAGAAATATGCCTAATGAATCAATAATAGTAATAATAATCCCCGCAATTTCCGGCGTCAAGTTATATTGAGAGGAGAAAAGTGTAACAACCCTTTAAGAACATGGATTCAACTGGCTACGCCTGATAAAGTAGTATTCAATAAAATTCTAACAGTAACTACAGATTTTATTGATTCACATTTGTGTTATGGGAACAACTAAGACTAAGCGAGTAAACGATAACAGAAAATCTTTGATCTCCAAGTACGGGAACTGACGCGAGAGGTCAACTCACTATCGATCACAAAAAGATATAGTATAGCATCTAAAGACATAGTTAAAACCTGTAAAAACAACAGTAAATGGTATCATGGCTCAGAAGTATAAAGAAAGAATGCATGGACCAACGTCTATGGAGAGAACTTTCTGCTGAAGAAAACCATGAATTCGTGTGCATTGACATTTTTATGATGATGATGATGATGATGATGATGATGATGATGATGATGATGATGACGATGATGATGATGATTTACTTTATATAGGCCTAAATATCTGTATACTGTGTAATCTTGAGAGGTAATTCACTATTCGGAATAGCAGATTGCAATTTTATAATTAAATTTTTCGAGTCGGCGCTACACACAAATTCATCTCTGCGTTGAATTGATGTAATTAATGAACTTATCGCTATTTATATCATACCGATAACATGATAGGAAGAAGAAAAGAAATTGGCTGGGCCGCTAGTTAAGAAACTGCCTATTGAAAATTGCACTGAAAGGAATGGTGAACGGAATAAAAAATTCGGGGCAGAAAAAGATATCAATCGTAGACAACATTAAGATAGGACTATATGGATCTATGCGGAGACAAAAGAAAGGAGCAAAAGAGGGAAGGCTAAAAAATTCTGGGTGTGGGGTGAAAGACCTGCCCTTGGGCAGAAAACTATGAATGAATTATAGAATCTGCGATATTTTAGTATCATCATCTATATATTGGCTTCATGGTCTGGTCCGATTCTGCATTCCACCGCCTTCTTTGTCTACCTCGGGTTCTTTTCCCGATAGGAAAATAACTCAAAGCACGTTTAGGGATACCATATTCAGATATATTCATCTTGTTTTATAGTGTTAAATTTGATAATTTCCCTATATCTTCAGCTCTGTTGTGATCTCTAAATGTGCACCCTTTAATTTATTACTCTCAAAAACTTCGTTTCGAATGTTTTCGTTCTTTTTCTTATTTGAAGACCTACATTCTATGTAGAAAAAGTGTTACTGCTACATTGTTTCTTTGCTGCTTATACTATTTTTAGTGTTCTTCGGATTATAACGCACATATTCTGGATACGCGAAAACTTATATTCTACATAGTTATATAATCATAATACTTGGTTCCTAAATAAATGAAATGTGAAATTTGCTTCAATATTGTATTATCAACAATTATTTTAGGTCGAATTTGGTGTTTTCCTCATGAAAGCTATAATCTCAATTTTATTAATTCGTATTTTACAATTATATTTTTTTATATCATTAAGTTTTATGTACTGTATACTGTACTGTATATTATAATATTATTATATTATCTATTGAAGCTCATCACATAGTTTGGCAATAAGTGCATGATCGTCAGCATACAGGCCTAATATTTTATTCACAAAGTAATCTCGCAATATATATATATATATATATATATATATATATATATGTCTCTTGTGGCACGTTGATCCCATTCGGAAAACATTTTGCCCATACAAATATTAAATAGTGTTGTTCACAACCTACATCCTGTCTGACTTCTTGATTTGTAATAAAATGTAATTTTTTGCAAATTTTATATTCAATATCGACACAAATTAATGTGTCTTATTTCTCTTCTTATATACGCTCTTTCCCATCCTCCTCTACCTGATTCCTCTCCACGTTCTTATTATTTTTTCTGCACTTGGTTAGAGGCTTGTTGGATTTTCTTAAATTTCCTATTGAATCGAGTCAATTCATCTTTATTCTCCTCAAAAAATTTATTTGTATTTAACCCTCCATATTAAAATTATATATGAAATCTACGATCATGTGCTTTTTTCAATTTAAATTTCTGTTCCTTCTTAATCCAGTTCTTGCGTTGTTGATATTGGCCTGGAGCCGCAGGTTCTGGAGGAAGTATGGCCGCTCAACGTGGCCATAGTATAAGGAAAGTTCCGAAATTGCTAGAAATTTTCCCAGTTGAAGCTATTAACATTCAGTGAGCTTTAATAGAGCCTACTCTTAATATTACAACGGAACCATACTCTATTACCCTATATCCCACGATATAAACATTACATTACCGGCACAAGTCATATGCTCGGCAACGTAACCTACTGCTGAATCCTGGGGAAGAAACGAATTGCGTGAATCAAAATACGACTTAAACTAATCGTTATTTTAAACACGCCCACTATTCGAAAATTGGGAAAATATGAAACAAAATGAGAAAATTGTTATAAACACAGTTAAATAAAGTAAAACCCATTGACTTATGCGTTATCAGAGGAATTCCGAAAATCTCGCTCGCCCGTTCACTAGATTATATTACAAATTTAAGTAAACTAAATAACAGAGGATTAACATCAGATACTTAACTTCTGTTTTTCTTTTTCTGAATTAAAACAAATAACTGTTGCTGTTTCATGATCAGTTTATTGGATTTATTTGAGAGCAAGTAACGCATTCTTTTCTCACTCAGTGTTTTTGAAGTTAATGATAAAACACTTAATTACTTATGGATTTTAAGGAACCCGGAGGTTCATTGCCGCCATCACATAAGTCCGCCATTGGTCCCTATCCTGTGCAAGATTAATCCAGTCTCTATAATCATATCCTACCTCCCTCAAATCCATTTTAATATTATCCTCCCATCTACGTCTCGACCTCCCCTCCGGTCTCCCAACTAACACTCTATATGCATTTCTGGATTCGCTCATATGTGCCACATGCCCTGCCCATCTCAAACGTCTGAATTTAATGTTCCTAATTATGTCAGGTGAAGAATACAATGCGTGCAATTCTGCGTTAAGTAACTTTCTCCATTCTCCTATAACTTCATCCCTCTTAGCCCTAAATATTTTCCTAAGAACCTTATTCTCAAACACCCTTAATCTCTGTTTCTCTATCAAAGTGAGAGTCCAAGTTTCACAACCATACAGAACAACCAGTAATATAACTGTTTTATAAATTCTAACTTACAGACTTTTTGACAGCAGACTAGATGATAAAAGCTTCTCAACCGAATAATAACAGGGTTTTCCCATATTTATTCTGCGTTTAATTTCCTCCCGAGTTTCATTATATTTGTTACTGTTGCTCTAAGATATTTGAATTTTTCCACATCTTCGAAGGATAAATCTCCAATTTTTATGTTTCCATTTCGTACAATATTCTGGTCACGAGACATAATTATATACGTTGTCTTTTCGGGATTTACTTCCAAACTTATCTCTTTACTTTCTCCAAGTAAAATTTCCGTGTTTTCCCTAATCGTTTGTGGATTTTCTCCTAACATATTCACGTCATCTGCATAGACAAGAAGCTGATGTAACCCGTTCAATTCCAAACCCTCTCTGTTATCCTGAACTTTTCTAATGGCATATTCTAGAGCGAAGTTAAAAAGTAAAGGTGATAGTGCATCTCCTTGCTTTATCCTACAGTGAATTGGAAAAGCATCAGATAGAAACTGGGCTATACGGACTGTGCTGTAGGCTACGTTTTACTGAGACATATTTTAATTAATAGAATTAGTTTCTTTGGAATAAGAAATTCAATAAGAATATTATATAAAACTTCTCTCTTAACTGAGTCATATGCCTTTTGGAAATCTTTGAATAACTGATGTACTGTACCATTACACTCCCATTTTTCCTCCAATATCTGTCGAATACAAAAACTTTGAGCAGTAGTCGATCTATTACGCCTAAAACCTCACTGTCGCAATAATTTCATCTACATATGGAGTTAATCTTCTCAAAAGAATGTTGGGTCGGCCTGGGTAGCGTAGTTGATATAGCGCTGGTCTTCTGTGCTCGAGGTTGCGTGTTCGATCCCGGCTCAGGTCGATGGCATTTAGGTGTGTTTAAATGGTACAGGCTCATGTCAGTAGATTTACTGGCATGCAAAAAACTCCTGCGGGATAAAATTCCGGCACACCGGCGACACTGATATAGTCTCTGCAGTTGCGAGCGTCGTTAAATAAAAACCATATTTAAAAAAAAAAAAAAGAATATTAAACAAAATTTTTACGACGTCAACAGAAGTAATATTTCTCGAAAGTTACTACAGTTAGTACAGTACCGCTTCTTAAAAATAGGTACAATTATGAACTCTTTCCATTGTTCTGGTACAATTTTCTTTTCCTAAATAGCAAGTACAAGCATATAATTTTTGCTAGAGAATGTGCTTCCACCCTCTTGTATTAATTTTGCTCGAATTTGATCTATACCTGGAGACTTGTACTTTTTCGGATTTTCTATTGCAATTTCGACTTCAGAAAGTGTGGGTTCGGGTATAAATGGCTCAGCAGTTTGTATTTGAATTTCGTCCCGATCATTTCTATTTGACCTATGTAGGCCTACATAAAGCACATTCATAATAATTTTAATGGAGGATGAATAAAACCTAATATTTATGATGCACGATTCTTTAATGGAAAACTTTGACTCGCCTAGGACTCAACATCTTAAGTTCACCCACTGATTGTTGAAGAGTTTAACATTGCATTCTTGCACAGTATCACGACTTATAACTCTATACATTATTTGTAATTTTATCTTTGTTATACTTCACTTTTTTGGTTTCATTATTTTTACTTGTTTTCTCTTGAACTCCTTCACATTTTATGTAGTCTATGTGATAAATTTATTTTTTTCTTGAATTTTTGCTATTTTGAATTACACTGCTTATGCATCCGAATGTTTTCATCATTATCATCAATAGCAAGGAATTATGTTACTTGAATGTTACATTTCGAAAGGAAGTTTATGAATTGATTTTTAGATCGCATTATTGATCATCCTCTTATTTGCAGTCCTTGCACTCGCACATACCTTAAATAACTTTAGCTATGTATGTTTGATTCTATTCTACGTATAGGGGCGATGATGTAGTGATTAGAAAAATAAACTTCGTGTAATAAAATATAAACTTATAATTCCACTTGATGTCATTATTTGTGACATAGGCGTAGTAAGTGTCACAGTACAACGATGATGCGTAGAAATTCGCATTTCTGTGCCCAGACACATTACAAACAAGCACTCGGTCTGAACTGCAGCGTTCAGTCTAGTGATGCTTATGATTAGGTTTTCTCCGGAGCAGTTGTTTGCGCGCTTTCAATCGGAGACCTCCGGTTACCTCCGATTGATGTCGCGCAGGTTGTATAGGGGAGAGTCGGGTAGTATCGGACATCGGGTAGTATCGGACAGTGCGTTTTTTTCATCTACCACCATATGGTAGTATCTGAATGACATGGTTACGTTTCTCTATGCGACATCACAGAAACGTAACCATGTCAATCAGGTACTATCATCGTGTGGTAGATGAAAGAAACTCACTGTCCGATATTACCCGATGTCCGATACTACCCGACTCTCCCCTATGTGCTGTGGTGAAGACATGCACTTTCCGCTGAGCATTCCTTTAATCGGATCAGGTAGTGATTCGAGTCCGCTGACGTCCGCGTATCTTTTAAAATAAGTTGTAATTTGTTGTTGTTTATTCTCTCGTTTATGTAAATCTCTCTCTCTTTCTTCGGCTCTTTTTTTTTTCTTGTTTTGCTTGAAGTGCTACGTTAGCTGACAGATTTTTTTCTAGTTTTAAAATTCATAGTAGATGTGGAAAGGCGTATTAGTTTTATGTCATTGATCAAATTAATAACATTCAATCTAACTGCAAAACTAACGCAGAAGTAAAGCTTTTCAATAGCTAATGTAAACATGTATACTGTAGTTCTCCTAGAAACTCTCGTTTAATCGCAAACAGTGTTTGTCAATTATTATTCTAATCGGTTTAGTTTAACGTAAAATATATTGAGGGAGCTTCAGAATGGAACAAAAGAAACGTGGGCTATCAATGGGTTAAAATTTACTGTCCAACATAATTTATTCAGATTCTTCACCGGACAGGATTGTGATTATTGTGTTAAAGGGTGTCAGTATTTGAACTGCCTCTTCTAAAACGCGCCACTCTTTCTCTGTAATAAAAATATAAGCGGATATCAACTTAAGAATAATTGTAATTATATTATTACCACATGTTTCTTTAGTTTCATTCAGAAACTCAATATTTTAATCCAAATAGTAAAATATAACTCAAGTTGTCTAAACAGCAAAATATAACTCAAGTCGTTTTTAAATATTTCATATGTTTTTTATTGCCTCAAAAGTTACATTTTAGAGAAATTTCAAGACTTTTTCCTATACTGTGGGCCTTTGGGAACAATAGCACTTAAACAATTTAAAAAGAAATCGTATCAAATGTTTTGCGTAATTGTTTTCATCAAGTTCGCGTTTGTGCGATCGCTTCAAATGGTCTAACGCATTCGAAGTTCCACCATCCTTAGAGTAAATTCGCCAACAAAGTTTACAGTGTGCGACTTTATTATTACCTTCAACTAAATTAAAGAATTTCCATGCGACGGATATCCGATTTTGTGCCATTTTATTCCACTCACAACTACAGTCAGTCCGTACGCGCCGTCGTCCTTGAGCTAACTGTCGCTTCGCTCCAAACCACCGCATCCCTCCGTATGTCCCATGTTCCACCTACGGTAGTACCGGAGATCACCGATGGAGAGCTTTATTCGTAATCTCCGATTCCTCCGCGGTAGTAGTCACTCCGATGAGCAGCACTGGTTCAGTCCCTTAACTGCAGTAGGTTTGTCAGACTTACTAATGACAGGAAATAACAAAACGTGTTAATATTTCTATTTAATTTGCAAGAAGCCCGTCCATTTTATTTGAAAACTGCAAAGGGACAAATCATTTCTTTTCAGTT
Organism: Periplaneta americana; assembly: GCF_040183065.1. Lineage (NCBI taxonomy): Eukaryota > Metazoa > Arthropoda > Insecta > Blattodea > Blattidae > Periplaneta > Periplaneta americana. The sequence goes on from NC_091128.1 coordinate 106,844,349, forward strand.
TCTCTAACGATAAGAGTAAAAATCAAAATTGTACGGATAATACTTATCGAGTAAAACAGCGTTAATCTTTATGGATTTTTTGTACTAAAAAGAAGTTTTCATTTGGGACTAATATGGTTTTAAAATTTCTTGTTGTGCTCTATACCTACAAGAAATACAGTAAGATGTTAAAATCTGTTACTTCCACTATGTTTAATTATATCGCCTCTGTACATTAAAATGGACGTTAAATAAAAGATAAAACTGTAATTATTGATCATGTCATATTCTCTGAATTGCATGTAGGCCTATAGTTTGACAATACTATAAAGTAGCATTGCAATTATTGTAATTACTTCTAATAATGGAAGATTAAGAAGACCGTTAAAGAACTACTTATTTTCGACAATTCAGTAAATGTAAACCTTGCAAAACTACGAAAGTAGCTTAAGTGCGTAGCTCGTAATTGAAATTGACGCAATCGAATCTTAGTCAGCTAACTGTTTTTCAGTCAAAGAGCCAGTATTCATTTCCCAGCTGGTCCCAGTGATATCGATCATTGATGAACCAACTGTGTGATGGATTATTTCTGATGCTTCGATTCCCTTCCGATTTGCTCTCTAGTATTAGTTCATTATCTCTAAGAAATGAAAGATTATTACTGAAATCCAATTTCTAAGTTCAGGAGGCCATTTCTTTTGCAACTGAAGCCAAATTTTTGTTTGTGTTTGCATTGTGCGTCCCTACGTCCGAGACAAATCGCCTCCTTAAGGCTTGTGTGCGGATCCGTGAGCCAGGAAGCGCCTGCCCTTGCGCTATGTGTATATTTCACCCGTTGTATAGGCAGGTGTTCAAATTCCCACTGAGTCACCTCGGATTATCTGGCTTACGGTGATGAACACGGCTGCAGAGGGTGGGCAGGGTGGATGGAGTTGGCTAGGCTACATGACGAGCGCGGGGGGGTGGGATTAACCCCCACCCTCACCCTTATCTCTCTTCAAATTGCCACAGCAGTATCATCGTGTACCCTATCATCCTCCGCGCATACCTCATTACACAGCGACAAATAGCACCCTCTCGTACACCCTCTTTAGCGTTGCTGCCTTCATGCACCACCAAGCTCACTCCTTCTAACACGCAATTCCTTCACCTGGACCGCAAGGGATGTTCAAAGCCAGGGAAAAGACGCTTTGCATAGCGCAGTTTTCAAGAATGTGAGCAAAGATTACAGTATATGAAACAAAGACATAGAATGAGATTTAAGACTTTCACAATGTTCAATGTCGTGGAGATTTTTTTTGTTTTGTTTTTGTATGGTGTTCTAGAAGTAGGAACAGCCAAATTTCGGCCCAGTTAGGCGTACCAATTTCACTATTATGGACTGCAAGAAAATGCGAAACTATGGGGTAGGTCATAAACTTTCCCTAGACAGACATCCAACGTAAAAGCAAACTGACCTAAACACATTTGGATATTATAACTTCTTTAATTACATATTCATTTTTACACATATTCCATATAAAAAATGTGTTGCCCACCATTTGCCTCCCAAACATCATGCAATGTTAGGTGGATTATTTTTTTCTCTCGGTTATTTAACGACGCTGTAGTAACTACTAGGTTATTTAGCGTCAATGAACTTGGTGATAGCGATATGGTGTTCAGCGACATGAGGTCAAGGATTCGCTGTAGATTACCTGAAATGTTCCTTATGGTTGCGGAAAACTTCGGAAAAATCCAACCGCCCATGCGGGAATAGAACCCACGCCCGATGGCAGCTCCAGATCAACAGAGTTGCGTCAGTGGCTCTTGAGGTTTATTAAAAAAAATAATAATAAAACAAAAATGTTTCTAGCCACTACTGTAAGAGCCAGGCTCGTGTACGGTGTGGTCTTAGCCAATATTATAACAAAAAATTTACAAGGACAGTTTACTAAATACAGTAACTTATTTCAAACCAATAAATAACACAAACAATATCAACAAGAAGGAAGGTAATCATGGAATGGCGACTACTTCAGAAATACTTTTTTTATAAAACAAAGTGTTCCCGCTTCTTTAGAGATTTTATTAACACCTTTAATCCTAAGGAGGTGTGTTTCCTGCAAAATAAAGCACCGTGCTTTAAGGCAAACGTAACACAACAGCGGCTTTGACTTCTTCGGGAACGCAGAATGACCTGGTGCATCACCAGACCTCAACATGGGTGGCCGAACAATATTAAAGGATGTAGTAGAGACTATGATGGTGTAGGAAAGAGGACATCATAGGTATTCTCTGAACATACTGATAGCAAACCCCACAACATTTCTAAATTACATGGAATAGGATACGGTACAATTTTTTTACGTTATAGCGCTAATTTCCTGAAAGATTGCGTAGGTACTGTCCGGATAGCAAATGGGGGCACACAAATTATTGGTGTGGAATAAGTGTAAAAATTAATATTTGAATAAGTTACAGATCCTAATAGTCAAGTGTTTTAATACGGGCTTGCGTTGAACATTTGGGAAAAGGTTATGTAGACTACTGGAAACATTATGAAGAGCTATTTTTTAGTCCTGGAAAAATTTAACAAATAAATTCTCCTTTCCTGGTCGTTCATCAGGAGCCAATAAGCAGCTCTGATACGTTGGATATTGCTAGATCTATTACACAATAGCAATAAAAAAATTCATATCAAAAATATTTGAGCTTAAAACTTATTTTCCGCTATCCTTTGTTTATCTATTTGTCTCTATCTTAAGATACACATGTTCTGTTCCTACTCAGACAATAAATCTCCCTAACTTAACTTTGGTTATGAGAGGGTTAAAGTTTTCCTAAAACGGTTGAATTTAGTGCTTTCGATTATTCCATGAAAATAATCTTTCAGTTCTCTCTCATAACTCACTATAATAGAAAGGTTCGTGCGTCTTATTTGGCATAGTTTACTAAAATGATTTACAAATTACAATAATTAATAACGTCTATCCATAATTTTCTTTCGCATTGTTAATTTTTTCTGAACCTATATTTAGGTACATTAAGGAACTCTGACATAGATTCTGTTAGACTTTATACAAAGTTTCCGTATAGGCCTATGGTTCCACGGGGTGTGCAGGGGCGTTGTCTCCCACAGTGCGTCTGTCGTACGCGCCAAGGTTGAAGGGTATTGTCGGGCGTTGCATACGTGCAGTTCACCTCAGTCTGTTGTGAGCTACTGAAGGAGTTACTCATTCGTGCATAATGTAGTGCAAACTATTATGTTTACAACATGGAATGTTTTTCTGAGTAGACCTACCACTCGAGAAAAATTGTAATTAAAAGTGCAGCATTACCCCTTATGAGAGTTAAGTTGATGCCGCCAGCAATGCTATCGTGAGTTAAAAGATTTAATTTCTTCATTCATGGTCCAGGTTGTGCTTCTACTACAACATTGATCAATTGGAATGTGCAGCCTATACCCTACTTCTTATTTTTTTGTCGGATCCATCCTCAATTTATTGTTTTTGTATTTGAAGAGGTTAGGCTATGTATATCGCTGCATTTCCGGAAAAAAATGTTCCAGCCATCCGGGATAAATTTCTTTATATAGGCTTAAGCAATGCAACTATAACGATGACGTATTAATTAACCAATTAATGTATTTTGATTCTTGTTTTATTTCAGTGATTCATATATTTATATAAGGGGGTCCGTGTTAAAACAGTTGCTGTACATATGTGATTTCGGTATCAAATGGACTAGAAAAAGATTCATGTGAAACTTTTTTTTAACGTGTAAAGCCTAATGAAATATAAACTTAACATTTTATTGACATATTGTTCCGATAAGCAGGTATGTGATAATAAAATATTTATGTTTATTTTACTCTCATTAAAACGTAAGTTTAATTTAATCAGAAGATTTTATTCGTACACAATTGGAAGTGATTAATAAATTTGGGAAGCATAAAGACAGAAAAGGTTAAAACAAGATAGTCTAGTTCTAAAGTGCTTAACTATGGCATTAATGCCCATATGAATTCAATTCTCTGTAATGACATTACCATTCTTTACAATAATAATTAAAAACAACTCATAGGCGCCATATTGATGTCTGGATCGTTTCCAGTTGCACTGTTGTCTCGAGACTACACCCAATGGAATGAGGAAGCGAATATGAAATATAGTTAACGAGAATGCTTCGTCTTATTAAATTTAAATTCGGGGAGTATGAAGCCAGAAATAAAAAGAAATATCAACATCCTTACAATCCCAACAATGCTCACAATAACAATCACGAACAGCATAAAAGTTTCATGCAATTATAGGAATTCGATGAATTTCCTGTCGTTTCCTAATTGTTTGAGAACACTGACTTCAGTCAGTTGATTTTCTGATCTTAGACAGTAGGCCACTTAATGAAAGATGGTTGAAATCTGTTAAAATTTAAGTAAAATTTTGTGACTACTGGAAATTGATTTTATTTAGTAAATGTTGAAAAATATTCCAATTTGGTACTCGTTAGTGAAAAAAAAAGTTTCAGATTTTGTAAAAATCTATTGTGCTTAGCGAAAGACAGTTGGAGGTTGTTGAAAATAGCCTTTGTTTAGTGAAATAACTTTTGAAATCTATTTCAAAATAGCCAAGCGAAGAATAAGTTGAAGGGTATTCAGAAAATTTATAATAATTTGTGAAATAAAAGTTGGACAAACATACTTTGTTAAATTTACTATGTTTACTAAAATAAGGTTGAAAACTGTGGAAAATTGAAGTTACTTAGTAAAATATATTGAGGCTGTTGGAAATTAACTTTATTTACAATAGTAAGGAATAAGTGCTTATACTTGCTATTTGGGAAAAGGAAATTGTATCAGAACAATGGAAGGAGTACATTATCGTACCCATGTTTAAGAAGGGGGACAAGACTAACTGTAGTAACTTTCGAGGAATGACACTTTTGTTGACGTCGTACAAAATTTTGTCCAATATTCTTTTGAGAAGATTAACTCCATATGTAGATGAAATTATTGGGGATCATCAATGTGGTTTTAGGTGTAATAGAACAACTATTGACCAGATATTTTGTATTCGACAGATAATGGAGAAAAAATGGGAGTATAAGGATACAGTGCATCAGTTATTCATAGATTTCAAAAAGGCATATGACTCGGTTAAGAGAGAAGTTTTCTATGCTATTCTTATTGAATTTGGTATTCCCAAGAAACTAGTTCGATTAATTAAATTGTGTCTCAGTGAAACGTACAGCAGAGTTCTTATATGTCAGTTTCTGTTAGATGCGTTTCCAATTCACTGTGGGCTAAAGCAAGGAGATGCACTATCATCTTTACTTTTTAACTTTGCTCTAGAGTATGCCATTAGGAAAGTCCAGGATAACAGAGAGGGTTTGGAATTGAACGGGTTACATCAGCTGCTTGTCTATGCGGATGACGTGAATATGTTAGGAGAAAATCCACAAACGATTAGGGAAAACACGGGAATTTTACTGGAAGCAAGTAAAGAGATAGGTTTGGAAGTAAATCCCGAAAAGACAAAGTGTATGATTATGTCTCGTGACCAGAATATTGTACGAAATGGAAATATAAGAATTGGAAATTTATCTTTTGAAGAGGTGGAGAAGTTCAAATATCTGGGAGCAACAGTAACAAATATAAATGATACTCGGGAGGAAATTAAACACAGAATAAATATGGGAAATGCCTGTTATTATTCGGTTGAGAAACTTTTATCATCCAGTCTGCTGTCGAAAAATCTGAAAGTTAGAATTTATAAAACAGTTATATTACCGGTTGTTCTGTATGGTTGTGAAACTTGGACTCTCACTTTGAGACAGGAACAGAGACTACGGGTGTTTGAGAATAAGATTCTTAGAAAAATATTTGGGGCTAAGAGGGATGAAGTTACAGGAGAATGGAGAAAGTTACACAACACAGAACTACACGCATTGTATTCTTCACTTGACATAATTAGGAACATTAAATCCAGACATTTGAGACGGGCAGGGCATGTAGCACGTATGGGCGAATCCAGAAATGCATATAGAGTGTTAGTTGGGAGGCCGGAGGGAAAAAGACCTTTAGGGAGGTCGAGACGTAGATGGGAAGATAATATTAAAATGGATTTGAGGGAGGTGGGATATGATGATAGAGAACGGATTAATTTTGCTCAGGATAGGGACCAATGGCGGGCTTATGTGAGGGCGGCAATGAACCTCCGGGTTCCTTAAAAGCAGTAAGAAGGAATAAGTTGAAGGCTATAGCGGAATGACAGTGATTATCGAAATAAAATTTGAAACTTTGTAAAAATTTATTATGCCTGTTAAAGTAAGGTTGAACGTAGTTCAAAATTGAGGTTATACAAAAAAAATTTATCGAAGACTATTAAAAATTAGCTTTGCCTAGTAAGGAATAAGTTGAGAGCTATTGAGAATTGACAGTAATAATTATTAATGAAATAAAATTTGATTTTGTAAAATTCATTGTGATGACTAAAATAAGGTTACAGGCTGTTGAAAATGGAGGTTATTTAGTAAAATATGTAGAAGGCTGATAAAAATTAACTTTACTTAGTAAGAAATAAGTTGAAAGCTATTGAGAATTGACTGTGACTGATTAGCGAAATAAAAGCTGAAATCTTTATAAAATTTACTCTATTGTACTCACTGAAAGAAACTTGAGGACTGTTGAAAATTGACTTCATTTAGTGACATGTTGGAAGTTATGGAAAGTTAACTTTATTTAGTAAGGAATACGTTGAAGAGCATTTAGAATTGACAGTGACTAGTGAAATAAAGGTTGGTGACTTTGTAAAATTTACTGTGATTAGTAAAAGAAGGTTGAAAGCTATTGACAACAAACTTTATTTAATAAAACATGTTGAAGTCTACTGAAAATTAATTTTGGTTAGTAAGGAATAAGTTGGAGACTATTGAGGATTGACAATGATTAGTGAAGTGAAAGGTTAAGAGTATGAAAAGTTTACTGCACTTGCCCACACAAGATTTTAGATAATTTAAGTATATGAATAGTTTTCTATAATTAACAATTCAAGATTTTAGAAAGTTTGAGAATGTGAAAAGTTTTCTGTAGGGCCTACGTACCAACTCAAGATTATAGAAAATTCGAGATTGTGAAAAATTTACTGTGATTATCAAAACATGATTTGAAAATTTTACTGTAATTATCAACATGATATTTTAGAAAGTTTAAGACAGTGATGAGTTGACTATAATCATCAATACAAAATTTCAGAAAGTTTAAGAGTGTTAAAAGTGTCTGTGCTTACCAACTCAAGATTTTAGAAAGTTTAAGAGTGTGAAAAGCTTCCTGTAATTATCAACACAAGAATGTAGAATGTTTGAGTGTGTGAATTGTTTACTATACTTAACACAAGATTTTAGAAAGTTTAAGATTATGAAAAGTTTACTGTATTCATCAATACAAGATTTTAGAAAGTTTAAGAGTGGGACAAGTTCTCTGCAGTTATCAGCATAAGGTTTTTGTGTACTTACCAACACAAGATTTTAAATTCGATTTTGTTAGTGAAAGTTGACTAGTGTTAGAAATTGATTATGCTTATGGAAATAAAATCTTCAGGTAGAAATTGACTTTACACAATAAAGGAGAATTTGAAAAATTGAAAATACATCATGGCATCCATGTTCTAGGCTGATAAAAATTTCCTGTGCTGAGTGAAGGAAATAGAAGTCTGGTAAGTGAAGTTGACCGTACATTTTAGAGGAAAATTTAGAGCAGATAATAAAAGAAAATAATTATTACAAAGAAATATAAACGCTATTTAAACAGTGAAAAAGAGAGAACACATGGGTTTGCAGAATATTAATTATTCCCAACGATGTGAAGCTGGTGAATAATGTGCAGCATCGAAATCGGAAAGTAGTCACGGAGGACGAAGCTCTGCCCTACACTGTGCGTGTTAGATGCTTCTCAGCGGAGATAGTCGGCAGGTCTTATCGGAGATTAAGTTGGTTCACGGGTTGTATTTGTAAATCAACAGAGCTACAATTATTTTTATGTAGAGAAACGTGTGTTATGACAGCGAGGCAAAACTTGGCGATCCCTCCTGCTCCCCCGGCCTCTCGTCTGGCGATCGCACATGCATGGCTCAGTGCTCGCACGTACACTGTGATAATCTCATTTAGTACAAGCACTGACCCGTGGTTATGAATAGAGGACTTCGTGTACACAGCGAAGAGGGACGACACGGCTCTGACTGCTGCCACGCCATCAAAACCGTAACCAACACGACCAGGGCCGTCCCATGGAGGCCTGCCTCACCGGGCCCTCGCTACCTGCCAGTGGGCAGAGTTTATGTAATACTACTTACTACTAGTTAAACACAATCTTTACGTCAAAGTTGAAAATAATGCCTTTTGCTGATCTACATGGGTTGCAAATAAAGTAATGGCAACACTACTTGAAATGGGTCATGTGCATTTGCATGCGATACGAGACAATATTGGTAATCATAGTTCGAGATATTGTCGATGTATTGAATGATAAAACCGGTTACTATGACAACAAGTGTTGTTATTGTGTGTGATTAAATGTAGAGCATTATTTTAACTGCTCTAAAGCATGTTTACTAAACTTGAGTAGCGATCGTGGGTAAAAATCGAAATAGCCCGTGGTAGAAATGCACGCCAATGTCATCAAGTGTTACTTGAACTTGTGGCAACGATGCACTACCGTATCGGTTGCAAGGTGGGTCTCTGCATTTCGTACGGGTCGGAATGAACATGTGGCTCGCACAGGTCGCCTGTCCATTTATGACGAACAAGTGAAGTAAGCTAAGTGCGAGGTCTCCTTGCTGTTTATCATCGCTTGACTGTACGAGAATTATCCATCAAGGTTGGACTCAGTCATCAAACTATGTGGCATATCCTGAAGGAAAACCTCCAGATGAGAAAAATTGCAGCATGCTGGGTCCCTCATAAATGACAGAAGCACAGAAGTTGTACCAATACGCAATAGCTCAACTCCATCTACAGAGGTACCACAACGAAGGGGACGTATTCCTGCAACGTACTGTTGACATTGACGAGACGTGGACACGGACATACGAGCCTGAACTAAAGCGTCAGTCTAATGAATGGCAACGCAAAGGATCACCACATCTAAAAAAGTGAACACTCTAGGGTGAAAGTCATGCTGTTAGTGACATACGACAGTGAAGGTGTTATCATTATCCATGCCGTACCTCAAGACCAAAATGCCAAAGCAGCATACTACCAACATTTTCTCGAACACAACCTACGTCCAACTATGCTGCGCAAACGGCCACATTTCCTGAGAGACAATTCACCTTTCATCTTGCATGATAATGCTCGTTGTCATGTCGCAGGAGCAGTGGCCGAATTTCTACAGAGATGGGATTGGGAAGTATTGAAACATCCTCCGTATTGCCCTGACATGAGTCCTAGTGACTACGACTTGTTTCCATGGTTTAAAGAACCACTTTGAGGCAAGAGGTTTCCAGATATTGCATCAGTGCTTCATCAGTAGAACAGTCCATCAGAGAAATCAACAGAAACAACCTCGCTAACGGCATTCAACGGTTACCACGGATTTGGCAAAAGATACAGGAACACGCTGGTGATTATATTGAAGGGATGTAAATGTATTTTCCATGTAAGTTCAATAGTGTGTTCGTACTGTCTATGTTGCCAATACGTTATTTACAACCCTCGTATTTACAGCAGACTTAGGCATTCGTTTAGATTTGCACCTCGAGAACTGAGTGCATTCGGTCGTGCACAGTTCTGAAGTTTGCCTAACCTCTAGGCGCTCTTGAGTTTCTTGTCTCGCTGGAGTCGGTGATCGACAAACATCAATTATTGCAGCACTTAAGCTTACATCTCAGGTGGTCCTAGTCTGCTCCTGCTAAATCCTGTTTCGGATAATGCTCTGCGAATGTGTTTTTTATTTTAATGTAGTGCCTATTGGTTTACATCATTCTAGCTTCCAGCTTTTTCTTCAAAATGTTCTTAGTTTCTTCGATGGAATGGCGACAAATTGAGTGAGAGAAATGGAATACCGACTTGGAGCTCACGTAGTTTCTTAACCACATTTGCAAATCCCATTGCACGGATGCAGACTTGCGTACCTTTTAGTTGTTCTTCTCTCCCTTTACACTCATAGATTAATTCAACCCATTCACGAACGCAGTCTCCTCAGATATCGAGTCCATCTCGGTATGGTGTGAGCTACGTCGGTGGCTCTTTTTATTCTTATTTTTGTAAAACATCTAAAATTGTATATTCTTCATTATGAAGTAAGCTTTTTACTGAAATCACACCAACTATTATTATTGGCGCTAACATTTTACGTACCGATTACATGTGAACTTCTTTTAACTAATGAAATAAACTTAATGACGAACAATAGACCAATAAGATTAATACAACACTCATAGTGAATGATTGCAAATTGAAGTAAAGCCTTGGCTAGACTATGTTTTTTTTTTGTGACAGTATTGTAGGATGATCTGTCCTACTGGCTATGATCCCTGTGTATATACACCTTTTCAAAGGTCGTGAGGAGAAGATAAGAGAAGATAGATCAGAAGTTTGCGTAATTAAGGAAATTTTATTTCAAATTATCGGGAAACGGTACATTAGGGCTTTTCGGTTACCGTAATGCGATAGTTTTTACAGTTATGTGCAAATGTTATATTCCGAGGACGTCAAAGTCTTTATTTACATTAACTGCTCTCAAGTGAAACGTTATTACTTCACGTATTAAGAAAGAATATAATAATTGTCATGACAAAACCATGTCCCAATTAACTGCTATCAATATATAAAAGCACCTAACTCACAATAAAATGTTACAATCTCAATTATTTCTCTAATTGTCGTGTTTCATTATTCCCATTTTCTACAGCTATTATCTAGACATTGTAATAGATAATGCAACTGTATTAAATTAGAGTCTGGCTGGGCGGAAGAGAAGGCCTGTTGGTCTTTACCATATTAAATAAATAAGTATATATATATATAATCATTAAAATATTTACTCATTAAGTTTATATTAGAGAACGTCAGAGCTACATTTATACCCCATTTTGAATCTTGCGTACTCCACTTTTAACACTTGAATATAATTAATTGATGAACTAGTGGACTTACTCGTGTTAAATATGTAATATTTGTCCGGCTTACAGCTGTTTCAGTGCTTCACGCACCATCATCAGAGCCTACTAGATCGCGGCGTCATCTCGAAATTCTCTGCCTGTTAGGAGGGTGTGTTTTATTGTTGGAAGGTGTTGAAGTGTGGAGTCGAATAGTGTGTGTGTACTGAAATTGATCTATGTGTTGAGGAGTTGATCGGGGTGTGTTTTAGTGTGTTTGTATATTTCGTATTGTTCTAGTGTGTTGAGGTTTTGGTTCTTGGGTTGTGTGTGTAGGATTTCCATGTCCGTATTTATGTTATTGTATGTATGGTTAGTATTGGTTATGTGATCGGCGTATGTAGATGTATTGTGTCCTCTGGTTATAGCTTTAATATGTTCTTTGTAGCGTGTTTGGAATAATCTGCCTGTCTGTCCTATGTAGAACTTGTCGCAACTATTACATTTGAGTTTGTATACACCTGTGTGGTCGTATTTATTTGTTTGTGTTTTTTGTGTGTTGAGATGTCTTTGTAGTGTGTTTTCTGTTCTGTATGTTATGTTGTATTTCTGTTTTCTGAATGAAGATGCGATCTTATGTGTGCTTTTGTTTTCATATGTTAGTGTGATGTATTTCTTGTGTTCTTGTGTTTGTGTTGTGTTTTGTGTAAAGAACACTATAGACCTCGTCAACAAAACAAAACAACAACACATACCACACAGTGCAACACTAGCATCATTCGATATCACCAACTTATACACTAATATACCAATACAGGACACATTACAGATACTAAAACAAATGCTCACAGATAACATCGAAGAAATCATCGAAATCACAGACATCATAACAAAGCAAAACTATTTCACACACAACAACAAATACTACACCCAAACAGACGGATTGCCAATGGGATCACCCATATCCAGCATACTAGCAGAGATATTTTTACACAACATAGAACAAACAGACATACTCAACAATGAACACAACAGTATGCAGACAACATAATATACTGGCACAGATATGTAGATGATATACTCTTACTATACAAAGGAAACAAAAGACAAATACACAAACTACAACAATACATAAACAAATTACACCCAAAACTTCAATACACACTAGAACTTAGAAAACAACAACTCCATAAATTTCCTAGACATCACCATAACAAAAATCGACAACAAACACACCTTCAAAATATACAGCAAACCAACCACCACCACCACACACCTACACAACACATCTAACCACCCCATACAACACAAACATGCTGCATTCAGGACAATGGTACACAGATTACTCAACATACCCATGAACCAACAACACTACAATGAAGAAGTGAACACAATCAAATAGATAGCACAAGAAAACGGATAAAATCCAAACATAATAAACAACATCATAAGGAAGACAAAACAAAAACTTAACAAATACAAAAATACACAAAACACAACACAAACACAAGAACACAAGAAATACATCACACTAACATATGAAAACAAAAGCACACATAAGATCGCATCTTCATTCAGAAAACAGAAATATAACATAACATACAGAACAGAAACACACTACAAAGACATCTCAACACACAAAAAACACAAACAAATAAATACGACCACACAGTTGTATACAAACTCAAATGTAATAGTTGCGACAAGTTCTACATAGGACAGACAGGCAGATCATTCCAAATACGCTACAAAGAACATATTAAAGCTATAACCAGAGGACACAATACATCTACATACGCCGATCACATAACCAATACTAACCATACATACAATAACATAAATACGGACATGGAAATCCTACACACACAACCCAAGAACCAAAAACTCAACACACTAGAACAATACAAAATATACAAACACACTAAAACACACCCCGATCAAATCCTCAACACATAGATCAATTTCAGTACACACACACTATTCGACTCCACACTTCAACACCTTCCAACAATAAAACACACCCTCCTAACAGGCAGAGAAGTTCGAGATGACGCCGCGATCTAGTAGGCTCTGATGATGGTGCGTGAAGCACTGAAACAGCTGTAAGCCTGACAAATATTACATATTTAACACGAGTAAGTCCACTAGTTCATCAATTAATTACATTTATACCATTTTGCTTTCGATACCATTTTGCTTTCGAAGAAATAATTAAATAAAATTAATTAAATTCAGAGGCAAACGTAGCTACCTTTTAATTACTTCTCTTCTTTTCCCCATTATATCACCATCATCATCGTCGTCTCTCCATTATCTAATTATTGGATTGGACCTAGGCCTACTCATCTTGTGGTAGTATTCATTTAATTCTTAAATAATTAATCCTTACGTAATTGAAAATGTTAAGTCATTCAAAGAATAAAGACATTTAGCGGAATCGAAGGGATTTCATAAATCCCCTGTCACGTAACTTTTTTTAATAAATAAACGTATTTTTCATTCATTTTATTTAGTGTTCTGCCCAAGGGCAGGTTTTTCACTGCAAACCCAGCTTTCTCCAATCTTTCCTATTTTCTGCCTTTCTCTTTGTTTCCTCATGTGATTCATATATCTTAATGTCGTCTATCATCTGATATCTTCTTCTGCCCCGAACTCTTCTCCCGTTCACCATTCCTTCCAGTGCATCCTTCGGTAGACAGTTTCTTCTCAGCCTGTGACCCAACCAAATCCTTTTCCTCTTCCTGATCAGTTTCAGCATTATTCTTTCTTCACCCACTCTTTCTAACACAGCTTCATTTCTTATTCTGTCTATTCATTTCACAAGTTCCATTCTACTCCATATCCACATTTCAAATGCTTCTATTCACTTCTCTTCACTTCGTCGTGAAATAAACGTATTATTGGTACAATAATTTACATAGCCGTCATGTATTTGTTACGTACTACCACAATTGTGAGCTTTTGCTCAAGGGTTCTATGTGAAATAAGCAAATAAATAGGTAAATAAATAAATAAATAAATAAATAAATAAATAAATAAATAAATAAATAGGTAGATAGGTAGATAAATAGATACATAAGATGATATCGAATCGTGTGTGTAAGAAATTTCAATGGGAATTTCTTTCTGATGCTTTTGGTAGGTTATCAAGAGAAATATCACAAGTGCAGGTAGTTTTGTGGTAATTTAACTGAGCTTAACTAATGTGTCTTATGATAATTACATATTTAGAGACAATAGACTGAGAAATAATTGTCTGAGGGCAAGAAATACCGGTATGAGTTTAAAAGGGAAAGTGGGTGGGAATGTGCCTGTTGGGTGGGTGTGAAATGAAGAAGCAGTGATGTAAATATAAATGCTGGGTCATAATAGGCTAACTGTATTTATAAATTCAATCAATTATCAATATTATTATTTTGCTCATGACAAAATAAAAAGCCTGAAGATTAGTTTATATTGTTAATTATGTTTACAGTGAAAAAAAATACATTTTTAATTTGATACGATGGTGGTTAGAAGAAGGCCTACTTTGTAGTGAAAAATATACCATACTTATTACATTTCAGACCATTCAATATGTTGAAATTTGAAAAAGAAAACAAATACTAAAAAAGATTGAGCTTTGAACAAAATAATCAAATTTATTTTATTATTCTTCCAAACTATTCATTTTTACATAAAAATGTAAATCCGAAATATTTTTTAATTTTCACGCAAAAAAATATTCTTTAATTTTATAAGTGATTCTAAACTTTTGGTATTTATGTACTGTAGTATTACCTCTTCGAATTTCATTGCACATGTTCAGCTTTGAACTCGCGAATTCCGAATCTATTAGCGATAGTAACTGAAGCTTTTTTTTTCCTTGCTTTACCTATAGTTTTAGTATTTCTATTGTTCTAAAATGTTTCAATTAAGGATGTAAAGAGTGAAAATCTGTAAACACATTTGCAATAGACTCCCTCTGATGGCGACCCCTGTTCAAAATGTGCAGGATACAAAGGTTTTGTAATCAATGAAGTCAGTCAACAGGAAAAGAGCAAAGGGGGCTAATAGGATGATCGCTGCGTTGTCATTACTCTGGCCGTCTTAGCGCTGCGAGTTCCTGAAGAGTGGAGTCATTAAAATGTAGCAAGCCTCAGGGTAGTGTGAATGGACGTCGTGTAGCAGGGTCAAACGAACGCGATTCTTCAGGATGTAATTCCAGACTAAGAGAAAATACATTTGAGCTTAAAAACATTCGTCAGTGTTTTCTTCTTTTTTTCTTCTTTGTAAGGCTAGATTATGATCTCGTTCAGACGCTAACCGATTTTCCACCTAGCTCCCTTTCAGTCTAGATTTAAATGTTCAGTTCAGTTTGAATAATTGACCGCGGTATTTTTTTCAGGCTAAGGCGTGAAGCTTTAACGTTGCATATAAGTCACGATTGTGAGTTTGAGTCCTGCTGTCTGTGTGAGATCATAATGATAGGCGAATAAAATCTGATATGTATCTTGTCATTTATAATATTTTGAAAAAAAAAAAGCGTTCAAAGAAAAGATATTGGGCTAAGCCGGTGGTTCCCAACCTGTGGTACGAGGATCCCTAGGATCTAGAACTCCGCGGAACCGAGATGTCTTCAAATGGTATTTTAACTAATGAGTTCGCCTGAAGGGCTTCTTTTGTCTTGCAAGTTTTGCGCACCTATCCCATAATTTTCGTTTTTAAGTTCTAATCCTCAGATCCATCTTTAACTCTGTTCACAGTTCAGGATAAGACTGAAGCAACGATACGTAAATTAAACTTGTGGTGTCGCTAAGTTATCATTAGAGTCCGGATTTTTATGTAATTACACATTTTTTCCTTAGTAGGCCTATGTCTCTGTCTGGAAACGAAAAATGTTGGCGAATTAGGCTACTAAGATCATTTTACTTAATTTTAATACTACATATTTTTATATATTTCGCACAATACTACATATTTTTAAGACAATTACATATTTTTAGATAAAATTAACATCTATACCAAATGTCGTTTAATTAAATGTCTTGGAAAGAAAATTAATCAATATTTCAGCCCAAACTAAAACAAAATTATAAAAATATTTATGCAATTTTAAACTCAATGTTGTCATGCATGATGGGATACATACTCATATTTAAGCATTCAGGAAAAGATAACCACTCTTCTACTCGTGAAAAAAATCGAAGCAGTTCTTGGAAGGAATTGGGTTACGTCAGTTTATTTACCATTATCTACATCTTCATCGGAAAAATTCGGAACTCTCCAGAAGACATTGCTGTCAGCCATATTAATTTGTTTAAATATGCACCAGTAAACTCATGAGATGTTGAGAGATAATTTTCAGTGTAGAAAGAACATACTACCCACACCGACGGAAATTTAACTCCTGACAATATGGAGGAATATCTTGTAGAACATTGCGCTTCATGCCTTAATTAACTTTAAAATCGCACCAAAACTTTATCGTGACATAATTATACAAACTTGTAATTTGTATGAAATTCAATTAAACTACTTTTTTAAATAAATAACAATTTATTTTGAACTCCCTGTGTAATTTTGATATTACATATTTAGTACATATTTTGAGGTTTCAGTTATATGTTTATGCACATATTTTTAGGGTCAATATTACATAAAATTCCGGACTCTAGTTATCAGTCGAGAACTCGATTCTTTTACCATTCTCATTGACTTCATAACAACATTATGATGATTAAGTTTAGTCCGATAGCTTTGGATGTATAAAAATACATATGTTTATTTATTGATATTAAAATTAATTGTTTGAAAAATACCTTCTTGGTGACAAAAAATAGTTTGCCCATCAAAAAAGAAGAGAGGCTGTTAGAATTATTAGAATTATCTTCTCATTAAAGCATAGAAATCGTGTTTACTATAACGTCCCTGTTACAATCTTCTGTTGCACGCACCAATCATACATCCCGATGTTTCTCGAAATGCAGAACAATATTTAATGCCATTTGCATCAGCATACGTGTGATAGAACAGTAAATTTTCTGCTCTGATATTTTTGAACTTAGTGTTGAGGTAGACTTGGGACTTAAGAGTATGTACAAGTGAACCAGAGTTCGCAAAGAAACATCAACCATCCTATTGATAATCTTATGATAAGTCTAAAAAATAGGTTGCATTTTTCACAGCAAAAACATGATGTAACGTAAAATAATGATGTATTTTCAGATTATATTCAAAAGCTGAAGCTAAAGTTTAATATTGCGGTCAATTTAGTAAGGACGTTTACTCACTACATTATGCAAATATTTAATAAATAAAACATGATTGCCACATGATTACTAACCTAAATTATATAAAACATTATTTTTGGGGTCCGCCAAAATGAAAAAGACCTATGAGCTTCAAGGGGACAGCAACACTCAAAAGGTTTGGGAATCAATGGGACTACAGATACAGCATTGGGGACAAATGGAGGAGCGTTCAACCTTTGGAAATGAATTAGGAGAGAAGTATTTCCAACTGCTGCCATTTTAACCTTTTCTTTTTAATATTATATTTTAACTCATGTGACACCTATAAATAACGATTTTCTAAAGGAAGTAATAAGAAACACATTAAAATATATTTTCTAGAGGAAGCAAATTCATACCTAATGCCTCAGATTGACTAATTTAAGTTGCACATCATGTGATAAGCGTCTGAAGATTCTACCGTTTTAATTTTATTCTGTTTTTGTACTAAATGTGACTTGTACTTCACACTTGTATTCTTTTTCTTGATACATTACAGGAAGTTTTATTGTTTCTGCGTCTGTCCCTGTGCGGACTCAATTTTCGTGGAAAGTCTCTCAGGTGTAGGCCTCCTAAGACTGTAACTACTATGAGAAAGTCAGGGTCAATTTTGTCTACCTCTGAGCTCTTATTCTCATGGAGAGCTTACTACAGCAACTAACAACACACTCTGTCGTAAGTTCACTTAGCCTACAAATATCACTCTCTAGAGCAGTGGTCGTCAGCAATCGCTGAAATGAGTAAATGGTAGGCCCTATTCAGTGCAACATTATATGCCCCGTTGTGCAGCAAGCAGAGAGGGAGAGAGCATACCCGCCAGCAGCTACGGATGCACCATAGTGCAATTTCTGTCGATAGTGGTTATCTCAAATGGACACACAATCCAAATTATTCTCTGTCTAATTGTTTACAGCCTTGAACCAAATTCAGTGCTTTTGAACAATTCCTTAGTGTACCAAAAATGAATAAATATTATTACTACCGTTTCAGTTAATGCTGGCCATCATAATCTGCATCCAAAAGGACAGACAATTTTAATGATTTGATTATAAAAAAGCGCTTTCGAACAATATAATATGCTTACACTGCTCTCGCCGGTCATCTGTAAAATGTTTTTCAGGATAGTTTTTCTTCAATCTGTGTAGTGCCATTTACGTATTAGGTGGAAGGGAATTGGTAGATTACACATTCTTGGCGAAATCTTCTGTGGTTTAAACGAGGGGTTGCTGTCCATTAGCTTTCCTTTTCGATTTTAATTTACGTTATCTCATAGAGAGACTTCATAATGTTCATCATATTTTGTGATATGTCGAATTTTTGCGAAATATTTCACAGCTGAAACAGATATTTCATATCATGGGTTTCATTATAATTCAGAAAGAGAATACATAATTGTAGAGTGTATTTTTAGTAGGCCTATTATTCCAACAATTTTTCAGATAAGTACAACAACTATGCATGTAAAACACTTATTGGAAGATGTGTTTTTATATACCTCATAATATATTATTTATATGTTTAAGTTTGTCTAAATATGTGTAATTTATTTAGTAGTTATTGAAACGTATAAATATATCAGTGTCCCTACCACATCCTCAATATTATTTTCTTTAATATTAAGCGTATTTATCTTATAGTGGCATTTGGTAATAGAAAAAGAAACCTGTGATCATACTTCTTCCCCTACAAAGAAAACAAAAATTTCAACATAATGCTTTGTTCCCAAGCTTTTATCTTTACTCAAACTTACCATCGATTACTTTTTTCCAGGGAGTTCATGTAGTTACATACCCTAGTAGTCTTCACTTTTTACATGTTATCTAGAGTGGCCAATTTATCATCCTTTGCGTGTTCTTTGTTAAATAGCTGATGTTTTAGTGGACTTAACTCAAATGATTTCCTTTATGGGGTGACGAAGCCTGGGGAAGTGAAATGTATTCAAGGGAAGTGTTTTCATTTTTAAGACAATTTAGGTATAGAGCAAACTTTATTTAGTCGAATTGCTTTCAATTTTCTTCCCATAATCGCTTTTCCCTCTTTGACTCAAAATTTTATATTAAGTTAACAATTTTTTTTACGTAGGCCTATTTTATTTCAGAGTTTTTAAATTAGAACATTAAGATAAGATATACTTATCAATAAGCTTAATTTGTTTTGAGAAACAAAATACTCGTATAGAAAGGGAAAAAAAAAGAAGAGGGATTGAGAGAAAACATTACATAGAAAAGAAGAAATAGAAAGAGAAAAAGGAAGAAAATAAAGAAAGAAGAAAGCAAGAACAGAAGGGAGAAGGAAAGAGAAAATAAAGGAAAATGGGAAGAAAAAGTGGAAGAAGTATTTCAACTTAACGACACTTTCAAATGCAGAGGTTATTCAGAGTCTAAATTCTGTGTGGACGAGGCAATATCTAACTTTTCTGCAGTCCTCTTCATATGTACCATCCATTTATGACACAGAATTCCCAGCTTTACTCCCTCACGAAAGAAGCTATGATAAGGAATCTGCTACCTTTTAAAATCCATTATTCTCGGCTAGGCTTGAACTCTCGAACCTCGAAAATAAAAGAAAGGAATAAGAGAGAAGATAAGCAAACAAAGAAAAAGGTAAAATAATGTGAGAGACGGAAAAATATAACTAGAAATAAATAAAAAATAAAAACTGTCAGGGGATTTGGTCTGTGTGAAACGTTTTTATTATTGGTAGGCCTATTTAGACCCTAATTTTTAGGTTAGGTAAGGATGAGTTAAATAAATCGTCTATTAGCCAATAATTAGATAATGGGACGAGACAAACCGTGTGGAAAATCTCAACTGTAATGAGAGAAGAAACAATTAAAAGGTAACCTACGCGATCGCGCGTTCTTGTAAGGGGATTTGGGGCTGAGAAAAAATGTCTACGTGAGCTCCAAGCCTGGTAACCACTTGCCTCACTCAGATTTTCGCCGTTCCGTTGAAGGAACATTAGAGAATTATGAAGGGGTAAAGCTGAAAGTGGACGTAACCTAATAGTTACCACATGAGGGGAGGGGAGGAAAACGAAGCACAACAGAACAACAACAGAGCAGGATCGCCGAAGATGTTAAAGTCTGGACAGCGAGTGGAGTAAGGAGCGCACTGAATTACCGAAGCTACACGCGAAAACCATGATCCTAATTTGAAGGCTTTAATTTGAAAAATGACAACATTTAATATGAGGCGAATTATGTAGGTGAGTGGCCCATTTCTTTTAGGACTGTTCCCGAAAACCACATGAAACCACAGGCAGGATGACTTGTCTCAATTTAGGAGAGAAGTTAATTGGCATGAAATGATTATAATAAATAATAGCCCGATCGACCAGGAGAGCATAATGTGGGAAGGGAAGTTATTAGCCTATAACCAAAGGAAAATTCGATAGTGTTTGGATAATGGGAAGTAAGTCATAAAATGAGTTTTGAGATAAATTAAAATTAAACTTTGGATCCTTATTGCAAATAATTTTGTACACAAATAAAATACATAAAATGCTCGTATTACTATTTTTTGCACATCCACTTGTAGAATTTAACTTGTGTATTCACTTGGGGAACAAAACTACATTTGCACAAAAAATGACTTAACTCCCTTTACCCGAACACCATCGAATTACATAATGAAACGACACAGACAACGTTGAAAACTACGAGGCATAAAGTTCATCTTACAATTGTGTTTCTATGGTCCCACGAGTGGTGTCAGAGTTTACAGAAAATATCTCATGTCAAACTTTACAACATTTCTTTCCTTGTAGGTCCTGTAGGCCAATGAACATTTCACGTCTAAAAGGAAAAAAAGAAAGAATGAAAAAAGAAAGAAAGAAATATACAATAAAAGCGAAACGAAATACTACGAGAAAATATAAAAAGAAAAATAAAGAAAAGTTGAAAACACGGTAAATGAGAGTAGTAATAAGAGAAGGAAGAGATGAAGGTAATGCAAAAAGAAAATGAAAATGAAAAAGAAATGAAAAATAAAAGGAGGAGCCAAAGTATGGAGACAAAGTAAACTACGAAGAGAAAATAGAGATAATATAGGTCATTAATAGAGAAAAAACTAAAAGTAAAGAAAGAAAGCAAGAGGGAATCAAAAGGAAAGATAGAGTAAAAAATAATTTGAAGAATCCATGTTGAATCTTTCGTACACTACTTTTAACACTTGAATATAAATAATTGATTAAATGGCGATCTTACTCGTGTTAATTATGTAAGCATGTGTGGCTTACAGCTGTTTCGGTGTTACTTGACACCATCCTCAGAGCCTACTAGATCTCGGCGCTATCTCAACTTCGCTGCCTGTTGTGTGGGTGCGTTCGTGTGATGAAGAGTTGTGTCAAATAGTGTGTGTGTGTGTGTGTGTGTTCTGAAATTGATCTGTGTGTTGAGAATTTGATTAGGGTGTGTTTTAGTGTGTCTGTATCTTTCATATTGTTCTAGTGTGTTGAGTTTGTGTTGTGTGGGGTGATTAGATGTGTTGTGCTGCATTCTGGACAATGGTACACAGATTAGCCTACTCAACATACCCATGAGCCAACAACACTACAATGAAGAAGTGAACACAATCAAATACATAGCACAAGAAAATGGTTACAACCCAAACATAATAGACAACATCATAAGGAAGACAAAACAAAAACTCAACAAACACAAAAATACACAAAACACAACACAAACACAAGAACACAAGAAATACATCACACTAACATACGAAAACAAAAACACACACAAGATCGCATCCTCATTCAGAAAACAGAAATACAACATAGCATACAGAACAGAAAACATACTACAAAGACATCTCAACACACAAACAACACACAAAAATAAATACAACCACACAGGCGTATGCAAACTCACATGCAATAGTTGCGACAGTTTCTACATTGGACAGACAGGTAGATCATTCCAAACTCGATACAAAGAACACATTAAAGCAATAACCAGAGGACACAATACATCTACATATGCCGAACACATAACTAATGCTAAACACACATACACTAACATAAATACAGACATGGAAATCCTACACATACAACCCAAAAACCAAAAACTCAACATACTAGAACAATATGAAATATACAGACACACTAAGACACACCCTAATCAAATTCTCAACACACAGATCAATTTCAGAACACACACACACACACACTATTTGACACAACTCTTCATCACACGAACGCACCCACACAACAGGCAGCGAAGTTGAGATAGCGCCGAGATCTAGTAGGCTCTGAGGATGGTGTCAAGTAGCACCGAAACAGCTGTAAGCCACACATGCTTACATAATTAATACGAGTAAGATCGCCATTTAATCAATTATTTAATTTGAAGAATATACAAAGAACTTCTTTATTCAATGGTAGGATCCTTAACTTGCCGTTATTCACCCCGACTCTACAAGCATGGTTCGTATTATGTGTCGCTAGTGTCGAGAAGAGTAGACTACTTAGTTTATTACAGCCTATCCAGAGTGCACCATGGGCGGTGTGTCTACATGTAGGCCCATAAAGAAATCTTTAAATAACGAAAACTGTAAGAACATGGGGAAAGAAAGGAAGAATCAAAGAAATAAAACGTGAATAATTAGCTAAGAAAGAAAGAGAACTTTAGAGGACAGAGTGAAAAACAGAAACACTTTGTAAAATAAACTGTAAGTTGAAATATTCACATGTTCGTTTATTTGCTAACACTTAGAAAAACAAAGGGGAAATATTCTCGAGAAAGACTGAGATATAAAAAACTTTCTATGGAACCGAATGGCCGGACAAAGTGTCTATTTATTGCTTTTCCAAGGGTCTGAAGCTATGAGGCGTGAAACCGCGAAGCTCGTAAGTTGTCTGGTCCAGCGAGATCTGTGAAATTTAACAATAACATGAGCAAGACCACCTCCTTATTTGTAGCTTGAAACACAAGGCCATCAATTACAAATGTATTCAGCCACGCATATCTAGCACAACTAAAACTTAACCACAACATGTACAGTTAAATGTCGGTCAAATTAATTTATGGAATACTTCCTACCATTGTAGGCTGCCTATAAAAACAATGTATAAAGTAACAAGAAGTATACATAGGCCTATAGCCTACATAGGATAAAGTTGCCTGATTCCGTGATACTCCTAATTCCGTGATAGGTTTCTTTCACTGAATGTCACG
The DNA here is from genome assembly GCF_040183065.1 of Periplaneta americana. Lineage (NCBI taxonomy): Eukaryota > Metazoa > Arthropoda > Insecta > Blattodea > Blattidae > Periplaneta > Periplaneta americana. The sequence goes on from NC_091128.1 coordinate 106,867,850, forward strand.
GGATTGGGTATGTTGCTATGAAGTTCACCGATGTCTCAAAAGTAGGCTTAAGATGCACTCTTTGGAGAAAGTTGTCTGGCGCTATGATTGAACGGCAAAGCTTTGACTGACATTCAATTTTTGAAAAGTAGGCCTATCACGGGATTAAGGGTATCATGGAAATAGGCAACTTTACCCTACATGCAAATATTCGACAAATTTTTATAAAAATGGAAAGTAATAATACAAATCAATCTATCTTTAAAATATTAAACTAAAAATTACAAATCAACTAACTCAAATATTCGAGAATTGAAAAAAAAAGTTCTCTGGACAACAGTAAAGAAGAAAATAAACTAACTTTTAGAGGCAGTGAAATTATTTTCGTTACATTGAAATTGTCCACACCTGTAGAGTAACGGTTAGCGCGTCTAGCCGCGAAACCAGGTGGCCCGGATTCGATTCCCGATCGGGACAAGTTACTTGGTTAAGGTTTTTTCCGGGGTTTTTCCTCAACCCAATATGAGCAAATGCTGGGTAACTATCGGTGCTGGATCCCGGACTCATTTTACCGGCATTATCACCTTCATCTCATTCAGACGCTAAATAACCTAAGATGTTGATAAAGCGTCGTAAAATATTCAGTTTTTAAAAATTCAAAATCAATTTATAACATTTAGAGCCGATTTCACCGAGCTTATTTAACTACAATTGTTACTTAAAGTCTTTTTAATTCAACTTTAAGGGACAATGCATTTCACTAACACAAATTGGGTTTTAAGCTCTCATTAAACTACATTTAAGTTAATTGGCCAATTTTTTCTCATTTAAATAATTAATTCTGCATTAACGGCAATAATTTTCATCATGGCGATGACAAAGCCCGGGTTCGAACCCCGTGGCTGACCAATATGAGTGTTTCATGGTTTCCCGTAGTCACAAAAGCAAATGCCGGATTGGAAATGTACATGCCATGCATGAGTCGTCACCGTCTCAATCACCAATTCGAAAAACTTTAATCAAAATCTATAATCAGTTACATGAACAAAAGTTATCTACAATATACTGTACAATAGAAACAAGAAGTCAACAAGAGTAAAAACAGTCTATTGGTATACCCACACATTCTAAACACGCGACATGACCACAAAATGATGTTAAAGCTGTATAAATAAACTTAACAAATAAGAAAGACGCACAGGGAGGCCAACATAAAAAATATCTTCGTACACAATCCACTCTATATTGACATTAACTTTGAGTGATTTATTAAAGGATGCATTCAGGACTAACTTAGAAAAATGTTGAATTATCCTTGCACCAAAAACGGGTGTTCCCGGAACCAAATGATTCTATTTTAATTATTTGCATATAATAACAATTAAGAAACATGTTAAAGGAATTATTCTTGCACCAAATGAGTGTTATCTGGACCAAAATGATCGTATTTCAATTATTTAAATACAATTTCAATTAAGTAAAATGTTAAACGATTTATCCTGCTACCAAACACACATGTTCTCTATGCCAAATAGCTTATTTTAATTATGTCATTACTTTATAGTTTAATCTGCTATTTTATGAAGTCATTATGATTGAGATACGTATTAATTAATTATAGGTCACAGTGATCAAACATATAAGGGCTCACACACAGTGGGGTGGAGATCGGGACTTTGGATGGTCCACAAGCCACAGGTCATGCTAAATAATATATTGCTCATTATTCAGTATGGAGTGTTGTGAACTATACAGAACTGTTACCCATTAATTATATAACTTTCTCAGTGACCACAGCGTGTCTCTATACTGGTGTGTTATAATTCTGAGGTTATTTTCAACTACTTAAGTACGTTTCTTCTTCCGTGTGTGGTATGAAAGGATATCGAAGTTGCAGCTTATTCTGTAGTATAGTTGGACATTAATAAATTATGTGTCCCATTTTTAATGTTTTAAATACTAGACGACACTGCGCGGTTGTGCCATTACTTTATTGATAATCATGGCCGACAGCAACCAGGCTCCGCTGCCTCCTAGAGGAGCGGTAGTGCGTATGGTGCTTTGATTTCGATTTGTGCTTCGTTGATTTTGGTGGATAAGTATAAGTATAAGTTCGGGTAGAATTCTCTGAAAAAGGTTCCATACATTAACGTTGGGTAGATAGGCCTATTGTATTTATATAGTACGTACTTCAAAATGAGAAAGCAAAAGACTCAGTTATACCGAAACACTTCTGACTCAAGGCAAAAAAAAAAAAATCGGAGATATAATAAGAGTGAGGAAGAATGGGAAATTCGTTTACGAACTAGAGCGGCTCCACCAAGAGAAACTTGCATCGAACACTTGATCGACTTACCGATAACAGAGTTCGAACTTACCAGAATCGAGAAAGAGGAAATAATACTGAATGTTCTCAGAGAATTGACGAACGAGAGTGTATTGATTTAGTATGCATTAATAGTAGGTCCTACATTGGCTTAGTATTCCATTATGATCCAAATATTGACTATGCTCATTTGAACTGTATTAAAATAGACAAAATGAATAAACTATGCAATAAATGCGATGCAAAAAATGGGATAATTAACGAAACGAATTATGTTGCGCTGTTGTAAAAGTTGTCCCTCCTGAGATTCAAGAGCCCCCACGACCAATTAAAAACTTACTTATCGGAGTATATATCTGTTATCAACATACTTTTTAAGATAATATAAAACAGTACAACACCTTATTTCCAGTGGTATCGTTTGGTGCAAAAGAAATACATAACGTCAATTCTATGCCATCATTTAAAGTTCAAGCATAGGCTTATCATTAATTGGAAGTCTTCTTCCAGCTGAGAGTAAGAGCCCTCAGTTCGTATCAGTATATTTTATTAAGACGCAGACCAATTGTACATTAGGTCTAATATAGTATGAAGCTTAAAAGTAGAATAGACTCCAGAAAGTATTGCATGATAATAACAAGAGCAAACGACTTACAACATAGGCTGTAAAAAGCTATTATTCAGTAAGTACAAAACTGTATTTAGATTTAAGTCAATAATATTTAATTCTAACAAGTACAGCGATGCGCACGGGTATGGCTACTAATATAATAATAACGTAAAAGTGTGAATCGATTTAATCCAAATGCATCTATGCTTATTAAGTCCGTAATGCACAGACAGAGTGAAATGGCATTAGGTAACGCGACATCGTTAAAAGAAGAGCGTGTGCTTGCGCTGCTAGCCGAACGTAACAATGTAGGCTACTCGATTGGCTGGCGGCATGCAACAATCTGCACACGTCACCGCCACCTTCAATTACATGGTTGCCACGCACAGAGTCCAGTGCAACATTGTGCTATAATCTGCCCTATCCAGCGTGTGTTAATGAGGAGGGCTATATTTCATTAATAGAGCGGCAAATTTCACCGTTCCTTGTTTCTTAACAGAAATCCCGTATAACTTACCCAGTTGACTATTCTCCACCAGAGCTAAACAGAGTTCTATCCCGATCAAATTCGGTAAGATATACTGTATAATAGGCACCGACGTAGCTCAGTTGGCTAAGGCGCTTGCCTGCCGATCCGGAGTTGCGTTCGGGCGCGGGTTCGATTCCCGCTTGGGCTGATTACCTGGTTGGGTTTTTCCGAGGTTTTTCCCAACCATAAAGCAAATGTCAGGTAATCTATGGCGAATCCTCGGCCTCATCTCGCCAAATATCATCTCGCTATCACCAATTTCATCGACGCTAAATAACCTCGTAGTTGATAGAGCGTCGTTAAATAACCAAGTAAAGATATATATATATAAGTTATATACTACATAATAACAACAATTATTATTAGAGCTCGGACATGTAGGCACTTGAAACGTTAAAAATACAGTAGGTATGCAGAAAGAGGCTAAAACATCCAGAGTAGGCACTTGAAATGGACAATAAAAATGCGAACTGATATTAAAAACATATATAATGAAATTATAAATATTTTAATTGATTTTGCTGTGCTGCGTTTTTAACATGAGCATCCGTGTTTTATGGAGCTTTAGGCCTAAATTCTACTTCTTTCCACTTATACATATAAGTTAAAAATATAAGGCTAATCTATCAGTCCAACTGCTAATCTAATTCTAAATAAGAATAAAATAATGATGGCGTTGCACAACTTCTAATCACTAGATTGTGCAACAATATGCCTGGGTTAAATCCCAAATCTCTCCGCAGTGCATATGAAGAGAAGGCAATATGTCACTGTTGACAATCATTCGTCCGTCGTCGGACGGAGACTTTAAGCCTAGCGGCCCCCTTGGTGCTATTTGACAGGAGTAGGCTACGTGCCTTCCTTCCTCATCCTCATCATCACCACTCATTCCATACACTACACTTACACGAACACTTACACAGACCAACATTTGGCAAACACTACGAGACGCCACACTTGGACTACATGCTTATGCACCCTCAAAAGAATATCTAGTGTTGTGCCATTCTTTTTAAGACCGAGAATTTTCTCTAAAATACTATTGCAAGGTGGAAAGTTGATGAGTAGTCTCTATGCTGATGTGCTTGTATTTGTCTGCAGATTTTCTAATAAAAACAAACCAGACTGAAAAATGATTTTTATTGACACGGAACATTTCTTTCTGCCAGTTTTATAAGATTAAATACAGGTTGAGACACATATTCTGCCTTAGAATATACATATACAAATGCTACTCAAGAGATATTGGATTTTACGTCTCTAGAAAAGCAGATGTTTATCTTCCGTCCACGGGACTGCATGTTTCTCCGTTGTCCTGTGATTGTCCTGTGATGTTTAAACGGTGGCTCAGCGTCATACCAATTCCATGACCAGGAGGCCCACATGTGATATGTCTAGTGTACGATCAAATGAAACTCCCTCAACTACCCGCAGTGTTGTGTAAATCAGGTAAAAGGTTAAACAGAATAAGAATAAAGAAGGAAAGCAGGAAGTGAGACATGACGAAGAAAGAAAGATTTTGTGTATTTAATATAGGGCTGCAACCAAGATAATTGAAACTGGAAACTTGTTTTGTTACCCTTCTATTTTTATTTTAGTTTTTAAATATGAATTACCTGTGGAACCAAGAGTTTTCATTTTCTGACTAGGCATTTTTAAATCTATTGTTCCTCATCAGTGAATTCAATTTATACAGAGGGTCGTACTGAAAGTCATGAACAACACATTGCTATAATTTCAATTTCAACAATGTAACAAAAACGATTATATGATCATAGTTTGCAGACTTAACACTATGTATTGACATATTGTGACCTCATTAACTTCTATCATGTGACCACGGGCAATGTTTGCAAAATGGTCGACAACGATGATTCGTTTCTCCAGCGTACTGTCGTTAAATTCCTTGTTAAATAAAAATCTGCTCCTGAAATTCACCTCTGACTTCAGCGTGCAAACGGAGATGTGTGCATGGGCGCCAGCAGTGTTAGGAGATGGGTGAAACATTTCGAAGATGGGAACACGAGCATCCAATATGAGCCTCGTAGCGGTCGCCCTCGGACTGCCTCCACGGAACGCAACAAGGAAAGAGTTTATATATTCTGGGATGCATTTTGGTTGAATTTTTTTAACCTGGACAGACAATAAATGCTGTCCGCTATATTCAGACAGTTTTGAAGCTCCGTCGTGCATTGTGCGAGAAACGCCCTGGAAAGAAGGTCATCCTGCAACACGATAACGCGTGGCCTCACACTGATCGTGTTACCGTGGAGAAAATCAGAACATTTGGGTGGGAAACTCTTCCGCAATCTCCCTACAGACCCGACTTGGCACCCTCTGACTACCATCTTTTCGGTTCTGTAAAGGAGCAGCTACGAGGCCAACACTATGAGACGCTGGAAGACATCCGGAAAGCAGTGCGTCAGTGTCTTCGGGAAGATGAAACGGACTTCTACAGCAAGGGAATTTTCAAACTTACAGAACGACGGAAAAAATGTGTGCAAAGAAATGGAGACTATGTTGAAAAGTGACAGAAAAGTCTGTAGATTAAGATGATGTATCTGATTTGTCTAAAAAAATAAAAATTAAGATTTATAACAATGGGTTGCTCATGACTTTCAGTATGACCCTCGTATATTGTTCACTCCAAGCTATCTTCTGAATCGGCGAGTTTTACTTGAATACCTGCAAAAAAATGTTTTAATCACGGTTAAATTATCTAACCAAAATTTTCAATCTTCTGTGATGAATTGTAACTATAATAATAGGTAACGTCCTTTTTAAACCACAGAGACTATTTCAAGATTTTTTAATTGTAATTTATTGCAATCCTTCATTTAATTTAATTTAGCGATAGACACTACGCAGCTATGATGAAAATGTAAATTGCAAAGTTGTCATCATTATTTAACATCCATTTTAAACACAGAAGTTATTCAGAAGTTACGAGATAATGGATTAGTATTGTAACTGTATAACGTCAATTTAAAACCACAGAGGTCACTCAGTGACGATGAAATAATGAATTTTATTGTAATCAAGCTATAATTTCAACATTTCTTTAAAATTACAGCGAATGTTAGGGGACGATAATCAGGGTATAATTATTTATCATCCCTTTAAAACTACAGAGGACATTCAGGGGTGATGAAATGATGAATTGTAATCAGGCTATAATTACTTATCATCTCTTTAAAATTACACAGGCTATTTAGGGGCGATAAGCTGATGAATTCTAATCAGACTATTTAACATCAGTTTAAAACTGCAAAGGATATTCAGAGGCGATAAAATTATGGATTGGAATCAGAATATTATCATTCAAAATCCCTGAACTATGGAGGATAATCAGGGGTTATAATTTGATGAATTTTAATCAGGTTATTATTATTATTTAATATCCCTCTCAAATTATGGAGGGTATTCTGGGGCTATAATTTGATGAATTTTAATCAGACTATTATTATTTAATATCCCTCTCAACTATGGAGGATATTCTGGGGGCTATAATTTGATGAATTTTAATCAGACTATTATGATTTAATATCCCTCTCAAACTATGGAGGATATTCTGGGGGCTATAATTTGATGAATTTTAATCAGACTATTATGATTTAATATCCCTCACAAACTATGGAGGATAATCAGGGGTTATAATTTGATGAATTTTAATCAAGCTATTATTACTATTTAATATCCCTCTCAAACTATGGAGGATAATCAGGAGTTATAATTTGATGAATTTTAATCAGGCTATTATTATTATTATTATTATTATTATTATTATTATTATTATTATTATTATTATTATTATTATTATTATTATTATTATTATTAAATATCCCTCTCAAACTATGGAGGATATTCTGGGGCTATAATTTGATGAATTTTAATCAGACTACTATTATTTAACATCCCTTTAAAACTATGGAGGATATTGAAACGCTATAATTTGTTGAATTGTAATCAGGTTATTATTATTTAACATTTCTTTAAAACTACATAGGATATTCAGGTACGACAAGATGATTTGCTATGACAATTCTTTAAATAACGTTCTTTTGAACAACGTAAATTATTCAGAGGACAAAAAAATTTACTCGGAAAAACCTGTGTTCTACGTGCTTAGTTCTCTACAAATATCACACTATCCTGGGAGGTGGAACCATGACTTTCTTCAATAGAAGAAAATGAGCTGGCTGATTGATAGGCTTACTGAGATACAACAAGACACCGAAGATTAACAGTTGGAAAACGCAAAAAGAACATCCAGTACGATCATATTCCAGAGATGCTACAAACTTAAAAATGTTTAGTAATATGACTTGGTACTTAGATCATTTTCGTATTCAGAGTAGAAGCAGCACTTTTACTTCACAGTAGCAGTGCTTTGCCTCATGGCTGTAATTAAGTTAGCCCGGGGCAGCTTTTGATTTCTGGGCAGGCTGGCAGAGCTACAGAGAGACAGCAAGGGAGTGAAAAGATCTCCATGTGCACTGGTTCTCATCAACAGTAGGAGATGCTAGAGGGAGGGAGAGGGGAAATAGCTGGGCCATCAACTCCCCTACACAAGGTTACTCTTGGGCGCGGCACTTCTACAACATGCCAAGTAGTCTAGGATAACTTATTTCCATATAGAGCATTTGCAACAACAAAACTTCACTAATGGTAATGGTAATTCTTTATTTAACGTCTCTTTTCAGCTATAAAAACTATTAAGAGAAAAGGAGATGATGGCTATAATTATTGTGAAGCAGGCCTACTGGAAAAAGAGTGACATGGGAGATCAAAGTTGTCGGGGAAGACCTGCTCCACTGTATATAATTCACAAAATTCATAAGGACAACGAACGTCGCGTCGGTCGGTCTGTTTTGTGAGAAGCAGCAGTTATTGGACTACCTCAACGCACATTATTTCCCTCCCCCGAAATGGACATTTATATACTTTTCATGTCTGAGACCCAATTTCAAAACTATATTCCATTACGTTAAAATTCTTGATGAATTAGTAATAAAATCCTCTTTAAACGCTCCTTTTCTTTCTGCAGTGATGATATGATGATGCCAAGAAGATATTTAATGTGTCTTCTAAACTACACGGACTATTCACTCATATGCAACGAAAAAATAAAATATACAGCGCCCCTTTCAACCTTTATGGACTACTGAGGGACAATGAGGTGCTGACTCTGCAATAATACTGCATGAAAGCATAAGGAATATCGAAATAACTAAATTTCAACCAATTTCAAGCCGCTTTTCAATCAATTTTGCAATCACAATTGTCGCATGTGCAGACGTTTGTCCGTTGAAAGTGTGTCGTCTTCGGCCGTTTTCAACCAGTAAATTTCGTACTTTATTAGCAAATATAATAGCACTAAATCATTTGGACAAGAAAATTTATGAGCGAACCTCGTAAGTCAACTACAGTTCTTTTCTGTAGATAACACTAATAGCCTAAGTCCGAAACGTTAGCGCGATTACATTTTAATACAATCTTAAAACTTCAACAAATTTTATCGCAACTCAGTGAAAGTAGAAATTTCAAAATATGTCTTTCCAAGTTGGTGTAATTTCTTCCGAATGAATCACGAGACTTCCTCATTAGACAAATTTGAGTAGCCTATAGGAAAACGCGTAAATAATAAATAATTATGGAGGTAGAAATAATACCTGTCAAAGAGAATTACCGAGGAGCGCGTTTATACTACCTTCTAACAATTAATTTATTGAATAATTTCAAGGGAAAAATTGTTTCGGGGCCGGGTGTCGATCCCGGGACCCTTCGCTTAGCGCACGAATGCTCTAGCGACAGAGCTATCCCAGGACCATACACGACACCGTCACAATTCTTCCCTTTATATCCACACAACTCAAATGGGCTGACGAGACGCCAGAAAACTAACTTTGAGCGCATACAATTATGTGTGACTTAAATTGTAGCTTTCTGTTAACGTACCTACAGTAACGAATATATTATGCAAATCTGGCTTTCAGGTAGAAGCTCTCTGTGAAGCAGATTAATTTATTTGTGTTTATGTTTCAAAAGACTAGGGAAAAGCTATCAGTATTTCCAAAATCGAAGTTTTAGACAAGGAAAATTATTCATTAAAGAGTAATGTAAAAAAAGTTATTGGGGATTTATGAAATTTCTTACATTTCGTGAAACATCTTTCTTCTTGGTATATAATTTTTAGGTTAGGTAAGAATGTATTTAAGGAATAAATAAATGCTACCACAGGCAGAATGAGTGCACTCTTACCCAATAATTATAAAATGGAGCGATACGGACCGTGTGGAATGATGCAATGAAAGAAGGGGAAATGGGAAGAGAAATAATTAAAATCTAGGGACTTTGGAGCTGTGAGGAAGAATCTATGTGAACTCAAAATCTATTAGCCATTTATCTCACTTCGTTTTTAACAGTTCCATTCAGAAACTTAAGATAATTTCGAAGGGAAAAAAACCGAAAATGGATATAACCTAATATCTGTCACATGAAGGAGAGAACCATGTGAAAAACCTCCAGGCGCATTAAATAGAAAATGGAGTGAGATGGATAACGTGAAAACCACGAGGCACGAAGTTCATCTTACACTTCAATTCCCATGGTATCACGAGTGTCGTCAAAATAAACGTAAAAATTACAATTTTTCTCTCTTTGTTGGTCGAATAGGTATACAGGTTTCACGTCAAAAGTAAAAAACTGTTAACATTGAACAGACATCAATTTGAGAATAATGACATATAGATTTAAAATATAATTACAAAATCTAGGTGATTTTGATGTTTCGATAAGACCTAAAACAGAATAGCAAAGAATACCTTTCACCATGAACCATGTCTAAAACATAATATAAAACAACAACGAGACTCAGATACAAACTCAAGTGTGATACTGCAACATATTCACTGATTAGCCGAAGATAGGCCGACTTGTAGGTTTGTGAGATGGTGATATGAAAATATTTTTTGCATTTTTACTCCATGTTCTTGTAATTGTATACTATGCATTTAATTGAATCTATTTAATTTCGTCTAAGTTTCCATGACCTATTAAAAGTGGACAAGTAAATCTTTACGTAGAACTACGTAGGTACGATCACCTGTCGACAGGTGGATAGCTTGTTTTCTTTGTATTCGCCTTATTCTCCTTGTACACCTATTCTTCTCATTGTATTTACTTTGTCCTCTTTATATCCCCCTTCTTTTCCTTGTATTCCTCTTGCTCTCCTTGTCTTCCCCTTATTTTTCTTGTCTCATTGTATTCTCCTTATTATCCTTGCCATCGCCTTGTTTTCCTTGTCCCTTTGTCGACGATGAGAAAAGATTGCATTTTTTCGTGATGGTGAATTCCCAAGATACGCCAGCCGACTGACTGCTTCACGTCCATTGGTCCATATGCCTCAGCAGAAGTGAGAGATCGTCCAACCAGTACGGAGTTGAAGTGTGGTTTGCACTACGATACCCCTTCCAGCCGTTATAGCTGACTTGCGAAACCGATTTGGCTGTTCACTACAGCTGTCTAAATTGATCACGATGGTGTGTGGGCACCGGTCCCACACACTGACCAAAATTTCATAAGAGAATTTCTTCCCCCATAAAGACTTGAATCAGCGCTCATTCTATAATGAAGTTCAAGGCATGACGCATTGGACTACGCAGTCTACGCAGCTACGGATCTGAACTACTACTGAATAATAATAATAATAATAATAATAATAATAATAATAATAATAATAATAAAATAATAATAATAAAATTATAATAAACAAATCTCAGCTTTCACGTTAAATTTCTTGTCAAAGAAAACAACATTGTCACAGTTTGTAAATCTAAAGCTTTATAGGCCTAAGCAACATAAAGCATACGTAGCAAACAAGCACATTATAGTGAAAATAATTAACTTAACAGAAACGAATAGCCTACATGAATTTCATGCACACCAACATATTTCAAAATTCAAAATCGGAATACAAAATAATAAATATATCTAATTGCCAAACAAACAAAAAATACACACAGATTCCCCTCCCATTCAGTGGATGATGTAATGGACTTTGATACGGCAAGCCTCTCTACAGCTCTTAACCTACAAAGTGCAATCCGTCACACTTGCTCTCAATCTTGGCTTCATTCTTTTCGTTCTCGATATCATGCTTCAGGATCGAATTTTAGATTGTTAAACACATTAAATACAAATTGAAATAATAAGTTACCACATAGCCTTACATCCTCACTTAGTACAGTGAGTAAATTCATCCTTTCATCGCTAACGATATCTTTATATTTTTCAGCATGGAACACATCATAATGCCGCTTTATATTATATTTTCTGCACTTGACAAGTTTTTACAAATAAGACACTGTCCATCACCCTACTTTGATTCTTTAAAAAAAGAATAACAATTTCCAGTTATTGTTAAACTCAGTTCCAGGTTTCCGCTTTGCGACATTCATGGAGATACGTAGTACTTACTTCATCCCTGGTCTGTACGAAACGAACTGCCTATATACTGTACTTTCTCCTTCAACGCTACCTTAGAAAGGGGTAGCTGTCCTGCCCGCGAGGGAACAAACATGATTTCATTTGCCCGTACGGGTAAAGGCTGGTCCACAATAAACCGAGAACGGAAACGACAACGAGAACGGAAATATTGTTAAAATAAATGTATTTAAATGTGAGCATTCGTAATTAACGAAAAGCTTGCCGGGGCCCGGGAGCGGGAATGTGAAAGCCAATTGTGAATGCTCACATTTAAGTAGGCCTACATTTATTTTAACAACGTTTCCATTTTCGTTCTCGTTTCCGTTCCCGGTTTATTGTGGACCAGCCTTAAAACGCTCATACGGGAAGCCAGTTGTCAGCCCTGGCCTAGAGTGTTAGTTGGAAAACCTGAGGGGAAAAAGACCTTTGGGAAGGCCGAGACGTAGATGGGAGGATAATATTAAAATTGATTTGAGAGAGATGAGATATAATGCTAAGGACTGGATCATTCTTGCTCAGAATAGGGACTGATGGAGGGCTTATGAGGGTGGCAATGAACCTCTGGGTTCCTTAAAGGCCATTTGTAAGTATTGTTGTGACGTAATGATGATATCTCGTAGAAAAGCAAAGTAATCCATAGAATGATTCCAAATTGCCTGAAATCCGTGGATCGTGCTTCTAGCGAAGCACCTTCGAGTTGCTTCGTTGTTACACGGGGAGCGAATAGATTACAAATAATAATTAAGCCATTAACAATTAAATGATTTATTAACCTAAATGAGAAACTAAAAATTAGCAATGATAAAAATGTGATACACGTTACTATACTAAAATGAGAGCTACATCTAACTATACTAGAATGAATGAGAGGATGATTAATGAGTCCTGGGGAAAATCCCGCGAACACTACAATTAAACAAGAGGTCCATTCTTGATGATGACTGCGCCACGCGAGACGAACACATAGTTCCAATAAGCACAAACTTGTCTCGCTGACGCGCATGTCTTTTCCCACAAAAGTGAGCAACCGTAAGTACATACCTCGGTATCACTCGCACCGTAACCAACTCAAAATGTACCACCGCGGCTTGAGTAGAAGTCCACTACCTGGCAGCATATTTCCAACATACCGCTGACAATCCATAAAAGACTCGTGACACAGGTGTATGACGTTCCGTGGATAACTCGACCTCGACGTGCCGATGCCGCGTAGTCTATACACCAACCGTAGACATTGTGATTCCCAATCACAATTTGCTGCTTTCCTTCCAACGTAGCGATTCACTCCCAGCGGATTCCACTCTGAACGGATACACCAACCCATCCCAGTACGTGGCTGCCGGATCACTCTCGTATACATGAAGCGGTGCTTTCGTGTACTCAGCAAGACACGAACTCCAATGTGAGCGGGCACGCTCACGGCCCGTTCCCCACGCGTAGATATCTCCGGACTCCAAGTCTCCAGGAATACCAGTCTGCGGAAACGTCCAGTCGACTGTTCCCCAACACCCGTGTTGTAGTCAGACTCTCTCAGACGTATCCTGGATTTAGGTCCTCTCCCAGAGGAACCCCAACCAAGTCTCTTCTGCAATGTCCTGCAACCAACTCCTCTCTCAGAGGTACTGTCGCCGACCTCTCCTCGTGATGAACTCTCGTAATCAACTTCGGTAATGAACTATGGTGATGATCTCTCGTGCTGAACTCTGGTGATCAACTCTCCTCGATGAAGTCTCGTCGTCAACTCTCGTAATGAACTCTCCTCGATGAAGTCTGGTCGTCAACTCGTGACCAACTCCCCTGGTGAACTCTCGTGATGAACTCAGGTCGACAACTCCTTCTCCAAGAACGAGCTCGGCAAGCCAAACAAGAAAATCCGTTAGACTTTAAACCGGCCAATCAGATAGCTCGTCTTAACACTAATAAGGCTGGTTAATCTCGGACCCAATAGTAAGTAAGGCTCAATTATGCCGCCTAGTGGGCACAGAGGGAAAACAAAATATACAGCACCATCTAACGTAAACACGTAATAACTAATACGAGGTGCCATCTAGTGATGAGTAACTAAAACCTCACACTACACCACAATATGTAAGTAATAACAATTAGTAACAATAAAATAGTAATAAGTTAATAATGCAGTAATAACAATTAATAATAAGATAATAATAATAACAATAATAATAATAATGAATATGATGATGATCATGATGATGGCTGTGTCTTAATGGAAATAATCAACCGAGTGTCTCAGTTAAAGACACGAAAATTCATGATCGTATATCACAGATCTTTTAAAATGTTCTTGTACATTTCCAGATGTATTGGTACAAATTTATTTTCTAACTTTATTAATCCATTCCAAGCTATGTTTTAAATACAGGAAATACATTAGTATCGTACTTAAATAATTAATGCAATTCCTACTGCAAATAAATGAGATTTACCTATCTGAGATATCATGTGATGCACATAAAAAAACATGTTCAGCATATTCATATGTTCTGAAATGTTATCATTTTACTGAGTGTAGACCTGATATATTTATTATGACGGTACACTGATCAAAAGAATCAATTTTACACATTAACCGGAAACATTTTCTTATAAAGTCTGTGTCTGGAATCTATAGATAGATCTAGCCAGTGCATTTGGGCGGAGATGGAGAGAAGCGAATGAGCGGAGCCTATCAGTGTGGGGGTGTATTGCGGCGCATCACACTCCTACAGCATCGGTGCGCCGCCGCTAAGGAGTAAAATGCGCGTGGAAGAAGATGACAACATCATATTAATAGGATGTGTGACCAGAGTGGTCATTGGTCCACCTCCACTCCCTACTTGCGCAGATGACTTGTTTCGTCTCCTAGGTCTACAGATTCCAGACGCGGACAACACTGTCCAATAGCCATTGGAGAAAGTGTGGTGCTGAAAAATAATAATAGTTTCTAAATTTTCGCATAAATACCCGCTTTCAGCAGCCTTCATGCCGAAAAATTGGTTTTCGTCATGCTATTTGCCTTTCTGTTCGTCCGCCCGTCTACAACGATTTCTCTTTATAATTGGACTTACTACCTACTAGTCAATTTATCCGCTAATTATACACATAAATATGACAGTTTTAGTAACAAAAAATACTTTTTTTGTTTGTTTTAAATCAAAATCACAAAATGGCGTTGTATTTGACATCGGCTCAATTGATTTATCTTAATTAAACATATTATTTCATCTAGAGGTCTACAGCCAGTTTTGATTTGTTTTAATTTTGATTTAATTTTATTTGGTTATTTAACGAAGCTGTATCAACTACGAGGTTATTTAGCATCGATGAGATTGATGATAGCGAGATGGTATTTGGCGAGATGAGGCCGAGGATTCGCCATAGATTACCTGGCATTCATCTTACGTCTTGGGAAAACCTCGGAAAAAACTCAAGTAGGTAATCGGCCCAAGCGGGAATCGAACCCGCGCCCGAGCGCAACTTCAGACCGGCAGGCAAGCGCCTTAGCCGACTGAGCCACGCCAGTGGCTTTGATTTGTTCGAGTCGTATCTTGCATTCAGATAAAGTAAATAAATTAAGTTTATGTATTATTATTATTATTATTATTATTATTATTATTATTATTATTATTATTATTATTATTACTTCGGTTAAAATTAGTGAACAAAGTATAAGCCTATTGAAATTATTATATAAGTTCCAGCTCCTGTATAGCGCTCCTCTGCCCTACTCGTGTTCAGGGGTCGTGCTGTCGTGATAGGGGTGAAGAGGCCAAGGCAAGGCAAGGAGGTGAACAGACAGCAGCAATATACTACAAGACTCCAGCAACACGCATCACAAGTTGCAGAGAGAGCAAGCGAGCGGGCGGGCGGCGAGGAGCGGTCTCTCTCGTGTAACTCAACAACTTAACAACTTTCCAGCACCGGCAATAGCAGCAGCCAGATAGAAGAGGACAACACAACAGCAAACTTGACGCCTCCTACAAACACGGGTACGCGTACCATGCACCCACTTAAAAGCGTACTAACGAACCTATATAACAACGAAATTTAAAGATTTCCTTCATACAATTTAACCATGTTGCTAAAAAATTCTAGATGTGCGTTTTTTTTTTTAACTTTTCAAAGTAATGACCGGTTTGCGATTTCTTATATCTCCATGGAGAGTAATGTCGCTTTCTTTCTTATTCTCTCTGCCCAGCAAAGAATAACTGAATTGAATTAATTTACAGTAGGCTTATTTTGTTCCATGAATCTTACATTAACATTGCAGCTTGGAGATGTGGACAAGGTAAAAATTGTACAAAAATGCATAATACATAATAAGTAGATTAAAACAATTAACAAGGAGATATAAATATGGAGAAATCTGGTTAATTCTGCCCTAATTCTTCTCCCTCTTCCTTTGAAAGTTTTTAATTACGCAATACTCTGAGGACTGTAATACACGAATTGTGATCTACTTATAACAGCTGAGTCTAACAGAGGGTAGATGAAGATCTGCGTCCTATCTTCTATTGAAATTATAAACGTTTTGATCAGTACTAGAAATATAAAAAAATTTAATATAAAGCATCATCAGGAAAAGAATCCACTCACAAAGTATTGTAAGATCTCTAAATTTTTCAAAATAAAAATAAAATTAATACATTCTGAGTATTCGTTCATAATCATTATAGGAGATACCCAATGTGATTTCCATTCGTTATAGGATTTCAGTGCATTCAGTATCCTTCATGTATGTATCGTTAATATTAATTTTTGTGAGAAGTCAAATTCGAAGAAAATTTTATTGCAGTAGACAAAAAATAAACCAATAAAACCAGTTATATGGAAATAATAATAATAATAATAATAATAATAATAACAATAATAATAATACAGTAATAATAATAATATTAATAATAATAATATCAGTCACTAAAATCATGATTTTAATTTGATTCTAATCTATAAAGGGAGTCAATATTCCTATTTTATATTAAAATTAGAAACACCTACAGAAACTACACCTATTAAAACATTTTCCTCCCTTTATCAATGTGAGCTTGCTTTTGTATAAGAAGAACCATTTTCTTTCGACTACAGAACATCTTAACATCACTTTCAGTAACTCGTTAATGCAATTCTTTCATATTCTAGAATGTAACAACAGTGGAAATATAAATCTTACAAGCTTCCTCATTAATACAGTGTTGGCACCTGTTAGTTTAAGTGGTCAACATAATATTTTTCCAGTACATCATACAGTGATGATACTTAGGGCATATGTCAACATAAATCGTTAATACTGACAAAATGTAGAAAATAAGACTTAATAACATTTTGCAAATAAAATTGGTCATTTTACTGTATTATGACCTTTATTCCATCCAGAAACAAGGCCATAATACCAAAAGAAAACTTGGTATAAGTTTTTTCTTTTTAATAGCTTTTCAAAAACTAAAAGTTGTAAAAAAGAAAGAAGTGACTTAAGCCCCATTGACCCTGTACCGAAGAATTATGAAAATAAAAAATAAATATTTATTCATCTATTTATTTATTTATTTACTTATTTATTTACTTATTTATTTAATTATTTGTTTATTTATTTATTTACTTATTCATTCATTCATTCATTCATTCATTCATTCATTTAATGCAGCAAGCACTTGATAGAAAGTCATTAGCTTACAAATGAAGAAGAAAATACCAAACAGAACATAGTTAACAAAAGAAGGTCAAGAGTCTTTGAGCGGTGCCTTGCTTCCCAGTACATTTCCCATACGCTGTTCTTAGTCAAGGCTGGGCATATCTGAAGATAGGATAGATCCATAAGAGAAGATAGAGTACAGAGTGTGCAATTGGGGCTATTCTTAATGCCGATACGATGTAGGTGCCTAGCCAGGCAATCGTGTCCTGTGCAGAGTCAGAACATAGCTACAGCTTTCTTCCGTGGCCTGTCTGGAAGATTGCTGATTTCAGCCATCCATTGGCTACTCTGGGATCGCTGATTCAAGAGTTGGGCATGTTCAGTTTTATATGCCTGAAGTATAAAGTAGGTTACATTATTGTAGGTAACCGAATGATTTGAAGTTTGTAGTAGTTTAGTACCCTGTTTAGCAAGCGTGTCTACTGTTTCATTTCCAAGGATGCAGCAATGACTGGGATCCACTGGAGGGCAATAATCGTGTTGGAATCACGTAATTGTTTTAACATTGTTTTACATTCAGCAATACCTCGTGTAGAAATACGGTTTATTAGATTTGTTATTGCTTGGATAGCTGCCTTTGTGTCAGATAAAATAACAGCTGAACAGCAAGGTTCTGAGAGCCAACTGTTTTAAGCTGATAAGTATAACGTGGATTTCTCCATCAAAGACAAATGCTTTATTGTCTAGTGAAGTGTAAAAGGAGAACAGTTCACAATGTACTCCTGTTCCAACATTTCCATCATTGTCTAATTTTGATTCATCTATATACAGAGTAATTCACGAGGATTTACCGTCCTTTACGGAGCTTATTTCCGAAGATATTCTGAGCAAAAAATGGAATATAAACATGGGTCCTATTCTCAATATTTACAGAGTTACGTTTCGTTATTAGAACGCATTGCTGTGAACGCGTGATCGTGATCAGCGTGCAGTCAGCAGCCAGCGCGAGCGCTACGGAAATCAAAGATAGCCGTATGCAGCTACGTAGTGGCGTTCACAAGTGTGCGGCCAAGTGTACTCAAGCGGACGGCGAGATTTTTTAAGATGTGTTATAAACTCTCCAAGACTGTAAATTAGGATGCAAAATTGAACTGCAAATAATTAAGTCCGTAGAAGTGGTGTGATTTGTAATAATTGTTGTGATAAGTGCGTAAGAATAGTGTAATTTTTTAGTTAAAAATAGAAAAAGATGTTTGTACGAAGCAACTAAGGAGTTCACAGCACATTTTTAGTTTCATAATACTTGCCAGTTAAAGAAATGATACTTCTGAATGGTTCATTCTCTATTTGTATTATTGTTTTACCCCAAACTAAAGAAAAAACGTATTTTACAAACAACTTTAAATTAGTGTAACTCTGAAAATATTGAGAATAGGAACTATGTTTATATGACTTTTTTTGCTCAAAATGTCTTCAGAAATAAACTCCGTAAAAGACGGTAAATCCTTGTGAATCATCCTGTATATGTGGAGCCATGAATTGAGAGGAAGTAAAAATGTTACTTTAAACAATAATATTTAGACCTCCTGCGGCTCGATGGAAAATGTAATCAGAGGCCTAGTTTTTTTACTGCTTATAGTAGAGACAAGATAATTTTTGTACACCCTTACGTTTTGAATTTCGGATTTTTTTTTTCGATACGCCCTAATTGCACAAACAGCTTTTCCGAAATCCAGGTCAACGTGTCGAAACAGATTCTTTTTACAGCACTGCTTTACTTTCTTTATACTCCGTATAAAGGTGAAGTAAAAGTAAACACGAGTAATTCCTGGCTGAAGACGTGAGACCGACTTGGCTGAGTGCAGGTGGTGTTGTCGCAAGCTGCCGAGTTCTTGCGCCTTCGCCGCAGCTAATCAATTAGTTATACGGCAAGAGGCGGGCGGGCGGGCGAATCGAGCATACCCCCGCGCCAAGTTCACTTGCTGTCTTCAGGGCCGTTCCCAGTAAGACACGTCATGCAACCTTGTTACTTTCTCGTTAAGTGCTGTGATGCTATAGAAACAGATTTCACGATTTTTAGGCCTACCTATGTTAACAGCTTTCCTAAACTACGTAGCCATGGTTCGATGCCTAGCAGATTATTTGAATTTTATGGCGGACATCGAGGCTAAAAGGTAACTTTCAAATATCTAGATTTTCCTTGCTATTGTCAATTTTGTAAGTTCTTAAATTACAGTATAGTCGTATTGTAATTTTTGCAGTTAAAAACGATGTTAAAATAAAATCTAACACAATTCATACCTCATCATCTCTGGATAGCCTCTGTAATTTAAGAGAAGGATTAAATAAAGCATTACAATATATTATACCTAATCATTACATTCGTCTCTGGATATTTTAATTATCCAGCTGTACTGACTCCAATATGAAAGTCCTAAAGCGCAAGGATTGTAAAAATGTTAACCTTGTTGATAGCTGTAAAACCATTCTCCTCTGACGGTAACTTCCTCTTACATAGCAGTAAAGCGGCTTAAACAGCAAGATATTATGATATAATAAACAGTGTCTGTACCAGAACCTGCAATAAACGAAAACCTGTCCATAACAGAATTTTTCCAGTTCTCTAAATTTATCGCTATTCGTATTTAACGGAAACTGTCTAACTTGGAAACGGAAAAATCACGGCTATTGCGGATAATAACGCCTTGATCTGACTTATTTTTAGCATTATATTATTTTAGTAAACAATCAATACGGAAAAGCAACGCTGGACTTATTAATTTCAATACATTTTCTTCCATTAACGACGGCATTCAACAGAAAATGGGAAGATTTTGAAAGTGGTATAACGGTGTTTTAAAGGTGAACATTTAGGATATATGTCAGTGATTTACGCAGGTGCAAATTTTCATGGAGGAGGCAAAGTGACCTCCCCTTCACAACACTCTAGCCATACTTACGTCTGGCCATGCACCTGCTAAACATTGCCCTTTTAGTAAATTAGGGAGTCCTTGACTATTCCTCGCGAACTGACAGAGATGGTAATGTTTATGTTGTAGGAGGATACATTAATAATGTTTTTAAAAAAGTTATACACTTGTTACTGCATACCTTATTCTAAATTTAAAAGTATCTTAAAATTTATTTTATTGTATAAATTTGAACCCATGTCGTGGATTTACGTACACCTTTATTGTATTTGTTACATTTAGTTCATTGTTATAGTGCTTAGTGTAGATCTAAGATAAATTTGCACAGTACCGACATTTTATTGTGTATTCAGGCAATTGTAATCCATTTCTTCCATCAGGAGTTTCAGTACCATCAGTTAACATTTGAACTTCCTTGTAAAATAATTTTTCAGTTTAATTATGTAGTAATTAGGGCCTAGTATATATTAAGCGGAAATTTGTTTATGATGGAAATAAGTTATGCTTCCGTGAGATTTCTTTAGGCCTATAGCTCTTACTCTATTTTGTTTAGTAACAACCGTAGCGGAAATAAAATAATCGTCCCTGTCTAAGTTACACTATTCTAATCTTTGCTACGCCTACCTACCTCAATTAGTTTATCGGAAGAAAGGTATGAACACTTATTTTATGTTTAGTTTCGGTCAGGGCTGGGCACCGGGAGCGACTTTAAGAAAACATTCGAAAGAAAAGTTAATTCGACCATCCAAGAAGTTCTTTGACTGATGTTGAAAACTTTTTAGAAGTCAGTAACGCTCGAAAACGAAACTCGACAATAATAATTTGACCTTTAACTAAGTTTCTATCATTACATATTTGAGCAAATCATTTAAATTTAGTAATGAAAGAATAAAAATCCCCTAATCCTGACGTGATGATCTTCGTAATCTTATTCATCGGCAGTACCGCATCATACCGAGCCTTGGCCTAAGTCATATCAGTTCTTCTGCTATAGGCCCTACTTGCCACTATCTCTGACGGATAGGTGGTAGAACTTCTGTGACGTGGGGATAATATGACACCAAATCTTTACCCGACATAACACAGGACATCAGCATAGCAGTACATCCATACCTTAGGCCGGAGATACTTGAATCCACAGCGTTAAAGCTTCACCTTGACTGTTGCTTAGGCTTACACTAAACCTGCGTTTAGCGTTGTTCATATTTCGTTGTAACGATTATTGTAATGATAATTTATTTGTACAATTGACGCACTACTTTTTCTCCGACTGTAAGTGATCCTCTGCACCGTTTGAAACTGTAGCCGTCCGTACAGAGGACCCGCGGGTACGGGAACGTTCACGACAATCAATACAATAACATGTACACTAGGTTAGATCCTCACAACGCTGGCTGCAATCTAATCTTCGTGTCTTGGGTGTAATCTCGTTATATTTCCGAGACGTCGCGAATATTGACCATGATGCTTGAGATGGCTAATTCGCTATCTGCCGTTTTGATAAACGTCTCCCACTCGTCTAATCCCTCACAACCGGCTCAGTCCTTATTGTTCACACGTTGTGGACGTGCAACAGGGCTGAACAAACACAAATCTTGATACCAAATAGTATCACTCGAGACTAGATGCAGACCGCCTTTTATGAGATTGTCACTTTTTGGTTTCAACATTTGATAATAATTATTGTAAACTGTAGAGGCCTTCAGAGTACATAAGAATGTGATTTTGGTATTTTGGAATAATTCCAGAATTAGAATAGTAGGAGAGAGAAACCTCTATATTCCATATTGATTTACAACCTACGTTTGACATAGTCATTCTTACAAATTAATTTTACATTCTCTGTTCTGTGCCTTCAACTCTGATGATCTTTGCGTCTTCCTCGTATCTTATATCTGTCTGTTTTTCTTATATCCGACCGTTTTTCTTGATTTACTCCTATCAGTTTTCACAGAATAAAATTTCCTGTTAGTTATATGATAAAAAATTTGGACACTCTTGCCAGCAGCATTCCGGTGGGGAATATGTTGAAAAATAGAACAATAATTGCTGCACCTGTTACAATAAATCTTTCCATCAAATTATGTTTTCTTTCTGTAAACGGGAAACGTATTTTTACGGCCCTCGTAATTGCGTTCGAGTGGCACTTGTTTTGACATTATTAACATGGTGGAAGAAAAAATAACTTTTTTATCTGCCCCCTTAAGAATGTTTGCTTGTCAGAGGACTATAATAATAAGCTAGTACTATAAATGGTTGTTTGCAGTTTCAAAGTACATTTTTATCTGTTCGCATTTTGCACGTTTCCACACTACAACACTTATCAAGGTTTTCTAGAATTTTGTCTTTGAATACCTGGACAGAAAATCGTTATAAGGGGCTTAAAGTTTGCGAAGATAACTCCATTGTGAGCCGCTATACGCTTATTGATCTCTCCTGATTCATTATTAAGTAGATGAAATCCCAGTCGGACGACTAGTATGTCATTGTTCATTGTCAGACACACAGTTTCAAAACCCCGGCATGTGAAGTAGAATTTGTGATAGTGCAGATCTCTGACTATAGTCTGGTTTTCCTCTGCCACTATTGTGTCTGTTCCCCATTCACAACATAGTTTTCAGAATGTAAAAGTTGCAGATGTAAGTTACCTGTAACCACCTACAAATTATACCATGAACTGCCTCTAGCTATTATATATGATTTTGCGATTCAGTGCGTGAGTTCGGAAATATATCAGCATGTGTGCCTGTCGAGCGAGGTAACAGATTTTGAATGTAGACTACAGAATGTGCTTATATAGGCAAACGTATAAAGGAGTGTAAGTGATAACAGGAGGAACTAAATTGTTTCAGAATGCATAAAACGTGTAATGAGAAAGTATGTGTCATCTTAATTACATTGTTTATTGGAGTTACGAAAAATGCATTAAATTATACAATGCGGAGAATAAAATATTTACATTCTCTCACGTAGAAATACGCCCACTTTTATTTACCACAACTATTAACGTATAGGCTAATGCCAAAATATGAACCTTAGTCCCTAGTATACAAAGCCAACGTTTTCACTGTATCTGTAATCTCGAAAATCCTCTCTTAATGTAAACTAGAAAGGTTTGAAGTTTTCCGTTATATCCTCCTTAATAATAATTACTACAGCCCACTGCGATTGATGGCATCTCTCCCTGAAGAAACTTTCCGACTTGTTGGAATGAATTAAGCGTAATGTATCAGTCATCTTTGTGCCCCCTGTATGTTCTAGAATGGACACACACAACGCATCTTCCTCACCGAATTGCAGTCCTTGTCTCACTAGTTGCGAGAACAAAGGACCAGACAACACAATACCGCATCTTACTCCGCAAGCCTTCAGTCTGTATTCCCCAGCCTTTGCTTGTCTGGTATAAATCTCTATGTAGATTCCTAAACTCAACTACCGCTTGTTTTTATGTTCTTGCTACAAAAGGAATTTAGCCGAGATTTTCAAAGAAATGATCTCCCTTTTTTAATGAAGATATCGAAGATAATATGTCCGTCTAATTACATTCGTCACTTTAGCATTGGTGGACATTGCTTGTAGTCCGCACTTGTAAGTCAATAAATTATTAATTTTAGATATACAGTAGGCTATATACTAAAAAGGCATGAATTTTATCACGGAAAGACGGAAGATTTTTCATACTCTTGAAACAAAAATCGCTTCTTAAATATTTGCAGTTGTGTGTATGTTATATGTGTGTATGTATGTATGTATGTATGTATGTATGTATGTATGTATGTATGTATGTATGTATGTATGTATGTATGTATGTGTGTATGTATTTGTGTATGTATGTATGTATGCATGCATGCATGCATGTATCGTATCGAATGTATCATTTCATTTTCTAGTAATAGTCTCAGTGGTTCAAAGAAATATTAAATACGCAATTAAACCTGTAATAATGAATGTTATTAATCTCAACTTCCCTATAATGTTCCTCTTCGTTAATACGTCTCATCATCTTCGTGGCTACAATATTTTGTCTGGGCGGAAGTAATAGGCCTCTTTAATTTGCCATAACTAATAGCTACTGAGTCTTAAAATTATAACTAGGCAATGTTGCTTAAGCGCGAATGGCGTGTGTTATTCTGGGCACCTAAAAAAAACCGCAACCTGACTCTGAATGCCGATACAGCGGTTTCTGTAGCGTAAACAAATTGCCAATAATAGCGTACGCTTCATATATAAAATATTATTAATAAGCTACATTACAGATAGAATACAAGTTGTTACATCTTCACGTATGTAATCCTAAAATAACTGGAAGTTTGAAATAAGAATTGTTTAATGTTTGAAGTAGCCTACAGTAGGAGGGGAAAGTAGCCTAAATCGTACTGGCGCCGAAATCGTACCACTATTAATACTGAGGAAAGTATTGCAGGTAGGGACCATCTGAGGAATTTTCTATGAAATACAAATAGAAACTGATACTCGTTCAGTTTTCCGCCTTTCAACCAAGACAACAGCGGTATTAAATCGTGTTTAATAGTAAGTTCTGATTTCTCATGTAAGATTTTGTTACTCTTTCGTAAGCTTTTATTGAAACATTGAGTTATTTTAATGAATATGTTTTATTACACCTAGTATATTAGATTGTTTGCATTATTTAAACGGTAAAAATGGTCACTGTAACAGCTTTGTTTAGGTTATAATCTGAATAGTTTGCTTTTAGTGCTGGTTTCCTAAATTGTACCTTTAAAAGGTTGCTCATATCGTACCAATACGATTTTGGCAACGTGAACAAATAACGTTAGGTACATAATATTTTCAAATTCCAGAATAGGTAATGACCAAACGAGAATACGGAAAATCGAAACCAAGTGCTTTACTTAAGGCAATGGATGAATTTCGATCCGGAGCAGTGGGATTGAATGACTGTTGCCGTAAGTACAAAATCGATTTTCAAGCGATATTTGATGGGCAAAATGAAGAGAGGTCTGGATCGTCCTGCAAATGGATCCGTCAACGGGAGGAATACAGCTATTAAATATGACTTAATCTTGAGTGACCCTCGTGTTTTCGTTTTATTAGATATTGACAATAGCCTATTTAAGATTTATATATTACAAAAATCCTTGTATCTTAAAACATCTTTGTTTCTCATTTGTATTTAAAAAATGTCATAGTAAATGACAATAATATAATGAAATAAGTTACTTTTATGTAGTTCTTATTTTGAAAATTGTGAATTTTACAAATGGGTACGATTTAAGCAACCTCTAGGTACGATTTAGGAAACAAGGCGCACAAATCGTACCACTTGCAGAGTTTTAAATAATGTATTTTGAAACAATTGATAATTATTTAAAAATACTGAAAAAAATATATTTTGTGTCCCAAGGTCCTGTCTCAATGTTTAACAGTAAAAATTCCTTCCCATTTAGAAATAACTAAAGAAAAACTGAAAAGTGGTACGATATAGGCAACCTTCCCCTATGTAGAATAATATAAATTCGGCTATTTTCCTACTAAAAAAGAGAAAGTATTATGACGCTGTAAAAAGTCGATTCACCGAAATGCACGTCTTCAAATCCCTGATATAGATTGGAGGTATCTCCAAAACTACTTACCCGGTGCGTACTACATAAAAATTGATAAATCGTTAACAAATAAAGTATAAAAAAACTGCACAATGAGTACGTGTAAATTGACAAATTTATAATACTCCTGAATTATTTAAAGCGAAGGGGAAAAAATAATTACAAAACCATTTTATAGGAGAATGTCTGAAGACAAAGCAAATGTTAAAGAATGTAAGTCTAAGAAAATGGTAAAATAGGGAATATGACGCAGCAACACGCATTCCTCTCCAGCCAACAACTATACTCAGAGATCTCCCGATCGTCCCACGCAGGAGACCAGGGACTATTGTTTCTATCTGCAGATCTCTTAATAGTCTGAAACCCACTATCACTGCCAATTACAAATCTATGGAGAAACCACGAGGAGCACTAGTCACAGTGGAAGGTCAGTCCGACTCATAATAAACATAGGTAGATGCCCTTTTTATGAAATGAAAAGGAAATTGTGGAGGATATTGGTGAAATGAAGAGCGAAAGGCAGGAGAACCTCAAGCAAAAGTTCCGACAGAGTGTGAGAGTGCGATCAACTGTCGACAGGGGCATGTTTTCCTATGCTGGATATTTTTACGTAGAATGGGTTGTTGACAAACAACACTCGGAGAACAAAGGGAAGTTAAGGAGTATAATAGAAATACAAGGTGATCAAGGTAAATACAAGGAGATCAAGGGAAATAGGAGATCTCAAGTGGCAGAAAAGAAGTACAAGGGGAATAAAGGAGAATAAGGGGATACAGTGAGAAGGGTAATACAAAGAGAACATGGGGAAGACAAAGAAAACAAGGGAACGACAAGGAAAAACAAGGAGAGCTAGGAGAATACAAAGACAACAAGAGAAAGTGGAATACAAGAATTACAATGGGAATACAAGGAGTGAAGGAGTATACAAGGAGAAAGGGAGTGAAACTAGGAAAATAAGGAGAACAAGGGGAATACAAAGAGAACAAAAGAAGTACAAGGAGTACAAGGGGAAGACAAGGAGAACAAAGGGGAGACGAGGAGAATTAGGGTAAGACAAGGAAAAAAAAGGGAAGACAAGAAGAAAAAAGGGAAAACAAGGAGAAAAAGGGGAAGACAAGGAGAAAAAGGATAAGGCAAGGAGAAAAAGGATAAGGTAAGGAGAAAAAGGGTAAAGCAAGGAGAAAAGGGGTAATGCAAGGAGAACAAGGGGAATACAAGGAGAACAAGGGGAATGCAAGGAGAACAAGAGGAAGACAAGGAGAACAAGGGAATACAAAGAGAATGAGGGACGTCAAGGAGAACAAGGAAAAAACACAAGGAAGATAAGAAGAACAAGAGTGGTTGCATTTTGATGTGACGGACAATTTCTAAGTAACACACTCTTACCTAGTTTTACGTCAAAATTCTCGAAAATTTGGGTTTGTCCGCCAAAAATTCAATCCCTTTCTAGATGGGTAATCCAGCACTTTACAAATTGAACTACCATGGGGATTAAGGTACTAGTCATATTGGTAGTGATGAAGTTAATAGGAATAATTATGGTATTAATGGTGGTAGTTATTGCGGTGATGAGAATTCTAGTGATCGTGGTGGTGGTGGTGGTGGTGGTGGTGGTGGTGGTGGTGGTGGTGAACAATAAAAAAAAATTTAATCGCACTTACCTTTCCAAATCTCTTTTTTCAAAATTCTTCTAAGTTCCTATCCAGTTTTTAAGCCGCTACAATTAGACTATAGTCCCGCCACTAAACTTTCGCGTTGTCGCTCTTACTGTAATAGCGAAACTGCCGATACGAAACTGTAGAAAGCTGATGTTGGAAGGAATGCGTTTTTGTCTATCGGTTGTGATGTGAATGAATTCAGATAGAGGGGCAATCAACTGCTCAGACTGACCACAACGCGACCGTTTAGTACGGAATTGCCGTATTCTGGAGGTGTAATTGTATTCTTCACGCAACACTAACTACGCTGCCTGTAGACCGACAAGCGAACAAAGCATACGTTTATAGCTGCTGAAATAA
Source organism: Periplaneta americana (assembly GCF_040183065.1). NCBI lineage: Eukaryota > Metazoa > Arthropoda > Insecta > Blattodea > Blattidae > Periplaneta > Periplaneta americana. The sequence continues at coordinate 106,895,937 of NC_091128.1, forward strand.
AAAAACAGACATTGTTTTCCGTCTGGCATTTCTTTTGTAGCAACTATGAGGATATGTGAATAAAATACTCCTATTACGAAAACCAAGCTGCTTATACGATGGAATGACGATGCAGAATTTATGTTGTAATCTACTAAACGAATCATAAGTGGCAGGAGTGAAATTCTTGCATACGTCTCTGCATCGTTCGTACCACAAGGTTCTTGATACTTTTCCCTCTCATGACGTCACAGATATTTACCGTCAGGAAGGCAGTTTCTAAAAGCAATGTGTGCACTGAACTCAATTAGGTAATACACTCGCTTAATTTGTGTATAAAATGAACCTGCAAACTCGGAAAGATCAACAGTCCTCCACAGGATATCATTTGATATACAGTGACAATCGCAAAAGGGATTAGCTGCTATCTGCTTACCATGGCACATCTGAAGGTAAAACAACCACTCAATTTAACATTAATCACAAGTTATAACAACAAATTTATCAGCGTCTTCCACTATATTTAGATGGTAGCATAAGCGGCTACAAATTAAGCTACTCTGAGTTCGATCCCCTGAAGAAAATTGAAAATTTGTATTTTTTTATCTTTACGAATTGTTGTGAGACTTCGTCTTAAGCGATGGTCTTGCACAATGATTATCATATCATTATAGAAATTCTACTCTGTGTGAATAGCTAGGAATGATTTAAAGATCTCATGGTTTCAATGCGGTAGAAATATTTGGGATTTTGCACCATATCAGATGCACAGACATACAATTTTTCGAAGCTAATTACTAGCTTTTATCATCTGAAAGAGCAAGAAAAGAGAAATAGCTTAGGTATATGGTTATCGGAAATCTTTAAACATGTTCCGTCATCCATTTCTATATTGCTCTAGTGTATCAATTTAATTTCAAAATATGTAATTAACTTCTGATATATTCGTTTTTTTTTTTAAGCGAAGCGAACCTATCCAGCGACTGCTTCTTATAAATCTCAATTCAGCTGCTTTTATCATCTTTTTTCTTCTTCTTTTTCTTTTGTCACAGTTAAGAATTTAGAGTCACACAAATTTCTAATATTGGAACAGCCATTAGTTTATAAAATCTCAATTTAATTTCTCGTCCGACATTCAAGTATCTTTTTATTGCACAGCATATATAACTTACCGGTAAATTCAATTTATTGAAGATGTCATTTTTAATAACTTATAGGAAATACTGAACCGAAGATAGCTAAAACAAATTAGCCTATATTTAAGATTATTAGCACGATGTGTTTCAATGTATTACAATAGCCTTCAAACAGTCTGGTTGAAAACATCTCTGCTCATAGGTGCACAACCATAGACTGTATCTCATGTCTGAAGTCCAAAGTCTCAAATAAAACAACATAAACCAATTTACTCGAAATCTGTTCTGTATTTTTTTTTCGGTTTCTTCTTTACATAGCAAATGATGATGAAAGAGAGTAATATAGGCCACATATTCCAAAAAAGTATATATGTTTTTACATATGAAATTGTTGTAAAACTATTTCTCGGTTTTACTACTTTATTCCATGATCTATGTCACTACTCATTACCGTATGTACTATGCCACAACTCAATTTATTATCGCTTATGATGACTTGTTTCAATAGTAGTGGAGGATCTCCTCTTTTTTAAAAACTTAGTCAATGATCATTGTATCTATCAAATAATTAACTTTGTTAAGCAGTCTGTCTCTTGAGCGTCCATTTCTGCTGCTATTTTTCTGCCATAAACTATTGAAACGTATAACTTTTTGTTGAATTGAAATTAATTCTTTATTTATTTATTTATTTATTTATTTATTTATTTATTTATTTATTTATTTATTTATTTATCTATTTATTTATTTTTTTTTTGCGAATAAGTTGCCTGAATTTCTTGTGCAAAAGAACTGACGCTCCATTTTAACTTATCGAGCAGCAGTAGATAAAATGGATATTTGTTAGAACTTCTATGTAGCTTCCAACTATTGTCTTCTTGATTCATTACGTAGGTTACTAGAGCAATAATGCTAAAGAAATGGTACCTTCTTAGTTTGAGATACTTGTCAATTTTCATTATTGTAATATATTTAAGTAAGTACCATCTCAGGACCCATATAAGCTTTAGGCCTCTATATTATATATACATACATACACGTATACTTTACCTATAAAATAATTTTGGTCTTGTATGTTTAAGGCAATTTTATCAGGAAATAAGATACTTGATGCTCTAGTACAAAAGAACTGACATTTTATTTTAAACCATCGAGCAATAGAACACAAAATGACTATTTGCTCGAAATAGTTTTCAAATCTTTTATTCTCGATTTCTTCCGTATCTTTGAAATAATAGTAAAGAAATGATACATTCATACCTGTCATTTTTACACAGGCAGATTTCGTATTCGTAGCGCACTTCTGTAGGCCTATGTAGGCCTATCATGACAGGACCCGTATTCTTCTCTACATTTTTACAACGCGGCTGTGTGACACTCGCTAGAAACTTTTTAAATGTATAAGATATTCAATTACTAGAATTATTTACAACCTACCTCTCAAACTATTTAGGTCTATGTAAATAACTACTTATCTAATATTACCGCATAATTTCATAATTAGAAAGTATGTGTGATTAGTATTGCACCCTTCACTTCCTTATTATTTTAGGTTGTCGTGATTATTGCTATTATCGCCTGCGTGTGGCAGTGCGTTATTGCTGATGGCCACCATGGACATGGCCACGCACACTCTTTCGCACACTTCCATGGCCCAGTAGTTGGTCCCGCTCATCCTGTCCAAGTTGCCCACGGCCATGGTCATGGACACGGACACGGACACGGACATGCCGTGGACTACGTGGTAAGTATACTCTAACATGACCATATTCCTACTTGACAGATCTTGCAGAATACTGACTCTGTTGTAAGTTTAAAGATTAGTTTAGAGTATTACAGGGGATGTGTCTGATGCCTTCTAGAATATCTCTCAGTTGGCAGACAGCTGAATTACGACGGCCACAAGCCCGGGTTCAGAACTCGGGCAATGATGGAATTGTATTTGTGTGAACTAAGTCAATATTGTGATAGTTTCTGTCTGGGTTCTCCCGTTTTCCCCCTTCATTCTGCCAACATTCTCCACAATTACCCTTTCGTTATCTCCTTTTCGAAAAATATGGCACCACCGTCAAATCCATCGCCCTCCATGCAGGGTACTCCTTGCGGTTTGTCCAAAGATTGGTAGATGGAAGTGGTTGTTGATTATAGATGACTCGTAGAGGCACCGAAATCATTGTATGTTTTTGGTTACAAAATATGACAACTAGGCCTATAGAATATTTTTAATATAAAGTATCATATTTTGAATATAAACAAAATCCAACCTAAAGCTAGGAGAAGTCGCCGTACTCAGACAGAGAAATAGGCAAAACGAATGTCAAAATATACTTTTTCGGTATCAAGGATACTAAAAATTTGTATTTCTGTGAAAATCTCGAAATCTTGAAACTGCTTCGTATAAAGCGTAATACTGACTCTACTTCGGGCCATTAATCAGACACCAAGGTTCTTATCTTTTTTAAGTAGGTTATTTTACGACGCTTTATCAACATCTCAGGTTATTTAGCGTCTGAATGAGGTGAAGGTGATAATGACGGTGAAATGAGTCCGGGGTCCAGCACCGAAAGGTACCCAGCATTTACTCAAATTGGGTTGAGGGAAAACCCCGGAAAAAACCAGGTAACTTGTCCCGACCGGGATTCGAACCCAGGCCACCTGGTTTCGCGGCCAGGCGCGCTAGCCGTTACTCCACAGGTGTGGACAGGTCCTTATTCTTCATCTACCAATCCGGGATTGGTGACGGAGCTAGACTCGGATGTCGCCAGTACGACGGATGTTACTGTCGGCGACTGAATTATTTATATTGAGGATAGCAAGCATGTTCCATCCCAGCCTCTTTCTAAGCCAGATTCAGACCTAGTATCAAATTCACCCTTGGTTAAAAAAAAAGTCATTATCATATTATGTCTTAAGTATCTACCATGTCATATTTTGTTAAAGTTGTCGAGTAACCAGGCTAGTCTTCTAATTGAGACAACGCATTCTGACTGCGATTTTCCGTGGTTTTCTTAAGCTGCTAAGACAAATGTCAGTATGAGGCCTAAAGGATGGGCCACGAAAGTACATATTTTCCCCAACATGAGTTTCAGAAAATTTCATAATAATGCGTTTACTGATCGGTGCCGTCCCATTTGCGTGCAGCCTTGGGAATTCTGAGTGAGATTATTCAAACTCCATATACTCAGTTCAAAGGTTCTGTTCTCTTCACTAGCGAAAAAAGCGATGTAGGTCTATTCTTCTCGGCCCTCGCTCCGCTTCGGCATTGTACTGTATTCGATTCTGCTCTGCTTCTGAGCCAAATTTCGAAACATCTCTCCCTCTTATGTCTTACCTATCAGGTTACGCCCATTGTTTACTTTCTCTTCAAAATTTCTAGCTTCCTTCAATGGAAGAGCGACAAACGAAGTGAAACAAGTGGCCTTTCAGGCTTGGAGCTCACATTGATTTTTTTTCCATTGCCTCAAATCCGCTTGTAAGAAAGTGCAATCGCGAGCCTTTTAGTAGTTTTTCCTTCCTCTATCATATGATTGACTGAACCAGCACTACAGACGTTGTGTTCTCGTCGCAGGCTCATCCCAAGTACGACTACTCGTACGGCGTTACTGACCACCATACCGGAGACTCCCATGGCCAGAAGGAGTCCCGCGACGGCCACAAGGTCGTGGGCGAGTACTCCCTGAAGGAGCCCGGCGGCAACGTGAGGACCGTCAAGTACGTCTCCGACAAGGACGGCTTCCATGCCCACGTCATCAACAGCAACGGCAACGACCACTCCGGCGCGCATCATGGTCATGGTCATGGTCATTAGTTCCGAACTCGCCTCACCTGCACCTCTTCATCTTCAACGTACACGTGCTGTTAGTCTTATTTCTGTCTTCATCATTATTGACTATGTTGTTTTGCTATGCTTTCATACATTTGTATTTATTTTAAATGTTTCATGTTGAAGTTGTTAATATTCTATAAATAAACGTATAAACAAAAGGCATTTGTTCTATTTGTTCTGTAGAAACTACCCCTTGAAAAGCACAATCTCTCAATAACAACAACAACAATAATAATAGTAATAATAATAATAATAATAATAATAATAATAATAATAATAATACTATTATAGTAGTAATAATATAATTATACCAACCATTAATAATAATAATAATAATAATAATAATAATAATATAATAATAATAATAATAATAAGGTACAGTCAACTCCATGCCAAGCCAAATCGCCCAGAGGGTAGCGACAGGTTCAGACCCCCACTTTTACAGACAATCGGCATTTAATGGCAGTAGGGATTTCAGTTCTAGGTGCCTGGCGTCTTTACTTCCAAGGAAATGTACCTGGTTCTCATTTCTGTTAGAGACTGAGTAGATCTCAGACCCATAGAGCGGCTGGATGGATTATCAATGGAAAAATCCATTACTCCATCGGGAATCGAACCCGCGACCTTTCGGCTTGCAGCGTTACTTCTTGACCGCGACGCTACCGCGAGTCACAATAATAATAATAATAATAATAATAATAATAATAATAATAATAATAATAATAATAATGCTATGAGTTTGAATTGCCTATATAGGCTAAATACGTGATTTTATTCATTCATTCATTAACCGGATTTTAATCTCTCCCACCATAAAGACTGGATGTGTGTCCTATTATTATTATTATTATTATTATTATTATTATTATTATTATTATTATTATTATTATTATTATTATTATTATTATTAGTGTAGTATAGTAGTCGTGGTTGTGGTAGTAGTAGTAGTAGTAGTAGTAGTAGATCCCAAGGGATTAGGGTTCCATTTCTGACATGGAAATGGAAATTTATTTTCATATCCTATCTTTTGTTTTTGTATATTCTATTGTCTTGCGTCATGTTGATGGCATCACCAAGAAGCCTGTTATTACCAGATCATTCTGTTTGAAGAACGGCAGTTGCTTGTACTAATACACAGCGCGCCGCTGTTACGTCACCTGTACAGTACGATCTCTCTCTTATTATAGTCATAGACTACGTTTTTCTCTTTCCCACAGAGTAACAACATAAGATCACAGTGCCGCTGTTTACGTTCAACATACAAAATTGTCACCTAGTACTTGTGAATGTCTTAGTGCAGTAGTCGTAGTCGTCAACACGCGCTGACGTGGGTAGAGTGCAAGGACTGCAACAAAATATACTCCGTCGTGCAGAAGGGATAGGGAGACAGCATACTCGCCAGCAGCCACCGATGCACGCTAGTGCTGTAAGAGATCTGCGGGCAAGAGACACTAGCCCGAGAGTTCAGTGTGCTCATGACCGCTATCTTAGTAGGAAAATTTCAGTAGGCCTATACTGTTACCACACTGACAACAATTATCTTAAAATACTAAAGAGAGCAGATTTGTTTGTATTTGTCGAATGCGCATCATCATGCTTACGAAAAGGCACTTCACAGTGTCAGTAGCCTAATTTATTTTGTATGCACAAGATTGAAATTTTGGAGGAAGAGGGAAAGGAAGGTAACCGTGTTCTGAAATTTATCCGTCTTAAGTCCCGTTAGTTTATATTGGCACAGCTTATTTAGAAAAAGAACGCATTTTTGCCGTAACCTTTCGACAAATATATTAGGGTGTTTGTGAGAGAGGATAAACCTCTGATTTGTGGCCGCTGCATGTAGTAGTGGAGAAGCAGTTCATGCCATCTGACTGTGAAGCTTTGCTATTTTTTCTTTTTTCCAACACTGGCTTGAAAATCCACAAACATAACCTACATATATTCAATTAAAATGTACGTAGGCTACAATATATTACACACTTTGGGATTCATATGCTTAGAATCTATTTAAAGTCAGGAACTAAAATAACTCTCAATGTGAACACCATCACTTATAACCAGCAACTGACTGCTAGGAAGAATATATTGTGACAACATTTAGTTCTTCCAGAAAATCCTAAGCCTTAATGAGGGTTTTGAATTGTGTTTCAGTAGGGATGGAAGCAGGTCGTTGGTGATAGAAACTTACTCCTTCTAACTGCCTTTACCAACATAAACCAGAAGAATTATAGTATTTTTTTATAATCTCAAATTGAGTGAGAATGGGCGAAAACTGAGTTGTTTTTATTATTATTATTATTATTATTATTATTATTATTATTATTATTATTATTATTATTATTATTATTATTGCAATCGCTATTCGCATAGGTCAATTCTATATTAGTAAAACAGTACATAATTATAAAGATTCTGAGGAAATCATGTCCAATTAGTAATTATCCACTTTACTGTTCTACTGACGTCCAGTAGGCCTACTATTACCTTTATATTTGTGAGAGTATACAACCATTTATTCTGAAGTACCGATAGAGATGACGGCGCCAGTGTTCTTTTGTACGTCACAAATCCTATTTGAACTTGCCAGAATTTAAGCCCTGGTCTCCGGCGTCGAAAGCAGCAACTGGATTACTACTGAACAAAAGCCAACGTCGACTGATAACAATGGAGAGAATTGGCTTAAAAGTAAACTACTTGCGCAGAGCGTTGGTTGCGGATTACGTCTGACCCTCTTGCTTGCCGTCATTGAAGTGTCAGCGTGTTATTGTTATTTAAGAACCCATTGCCAACCAGTCTGCTACACTGGCATTCTGCACGTTTAATAAGGGGTTGTGAGTTGATAATACTTCTCTAAATCCTTCGTAATGGAAAGTGGCTTCATTCAAATGAAATGTTTACAAGATGGGTGTAGTCATAATTGAATGAATCTGTAACCAAATCCCACTAAGTCCGGTATTTTCCGAACAAAGACGGCGCTAAAGTAGATTTCCTTCGACTAATCTTATGCCTCTTCGTAGTATTACGTCATCATCTCGTTCCCTGTCCTTCACAGACAAAATAACATTGAGCCGTTGGTGAGATGTCTCATTGAGGGGATCACTTAGAATCCGACAGCTTCTGCTGCGACACTTGTCTGATATCCTTTTCACGAGTACATACCAGCTGTTCATAGCTCTTCTTATTCTTCCTGTCCTGTTACAGGCCTGTAAGTAATTGCTCACCCACTATTTAACTATTTAAATTTCATTTATATATATTTATTTACACGTATATACGTTGTAGTTTATATAACAACCAACAAGAATCAACGACGAAGAACTCGAACCAAGAACAGTGGCTTCCACACAGTATATAATCTGCATCTCAAACATAGGCGCCGACTTCTTGAAATATTGGGGGAGTGAGTATAGGACTCTACAATAGTCCGAAAATCTTTAATTGCTGTTTCTAAAAAAATTCCTTACATATTTTACAGAAAATAACATCGTCTGATTTCTCATAAAATACTCATGCTAACTGCTTAACCCAAGATGGTTGAAACCTACAGCCCTTATGAACTACCTTTTCCCTTTCACTGCTTTGTTCACCCTTGCAGTGATGGTGAACATGAGCTACGGTATTAGTTTCACTGCCACTACTACAACTCAATTTATCATTCCGTTCTTGTTCATTGCAGTTTTATTTTCGACAGTTTTCTTTATTAAGAAGTTATCCATTAGGATGTATAAAAAAACTCCAAATTCAAAACGTAAGGGTATACGAAAGTTGCCTTAAAGTCTCCAATATATGCAGGAAAAAAACAGGTTTGTAATTATATTTTTTATCGGCCCCCAGTTGGTCTAAAGATTAGCGTATAAAGTAAAATTGTTATTTATTTTTTATTTTCATAATCCTTCGGTGCATGCTCAATGGGACGTAATCAATGTCTTTTTTCAATTTTTAATTCCTTATAAGCTATTAAAAAGGAAAAAAGAAGTCATTTCTCATTTGATATTACGAACTTGTGTCTTGGTGGAAAACAACTCACAATAAAGTGAAATGATCAATTTGCCTTAAGTCTTATTTTCTAATAATTTTTCGGTATTAACGGTTTAGGCCTATGTCTACACATGCCCTTAATATCATCACTATATGATGTACTGGAGAAATGTTATGTTGATCACTCAAGATATTTAAGCCCCTGTACTTATACTAACAGGTGCCAACACTATATTAATAAGAAAGTTTGTGAGCTTTATACTTCCACTCTTGTTACATTAAAAAATATGAAAGAATAGCATTAACGAGTTATTGAAAGTGTTGTAAGATTTGTAAGACGTTTTCTCGTACAAAGAAAATGGTTATTCTAGTATACAAGCAAGCTGACAGTGGCAAAGGTAGGTAAATGTTTTTAATAGGAGTATTTTCTGTAGGTATTTATATTTTTAGTATAAATTAGATATATTGCCTAGCGCTATTGAATCAAATTAAAATCATGAGTTTGATTATTTATATTTATTTACTACATACAGGGTTGCAAGGGATAGTGAAGTGCATTCTATAACCTCTCCTATCCAAATCCCATCCTCAACCTGCCCGTGGTGCAACCTGCTTTTACAGATGAGGCTCTGGGGACCGGGTATTGGCGGTATAACCACAACATCATATACAGAGGAAATGCTGTATAGGTGGGAACCCCACCAATTCTACCCTTTCGGGACGGCAATCCGTTGGACAGTAATTTCATAACTGCTTTCAAATCTCACAATAATTCTCTCGGTCGTCCAAAGAAGCGCTGGATTGAAAATTCGACTGTGAAATCGTAACAGGCCATATGGGCTAATACTTGAAGGGCAGAAGAAGAAGAATAAGAATAAGAAGAAGATTTACTACATACAACTGATTCTGTATGGCTTATTTCTTTTTACTACAATAAAATTTTCTTCGAATTTCATTCTCACAACAATAATAATAACAGTGCGCACATGAAGGATAGGTCTAATGAATGCACTGAATGCCTACGAAAATTAAATTTATTATAGGTGAATGCTGTGATGATAATTGGTTACTATCGTCGCCGCTAGTCGAACTAGGGAAAATTGCCAGAAAATATATTGGGGAAAAGCATCTGATAAAATATCACAAAACAACCCAAGATCTTTATTGTCAGATCTTATGGATTACAATAATGAGAGCGATCGAGACAAAACTTATAGTACTCCAGGATCAGAAAGTAAAAGGAGTATAGAGGAAATAATATTTAAAACAACAGAAAAACCAGCTATTACTGAAGTCTCCCAAGAGCACATTTTGAAAACGTTCCCCCAAACTGTAGTGGACATATTTCCTTCGAAAGATAAAGTTAGGATTTCTCTTACGAGCAGTGGCAATACTGAATCCAGTTCTTCGCAATGTCCTTGGGCAAAAGCATTGCACATAGAATGAACACTTCTTTCAAATACTGAGCAATCAAACGTTAATGTTAGTGAAAAGGAAGTACATACTAGAAACATGAAACCATTTAAAATAATGCATTGTGGTTTTCTGAAAAACGATAATTATTAAAAAAAATACATTTTTGAATACTTTGTGCTCATGATAAAAGGTTTTCATTTATTGCAAACTGTCACCAGTAAAAAAGTAAAAAGCATCAGACCTAGAAAAGAAAACGGTATAAAAATAATGTTACCCACGATTACGGTTTTGAGATAAATGGTCAGAGGATACCTGTAAGCAAAGACTTGCTTTCTCAGTACATTGGATAAATACCAGAAATTTGTTAGACATGTTATTCAGAATAAAAGGCCAAGTTCTGCTGAAACACCCCCCAGCGACAGACGTGGAAAACATATCTTGTAACATAAGACGGGTAAGGAAGAATTAAATGAAGTGCAGTTGTTCAGCTTATTTAACGAAGAAAAGCTGGCTAGATTAATACAATTAATATAGATAAATAAATACAGATAAATACAAAATACAAATATAATAAAATAATAATACATGTAAGGAAAAAACTGAGTATATAGTAATGTTTAATAAATTTGAGGACTGAGTGAGCAGTGAGAACTCATATTTTGTCTTTCCTTTCTTATGAAATTCATTATACCAGAATCTCCGCTATTTAAGTGCCGGTACTGAAAATTTGCAGAATACTTATGGTGTATGTTCTAGAATTTTATGAAGAAAATCCTTATTTTCCATGCCATACACAATTCGTTGAAAGACTGGTGAAGATAGTTCGGGATGTTCTAGCTACAGTTTGTGGTGGAAAAGAGAGATGCTTTTATCAGGTCCACTCTAAATACAAAAGAGCAAATCCAGTCCTATGAGAAGAAGGCAGATTATTTTTCACGGAGAGCAAAATGAAGATAAAAATAGAATAAGCCTACTCAAACAATAAAAAAATAATACGTACTGTAAGTGGGTGGATGGAATTTGTTAGCAGCTACATGCCACCTGTAACATATTTGTGCGCCTTATTTTGGATTCCTGTCATCTCTTAGAACTTAAAAATAATATTCTTTTCTTTTATCTGTCAATAGCAACAAGTCACAGTAGCCTGTATCAAGCGAAGACCTGCAAACATGCTTGTGTTAGAAAAGAAATAAGATAATGAAAAAGAACCCCTTTGCGGCTAGGTTAAAAATGCTCCTAGGAGGTCAAAATATTTTGTGCGAAACACTGGCACTATTATGAAACTTTTGCGAACCTTAAATTTTTAATTTCGGAAAAAAACAAATTTCAGCTTTTTTCAATCCATTGTCAATAGTTAACATAGCAATCACTGATCATCCGCGACAACGATCATCATAAAAAAGATAAGTTAATTGAAACTGAATATTGGTAATGGTTACTTTTAAATTTCGTAACAAATATTTTAATTGTTTATAAAAATGTTGAACATTAACAATAATTTGATAACTGGCATAAGGCAAAAAAAAAAAAAACAGTCGAGTAGGACTACACTTGGAGCTGTTAATTCCGTATTATTATTTCCACTTGGTAATATTTATAATCGCTACACTTCGATCGCAATTGTTGATAGATTTCAACTAAACTGAAAAAATATGATCATGGACAAAGAAGTGGAGTCACTGTTGCATCTTGTGTGACAATTCATCGATCTCAAATGAAGAAGGAAAGAAGGGGGGGGGGGCATTGTGAGTTGCATGACTGACATGTTCACGGCAACAGCTGATCCTCTGTATTATTTGAAATAATTTTTGACATATGTCCTAGTTCTTCTTTCAAACAAATTAATTACTTTTTAACATGAGGAATCTCTCTTCGAATTATTTGGAGTGGCAAGATCCCTTCATTAAAATGTCAATTTTAATGGGGGCGACGGCCCAGGTTTTATAATTTTAGGGGGCAGAAAATGCCTTGCCTCTCTAAGGTCGGCGCCTATACCCTTAACTGTTGCGTGCAGCTTGGTGATAAAAATGTCAATGCATAATTATATTCTATTTATAATTTGTTTCCTTCTAAATTCATATCACACTACACCTGCAAACATTTATGGTCACAATCATGTGTTTAGTTCTGTCTGTATTTGCCACTAAGCACTACTTCTGCAGTAACTTCTATAAGACAACAAAATAAAACCGTGCGATACGTGAATGCCATGTTCAGTAAACATTTTTATGGCGGCGAGGGACGCTACAAGCCGAGTTCTATTCACTTTGACAGGATTATATCCATCGAAAACGCAACTGTGATATATTCAAATTGAGGCAAGCGGGAGTAAACAAGTCTGTAGGGAAATATGCCTTATGGCACAACTGTCGTCCACCCACGCCAAGATTATAGGCCCACAAGCGAGCTACACAAAGACAGCATCTAACATACTACGGAAACATCCTTGAGCCATGTCAGTACATTGTACAGGACGAGTCATGTGTATAGTAAGACAACTTGTCTAATTGTATTTAACTAAGACAGTTCTCTGCTGTGGTCCCAGTGGTAGTGTTAACTAACGACAAATTCAGCTAATCGAGATTTAATTTACTTGAATAACTCCTTTACCTCCATTATCATAAGCCTATTATTTGTTATTGATACATCTGATTTCATAGCTAAATTTGCAAAAAAAAAAAAAGAAAAAAAAGAAAAAAAAACACAGAATAACAATACTACATATCGATTATACAATATATAGTCTACACCATATGATTATATGGTTTCAGAAGAAATGTTCAATAATAACATACTTTTTCTGTAATACGTAAAATAAATTGTGTTGTGCCTTGTAAATTAACAATTTCCAAACAAAACTGTAAAAATTAATACAAAGAACAATAATAACGCTGGCATATGTTGGTATCAGGGGCGTAGCGTCCATGGATGTGGTGGAAGCATTGCACTCATCTTAGTTTTAGAGGAAATTTTTTTTTATTTGTATACAGATAAGGTAATTATTATTCGTTTATTCCCTATATTTTATTATCTAGTGTTTATACAACGTTTTGGCTCGGAATGAATTTGAACACGCGGGTGATGTGAGCTACTAGCTTCCAAATAATGTTTGTCACAAAGGGTTGTTGAGGAAAAAGGGAGACAGAGAGATACAAAAGCATTATGCTTTCTCTTTCTAAGATTATGTAACCAGTAATTTCCTTCCAGATTGTTTTTGACGTTTCTTTGCTGTATTGACAACGGCACGTGCTATCGTTCGCAGCGCGATACTTGTAGCGTTTCAAAATGTAAGTTATTGGTAGGTAGTTACATAGCTATATGTTAACATTATAACTATTAATAAAGTATATTATTTATGGTCACATTTACCTCCATGTCAATAAAGCAAATGAATAATGTCAACAAGCAACTTTTTAAAACATTGCACTCTACAAGAAATTGAATCTTGTCCTTAATTATCAAACTTAAACACTCGTCATAAAAGTCTAGTATCGTGCATGGTCTCCAAGACATTCGATGACAGCTTGGCACCTTCGTAGCATACTTCCTATGAGATTCTGTATTTCCTCTTGGGGGATATTCTCCCATTTCTCCTATAGAGCATCTCCAAATTTCTGCAGGGTTTGTGGAGCTTGATGTTGGTTTCTGACTTTCCTATCCAGAAGATCCCACAAGTGTTCAATAGGATTGAGATCTGGGCTGATCACTAGTCACTCCATTACCTCAATTTCACACACACACACACACACACACACACACACACACACACACACACACACACACACACACACACACACATTCATTTAGGTATTCAATACTTTCCACGGAATAATCTAGAAATATTTACCGTAATTATTTACTAAATGTGCCGTGCAATTAGTTCCGCGACAATTGGTCCCAAAAAAGGAAATCGTCCCAACGACAGTTCGTACCACAAACAAATATGTCCCACGACAGCTTGTGCCGGACAATTGGTCCCAAAAAGGAAATCGTCCGGCTGTAGTGAAACCAAGTGCACGCAGGTAGTTTAACTCATCTCCTCTACGTTTGTAATCTTCCCAACCGTAAGGCGAATCCTCGGCCTCATCGGACATAATAAGAAAGATAAAACATAATCACAAAAACACATACGAATACAAAACTACATCATACTAACATACGAAAACAAAAACATAGGCCTACACAAGATTGCAACCTCATTCAAGAAATTAAATTACAGCATTGCATACAGAACAAATAATACTCTACAAAACCGTCTCAACACACAAACAACAGAAACAAACAAATACAATCACACAGACGTATACAAATTCAAATGCAACACCTGCAACAACTTCTACATAGGACAGACAGGCAGATCATTTCAAACACATTACAAAGAACACATCACAGTCATAACAAAACTACAAAACACTTCCACATAACTTATGCAGAAAAAATCATAAATTCTAACCACACCTACAGAGACATAAACATAGACATAGAAATTCTACATATCCAACCAAAAATCCAGAAAACTAAACACACTAGAACAATACGAAATATATAGACACACAAAAACACATCCAAATGAAATTTTCGACACACAACTCAGTTTCAGAACACACACACTCTTTGACTCCAACATTACACTATACAAAAACACCCTCACAGGAAACACAAACAAAAGGCGCCAAGACCAGCACCAACCAGTTATGAAGATGGCCCATAACATGCTGAAACTACTTAACCAGGTACTGTAATATTTAACACGCGAAAGATATTAATACATATTCCGAAATAATATATCATACTCCAAGCGAGGAATTTGTTCTGAGGCATTAACTCTCGGCACAATTTTATAAGAATGATAGCAATGGTAATATAAGTAAGTAATAACCCTGATGCAGTTACGCTGATTGGTCATCCAGGTCACGTTACGACGCTCACCCGCACAGCTCGACACTAACTGCGCTGTGAACGCTACGTAGTCAAGAACAAGGAATTAACGCCCGTATCGAAGTGTTGACTCAGATCTTAATGTAACAAAGGAAGTAGCTAATTTGTTCTTACAAAAGAAACCCTTTCCATTTCCTTCACTAACGTTGAAGTAAATACTGGCCCCCTACTCTGAAAATAACTCGCCCAGTAACGCTACGAAACTAGACTTCGAAATATAGGCCTAGTGTTACAATATATTATCCGTTACAATTAACATTTCCAGATTTTAACTAAACATGATTTTCTTGGGAGACTCAATTTATTGCTTGCTTAACATTCAATGTCAAGCACGTCGCATTGAAGTTATTGCCTCTTCTCGAATACCTCGGAATAACTAATAGCCATTTCATTTTTCATCTCGTAAATGTACTACCCTAAATAACAATTTCACTTGCAAGGGAAGTAGACTACTCTTGTCAGAAAGAAATTTGAATATTTCTACATCATTACAAACAGCTAATGACGTAGAACTAATTATCGAATCTAAAAAGAAACATGTGGTTTTTTACGTCTTTATACTAAAATCAAACACTTTTGTATACAATTATGCTATGTAATTGTTACAATAATGAGACGTTAGACCAATCGAAATATCATCGTCCAGAAAGTGTTTCAAACAACCAGGAACATCGAATTCGTGCCGCTAACTGGCAATGTACACATTATCGCAAACCGTCGAAAGCCGAACTTGTTTGGCGATTCGAACGCAGTATAGTACTCTGACCTCATAAAAGAACGAATATTTCCGATTGGAAAGCTATTCGACGAAGACTAGAAAGCAATAGATACTTACAAGACAGTCTTAATCAGCCAAGTCTGTTGAAGATGAAAGCGAATCGTTCCAATCAAAATATGTGCCCTCACCAGAAAAGAAAACTCGATCAACTGTCGCCATTACTGATGAGTTGAAAGGAAAGGTTGTTGCTTTTTTTCAGAAAAAAAAAATGGAAAAGTTACAAGAATTCAAGCTCGTTGAGAAAATCAACTCGTTCGAGGTGGCAATAGAGGAGATTTGTTGAACAGGTTGTGCTATTTGGTATTCTCGTACTTTGAAAATGCAGCAAACCTGGGTCATCCGATTCACGAGTCTGACGTTCAAATTTGGGCCAGAGAACGGGTGTAGCGTAGACCAGTATCCTACGACCCACTCTGGGCAATGACTCTGTCTGTAAATTGGAGTATACAACTGGCTTCATATCTGTGAATAACGAATAGTTAAGTAACCGCCATTACTAAAAAAAAGTTTTTTGTGTGTTACTTTATGGCAACTGTTACAAATGATGACGTTTGCGATGTTTGGAATCCTATGTCGAATGCACGAACGTAAGTAAACTAATGGGAATTCTTTATATATTGCGATTTATTTAAGGGGTGTAATGTAGGCCGCCTCCTCGTGGTACACCCTGGATAACGCTAAAT
The DNA here is from genome assembly GCF_040183065.1 of Periplaneta americana. NCBI lineage: Eukaryota > Metazoa > Arthropoda > Insecta > Blattodea > Blattidae > Periplaneta > Periplaneta americana. The sequence goes on from NC_091128.1 coordinate 106,912,665, forward strand.
GGCCTACGAAGAAAGCTCATGATGGCACATCTTAATGGAATTAAATCCGGAGGAAAAAATGCCCCCCAGTCGGATGTCCAGGGCGGGGGCAACATTGAGATCAAGACATTCAAGACCAGTTTTATTGAAAATCTGCAATGGAATGCAAGAGGAATGTCTCAATCAAAAAAAGTGAAGTTGCAGTACACTTTAGTAAAAAGCAAGACCGATATATTTATAATCCTAGAAACGAATATTTCAAGTGAGACTCTGAGATATTATTCTTTCAATAGCTACCATATGTACCTTCTCCAAAACTCCCGTCAGATAGCCAGTGGCATACTTGTAGGAGTTAAGAGGAATATCGTGAATGAATTTTCAATAGTTAAATCAATGAGTGATTCAAATCTGAGTGAAATAATCGAACTCGATGTATGGATTCAAAAGCAGCGTTTTACATTGTTTGGAATCTACAATCCTCCAAACAACACTCCGGATATTAGTCTACTGCACACAACTAATAAAACTTTAGTTGTTGGCGACTTTAATGCGCACTTTACAGAAGTTGGATACAACTATGCAAATGGAGCTGGAAAAGCTGTTTGTGACTTTCTGTCTTCCAGTAATATACAGTTGCTCTACCAGTCTACAGATACCCCTTCATACCTGCACTATAATGGGAGCACAACGAATCCAGATTTGACTATGGTATCTTCTGTCATCTATGATAAGATTAGCCGAGAAATATTGCATGGTGCAGGGACGAGACACCGTTGTATTGTAACATCTGTGTGCCTACAGAAGAAGCGATGGTGAAAACCAAAAGGTGCTTTAAAAGTAGCTGGATTTTTAAAAAGGCCAATTGACCTCAATATCAAAAGGCTTTAGAGAAAAAAATAGCTGAGTGTAAATTTAATTTTCTAGACCAGACTCCCGATAAAAATGTCCAAAAATTATGTACTGTTTTGTTGAACGTAGCTACTTGGTTTATCCCAAAAGGGAAAGTTTATAACTATAAACCCTTCTGGAATGAAGAACTCACAAAACTGAAAGCTGAAAGAGAGGAAGCTCGAAAATTGGCAGAGAAAACAAAGAACCACCTTGATGTAGTGGAATGGAAACGACGAGCAGCGGTACTCAGGAAATACCTTGAAGTAAAACCGTGTACTATTCGTATGCTATTCGTAGTGTGCACTTTCTTTTCTTTTTTTTTTTAAGAAAAAGCTAAGCCTCCTTTGATCTAGTCCTTCTGTAAAATTACAGAGAGTTTTGAAACTAATTTACTCAAATGCCCTCATCCACCTTCACATATAGGTCTAAGTACTTAATTTTAATCGGTAATGTTTCAATTTACTTCCAGTTCTCTAACAGTATTTCTTAACCACGAAATTTCGATGAATTATATATTTGCTGAACTTACCAGTTGTTAATGCAGAAATAGAAGAAAAATGCTCACAGTAATTTGGTCTTTCCAGGGCTGTGTTCCGTCTGCTCTGTTCAACTTCTCAGCAACATTCGTCAATAGATGCAAAAAATATATAGGATATAATCAAATTTCACATTAGGTGTAGACAAATTTTAAAATTTGTAACACTTCGTGCAAGGGGTACATATTCTGTAATACTTAATATTTCATGTCAGAAATAGATAAATGTTTCATTAATTTTTTTCACAGCCTATTTCCTACATTGCCCCAGCGATTTTGAACCGATGGTGTTTGGGTAAAGGGAGATAAGTCATAAAAATGAATTTTGAGTTAAATGAAAATTAAACATCGCACTCTTATTTGAAAATAATTTTCTACAAAACATACATCAAGTGCTAGTATTATTTTGTTCTTTACACACCCACTTGTAGAATTTAACTTGTGTATTCCCCTGGGAACAAAACTTCATTTGCACAAAAAATGACTTAAGCCTTTTGCTCGAACACCATCGACACGTGTTAAGAGATGGTGTGCCCTGAACCGTATGGTTTGTCAGAGAATTCAATACATTGACCAAAACATTAATAATCTTCGTAAAAAGTATGAACTACGCGTGAGGAAAATAATTGTATTCCTGGTCTTGGAGAAGTAAAATCTACTTTTATTTTAAATTGGCATTTTCCTCTCCGGAAATAATGACTATAGGCTAATTTGTTTAGTTAAGAGGAAACTCCACTATTCAATCCTGGACCAATAGCAAGTACCGTAGTTTCTCCTAACTATGGTCCACATTTGTCACAGTTTTCTTTGTATATACAATACTATTCATCCAGATTAAGTGAAATTTTGGCTTCGGACTCTTGTAAGTGTGTATTAAATAAATATTGACATATGTGTTTGAAATTATTTAATTACAAGTGTTAAAAAAATAATAAGCATTGGTACATAGTTGTATTCTGAGTTGCCCAACTATGGTCCACTCATATATTCATGCTTGAAAGCATGAATGGACTATAGCTGGAGCTGTAATTATTCGCAAATCAATACATTGAGTTTCTAATTTAAGGGTAGAAACATAATCTAGCACAGAAATATTAAAAATAAATTAAAAGTACATGGATTCTTTTTATTAGTCACATTGCATAAACACACAATAAACAAGTGAAATCTGAAAGTCATTTTCCTGCAATAATGAACAACCACACTCACCGGAAAAAATACCGGGCCACCTAAAGTTTCTCAATTTTTTTTATGAGGTGAGAATCAGAAAACTCATTATGAAATGAAGAAAACATTGTTTCCCAGAAAAAAAAAACTCTTTTTTATTATCACTTGCGCTATTATTTTCAACGCCAAACAATGGATATAATAAAAGGTGTAAAAAACTTACAAATTGTTTCAATTTTCTTCCAAATGTTCAACTGATTTTGTGGCGACCCATCTGTTACTAATAGCGGATATTCCTCCCCGTGACTCTGTGACTGTTACCATTCGCCGATTCAACCCTTCGATCAGATTCTGGATGTCATCTGGTCGATACTATTCCATTCTTTACTTAGAACATTTCGGAGCTGCTGTAAGTTGCTGTGAGGAGTTAGTCGACTTCTAACTCGCTTCCAGCAATTCCCACACATGTTCAATAGGGTTTATATCAGGAATTCTTGATGGCCATACCATCCTACTCAATCCAACGTCGTGAAAGACCCACACATGTTCAATAGGGTTTATATCAGAACTTCTTGCTGGCCATGCCATCCTATTCAATCCAACGTCGTGAAGGAACTCATCCACGATTCTTGTAGCATGAGGGCGAGCATTGTCATTCATTAACAGGAACTTTTCACCAATAAGTGGGGCATATGGTACCACATGTTAAATTAGACCTTCTTCGATGTATCTTGGAGCAGTCAAAGCACCTCCATTAATGAAAACAAGTTCTGTTTGAGGTTCATACGAAGTGTCATCCCATACCATTACTGATCTACCTTGGAAACTGACACGTGAACTGAAGGTACATAAAGAAAAACGTTCTCCTTCTCTTCTCCACACTCTTTCACGTCCATCTGTAAACTAAATCTCGATTCATCTGTGAAGCGCACTCGTCGCCACTGTCCCAGGTTCCAATTAGCATGATTGTGAGCAAAACGTAATCGTTCAACACAAAGTTGCTGGAGCAATTTTGGGCCTTTAGCTGGTCTTCTGGAATTCAGCCCACATTCATCCAGACGTCTGCTTACAGATCTCTCACTCACGTTAACTTGTCTTATTTTCTGGAAGGCTCTTCTGGTCCCAAGAACTACAGCCACATAACGCTGACTATTCCCATCGTCTATCAATGCAACTATTTTGCTGAATCGGTAGGACTTAGTGACATTTGTATACAATGAAGTACTCCAATACTGCCTCAAGAGAGCTTACCAGTCTGTAGACTTCTTCAGCATAGCTTGAAATGAGTCCTAGAAGTTTAGATACAATATTGCAAGAAAAACGAATCTCCTTTTCGGATCATTTGTTAGCTATTAAGTATTCAGTATTACATTGTTACGTATCACAAAATAAATCAAAAACTAAATTAACCTCAGCACACCTACAATTATTTAAAAAAAGTCCTACAATTTAAAAAAATTTTAAATAAAATGTAGTTGGCCCGGTTTTTTTGCCGGTGAGTGTATATTAAAGAACAAAAGTACGGTATCAAAATAAACTAACACATTCTTAGCAAAATATTATGCAAATAAATTCACTGATAATGTTTATTTACCATACTGAGAACTATATTCAGTAGGCTTATTTCTATCCTTTGAATCTCCACTTCTCTTGTAATTCTGAAATTGAAAATGGATCTCTCTTTTTCAGATGCATTATGGGGTCTTCAATTTGTTTTATTATGTTTTCCTTTCTATAGAATAAAATGTCTTCCATTTCTCGTCACCTCAGTAATTGCCGCTTCTTACTATACATGAAACAACAACTCCATTGTTCTTCACTTCCAAAACTTTCCCTGGCCACAATTCCTCCTCATAAGTAACTACCATATAACTATGTGCCTTTAGCATTATTTTAACAGATTTCGTCTTCTTTTCCACATCTGACTCACCGTCTGTAAATGTGGAGAGTACACCGAAAACATCATAATCTGTATCCAATTCAATTTCATCGCTCTCATAGTCGCTTACAGGGACGGTTGTGATCCTTCTACCCTGAAGTTTTCGTTTTACCGGACCATTATTCGTGCTAGTATCATTGATGCTGGAAGAGCCTGCTTCTTTATTTACTGGACTATAATGTTAAATGGTGTTTTAGAATATACTGAGATACCGTATTTGCAGAAGTAAATAATCAAATTGTTCACATTTTATTAAAACAAACATTTCAAAATGAAATACATCTATGGTCCAAAAAAAATATTGGTACATAGTTGAGGACTGACTTCTAGCCTTGAGGTTAAACATTTTTCATGCAGAGTCCTTAACCTCTCCCAGTCTAATTATTACGTGAAATTAAACACTATAGAGCCAGGTTTAATTGTACAAACAATCATATATCTATAATTTACCAGTTCTACAGAGGAGAGCTTAATAAAACAGACAAACACAAACTGAATGATTTCGTGTCTTCACACATTCAGTAGAACGATGCACACTGACCTTGTTAAGCATCCATATCATTGCCACGTGTAATGGTAGATAGAAGCATCTATGGGGAACATATAATTCCATCACAGTGGCGCCTTAAATGGCAAACACCGAACTCTTGTGGGACTAAGTAGTACATAATGCATTTTGGACCATAGTTGGGTGCCTGGACCATAGTTATGGGAAATTACGGTACTACTAAAGTAGGGAACCTATGGTAATTACGTTGGACAACGTTGAAATTGTCATGGAGTTTCACGGTAGTTGCGGAGATGTTCTGCATCTTAATTTAAAGTTACATTTAGTTTCAAATTTTGTATTTTCCCTCACCTATGTAATTCTCAGTTTAGTGCAGGGCTGGCAATATTGGCTTCCTGTATGAGCGTTTTACCCGTACGGGCAAATGAAATCATGTTTGTTCCCTCGTGGGCAGAACTGCTACTCCACTCTAAAGTAACGGGAAAGGGGAAAGTAGGGATTTCGTTTCGTACAGATCAGGGGTGAAGTACAGTATACATGTACTACGTATCTTCATGGATTTCGCAAAGTGGAAGTTTGGAACTGAGTTTAAGCACAGTTTAGTGTATACAGTCACGAAGCTTGAGTTTTTAAGAGTACTAGGAATAATAAGACTGTGCCGGTACTATTTCGCATTGTCTGTGATGAGGCGATAGTAGCGATCCTAGTGGTTAGCAACTAACAATATGGATGCATATTCCCTACGTATTGAGCTTCGTGACTGTATATACTAGACTGTGGATTAACTATGACTGGAAATTGTTATTTTTTATTTTATTTTTTTATTTATTTTTTTAATCAAAGTAGGGAGATGGTCAGTGTCTTATTTGTAAAAATATGTCAGGTGCAGAAAATATAATTTAGGTAAAGAGGCATTATGATGTGTTCCATGCTGAAAAATATAAAGATATCGTTAGTGATGAAAGGATGAATTTACTCACTGTACTAAGTGAGGACGTAAGGCTAAGTGGTATTTAATATGTTTAACAATCTAAAGTTCGATCCTGGGGCATAATATCGAGAACGAAAAGAATGAAGCTAAGATTAAGAGCAAATGTGACGGATTGCATTTCGTAGGGTAAGAGCTGTAGAGAGGCTTGCTGTATCAAAGTCCATTACACCATCCATTGAAAATATTATTAAAAGAGAGGGGGAAAAGAAAAGCAAGACCTTTATAAATGTGTGTGTTTTTTATGTTGGTGTGCATGAAATTCATGTATTCGTTTTTGTTATGTTAATTATTTTCACTATAATGTGCTTGTTTGCTAGGTACGCTTATGTTGTTTATAAAAATTTAGATTTGCAATCTGTGATAGGCTAATGTTGTTTTCTTTGACAAGGAATTTAACGTAAAAGTTAATTTGTTTATTATGATTTTATTATTATTGCTACTACTGCTACTGTTACTGCTGCTGCTGCCACCACCACCACCACCACCACTACCACCACCGCCACCACCGCCACCACCACCACCACTACCACCACCACCACCACTACCACTCAAGCATAGTAAAGAGTATTATAATTTAATACGAGTAGAATAAACATAATTTCATTTATTTTATTTCTCTAGTTAACTTACTGCTTATTTTATTAGTTACCGCCACTCTTCGCCGCTGATGTACTGCACAATTAAAGACATTATTACAAAAACAACTCTTGTCAAAATTGCTATTTTTCAGGAGAACAATAAAAATAAATAGAACAACACATGTCATCTGTTTCCGTACAACTGGTGTTTATCCTTGTCGTTACTGCACCTGACATGTGTCATTTTTGGAGTCTATAAACATTTGAAATAGTAGCAAATGCGTCTTTAACTCAATATTTCATTAAAATGACTAAGGCTGATTTTGCAATAATGTCTTTAATTGTACAGACCTAGTACACGCCACCACACAGTACTGCAGATACCTCAGCTACTCAGTTGTGAATTCCCGTATGGGCACACTGCAGTTATGTATTGCCAAAGCGGGGAGTACTCCTTGCCGGTCCTGATGTAGCGTCAGTCTGGAAGGTTTCAGGTCATTACGTCTAAGGACAGCAGATCTAATGGACAGTAGGTCTAATAAAATTTCATTGTCTCAGAGTTCCTGAATTGTCTGTGTGGTTTAAAATTTACGTTAAATGAGTACAGTTACAATTTGTCATCTCAACGTCTCTGAATAGTCCCCTGGTTTTAAAGGGACTTTAAATAAGGAATTATTATTAAAATTAAAATTGATCATCTCATCGATTACAGGTGAAAGAGGACTTTAAATAATTAATTAGGCCTACAATTACTATTCATCATTTCATTTCATTGACCCGCAAATGATCCTGGAGAGAACGCCACAGCTGTGAAAGGTTGCGCGAAATGCTCCTTGAATGGAGCGCCTTGCCACTCGGCTGTCAGCATAACATACACGACCGCGAACTTTACCTTCTCGTGAAAAGCAGGTGGGGCGCAGCGGACTGGTGGGACGTGCCGACGACTGGAAGAAGCCACGCCCGACCCGCCGTTCCACTCCCGCCCACGCCTTGCAACGAGATCAAGAAAGCAAATCACACATCGCGCAGGATGGACAACACAAGCCGAACCCTCAACAAGCCGTCACCGCATTATCCGGTCGCCAGTGGCGTTGCGGGTCACATCACAACTCGATACGGCAGGAAGCTCTCTTCACCTTTGTGTCAGTTTCACTCGTGCCTTGCGAGTGACATAAGTGACAGACTATCAGAATCTTGCTTGCAAGGAAGCATGCTCGTCGTGTTTTCCTATCCTATCCTATTCTATCCTTTTCTTTCCCTTCGTTTCAAAGTCCTTTCCATTCCTTTCTCCTCCTTTTCTTTCTGCTTCTCTCATTTTCTTCTTTTCCTCTCCTCTTCTCACCTCTCCTTTTCTCCTCCTCTTCTTTCCTTTCATTTGTTCTCTTTTCTCCTCCTCGCCATTCCTTTTCTCTGCTTTTTCCTCCTACTACTTTCGTTTCTTTTCCTTTACTTCTCCTTTCTCCTCATCTTCTCTCTTTTTCTCTACTATGTCTTCCTCTCCTCTCCTCTCCTTTCCTTTCTTTTTCTTTCCTTTGTCTTTCTCCTTTCCTTTTTATTCTCTTTCTTTCCTTTTCTGTCTTTTTCTCTCTCCTTTTTTTCTTTCCTTTCTTTTTCTCTGCTTTCCCCTCCATTTCTTTCTTTTCCTTTCCTTAATGTTTCTTTCCTTTCCTCTTCCCTTTTTTCTTTTTCTTTCCTTTCCCCTCCTCTTCTTTCCTTTCTCTTCCTCTCAACTCCTTTCCTTTTCTCTCCCCACTTTTCCTTTCATTTTGTTTGCTCTGTCTCCTCCCTTCTCTTCTCTCCTCACTTATTCTCTCACCTCCTCTCCTTTTCTTTCCATTGCTCTTCTCTCTTTTCCTCTCCTTTTCTTTCCATTGCTCTCTTCTCTTCTCTTCTCTTCTCTTCTCTTCTCTTCTCTTCTCTTCTCTTCTCTTCTCTTCTCTTCTCTTCTCTTCCCTTCTCTTCTCTTCTCTTCTCTTCTCTTCTCTTCTCTTACTTTTATTCCCATTCATATAGTTACTCTTCTCTCCTCCTCTCCCTTTTCTCTTCTCGCTCTCTCCTCTTCTCTCCCTTTTTTCTTCTCTATCATTCCACCAACACTTTCCCTCCCGTTCTCCCTCATTTCAACTATAATCTGAATAGTAAGTTAAAAATGGGCTGGGGTGAAGTCTTTGGGGCAGTAGAAGTTTCCGATACTGATATAACTTATGAAGGGCTTGGGGCTCTGGATCTTGGGGTTAATCGGGTACTCGCCTAGAGATGGAACCTTTACTAAACATAAGTTAACCACAATAGTGATTCAGAGTAGCCTATCATCATGTTCTAATATTTGAAGAGAGCAGTATTTGCTATTGCAGTAGCCTATAACTTAGGTTACATTCAATGATATCCATTATTTACAGGTTTAACTAAAGTTAAATCCAAAATGGTTAAAAGTAAATAAGTAAAGAATAGGCCTACGAATCCTAGGGATCATAAACAAAACTCTGTCAGAGCTGGAGCAGGATGGTCCGTCTGTCAACATTGGATTCACGAATGCTATCTAGGCCACCTTTCTGACTTGGACAATCATCGAATAGGCCTCCATAGGGCTCACAGTGGGCCAAAGTAATCTTAAGTGCAAGAAACCGTTCCGGGACCGAACTACAAAAATCTAAAGCAAGTAGGCCTGAGCTTATCTAGCAGTAGCAGCAGCAGCAGCCCTAGTATTAGACCTAGTTGTAGCAGTAGCTAGTAGTAACAGTAATAGAAGGTCTAGTAAATTTAGTGAAATTTGTCATAATAGTAGTAATAATTGCAACAGTTGTAGCAGTAGTAGGCCTAGTAGTTGTAGCAGTAATAATACAGTAGTAATAATAATAATAATAATAATAATAATAATAATAATAATAATAATAATAACAACAACAACAATAATATGTTGTGTACCTCAATTTTCGATGCCCGTGCGTCCTACTTTAAATGGTTCAAACCTACCCGCGCGAACGACAGTCTCTGTTTTCTCTAAGAAAGCAGGTTGGCTCGTTTTTCCCTCTTATGAGGGAGAAAGCAAAGATCACGCGGCGACGAGTAACGTTGGCAGTAGAAATACCCCCAGGCACTGTGACGTGAACCCACGCTAGCACCCCAAACAAAGAAGAGCTTAGTGACGTCAGCTCCGAGAGGGGTATATAAGAAGGCCCAGCGGCCGAGAGCGGGAGACTGGTCAGACGGGGGTTAGCTAGCAGCTGCCCTCGTCCAGTGCTCACTCCTCTCGCTTAGGCGCAGAGACTTGCCTTTTGTTCGGACGTGTCTACACACGGCCACCACCCCAGGAACAGGGAGCCAGCCGCGCCCCTGTCTCCTGTATTCTTTCCTACACCAGCCGAATCTTCTTCACTTCTTACGTACTTATTTTCTTCTCGTCTCGCCTCAGGCCTCATCAGCACCTCCAACCCACACACTTCTCTCCCCTGATCACCCTTATCTCTCACCACCCTGACTTCGACTCCCCGCTTGTTCAATTAAACACAACCATCTCCTCAGAATCCCCCCCCTCTAGTGTCGGTAAGTCGCATAGTACGCTGTGTTGATCCTCCGAACGCTAGAGGTCACCATACCCCCCCCCCCCAGTGTCGGTAAGTCGCATAGTACGCTGCGTTGATCCTCCGAACGCTAGGGGCCACCATTCCTCCCCCTCTTGGAGTCGGTAAGTCGCATAGTACGCTGTGTTGATCCTCCGAATCCAAAGGGGTGTGTTCTCAAACGTCGATAAGTCGCACAGTACGCTGTGTTTGATCCTTCGACCTAGAGAATCAACCATCATCCCGATTCCATCTCTCTCGTTATCCTGCCCACCCCACAACACACATGCAAGCAAGCCGATTTTCCCCAGGCACTCCCGTTACCCCTACCTCCCTTTCATTCAAGTCGTACTGTACTATCACCCCTCATAACTCTCCTCGCATCGAAGCCTCAAGGACGAATTTCTAAACTATCAATTTCTATCACGACTCTCCCGTTACCCCTACCACAGGACTAGGAGGAATCACAGTTATACTTTCTTTGTTAGCTATTTCTGTAATAAACAAATGTTACTTTAAAACAGTCTTTCTTTAAACTTCACCACAGTTCCTTATTATTACCCCCACCCACAAGCGACAGCCATCTTGTCACGTCACTCCCGTTTCCCCTCCCCACCTCGACAACACGTCGGAGAGGAACGACCACGGAGACCGGCGTACGACAATTGGCGCCCAACGTGGGGCCTTATCTCAGTTGGTACTGAGACGAATCCACATACACCCCATAGCTCTTCACTCTTCCGAGAGGAGTAATTTTCTCGGTGGCGCCCAACCATGTTTACACGCACCAGAGACCAGTGCTGCCAACGGGGTTGCCCCGGACGCGGGCAATACTACGTCGACTGCGGCACCTGCCCCACCTTCTACCACGCAGTGTGCCTCGGGCTCGAGGACGAGCCCCAGCTCCGAGAAAGCAACCCGTACATTTGCGACTGGTGTCGCAAGAAGAAGAACGAAGATCAGATGGAACTCGAGATGCTGCGTAGACTCATGCGCAGTCTTCGCCCCGCCGAGGTTCCACAACCACTTGTGCTCCCCGAGTTCCATGGATTGGAGCACGAGGATCCGGCCGGCTTCATCACCAGATGCCGCGACCTACTTACCGAGGCGCACATAGACCCCTCCCAGTGGTCACGTCTCGTTCAACAGCAGCTGAAGGGACCAGCCAGGGACTGGCTACTGCTCTTCAGTGGCATTCCTTTCACCTGGGAGGAACTGCAACAAAGACTGACTCACCGCTTCGACAGCCCGGCTGTAAGGGCTACTCTCCAAGCTTCTCTCTACGGGAAGCTCCAACGAGAAAACGAGGCTGCCGATCAGTTCATCACGGGAAAAATTTTCCTTTATCGGCGACTTTTTCCTAATGCCGATCCCAACACGATCATTCCAGTGATCATAGAGCTTCTGCGGCCACAACTTCGGCCGTTTCTCAGACATCCGGTTCCGACAACTACAATGGAACTGATACATCGTGCTGTTCCTCTGGAGGGCGACATCAAGCACATCGCTGCCAAGCATCATTCCACTTCATCATCAAACGCTCCACGGTGCCACTACTGCCCGGGGTACCACTACAATCGGGACTGTCCGGTCCGACAGCAGAGACGCACCGATCCTGCTCGCCACATCCCGATCTCCAGCCCCGTCGCGCAGATGGCCCTAGCTCCCGATGAAGAGGAAACGGTCCCGAGGATTGACATCCGAATGGGAACCCTCGCAGCCACAGCGGTCGTCGACAGTGCCGCCTCCAGAAACATCATCAATGCTGCGAAAGTTCCAATTGGCAGCACCATACGAGCCCGACAGGATGTCATTCATCTTGCCCAACGCGAGCAGACAATGGCAACCCAGGGCGAAGCCGAGATACCCGTCACACTTGCGGGAACAACGAAGCCCATCAACTTCCTCGTCGCACCAGAGCTGCGTGCTGATGCGATTTTAGGGAATACATGGTTGCGAGACATGTCAGCGCAACTAGACTATCGACAAGGACAGCTGAGATTGGGAAACGGTGCAGTAGTACCGTTTATCAACAATCCCAGAACCGGGGAAGGTACCAAGCCAGAACCACAAAGGGACGCCGCTCCTGGCGGAAGGCAACAGCCACCGCCACCTGTAAAGCCTCTAGCTGGAGATCCCGCTAAGGAGGAACGGTACCAGGATCTCTCCGACCATGTCAGTGGCCCTCCCTCACGGAGCGGACGCAAGGAGGTTCCTTCAGTTCCGAGGCCACTAGAGCTCCACATGTTGGAGAGAGGGGTGACGAGCGACAGCCACGCCCCCACTGCAGTCGAGGGGATCTGTTGCTCTGAGGAGGTACCCCAGGTGGAGGACCCACTTGAAAAGGGAGACCCTGGCGGGTCCCAGACAGTTGCCCAAGACGTCGCTGACACCAGGCACAAAGTTACTGCTCCTACTGCTACAGAAGGGATGCCGGATCAACTCCGAGGCGGCAACCCGACATCAGATGGCCCATATTCCGAGGTCACAAGCAACACCGACATCCCTCGGTACATCCGGTCCCCCGAGACCACAGGGACGACCAACGAGCTCAGCGGTCCAGGAAGTTGGCGCGCTGTGACCACCTGCAAGGAGGCGGAATCTTCCCCGCCTAGTCCAGACCGACCTGCGGGCACACCAACACCATCCCAGACGACGCCGGAGGCTGCTAGGAGCGACGCTGCAGCACCATTGCCGGTGTTGCCTCCACAAAGAAGAAAACGCAGTGGCCAACCTGATCAGATCGCCGTGTGCGCGCTCGCGATGTGTGATCAAACCGAACGAGCTATTGATGCGAGTGTAGTGGTGCCGCAAGGCAAACGAAACAAGATTGTTGACACGCGATCGGTGTTCACTAACCATGATCCAAACATACAGACCAAATATGATAAGCACAGATTGGGGCCGAGACCTCCATAGATTAAGAGACACGGACTCTCGGACTAGGCAACATTAGCCTTCCAATTTATTGTAGTCAGTCATTGTATTTTCTCATGTTCAGTGTATTCTTTTGTTTTGTGATGCTCCACTTCTGTTCATTGTATTTAATTGCCTTGTTGTAAGGGTTATAGTAGATAACTTACTAGTAGTACCGCACGGGCAAAAACAGGAGGGGCGATTGTTGTGTACCTCAATTTTCGATGCCCGTGCGTCCTACTTTAAATGGTTCAAACCTACCCGCGCGAACGACAGTCTCTGTTTTCTCTAAGAAAGCAGGTTGGCTCGTTTTTCCCTCTTATGAGGGAGAAAGCAAAGATCACGCGGCGACGAGTAACGTTGGCAGTAGAAATACCCCCAGGCACTGTGACGTGAACCCACGCTAGCACCCCAAACAAAGAAGAGCTTAGTGACGTCAGCTCCGAGAGGGGTATATAAGAAGGCCCAGCGGCCGAGAGCGGGAGACTGGTCAGACGGGGGTTAGCTAGCAGCTGCCCTCGTCCAGTGCTCACTCCTCTCGCTTAGGCGCAGAGACTTGCCTTTTGTTCGGACGTGTCTACACACGGCCACCACCCCAGGAACAGGGAGCCAGCCGCGCCCCTGTCTCCTGTATTCTTTCCTACACCAGCCGAATCTTCTTCACTTCTTACGTACTTATTTTCTTCTCGTCTCGCCTCAGGCCTCATCAGCACCTCCAACCCACACACTTCTCTCCCCTGATCACCCTTATCTCTCACCACCCTGACTTCGACTCCCCGCTTGTTCAATTAAACACAACCATCTCCTCAGAATCCCCCCCCCCTCTAGTGTCGGTATGTCGCATAGTACGCTGTGTTGATCCTCCGAACGCTAGAGGTCACCATACCCCCCCCCCCCAGTGTCGGTAAGTCGCATAGTACGCTGCGTTGATCCTCCGAACGCTAGGGGCCACCATTCCTCCCCCTCTTGGAGTCGGTAAGTCGCATAGTACGCTGTGTTGATCCTCCGAATCCAAAGGGGTGTGTTCTCAAACGTCGATAAGTCGCACAGTACGCTGTGTTTGATCCTTCGACCTAGAGAATCAACCATCATCCCGATTCCATCTCTCTCGTTATCCTGCCCACCCCACAACACACATGCAAGCAAGCCGATTTTCCCCAGGCACTCCCGTTACCCCTACCTCCCTTTCATTCAAGTCGTACTGTACTATCACCCCTCATAACTCTCCTCGCATCGAAGCCTCAAGGACGAATTTCTAAACTATCAATTTCTATCACGACTCTCCCGTTACCCCTACCACAGGACTAGGAGGAATCACAGTTATACTTTCTTTGTTAGCTATTTCTGTAATAAACAAATGTTACTTTAAAACAGTCTTTCTTTAAACTTCACCACAGTTCCTTATTATTACCCCCACCCACAAGCGACAGCCATCTTGTCACGTCACTCCCGTTTCCCCTCCCCACCTCGACAACACGTCGGAGAGGAACGACCACGGAGACCGGCGTACGACAAATAATAATAATAATAATAATAATAATAATAATAATAATAATAATAATAATAGGATAATAATTGGGATAGGACGACATAAAAAACATTGTCTCTGTTGGAGAGTTCCAGGTAAAATAAATAGACCATTTCTCGCCTAAGTTAAATGAATACGATATCGCAGCTAAAAGATCCTTAAATACTGATAATAATAACAATAATAATAATACTAATAATAATATAATAATAATAATAATAATAATAATAATAATAATAATAATAATAATAATAATAATAATAATTTTAAAATGAAAAATCCACGCGTTTTGTTAAGTTTCAACACCGTCACTACCCATAACTATGGTCCTGAAACACAACTATGGTCCATTCAAATTTTGTACTCCATAACCTATAGTACCTCGCTTATTCTGTAGGCCTACTGTAGTTTGAAGTCAAGTCACTGCAGCTACTGTATCTACGAACGATCTATTTACTTCTACAATGTTCTTTGAATAGTTGTATCGTGGACCATAGTTATGGGAAATGACGGTACTGCGAAATGCGTCGTGGCTCTCGGAAAATTACTATTTCTCGCTTTTCGCTGTCCTCTAATTTCTAGTGAGTAGCCTACCACTGCTTTAAGTAGGCAGTGCATTGAAGCCCAAAATAGCTGAGACTAACAAAGGGTAGATGGGGATCTGATTTGTGTCTTGTATTAAAATTATGAAATTAATTAATTATAATTGATTGAATTAAATTAGCTCATAAATTAAGTTACTACTTTACCTTATAGGTTTATCTAAATTTAAATAAATATGTAGTCTACTAGTCGTTAAAACTTAACTGAAGAATATTGCTGGAAAACCTTTTAAGTGTGGTGTAAATATTCGTAATTTAAATATGTATTGTATTGATTAAGGCTGGTTGAGTGGAAGAGAAGGCCT
This sequence comes from Periplaneta americana, assembly GCF_040183065.1. Lineage (NCBI taxonomy): Eukaryota > Metazoa > Arthropoda > Insecta > Blattodea > Blattidae > Periplaneta > Periplaneta americana. Next base: position 106,928,164 of record NC_091128.1, read on the forward strand.
TATGGCCTTAACTCTGCCAGCGAAAATAAAACATTATTATTATTATTACTATTATTATTATTATTATTATTATTATTATTATTATTATTATTATTATTATTATTAGGCTATTAATGTTCTGATTAGGCCTATCAAATGCATCTTGCTTTAAGTTACAATATAAAACATCATCAGGGAAAAAAATGTACGACAGTGAAGAAAATTAAAATAATGATGAAGGGTAAGTTGACTTTATTGATTATGTAAAAGATAATGAAGATGAAACTGACGACGACGACGAAGAAGAAGGAAATTAGAATGATAACTGTGATGATGATGATGATGATGATGATGATGATGATGATGATGATGATGATGATGATGATGATGGTGATGAAGATGATGATGATGAAAAAGAAAAAAAGAAAAAAAGAAATTGTTGAATAAGAAGGTAAAGAAATTAAGATTGTGATGTCGATAATGACGACGACAATGACGAAGGAAATGATTATGATAATGATGACGATCATGACGACGACGACGACGAAGAATAATGTCATGAATGCAATGTCATTGGCGATGACACTGATGAAGTGGAAAATGATGATAGCCTAATGAGGAAATGAAAAATAAGAGTGAGGCTATGTTATATTATGTATTTTTCTAAGATTGTCATCCACAGTCTTTCTCACATTCTGTTTTTTTTTCTTCACGTGTGTCCTGCTTCCACTAACACACCCTCACGGCAATTAAGTCCTTCCCTCCTCTTGTCTGAATTTATGATTCTTCACCAACAACGCCCTGGCTGTTCAACCTCAATTTCATCTCCTTTTCTTCATCCCCATTTCTATCCCTCTCAATCCTCTGTCTTCTTTCCTCTTTCGGCATCCTAATCTGAGGATCATTTTCAACTATCTCCCTCTCACTCAAACGACAAATCACATATCAAACTTTGTATAAAAGTGGTATAAGTCAATTGCCCCAAATATATAGAAGCAAAGTAAAGGAGACGCCTACGGGATACAACACGTGTGAAATAGAAAATACACTACTGTACGTCTTCTTCTTTTCTTGAACTAGATCGCTACTGGGGGACTAGTTGTAGCTCAGTCAAGGTATAAATTCTTACCAAAAGGAGTGGAGTTCAACTCACAGTCAGATAGGTCTACTGTGAAGGGAGAGTTTGTGATGAAGATTTTCTTCCCCTTCGACTTCTCTTGTCAAACACGACTCACTTATTATTACTTTGTCCATACCTGTGGAGTAACGGTCAGCGCGTCTAGCTGCGAAACCAGGTGGCTCGGGTTCGAATCCCGGTCTGGGCAAAGTTACCTGGTTGTTTTTTCCGGGGTTTTCCCTCAATCCAATATGAGCAAATGCTGGGTAACTTTCTGTGTTGGACCCCTGACGTATTCCACCGACATTATCATCTTCATATCATTCAGACGCTAAATAACCTAAGATGTTGATAAAGCGTCGTAAAATAACTTACCAAAATAAAATAAAAAATTATTACTTTGATACTTTCCCATAGTTTGTGAATAGCCTCTTAGTGAAAACTGGCGTTAAAGAATTGAATTAATAGGCCTACAATTAATATGAGTTATTTCATAATCTTTTAATGGTAGTCTATCTAAAATTACACTTAGCTACTGTAGGCCTACGCCTGCGCTTAATTATTTTTTGTCTGTGAATAGTAGGCCTATCTGTAGCAAAAGAAACATCAAATAAAAAAATTAACAATTAATAATTCTTTCCCTTTCTTTCTTATTTTCATTCCTTGTCTTGTTTCACCTTCTCCTTTGGTAGAGACTTAACTACATGCCAATGCAATGTAGCAGAGGATATAGGCTATTCTTAGACCAATACTACACACATACACATTGCAGTCCTGCCTGGTCTTGTGTTCAGTTCAGCATAAGTTAGATTCACCAGCGCAGGATAGGATATGGTAAGAGACATAGGCCTACCGTCAATCTCGTGGACTGAATATGAATCTCTTCCATTGTCCAGGCCGGGAATCGAACTAAAGACCGCTTGGTTGGGAATCTTTTACGCTAATCACTAATCCACACATTGGGCTACAGCTAGCCTACAATTCATCTGTGAATAGTCTCTGCAGTTAAACATACCCATAGGCCTCTATAAGATATAAATAAATACACAATTCAAATTCAACATCTCATATCCATGAGTAGCCTAGAAATTATAGCGAAAAGGATAGTGAGATGAAGCATAAAAATTGTAATTCATCTCCTTTAAAATACATAATCTCATGCCTAAGAGTAACCTCAGTAATAACAAGAGAAGTGAGATAAAGAATAACAATAAAATTTGTAACTCATCTCATTTAGGCTAAAATTTATCATCTCATTTATATGAATAACCTCTGTATAAAAATTAGAAATGAGATAAAGAATAGCAATTGTAATTTATCTAATTTAAAATCCATCATTTCATGTCAATGAACAATCTCTGTAACAAAGGATTAAATGAGATAAACAGTAACAGATATAGGTTACTTTAATTCATTACATTTAAAATCACCATTTCTTCTCTACGAGCTGTCTCCACAATAAACACGGAAATGAGATAAGAATAACTGTGATCCATCTCATTTAAAATTCATCATCTCATGTGTATGAGCAGTCCGTGCAGTAAAAACGGAAGTTAGATAAATAACTGTAAGTATAATAAGAAAATAAGTTATACCATGCCTATGAGCAGCTTCTGTTGTAAACAAGGAAGTGAGATAAAGAATAAACATTGCAATTCATCTCATTTAGAATTTATCATCTCGTGAATGAAGAGCCTTCGTAGTGAAATGGGAAATGAGACATAGAAAAACAATATTGCAATTTATTTTATTTACAATTCATCATTTCATATCTGTGAACAGCCTCTATAGTAAAAGGAAATATGAGGCAAATTAACAATAACTGCAATTAATCTGATTTAAAATTCATCATCTCATATCTATGAGCAATCTCTATTGTAAAATGAGATGTGAGAGAAGATAGTCAATTTTTTTAATTATTCTCATTAAGAAAATATTCATCAGCTCATGTCTTCGAGTAACCTTTGTAGTAGATCTATTAAAAGTTCATTATCTTATGTCTATGTGCAGACTCTGCAGTAAGAAGAGAAATTAGCCTATAGGTCTATATGAATTGCAATCATTATAGGACTATTTATTTAATTTAAAATCATCTCATATAGGCCTACATCAGTAGGCCTAGTCTATAGTAAAGGGAACTGAGACAAGGAGTATAGATTGTCATTTATATCATTTAAGATTTTAATTTATTCACGTCTTTTAAAATTCATTATCTCATGTCTGTTAGCAGCCTTTGCATTAATTTAGGAAAAATAAATAACTACGATTATGATTCTTCTCATTTAAATTTCATCAACTAATGTCTAGACTATGAGCAATCTCTATAGTGGAGAGGGAAGTGATATAGGCCTAAAGAATTACACTATATTGTAATTAATCTCATTTAAAATTCATAATCTCATGGCTATGAACAATCTATAGGCCTATAGTAAAAAGGAAATGAAATAAGAAATAGGGCGTAACCATTATAATTCATATAAATTAATTTAAAATTCATCATGTCTATGAGCAACTCTGTAGTAAAAGAAAACGAAGATAAAAAATAACAATTTCAAGTTATCTAATTTAAATTTCTACATCTTATGTCTATGAATATTTTTGCAGTGAAAAAGGAAATGAAATAAATAATTGCATATAAATTCAACTCATTTAAAAATATGATTTCATACGTTCGAGCTACATAATATAGGCCTATATGCCTACGGTAAAAAGAGAAATGAGATAAAGAATAACAATTTAATTCATCTCATTTAAATTTCATCATCACATTTCTATGAGCAACTTATATAGTTAAAAATGAAATATGATGGAGAGTTACATTATTTATTCTTTATCTCATTGTCTGTAATTACCATAAGAGCTGCGGAGCTGCAGCACTCCCTGCTTTGACAGGAAAATAAAAATAATATTTATTTTAATTTGTAGAAGGATTGTTACAGCTTTTATTGGTAAATTGCTTTATATTTCATCTGGCCGGGAATATGTACTATTATCTTATGCATAATCTTTTTGCGCGTCGACTGTATTGGAATTGATACTGCATTCAAAGTCGTTCTGGGATCTGCAGGGTGGTCAGCTCATAGAGAGTGTGTCTTGCATGGTCAGGGGGTGGAGAGGTGAAGGGAAGCAAAGGGAAACTGCCGCTGTTTAAAACCTATATCTCGCTGCATTGGCTTGCAGAGTCAGGCTACAAGGGAAGATCTTTCCTCCCCTCCCACACCGCTATTGTAATGCTGCGTCAAATGGATTCTCTATTCCCTTGAAACTTAATGACAAAATTTTTATTTTCTTTTCACATAGTTATTGTTGTAGAATCTTATCGAGTTAATATAATGAAATTAATATTCTCTTTTGCCTTATTATTACGTATATATCCAGCCTCCAGCAGAACCTAATATTTACCTTAACTCAAAATGATTGCACGAGTAGAATCCTTTTGATATAGCACGTAAAATACGAAAGAGACTTCTTTTCCAGTTTTAGAAAATTGTTGATCATCAGTATATCTGAGTGTTGCTTTGGTGTGACGTCTTAATACCGTAACTTAACCAGTGCAAATTTGCAAGCATGAGTGTGTGTGAATTACAGAATATTAATTTTGTTTTTCTCAACTTTCCCTTGATGTAATGAAGTGAAATTAAAGGGTCGTCCGTTACCCAACTTAAATCTTACTTAAGCTTCATCCAGCCGAAATAGTGCATATATGTAAGGAAGTATAACAATGAAATTTACGCTAAGCATTTGTGGTTACGTGGATGTGAACAAAAAAATCTCTGTTTTGTTTTCCTTGCTTCCTCTTCGGTGGTGATGCTGCATGGACTAGGAGTGGTGTGACAGATTTAGGACATTTGCCCCTAAAAAGCAAAATGTACGAATCTTCCCAGTCTCACCTGAAAAATGTTGTTTCATTGGCTATGTTACGCAACTCATACTGCTGTGCAATTAAGTGAAATGAACAAAACAAACATTCTCAAACATAATCAAGAAGTGAGAAAAAATCATGAAATTATTAAAAAAATATATGATTGTATCAAATTTTGTGGCCAATATGAACTTCCCCTTAGGGGGCATGATGAAAAAAACGATTCGAAAAACCCTGATGTGTTTCGTGGGTTGCTACAGTTCGTGAGTAATCTAAACGAGCCTCTCAAAAATCATTTTGGAACATGCCACTGTTTAAGGTTATTCTAAGACAATTCAGAATGAACTGGTAGATTGTAAGTTGAGTGTCCGCCGATCTGAAATTCAGACTGAAATCGATGGTATTAGTTTTTCTTAGGGATTAGCAAATGGTCCCACAGACATCTCCCAACTACGTCAGAAAGTTTTGGTTTTTCGATATGTAGTGCATTTATTTTTGTCCTATACTTATTAGTAATGGTATCAAGAAGTGAAATTTGTATGTACCGAAATCTACTGCAGCTCTCCCAATCCACAAGTTCACGAGCCGCCACTGGTAATTACACTCTCTGTTGCTATAAAGAGCTGTTTGGTTTTTTGTGTATGGGGTTATGCAAAATGCCTAGTTTATACAACAGAGATCACCACACTTGAATAATTGCAGCCTCGAATTGTAGATGCTTTCCAGCAAATGATTCTTGAGTCTTTGCGGAGAAGGCTAGACAGGTGCATTCAAGTGCATTGTCAGTAGGCCTATATTCAATACCTGCTGTAAAATTCTTTAGTTAAGATGTTCATACTGTACCGTACCTTGTGTATCCACAAACTTTACTATTGTTAGAACAAAAATGTTTCTTTTGTGTAGATGGGATTAGTAGGTCTACTTAGTAGGTTTATTCAGCGGGCCCCAACCAGCACAAAATGACATTATCTCGTAAACGGTTAATGGACCCATGTTTACTGGAGCTTTTTTGCTTCTTTTCGTTTTTACTTTTCATCCTTAAATTTTTTTACCATCACTTTTGAAACACTCCGTATAATTATATTTATTGTTACAATTCATTACGATCTTTGTTGTTAAACGGGGCAATAAACCTAACATAAATATTAACTGTACCATTCAGTTCTCTAAATAGTCTTCGTCTTAAAAAGTGGACGTTTAATAAAGAATTACAATTACTGTTAGGCCTATTCATCATGTTGTCGATTGTAGGCCTACATAAGTTAGCCTTTTTAGTTAAAAGGAGAATAAATCAAGTAGACCGCATAAGCTTAGAGTAATTATAACAAAATAAATAACTGGATTTCTCAATTCAGTGTGGTGAAATAAAAATATAACTTATCAGACATTAAGAAAATGTTATGAAGTGTTTGATAGAGTCCTTCTTATGTTATGGATACCAAACCTGTAAATTAAAAATAAATTACTATCAGTTGAAATGGATTAGGTCTATCTTTAGAGGTGTGTAAGATAGGCTAATGCGTTTAGAAAAGAAAACAGACGAAAAAATTATAGATAGGCTAAAAAAAGCTATTGACAAAGTTTCAATTCAGCCTTTAAAATCCAATACCCTGGATCGAATGGAGACAAAGAGGAAGGCGGAAAAGAGGGAAAATTGAAGAATGCTGGGGTTTCAGTGAAGGGAATCTGCCCTTAGGCAGAAAACTAAGAATGAATATAAATGTACTGACGTATTATTTCCGTGACGCGATAGCCCACGATGAGCAAAGGTCGACATGGGGAGTCCACAGATAGGCCTATAACGAAGTCAGGAAATCACGAACCACACACCATAATCTATATAAGTGTTTCCCTCAGCTAACGATAATTAATTGTTTTAAAATGTTAGGCATAAGTCAGCCTCATTGCACGAAACAATGTTCTGAAAATTCTGTGGCCCCCAGGCAAAATGTGATAGGCCTCTGTCATTTCTTGCAGTTTCTCAAGAGCGAGCATTTAAATTTTGAACGACTGTATAAAATCATAGTAATCATATTTCATAACACGGGTTAGGGAGAAAAATAACAGAGATATAAATGTAATATTTTGCCACAACAAAAATACCATCAGGATGCACAACATACAGCAAAATCTCATTTTCGCCAAAAAAAATTGACATATCGTCTTTTGCCTTGGAACCACAGAATTTAGATTATAAGATCAATAAATTTCTCAGAAAATGATGGAGCCTATCGTCAATATTTGCTTCTTAATCAGTATTAATTTTATGGTAAAGCAAAGTGACAATGGCGTTGTTTTGGAGTCGATATTGCCACATTAATCAAAGGTAAAGACATTTTAATATTGCTCAGTGGCGTATGCAGAGTTTTGTCAAGGGGGGTCATTATTAAATTTGTTTACATTTTACATTATCAGTATTTTAAATTATTATTATTATTATTATTATTATTATTATTATTATTATTATTATTATTATTATTATGTTACGGTAGGTTATATTTATTAATATTAGACCTATTATACTGTATATTTATATTAAAAATATGAACTGTCAAATGCACAAAATCTTAAACGAACGTTTCATAATAAAGTCAGAACTCAAATTAATGAACGGCCAAATACAGTTCTTAAAATTAGTTTAAAATCGACAATACACAATATTTAATATCTGCACTGCAGAACTGTCAAAAAAAGTTTTCAATATGTTTTACAATAAGTTAAATTTCATATTGTGTCGGCTTCATTTTATTGCATGGTTGGTACTGGGCGGTCGGTGTCTCTATAATAAAGGTAGTATTGTTATAATTAGAATGTTCCGCAGCACCAAACACAGGGATTATATTGAAGGAAGGGTAGGAGAACTATGTCTTATGTCGATGTAGATTTTGTTACTCTGACAGTGTAAAATTAGAGGAGAGAAAACGATTATGGATTAAAAAAATACTCAAATCTAAATATGTAATATTTTTTTTAAGGTTCAAGAGGGGGTTCAAACCCGGTAACTCCCCCTCCTTAGGTACACCCGTGCTATTTCTAGTTAGGCGTACTCGGGAGAAGGCGAACGAAAGGAATGTGACCTTCTTGATTGTGGGTGCTGATTATGATAAGCAACCCAGTAGCCGAAAACATTAGTTACAATAAGCGTAAACTATGGAAATTAATAAATTATACTAAGTGAATTAATTTAATGTCCCGGGTCGTAGCGTCGTGGTCTAAGGCATCATACCTAGGACTCGCGTTACGGAACACACGCTGGTTGGAGAGCAATGATAGGTTGCGAAATTGAAAACCAGCTACAACGGCTGGGGGGATTATCGTGCTAACCACAAAATACCTCCGTTCTGGTTGAATGATCGTTCACCTCTACTGAGGCATGTGTAGGCCTACGTGAGGCGAGCAGCCGGCTGGTCGACCCTGGCCCTTCATAGGCTGTCGCGCCACGGATTAATAATTAACTCCTTATTTTAATACGCCTAAAGTAACTTAATAAATTCCTTAATCTAGTATAAATTGTACTATTGATGACAATTTTTCACTTCCTAAGCACAAGAGTAGTGACCAGCAGCTGATGATGTCTGCACATTGTTGGCCTATCGTTATTTCGTTATATAGGCCCTAAAGAAAGCATTCATATTACTAACATACTTTCCCGTTCCGTTTTATCTTGCGCTCTTCTTCTCCTGAGTAACAAACAATACTTCCGTTTGATAAATTGATGGCTACTGGGAATACTGAGTGGAAAATATATGTATTACGCAGTAGAAGCAGAGCGCGGGATAAAACGGCAGGGAGAACTATGATAGTGATATGAATGTTTATATTGTGGCGAAATAGCGATATATTTAGCCTACATTCAATAACAAATAGGCCTATGCAGATGCAGAGTTCATGAGTCGATTGTCATTGCTCTTAGGCCTATCTTAAGAAGTGAAAAGTGAAACTATCAATTATAATTCGCACTAGATTAAGGAATCATTAAGTTACTTTATTAAAATCATTAGTAGACTATTCTACTCTTTAATTTCCATACGCATATTCTAACTAATGTTTTCGTCATTAGTAATAACCTGACTACCGGGATGCTTATCTCAGTGGTGTTTATCATAATCAGTATCTACAGTCATAAAAGTCACATTCCATGTGCTCGTTTTCTCCTGATTGTGAGCAACCAACAATACATATGCAGATCTTGAGGCAGGGGAGCGAAGAAAGCAACAATTTTGTCAGGCGGAAAATTTTACGGAAAAATACAGGAGATAGCCTAGACTCTAAATTTCTGCAGAAAATGTTCTTTCTCATATCATTACAGATCCCGCGCCGTGGCGTCGTGGTCTAAGGCATCCTGCCTAGGACTCGCGTTACGGAATGCGGTCTGGTTTGTGTCCTCAGGGGGAAGAAATTTTCTCATGAAATTTCGGTCAATGTATGGTACCGGTGCACACTCAGCATCGTGATGCACTTGGGGAGCTACGACAGGAAGCGAAATCCGGTTGCGCAAGCCAACTATAACGGCTGGGCGGATCCTTGTGCTAACCACACGATATCTCCATTCTGGTTGGATAATCGTCCACCTCTGCTTCGGCATGTGAACGTAAGGCCAGCATCAGGCTGGTCAGTCTGGGTTCTTCAAGGGCTGTGGAGCCACGGATTATTATTATTATTATTATTATTATTATTATTATTATTATTATTATTATAGAGGACGATACTTGTAATTTTGTTGTTGTACAGATAATGAAAATGATGGTTACGATACTGGCGATCATGATACTGATAGTGATTGATTATGATTATGACTAAGCTGGCGCGCTGCACTTCTGAGCCTGCGTTAGGCTTGGAGGTGTCTTCGCCAAACTAATCACAAAAGCCACTTTTGTTTGTAATGTATCTTCCATTCTTCTCTGACATATCGGATCGCGTATTTTCTCTCTTTCTCTCCATCTCTGTATGTGGGATGCTGGGTGCGAATACACCTGGACCATTTCCCACACTAGCTACAAGGCGAAAGAGAGAGAGAGGGTGATAGAGGAGAGGGTGGCGGCGAGAGAAGGGTGTGCGGGGGGAGGAGCAATGGAGAGGACGGGAGATGCAACATCATGACAAAATGGCAAGTGTATATAAAGACAGGAGACTTTGAGGACGCAGGCTGTTAGTTAGGGCTCGAATCGAAACGTCAGCGTGTGCAGATGTGTTCGCGAGCAGGGACCAGCAAGTAGGCGCGACGGAACTGCAGCAGCAAGACGACAAGTGCGCCAGCGACAGGGTCTTCACATCGTCTTGCATGCGGAGGATGGGAACAGGTAAGCGCCACCAGTGAGTGTAAAAGATAGCACATAACAAACATGGTATTCACAGTATTAAAATAATTACGTACCTAATGTCACAGGAGACGATTCTATATAATCTAGGTGCTTTCGTCTCTCTTCCACCTTTTAGATGTTCTGCTCCTCTTTCTGCGATATTTTTATTACAATGTTAGCTGCAGATAACTCATTTTATTATGACTATCGATAAAAAAAAAAAATTAGTTAATCACAAACGAGATGAAAACAACAGACTAAAACTGAGTTTTAACGTAATAATTACAAAATAATAGGCTCTATAAAAAATTACTAGCCCATGTACATACTAAGTTACAGAAAATGGAAAGAAGTTTCTTAGCTTAGCCTATATGAGTAGGTCTAACTAGTGTCTTGCAAAAGTAAAAGTACTTTAAATTACTTACCTATATCTTCTCCAATTTTAATCAATTTTGAAAATCCGGATAGACCTACACAGTTTCTTTACAGAAAGAAATTGAATTTATTACCTACTACGTTAAGAAGTCTATTCTGATAATGAGTTTACTCAGAAGCATTTGTTTAAATTTAGTGTCAATAGAATCCCGTTTGAACACTATTTTATCCGGTTTTGTTTGTGAAAATAATTTTTTTTCTGCAAGCTCTTTGCTCGAGTCCGCTCTAATTTATGAGCAATCTCCAAAATATTAGGAACATTGCAACCTTACAGAGAGAAAAAATATCTTAGAGCTCAGTTTGTTATGGAAAACTTAACAAGTTTATTCAGAAGAAGTTGTTACAGTCCAATGTTAATTTAATCCCTCCAAGCCGTGTTCTGCCCATTTTTGTTTGTGAAAAATATATTCTTCCTAAAATAGTTTTATAATACATTTTTATTAATCCATAGGCCTAAATGGAATTTCTTATGTAAAAATTATATTTGTTATAGCCTACATAGTAATAAATTTGTTCAGAAGCGGTTGTTTAAACTTAATGTAAATTTAAGGGGTTAGGTACAGTTTACAACAGTAAAATTTTTGGAAATATTCAACTTGTTTTTCCCTCCATTACTGTATCTTGTACAATAATGAAAATTGGTATGTGTAAAACACTGTCCTTCTGCTACATGAAAAAAAAATATATTTTTACGATTTATAAAAAATTATTTATATATAATTTTTTCAAAATTCAAAATGGTGGCAGTTCACCATGCAGTGATGAAGCTTTTCCCTCATAACTCATAAACTTGTAACTTTTTCACGTTCTCTCTCTCTCTTTTATTTTATTGCTGAAACTCATGTGTAAAATATCATGCTCTTTCAACTACATTCCTTAATAAATAATATTTTTTATTTTGTATTAGAAGAAAATATTGATATTTAACCATTTTTTTAATTAATTAATTTTTTTATCAAACAATTTATCAAAGGGAGAGAAGTAATCTTGAATCATGTTGTAGATATGAAATGCATAATTACACACAAAAATTTCTTCACATAATGTTGGATAGTTTTTGAGTTATGTGGAAAAAGCTTCATCACTGCACAGTGAACTGAATTTTGAAAAAAAAAATGCAAATAATTTTTTTAATCGTAATTTTTTTTCATATAGCAGTAGTACAATGTTTTACACGTACTAATTTTCATATTGTACAAGATACAGTAATGGAGGAAAAAAATGTTGAAAATTTCCAAAATTTACTGTTGTAAGTTGTAGGCCTACCTAACCTCTTAGCTCCGTTGAAACTTACTGTGTTTTATTCGTGTTTGTTTTTGGAAAGAAATGTTTTTTTTTTAAGTTTTTGCTTGTATCTTCTCTCATTTTTAAGCAATCTTGAAAATATGTACACCGACTAGTCCTAACTGAGAGAAAGAAACATTCGTTCAGAAGCAGTTGATTAAATTTAATGTGAATTTGAACCGTTTGAACTATTTTTTATTCGTTTTCGTTTATGAAAATAAATGTCCTTTTCCTTTGCTAATATTTTGTTTTTATAGGGTACCTTCTCCAATTCTTAAACAAAGTCAAAAATCTTGATACCGACTCCTGAGAAAAAGAAATGTAATTTCTTACGTAAAAACACAATTCGTTTTGGTAACAAGTTTGTTCAGAAGCAGTTAGTTAAATTAATTTCAATTTAACCCTGCTAAATTGTGTTTTACCCATTTTTATTTTGAAAATAAGCTTTTATTTCTCTGCTAATATTTTGTTTGTAGATCTATCTTCTCTAATTTTTTAGTAATTTTCAAAATGTAAATAGATCGTTCTTTATAGAAAAAAAAATGAATTTATTACGCAAGAACTAAGTGTTTATGTTAAGGAGTTAATTCAGAAGCAGTTGTTTAAATTTAACGTCAATTTAACCATGTTCAAAGCGTGCTTTATCCGTTGTTGTTGTTTTCTTTCTGTAAGTTTTTGCTTATTCTTCCTTAATTTTTGTGCAATCCTGAAAATCTGGATAGGCTTACTGTCTCTTTACTGAAAGAAGTTCAATATAAATTTAATCCCGTTTAGGCCATATTTTATTCTTTTTTTGTGAAAAATGTTTCTGCAACACAACATCCAACAAATTTGTGTTAACAGGTCTCTTATTTGATTCTAGGGGAACAATTCCAAATTTGTTTGTTAAGTGAAGAAATAAATACAAAATAGGAAAAGAACTGCAGGATCAAATAGCCTAGTTGCCACAATGAGGCCTATTAAATATTTTGTGGCAATTTTCAGAAACCATTAATATGGAATTACTTCTATATAAATAACAATAAATTGTATATCAATATAATTATATTATTATGTGTTTTGTTGATTTTTTTTTTACAATTCTGTTTTGAAATTGCTAATTAACAAGGCGCGGCATAATTTTATAATTTATTTTACGCATTATAGGAACATTTCTTCTGAATTCATGTAGGCTATTCATATTATATAGCCTATATACTGTAAGCTTATATATAATCTGTATGTATTTTTATTCTGGTATAATTTGCAAAATCTAATAAGAATTAGATTGTCAAATAAATAATAAATTCTCTCATTTTTATGAAATCTTGAAAATTAGAACACAGTCCCTTTGGGAAATAAGTTAAATGTAATCTCTTACTTAAAAGCTGAGTTTGTTATAATAACGAGCCTATTCAAAAACAGCTGTTTAAATTTAATGTTAATTTAACCGCGTTTAAGCTGTGTTTTATTCGTAACTACTAATAGGGCCTATTATAAATTTGAACGTTTTTCCTCAACTAACGTTTTGCTTAAGTTATATTTCCTCTAAATTTAAGCAACGAATTTATTCAGAAGCAGTTGTTTAATTTTAATGTCAACTTAACATCATTTCAATTGTGTTTTATCTGTTTTTGTTTGTGAAAATACGAGTATATATTAGACTTACTTTTTTATATCTAAGCCTTTTGATTAATATATCTTCTCAATTTTTAAGCAATCTTAAAAATTTTGATATCCACTACTGAGAGAAAAAAATTGAATTTCTTACATAAAAACTCTGTCATGGTAACAAGTATGTTCAGAAGCAGTTGTTCAAGTTTCATGTCAATTTAATCTCGCTTATACCATATTTTGTCCTGCGTTATTACTTTTTTTTTTTTGCTATGCTATTATTTTGCTTATAACTATTTTCTCTCATTTTAAGCGATTATAAAAATTTGGACACCGACTCCTGTGAGAAAGAAATTTAATTTCTTACATAAGAATTTTTTTTATGGTAACAACTTTAATGAAGCAGTTGTTTAAGTTTCATATCAATTTAATCCCATTGAAAATGTGTGTTTATTATTTTTTTTTTTTTTTCGTTTTCGTTTTTCAAAACAAATGTTTTTTTTTTCTGTGCTAAATTTTGCTTATAGGCTTATCTTCTCTAATTTTAAGCAATCTTGAAAATCTGGACACTGACTCCTTGCAGAAAGGAATTTAGTTTCTTGTGTAAGAACTCAGTTTGTTATGGCAAAGAGTTTATTCTAAAGCATTTTTTTAAGTTCATTATCAACTTAAATCTTTTAAATTGTCTTTGATCAGTTTTTGTAAAAAAAGAGTTTTTTGCAAGCTCTTACTGGACTTATTAAATTATTAGTATTTCGAATGTGGGCGGAGTTTTTCAGTTGTTTTTCAACGATTCCATTCCTCGAATGGCTTGATAGTTGGTTCATGTAGTTTGTGTTCTCCCCAGCAGAATATACCCAGAACAACTTTGTTCCGATACGGATACAAAGAAATCGAGTAGAACTTCGTGGTTATAAAAGTTACAGTTTCTAAAGTTTTACATGAAACACAAAATAAATTCAATGGGAGTTCGCAGAAATAAAATCAAATCTTTTCACAAAAGAAAATTTATAGAATCCCATTCGAACGATATTAGGCTACATTACTTTGAATTTCATCAGCGTAGCTCGGTCGGTTAAGGCACTTGCCTACCGACCCGGAGTTGCGCTAGGGGGCGGGTTCGAACTCCGCTTGGGCTGATTACCTGGTTGGGTTTTTCCGAGGTTTTCCCAACCGTTAGGCGAATGTCAGATAAATAATCTATGGCGAATTCTCGGCTCCATCTCGCCAAAATATCATCTCGCATCATCAATCCCATTAACGCTAAATAACCTAGCAGTTGATACAGCGTCGTTAAATAACCAAGTAAAAAAACAGTTATTTTTATTCACACTTGTTAATATAAAAATCTGTTTAATTTTAAAGACGTCACATTTATTCTACAATGAGACTGTCCAGATTTTTTAGATGTTATGAAAATGGGAGTAGCCAATTTTAAATTAGGGCCTAGGGCATACCTGTTTTGTAAACAGGAAGCAATAATAATAAGAAATGTGCCGCTAATTAGAAATCTTCGGCTTCTGCCAGATTTGAACCCACGAACTTTGGATTCAATGGCTAACATGGTACCTGTTAAAATACCGAGTGTGACAAATAATAATAATAATAATAATAATAATAATAATAATAATAATAATAATAATTGAAGACATTTATTACAAAAACAGCCCTAGTCATTTTAATGAAATTGAGTTAAGGACACATTTACTACTTTTTCAAATGTTTATAGACTTCAAAAATGACACATATCAGGTGCAATAGCCACAAGGACAAACACCAGTTGTACGGAAACAGCTGACATGTGTTGTTCTATTTATTTTTATTCTTCTCCTGAAAAATAGCAATTTTGACAATGGTTGTTTTTGTAATAATGTCTTCAATTGTTAAACAAAATAAATTATAAACGCTAATAGGGCATAATTATCATACGCAACATGATAAAGCAACCGAATTGTTGGGAAACACGTAGAACATGTAGGCCCTACTGAAACAATATGTCTCACCGACTTAACACTAATTTTGACGTGAAACGTCAATGCTTGATCTACAAACTGGAAAAATGTGTAACACTTTTGTGTAAAGTATTAAATTTCTGAAGTTGATTATAGAGACTGCATCATCGCTTGCGTTATTGCATCGGTCGAAAGACGGCAGTTTCCAAATGAATTGTAGGCCTATATAAAAGAAAATTCTAACGTCACACAGATAATAGTCGGCCGTGCAAGTGAGTCCACTTAGGCCTATACAAGAGAGATTGATTACTCAAAAGGTTGTAATTGATAACTTTTACAAGAGTTGTTATAGCTGCGAAAAAGTCGCAGAGTAGACTTACATGCGTGTTTATCGCAAGCGAAAAAGACAAGATAATAATGAAAGTAAAAATGGTGAACTGGTAAAACAAAAACGTGTCAGAAGAGTGGAAAAGAATGCGTGAAAGAATGCAGACAACGCAAAAAGAAACGACAAACAGTGATTATTTTACAAAATGTAATAATTTATTGTAAATAATAATAAATCTACAAAAAGTGTAGGCTACAAATGTGATCAAAATTAAAGAAAGGCAATGTTATAAAGAACCTTTCAGTTATTTTAATAACATTTTATTAACAATAAGTTCGATTAGGCCTACATTTGTAATGTGTGTGACAAGCTATGGTACGAACAAGACCTAAAACCTATGAGCTTAATTAAACAAAGTACCAAGAATAAAGATGTTTCGTACAATCCAAAGCATTTGATACGCCCCCTGTCACTTTTTCAATTAGCTAAACCGCCAAATTAAGTGTTCTTTGAACTTGATTTATTCTGTCGTTGTTGAAAAGAACTGAAATGTTATGACACATTGACCGGCAACTTTATGAATTTAGCTAAAACAAACAATCATTCTGTCCTTTAGGCTTATTTTTATTCTGTATATTTCACACGAATCATAATAAAATTAAGTTGAGTAAAGGCTTATACAAAACATATTTATTATTCTTCGTTATTGAATATTAATTATATTCTGCAATAGCACAAATGTTATCTTCTGCAATAATAACTATTATTAAAAGGAAATTTTAAAGACAAAAAACACATAAATGAGCTTCCTCACAAACTGTCCCTCTACAATTAAAATTATTCTAAATACACATGGTGTGAATATCAATAAATATACGCCAACAAATTCAGCAGGAAGTATAGTTAAAGTATGACACTGTGTCATGCTGCATTTAAACCTCATAAGCTAATTAATTACGTCATTAAATTGAACAAATTCATTTATATTTCGGTAGAAATGACATGATTATAATTTTACCGTATCGGTAGGTAAACTCACAAGCTCTGGTACGAATGTCAGACATCTTACCACTGGTCACACACAACTCGTAAGGTTGACTACATTGTAGACGGACGACTTTAAATGAAGAGACACCACAGCAATGCCTTGAAGTGCAGTGCGTTTACATGAGTGAACCATGCGAGAGGACTTAGCATTTCTATCGACCAAGAGTCGACCCATTCTTTTTGCCGTTAAGTGTACGTTACGTGTAAGATGTTTCCGAGCAAAATGGAACGGCAGAAACCAGAGTGAGAGAAGTGGACAACAGTCCTCGAGCTCACATAGACTCTTCCTATCAGTTCCAGTTTCTCTTGCAAGTACGCGTTTTTGCATACCTTTTAAATGTTTATTCCTCATTAATTAATTAATTCACTCATTTATTCACCCATTCATTCATCTATTTATCCATCCATCCACGCATCCATTCACCCACCCTAACCACCCACCCACTCATCCACCCACCCATCCATTTATTCATTAAATTGACAGATGAAGTTGACGCAGCTCTAAATCTTGCACATTTTCGTGCTATAGTACACTTTCTCTCGAATGGACCTTCAGCATAGACGTATTTACGTCAAAAATAAGTATGTAGCCTCTACGCGCGGTAAAAGTGAAACTTTAGCTGTAAATATGTAGTTCAATTCATAGTTTTCTGTCCAAGGGCAGGTCTTTCCTGCAAACCCAGCTTTCTCCAATGTTTCCTATTTTCTGTCTTCCTCTTTGTCTCCGTATATGATACATATAATTAAATGTCGTCTATCATCTGATATCTTCTTCTACCCGAATTCTTCTCCCGTTCACCATTCCTTCCAGTGCATCCTTCAGCAGACAGTTTCTTCTCAGCCAGTAACCTAGCCAATTCCTTTTTCTTTTCCTAATCAGTATCAGCATCATTCTTTATTCTTTCCAACACAGATTCGTTTTTAATTCTGTCTGTCCATTTCACACGCTCCATTCTTCTCCATATCCACATTTCAAATGCTTATATTCTCTTCTATTCACTTCATCGTAATGTCCATGTTTCTGCTCCATACAATACCACACTCCACACAAAGCACTTTACTAGTCTCTTCCTTACCTCTTTTTCCAGAGATCAGCCGAAGATGCTGAATGTGTAGTAATCTTTTTAATTGTTCGTGCAATGAGAGATGATAAATCAGGGTTAAATTTAACACTTCTGTAACTACTCAATACTCTTCAGAATTTGAAACTGAAACAATAATCGGTTTATGATAGCTAAAATGAGATATGAAAAATGAAAGTAGAGCATAGGTAGTTTTGATGTAGGCCTATTTATTCAGTATTATTTGAAAGTAAAAGATAATTTACCTTGAAAAGTTTTAACATTTCGCGGGGTAGTCTATTCATCTGAATGCTCTAAGTCAGTGGTCGTCAGCACTCGCTGAAATATGCAAAGGGTAAGCGGTGCCATCCCTTGTACACCGTCGTGCAGCAGGAAGAGATAGAGAGCATACCCGCTAGCAGCTACGCGTGCACCATGGTGCACTGTGTTCTCCGCGGGTAAGGGATGTTAGCCCCAGGGCGCTCTGTGCTGACGACCCGTGCTGTAAGTCTAAGGTCTAGAGGGTCTCTAAAAAGCTAGTAATTATTGAAGAACAAAATGGCGTTTGCATTTGAATTTTATATTATTTCAATTTAATATAGGCTAGCTTAGGTTAATTAGGTCTAAACCATAATTATTTTTCCTTTATGTAAATCTTACTTTTAACAGTTTTAGCTATCTCAGAAGTTTCGTGATTTTAACTAACCCATGTTAAGTTATTCACATTAACTACTAGTTTCCCAGTTTTACTTTGCTTTTTTGAATGTAGAATAAAACGAATCCCCTTCGAAAGGTGTCAGAGGGCAAATTCAAACAAACGACTGCATGCCAGAAATTCGTGTGGTAAATTGAACTCACAGATGTTTGTTTTTGCGAAGATAACTTATAGTCTACATCGTTTACGTTCGTTTCAGTTTACTTGTTGCAATACAAATCGATAATAGAAGAAATAACTAGACTATATATTTTCTTAGAGGCATGGCCCGGTCACAGGATTTGGTTTTTCATTGATTGTTCCATAGCGTTCTACTCATACGTACTCTGCCTAAAGAAATTTCACTTAAAGATAATGTGTCTTTATTTCAAATCAAAACCACACAGTGGTGACCAGGAGCGGCTCTACAATAAGAACTGCAGAGCTGCAGAACCGCCATTTAAACGGACCTGAAAAAATTAAAAATGTAAAGCGCCTTTTATGTAATCTAGTTCATTGTTTCATTTATTTTTCCAATTCATTCTCCTTCGATTCGAGATTTTACTGTCTGTAGGAGCCTTGAACTTCGAGAATTTTAGCTGCAGTGTACTTTTCGGATCTGTGATCGGCAGTTCCTGAAGTTCAACGTAGGGTAGTCGGCAGCAGAAAACTGGTTTTCTTCACCGTCCCATAAGACTGCATTAGAGCTGCAACCAAAGCAGCTCTCTCCGAATATACAAAAGAACCGCCAACACCCTCATCTCTTTATGACCTGCGTTAGAACACAAAGGCTTCTGGACTACTGTATATCATTACAGTTCCAGTGTGTTATAGTACTGTGGATGGTGTGACGTGATTAGTCAGTGTGTCTAAGGAAATATTTTATATTAAAAATGAATGAAATGAAAACCTAATCGACCAACCCTTTTCGAAATTAAAAGAGAAATTGCATTTAACTTAAGAAATTAGGACGTCCTACACAAAATTTAAATATTGAAATTTCTGGAAAAAGTCGAGGAAATCATGTAGCCTAGTAGTCATTTTAATACCGAAATGTGTAATGGAAACGATTGGTTTTTTGCTACGCTCATGAAAACACTTTCTCCCCCACCCGTGTATTCTGTTTAGCCTAGAGGAGAAAATACATGGACAAACACCGGAGTGAAGGATTTATTTAATTTTACTTAAAAAACTAGAAAAGCTTGTGGCGCACATCTCCACTACGTGACTAGTTGTGGGAGAGGTGTAGCGCACGGATGGTTGGAGTACAATTTCGGGTGCACAGTCAACTTCGAGACGGGGCTGTAATTACACGCGTTATCCGATTTAGATGCAATAAACAGCATGCGTTTGCTAAATACACTATTTTTCATGCACAACTGCCAACCTTTGTAACCGCGGGCCGCTACTGGTGGTGACCCACACCAAATGAAATCAGACAACTTTCTTTGTCACTTGTTTTACTTTCTAGAGTAAACTGACAAATGAAATAGTGCAACCGTTGACCTAAATTAGGAAGAAAGCAATCAGAAATTATTTAGAAGAGAACTTTTTCTCATTTCCTGCTAATAAAATAGGGAAATCACATTGTTTCGAAGATTGGCGTTATATTCGTCTCCAGGTGAACAAAAATGTAGTTAAGATAGAGCTAATCTTCGATATGTTGTGAATTTATTTATTCATTATCAGTAATTGACAAAAATTCAATCTATACCTTTTCCAAACAATCAACCACTGCTCTCCCACTCGTTTAAAACTGCTAGTAAAATGCTACCTCAATTGATTAAAATAAAAGGTACGCGATCGCATGTCCTTGTAAGGGAATTTGGAAGCGAGCTTCCGGCTACAGGCCCTTGATGCTGTTCATAATAGAAAATAATTTTTTCTTTATGGTCATTACTTCTACAGTCCAATAAAACTACGGTCTATAGGACATTTTAGAATTTCAATAAGCTATTACTTATACAATTACTAACACAACATAGGCTATAGGCATATTCCTCTTAAATGTTTCGGAACTAATTAAATATTTCATCAGAGTCGATTTGCTC
This sequence comes from Periplaneta americana, assembly GCF_040183065.1. NCBI lineage: Eukaryota > Metazoa > Arthropoda > Insecta > Blattodea > Blattidae > Periplaneta > Periplaneta americana. The sequence continues at coordinate 106,948,867 of NC_091128.1, forward strand.
AAGAACTGAATGGTCGTTACCCAGTTGTTCCTTTATACCTGGATGTGTAGAGTTCGCAGTAGTTAAGAACAGGCTTGTGGATTGTTATCGTGATGGGACCTGTAAGTACTGATACACGGCTGATAATCCCAAATTATTTTTCAGAAATAAAAAAAGGTAAAGGTATCCCCGTAACATGCCATGAAGGCACTTGGGGGGGCATGGAGGTAGAGCCCCATGCTTTCCATGACCTCGGCACTAGAATGAGGTGGTGTGGTCGGCACCACGCTCTGACCGCCTTTTACCCCCGGGAAAGACCCGGTACTCAATTTTTATAGGAAGCTGAGTGAACCTCGGGGCCGTTCTGAAAGTTTGGCAACGAGAAAAAATCCTGTCACCACCTGGGATCGAACCCCAGATCTTTCAGTCCGTAGCCAGCTGCTCTACCAACTGAGCTACCCGGCCGCCATTTTTCAGAAATATACAGACGAAATTTAAAAATGATTTCAATACAAACTTCTTTCAAATTCTTCTCATTCTAGGAATTGAAAACACATTTTCAAACAGTAGATTCATTTTTTGGTCTTCACTAGACAGACAAAGGGCTCGATCCACGTGACTTCAGGTGTGAATAACGCTACATCTCCACTGAAGATAGACACAGAAGGTTGCGTCGACATTGACCAAATATACATGTAAGACTTGGACTTGAACCCATTAACTGTGGCTTCACAAGGGCGACAAGTGTGCACATTTGCTGTTTCGTGATTTCCTTCTTTTAAATTTCCAGTCACACCAACAGATGCAGAGGAATACATTCTGATAATATTATCAAACGTCGTTAGATAAGAAAGAGATGCATAGCAAAACTTCTCAGGCGTATACCATTAAAAGGAAATGCGATTCCTTGAAAAGAAACAAAATTCTCAGCTCTTAAAGAAATGTTACGTGCAGGAAAGAAACTGTAATCTGATTAGGAACAGACTAATTCGCAGAAGTCTGGCCGCAGCACACAGTGGAGGATAAAAATGAAAGCGTGCGTTGAAGCTCGTCTCTTGATTACACGTACAGCAATGCTGCTGCCTCTCACGTTATTCCTGAAAATACTGACAGTTTGCATTTTAATTCTTTCCCTTTCTGTACGACGAATGCATAAAGTATTCTCAATAGGCCTACTTAAAAATCACCTCTCAATTTTAACAAGATGGCATTTGACAAACGAAAAACATAATCATGTAGGTCTACACTTTTACAATATGCATTGCATGTATTCTACATATGTAGGCCTATGTATGTAGTCTATGTATGTATATATGTATGTATGTATGTATGCTAATGTATCTCTGTCTGCAGTGAAGGGATCTATAGAGATTCTAAGAAATCATCTCTACACTTAAATAGATTGATCTCTTTCCTATGGCGATCTGCTCATTTAAGTTGGGTCTTGCAACTAGTGCTAAATAGACGGCTGTGATCACATGATAGCAAATAGGATAGGAAATGTTATGTTTCTTCTGGAATTAATTATGTTTTGTTTAGTCGTCTTCAATTATTTATAATTGTATTATTTCTTTTTCTTTTCCTTCTCCATTATTTTTTTCCAGTATAATTACCTACCATTTACTAAAAAAAAAAAAACAACAATTTTATGGTAAGATTTGTCTTCTAGGCAGCCTTCATTTGGAGGAAGCTAAATAAAATGTATTCAAAATATGTAAGTTACATACGTATGGATATATTATGTATGTATGCATGTAGACCTATGTATATAGTCTATGTAGGTATTTAGGATACTAAAACCCAGAAGAAATTCACTTAGTCTATTCATACATTTATGAGCATATCCCGAAAGTTTTAAGGTGACATGTCAAAATTTATGACGCAAGGAGCATTTTATACAAACGACAATTTAAGAAAAATTGAAAGAGAGAAAATAGCATGTAAACATTACACCATGTACCGACCTTAGAATACATACATACATATACATACATACATACATACATACACACACACCTGTGGAGTAACAGTCAGCGCGTCTGGCCGCGAAACCTGGTGGCCCGGGTTCGGGGCAAGTTACCTGGTTGAGGTTTTTCCGGAGTTTTCCCTCAACCCAATACGAGCAAATGCTGGGTAACTTTCGGTGCTGGACCCCGGACTCATTTCACCGGCATTATCACCTTCATTTCATTCAGACGCTAAATAACCTAGATGTTGATACAGCGTCGTAAAATAACCCAATAAAATAAACATGCATACATACATAAGCTTACATAGGCTACATACATACATACATACATACATACATACATACATACATACATACATACATACATACATACATACATACATACATACATACATACATACATAGTGTTCTGTCAAATGGCAGGTATTTCACTGCAAACCAAGCATTCTCCAAAATTTTCTGTTTTCTGCCTTCCTCTCTGTATCCGCATATTATCCATGTTAATGTCGTCTATCATCTGATCACATCTTCTTCTTCTGCTCCGAACTCTTCTCCCGTTCACCATTCCTTCCATATCCTTCAGTAGGCAGTTTCTTCTCAGCCAGTGATCCAACCTATTCCCTTTTCTTTTCATGGTTAGTTTCAGCATCATTCTTTATTCAACCACTCTTTCCAAAACAGCTTCATTTCTTATTCTGTCTCTCCATTTCACATGCTCCATCCTTCTCCATATCCACATTTCAAATGCTTCTAGTCGCTTCTCTTCACTTCGAAGTAATGCCCATATTTCTGCTTCATACAATGCCACACTCCACACAAGGCACTTCACTAGTCTCTTCCTTAGTTCTTTTTCCAGAGTTCCGCAGATGATGTTTCTTTTTCTGTTGAAAGCTTTCTTGGCCATTATTATCCTCCTTTTCACGTCCTGGCAGCAGCTCATGTTACTGCTTATAATACACTCCAAGTAGCCTATTTGAAGCTGTCCAATTGCTCTACTGCCTCGTTTAGAATTCGCACGTTCAATTTCTTCGTTTTTCTTCCGACAACCATGATCTTCGTCTTGTTTGTATTTAGGCCTATCTTCATCCCATACTGCTCACAGCTGTCATTTAGCTCCACTAGCATATCCCTTAGTATCGTCTCTTCATCTGCTGATCTTAGAATAGCCCTGCAATATATATTACCTCGCATGGGCTTTAAAAATGGCCTAAATACAAACTTTATGATATTTTATGAAGGAAAAAAAATAGAAATTGATGATTTTTAAGAAAATTCCGAATTCATAAAGGGATAGACAGCATGCCAAAAGCATTCTTCGGTATCAAAGATGCACATGAATAATGTGAAAACCTGTAAATAATGTTTAATAATAATAGTAATAATAATAATAATAATAATAATAATAATAATAATAATAATAATGACCATTCCTTTGTACATTTTATAATGAGAAAGCTAAAATGGTTCAAAACTTAGAAATCCGAATTGTATTTGTAATTTAAGTAAAGAAGAGAAATTTAACAAGAAAGAAATAGGCCTACGTTTCGAAAGGCATTTTGCGAATAGGGACGCAGCCCGACCTGACTTCCCCACACCCTTCGTCTGCAGACCAGCTTAGAGAGATATTCATAGACAATTAACATAGAAAGAACTCCGACTCAATGTATACTTTCGAGAAACTATTGAGTCTAGATAAAAGTCATGTCTACTGGTGGCAAAAATCGGAACTACATCTCATGTTACGTAGCCGAGTCAGTATTACAGGTATCCATTATACAAACAATATTACTAGTATTTTTCGTATTAAATTACTCCCCATAGGAGCATAATCAGTTTTCAAGATGCATACCACATATGGATTATTATTATTATTATTATTATTATTATTATTATTATTATTATTATTATTATTACTATTATTATTATTACTATTATTATTATTATATGCATACGAACAAAAATGGTTTAACATTAGGCCTAAACCGAAAACTGCTGACAACACAATCCCTCTACTACTATTCACATCAACAGGCTGTGTCTCTGATATTCAAACACAATAAGTTTGCCAACATCTAATAACACCAACTGAAAACAAATGTGGTTAATATAGGCCTAACTACTTTGTTGTAAGTCGGCTATAAGTCACAAAAAGACGATTTTATAGTTCAATAATGTCACTTTTATAGAACTGACAAATCCTGTAAATGATGGGTATTCATAATATCTGCTTCTAAGCCGTAATTGTCAGATTGGCAACACTTATCTATAACCAATTTCTTCCCATCATTCCAATTGGAGCAAGCTAGCACATTCCGATTCCAAAGCAGAAACAGAGGAACGTCTATAAGGATACAATTTCTATGAGAAGAGTTCCACCCCTACTGGATGTAGGCTACCTACTTCAGGAAGAAAAGAAAAAGTCTCAGTTTGGTGGCGGTTTTGGGCTAGGACCACGTGACACCCCTGACTGGCCTCTAGGCTTATTAGTAGGCTGGGTGGCTTGATATGTAGCCTGGTAGCCTCTGAGCCAATCCATGGGAACTGTCCCAGCCTCGCCTATTATACTGTCCCACCCCAACCCTCTCTCCATCACTCACTCCCGATCACACACTCTCATCTCATCGACCTTCGGGGCAACTTCGGATTGCAAGGCTTGACGGGAAAAAAATAAAATAAAAGCTCTCACTACTGGATTACAACAGACGGTGAAATTGCCTTCGTGAGACGCGAGCATCGGGCGGTTTTCAATGGGGGCTTAGCATCAATGTTGCAATGCTTTCATGGCTGGCTTATGAGAACAATGAGTGTGTGGCTTCAAGTCCAGTAGCACAGCGGAGCATGCCAGTCCTTCTTGTAAATATATCTGCAGATATTTCATATGCTAAAAGGAACGGGGTTCGATCCCAGACAGATCCTATAAACCTTATGTGGACAAAGTGTTGTGGGTAGGTTTTCCAGTAGTAATTTGGTTTTCCATATTATTTACAGCACAAATGTCAAATTTGAGTTGCAAGTAGGCCTAATCTTGGATGAAATCTAAGTCCGTAAAAATTTGCCGACTCCGACACAGAGCTCAATACAAAATATTTTAATAAAACATAAGTGGACCATTTTTCCAGTTCGTTTTGTGACACAAGATAGGCTTAAATTACCTGATTAGGATCAATAGTACAGAAGGTGCTAAGATAACCTTGCTAGAGAGTACATTTTTCCATTTTATAACCCCTAACTCTTTCAACATCTCTACCTCTAGCAACATCCATACAATGGACGTAAACACAAGTCTATAGCCACTGTGATCAGAGGCGATCGAATGACAGACGACATTTTCGCTATCGTGGCGCACCGTTAGCTCAACGGCTAGTGTCAGCGTTACACGCTGGTAACCCGGTTTCGAGTCCCGTCGAGTCCAACTGAAATTTGTGGTGATCTTTGTCCACCTTGGTGGTAGGTTTTCGCGGGGCGCTCCAGTCTCCTTACCGATATTCCACTATTATTCCATTAACTATCATCATGCTATGTTATGTAGTTCGCCTGATATGGTGCACCAAGGACAACGCCTACGGACGGCTGAAAGAACTACAGCTTTGCCGCGTTGTTCACAGATGAAGACGCTTGAGTAAATAACAGAAATCAAGTACCCGCCATAGGTAAAAAAAAAAAAAATCGCTATCGCATGACCTGTTGACATTTTAACGATTAGAGAGATTCAGTGACGTCTTAGCTACGTGGTATGGGAATGATGCTTTGCGACGATTTGGTCTCTCCAGCTCTGTGCCATTTACTCTCTATCTCCCTTAGTAGGAGAGTAGACTGCTGCTATTGTTCTGTGGATAACGCTATGTCTTTCCAACCAAGTGGTCCTTGAATTGATCCTCGGGATGGAAGAAGTTTTATTTTTATATCACGGGACTATTTGTCCGTTGTCTTGTAATTGTCCTCTGATGTTCCCCCGGTGGTCCTGCATCATGCTGATCACACGGCTAGAGAGGCCCACAATGTAGATAAGGAAGTCAGAGTGTAACTTATTCTCTCCTATACAGATTGGCTTATAGGTCTAAATGAGGTGAAACATGATAAAAAGAAACTTTAGTCAACGGATGATAACTGACACAAAATTAATATTACTCACTGTAAAGTCAAAGGCCAGCCAAACATTTGGAATTTGGATGCGGAGCTTGGGTTTTATACAAAAAGGCAACAACAGCAAAAGTTGGAAGCGGCACAAATTCGTTTTCTAAGACCTCTCCTAGGATTCACTCTTTTAGGCAGAAAAAGGAATGAAGATATTCCAATTACTTTAAAAACAGAAACATCGTTGAGGAAATTAAAGAATATCAACAACTGTACTTGCGTTGTTAGGCCTATATAAAGTTAAGGGAAAACTGGACAAGGGGCTCCAAAGTCAAGATGTATCAGAAACACTTGCACTGCTGTCTTCCAGGACAAAACATTAAGGCTTATAAATCTGATGTGTACAAGATGATGATGATGATGATGATGATGATGATGATGATGATGATGATGATGATGATGATGATGATGATGATGATGATGATGATGATGATGATGATGATGGAACATATATGATGCAGTAGTTCAAAGGATCGTGGCAGGTTGTACGGGTTGACCATAGCTTTCGAGGTATGGGGAAGATGTTGAAAGGACAATTTCCAACTGTCCGTTCTTCGAAGTAGAAGTAAAGAAATCGATGTGGGAAGTAGTGTGGGAGGGGATTGACAAACCAATTATCTCCCCTTACGTCAGCCCAGGGGCAGAGCGTCTCTGAGGGAGTGGCTCTACCCCAAACCCCACAAAACCACGCTCGACCTGCCAGACGGTGCGGTGTCTCGTGGGTGTTTCGGTCACCTCCAGCTAGACGGGAGGACGGATGTGCATGTCTTCCTATCTTGCACCAAACTCTAATTTACTAAGAAAGAGGAAATCGGAACGTTCCGACATTTCCCGAACCTGTACAAAGGAGAAATGGTTCATAAGCATTTTAGTCAATAAAGGTAATCTGTTTGTTATAAAGCAATTAACGGCTTTTACGATATTTTCACTCTACATTAGTTTTTTTTCCTTTGCTTTCTTTTTTCTTCTTTTCCCACTGACGGATCAAGGATAAAGTAGACTTCTAAGAGTGGATGCTAAAATGTATATAATTCAAATAAAACAAAATTCCGTTAAAGTGCTACTTTCATAGGTATTTCTTTTTTCGAATTAGTTTCTACATATTTAAAAAATGGCGTCTATAACTAATTTTTAACGGTTATTTCATGGCACTGTACCAACTTTACATCTCGTAGCACATAAGATAATAGTTTAATTCATCTGAGAAGCCAGGAGTGAGGGAATAAAGCGTGAGTATGCGCACAAGTCACACTGATTAGCTTCGTGCGGAGCTCACAAAAACCCGATATTGTGCATGAAATTTCGCTCCATCCTGAAAAAATTGGTGTGTAGTGTGGCTTGAATGCGCACAGAATAAGAAGGCCTGTTTCTTTTACAGAGGCACTATCAATGGTGAAAGATAATGTCGAAGAGACATATTATCACATTTTTTCGAACAATTAATAGGTATTGAATGCCAACAGTCATTCTTTCAGCAGGACTGTCTACCGCATACACTGCTCACAAAACGCGTAGGCCTAATTGTATTAAGAAGATTTTTAGGACAATTATCAGTAGGTACTGGCTTGTGGCCAGCTCGTAGCCCCGATCTGACTCCTTGTGTTTATTTATTTATGGGGTGACTTAAAAAAAAAACAAAGTTTATCAGAATAGCCCGCATACAATAGAGAACCTAAAAGAAAATATAAGAGAAATTTTCAAAATCACACCTGAAGAGCTTATAAAAGTTAACAAGGAATTTCCTACGCAGATGTCAGGAATGTATTGCCGTTGAGGGGCATTATTTTCAACATATCTTATAACACAGTTTTAAATACAGTATCATTTTTTAATTTCAGTAAAAATAAAAATACTAACTTTACGCTCGGCGACTCTAAGTTATCTTCCTTTTTCCGGTTGCGAGGGCTGCACTTCCTCAGTAAGCCGCGGTCAAGCGGATCGTAACTCTAATAACCTCACTGTAATTACCGTCAGCATCATCACCAGCCACAAGAATCAGACCTCTATGTTGTTCCGGCTTTAGGGTGTTCTGTAAATATGTAATAGAGTTAAGAGTCAAATTCTTCAATCCATCTTATGCATGATGTTCTCCATTTCTTTTAACTGTAGCTCTGTAACTTGTAGCCTAAGTATTCTCTTCCATTCTTTACATGTGGTGTAGCCATTTTATTTGCAATTTTTAATAATAATAATAATAATAATAATAATAATAATAATAATAATAATAATAATAACAGTAATAATAATAACGTTTATTATTATAACTTATCGTTTTTCTGTTTCCATATTTTCCATTACATCTGATGTTCGTGGAATTCAGACTGGCTGAGGATGGTGGATTTTTATGGGGAATAAAATCCTCAGCATGGCCTACTTCAAAAGGGGAGTAAAACTGGAAGCCCCATGTCGACTTTTAAGACACGTAAAAAAAAAAACTTGTTCTTAAATTACATGAGTTCAGGTGAATAAAATTTATATACAAACAATTCCTCGCTCATGCAAAATTGGGAGGTAGGTCTAGTAGACTACAATCAGTGGGTTTTTCTAACTCCCCATGTACAATTTATACATTATTATTATTATTATTATTATTATTATTATTATTATTATTATTATTATTATTATTATTATTATTATTATTAAAGAGAGGTATTTTGAGTAAGATTAACAATATGATTTACTCTGGAGAGTAAAATTTCGAAAATGTGGCAACACTGAGGAAAAAGATCTCAGAATATTTGTGCGCTTTGAATGCCCCAGGAAATGTTTACACTGCTCCCTTCACTTGTTACTCTATGCCTCTGGTTGCAGGAGATCGTCTCCTGGACATTCCCTGCAAGGTGTGCGGCGACAGAAGCTCGGGGAAGCACTACGGAATCTACAGCTGCGACGGTAAGCGGCAAACCCTCTTTTTCAGAAATAATAACACTGATGATAACATACTGTATATCAACACAGTAAAACAAATAAGGGTGCCAAATGTTATTTAATTTCGCATAAAATCAGCGACGAACAGGTGTCCTGGAGGTATGAGCCAACTACAATCCAGGATCCCTTCAGATTCAGTAACTTGGGGGAATTTTTTTTTAATGTGTCCAGTTTTCGAGTGTTCTTTACGTCATATTTTTTATTACCTCATAAAAATAGACATTGATCTCGGCTTGTGTATTAATATTTGTTCAGTAAACGTTTTCTTTTGTATCGTAGTACCTGGAGAGAAAATAAGAAATAAATTACTACAAAATGTAACTTCACCGTCGTACAAAACGGAATTTCGTATCATACTGAAACTCAAAGATTGAACCTTGTCCTTCATCTCTATCTCCTTTTCGCTTTACTTGTACTGAATAATAATAATAATAATAATAATAATAATAATAATAATAATAATAATAATAATAATAATAATAATAATAACTAATAATAATAGACTACTATAGAATTGTTTAAAATAAGAAATTAAAATTTTAAACAATACAACATAAAGAATTGTAATAGGCCTATATAGGCCTATAATGTGTAGGTCTATGCAAAATTATAAATTATGCAAGACAAAAGAAATAATATAGTCTGTATATAATATTCCTCAATAAGCAGTGAGACGAGTTAGACATGATTGACCGCAGCCTGCTAACTTAGTAAAGTGCAGTAGTAACACAGTCTAGTATATAACAGTCACGAAGCTTGAGTTGTGAGGTTGCTAGGAACAATAGACTGTGCCGGTACTATTTCGCATTGTCTGTAATGAGGCGATATTAGCGATCCTAGTGGTTAGCAACTATTTATGGATGCATATTTACTGCGTATTCAGCTTTGTGACAATAACTCCTATGTGACATATTTATCGAATTTCAGATTTTTGCTCTATTAAATAACTTAAATAGTGATACAGTAAATAATAAAATCTCCTATAGGCCTATATAATTATATTTCTTTCTTTCCAAAATGTAAGAATTCACAATCTCCTATGCACTACTGCCATAGAAGAATAAAATGTGTTTTCTCTTCCTACTGAAAAATTTCATATTTTGCACATAGGAGTTATTGCAGGAACAACGACGAATACTAGACTGTGGTAGTAACGCAAGCCGTTTCACAGCGAGTAATAAGTGAGGTGAAGGATTTGCTGAGAATGAATACCACAAGTCTAAAGGAGAGCATCGATATTATTAATAATAAACTGAAAGATCTACAAAAGAAAACAATAAGTATAGGCCTATTAAAAAAGAAGATGAAATATTTATAAGAAGAGAAAAGGAGATATACAATCTAATCTTCTTTGGTGTTGAAAAGCAAGTGAAAGTACAGCATTGTGACACGTATGAAGTGATAGTGAATGTGTGGTGGGAGTGATTAGGTATTGACATTGGAAATGGACAAATAAAAGAAGTATAGGCCTATAGAATGGGAAACGGGAATATTAGGTCCATTTTGGTTAGAGTGATAAAACGGATGATTAAGAAGACCATGGATAGTAAGAAAGCATTGAAAGACTCGATTATTAGTATAGAGGAAGATTTTGATTGCGAGATGAGGTGTAGAAGGAAAGTGTAAAGCAGCACGAGTGCAATTTAATAACATTATTCAATGAATAAAATTAAATAATTTGCAAAACCGAATTCCTTACGTAAATGATAATATAATTATTATAAAACACAGCAATAAGACAATATTATGTTTCCTTGTAATGAAGTTCAAAAACAAACTGCTATCTATCACGGCATACTAAATACTGTTGCCAACTACTCAGAGCTGAAATACGAAACAACAATGCTTTATTTCAAAAGTAAGATAAGGTGAAATGTTGCATTAACAGAATAAAAACAGAAACGATTTTTACGGGCATTTATTTAATACTTGAAGTTACAGTTATTGAAAATGCAGTTTTCAAAGTTAAATTTTATTGGCATTTCTTGATTTTCTATGATTGATAATGAAGCATTGCACGAGACGTCTTATCAAGAAACACAACTGTGATTGGTTGATTTTAAGGCGGTTCTGAAACGTTATTGGCCAATAAGTTACCACAAATTCATCCTGTAAGTTGATTAATCATACGAAGACATTCATATGGGCGCTAATACACACACCTGATTCCGCCTGCGAAACTATTAAATACCTCCCACATGTCAGGACTGACATTGGGCTGCCTAAACAAAAATGAACGACTTAAATCAGACACCCTGCATACTGTAAGTAGCGAGATTTTATTTGCCGAAGGCTGACACGCACCGTTAGGTAGGAAGTTACATTCTCATGTCACTTTTCAAACGCCGCCGTACTAAGCGAAATCTGTTTTCTGGCGTATGACTGATAGGCCTACTCTTTATTATTCCTGACATTTTTTTATAATGAGACTAATCCTAATTGCTAGTGGAAACTTAAACGAATTATCCATTGATAAATCAGCAAGATCACAAGTTTAATTTCTTTATCGTTGCTTTAGTCCTATTCTGAACGATGAACAGAGTTAAAGTTGAACTCTGAATATCAATATTAAAAATACATGAAATAAAAATACCGAGAAATGTCGAATGGGTAAGCAAGACTTGCAAGCCAAGAGAAATCCCTCAGAAGAACTCAGACTGTGTCTAAAAAGTCTGAGATAAACCAAAAGTATTCCAACAAGCTGATAAAAATCAGAAAAAAAAGTGATAAATGAATTTTAATTAAAATTCTGTTTGAAAACATATCTTGCTTTCAGAGATCCCTTTCAATTCGTTCGTGAACCCTCAGGAATCCTCGGATCACAGGTTGAGAACCTCTGTCGTAGAGTAATGCACTTCGAGCATTGGGTCCAGAGGACTATTAATTTATTGAAGAAATCAAAATAAAGAGAGTCGGTTAATTCTACATATAAGGAGTGTTGAATCAAAAAGCACTGAGTCCATAATAAATTATTTTTCAGGAGAAGCAAAAAACTGATATCTTCCAAATTTTCAGGACTTGATTAAAACTTGTAAAACCCAATTGTAGTGTACAGTTATCGAAATCGACTTGTAGCTGTCAAACAAATAATTTTTTGTTTACTATCTCTGCTATCGACAAAAAATTTTTGGACTTAGTGATTTTTGAACCAGCCACATTAAAATATTTTTGAAACGAAAGTAGGACTATAGAAATGCATCATTTTATTTGATAATCTCTGTGAAACCTGTGAGGCGTTATTTTATGATCTATTCATAATAAAAAATAATGTTCCTTATGTCATTTTTATGTAAAACACAATTTAAAAAGGTACGTCAAACAAACTATATAAAATACAGTGTTAATCCGTTTACAGATATTTTAATACATTTAAATTAATATCGAAGAAATGTAAGAAATGTTATTAGTTAGTATCATACAGAGTGCGACAGAGGAGTTGAAAAGTTTTCAAATGGAAAAAACACACAGTGAATATATAAATCAGAACAAATTGATTACTGCCCATAAACGTCGCTATGTATACAATTTTTATATTGGTACATGCATTTAGGGGTTTTTGAAAATTACGTTCCTCAAAATGTAGTCCGCCTCTTTCCATGCACTCTTCAAGACTCTTCCAGAAGTTATTTGCCGTCTTTCCAAACATTTCGTCATCAATGTTAGCGATTTCCTGGACAATGGCAGTCTTCAGATCATCAATTACTTGGAGTCTGTTTATGTACACTTTTGACTTTAGATAACCCCACAGAAAATAGTCGCAGATGATAAGGTCAGGCGAACGGGGAGGCCAGGTAATGTCGCCTCGCTGAGAAGTGATGTCCCATGGAAACATGGGGCGCAGAACTTTTATGGAGTTGTCAGCCGTGTGAGCCGTGACACTACATTGTTGAAACATACCATCTGTTTATTCATTCCACGAAGATGCTTACGCAATTCTGCTTGAAGAAATCTCGCCTGCAATTAGACGTAGCGTTTACTGTCACAATGTTCCCGTTCTCCTAAAACATACGGACCTGATTTCTTATTGGAACCTGATGCTGTTTATATGAAGTTTCCTACCGATCTCAATATGGTATTGCGGCAAGGAACGGCTCCGTGGCGGCCAACATCAAAATGGAGACGAAAAATGTCTCGACAACAAAAGCACTAAGCTGCACACTCCACGACTCTATAATTACTAAAATGGCATCGAACAAGTTGACAAACGACGATAGATCCGTACCCATAATCCCCCACGTTGCTCAATAAACGACATTCTAAAACCGTCCAACTCCTTTGCCGCACCTTGGAGAATCTGGAGTAAGAAATGTTATAAAATGTATAAATTAGGTTAACTTACTTTACTTGTACCGCTTTATATCTCTTAGTTTCCTTAATTTTCAACTTCTTTCTTGTCTCCCTACTAGAGCCTGCAACTAGTATTTCGAATTTCATACTAATTAATATTTACTTGGATTGTCCCCACACGTTCTATTATACAACGCTGCAAATCTGTAACTGAACAGATTTTCTTTATTTTTAGCTGTCATTTTTGACAATAAAAGTGCTGCGAAACTGTGAGCTAGCAATGATATCAGGTTGCTTTGCCATGTGAATGTAGTAAGTTTCAGATTGCATCCACAAAGAAATACGTAGCGCAAACTAACTTCTAGATTATTTTCAGCTATGTTAAAGAACACTTTTTGTTCCAAACATCTCGATGGACTCAGAGCTATCTGAACCAAACGTCATATTTCGAAGCTATTTTAGACTGTGAAGGAGCATTTTCTGAAAGAAACGGATTGCAGAGGTCGATTCAGCGCTACAGAAATAGGGGGAATCCGTTTCAAACAGCATTTCATCTGAAGATGGACTGAGTGCTTTTTGATTCAACACTCCTCATAAGATGAAAATGCTAAAATAGTAATATGCGTTACAAGAGCGGTATGTTGAAGTTTTCATGTTCGAGGAAAAGTTTGAAAAAGCGAAACGTAGTTGGTTTCTGTTCAATGACGACAAATTTGCAAAACAAAAATATCTATCTTCAACATTGTTGCTTTAAAATGTTTTCTGTGTTTACTATACTCCAGCAGGCCGTGATGTACGTCTGTCTTTTTTCCCCCAGTCTATGATGAGTCTGGAATCTTGTTGATTTTTTCACGGCTTCCTTAATGTTACTTGCATCACGAATGCAGTAACTTTAGTGGAGTTGTAGAGTTTACTTAATTTTTGCAAATATTTAAAAACAATAATTAACAGTGCAATTTAGGTGAAATTACAGTAGTAAGTTTCCAATTTATAATTATTACTATATTGAACGTCTTTAAAAATAATGTTAAAAGCCTAAAGCAGTAAAATCAATATGTCACTTAAGCGGTAAGAGAGGGAAATTGTTATGTGTGTTAGGTTGGGAATACTGAATTTGGAATTTTAGACTTTCCCGGATTGGTTTTGTGCGGAAACCAAGCAAATACGCACGATCTCGCACAAAATAAGTTTATTATGACCTTGGGCAATAAACTATGAATGAAAGTTTATTATGACCTTGGGGAATAAACTATGAATGAATAAATTACGGCCATATTAATTTTGTACGCGCAATGAATGAGATTTTATTCACTAAAGAGATGAATTAGAAGTCGAATTTCTATAAAAGAAATATAGTTATTATTATTATTATTATTATTATTATTATTATTATTATTATTATTATTATTATTATTATGGGAAATATTACAAATATGAAATAGCGGTACAAATATGAAATAGTGTGATATACTACCTGAGACGTGTTGTATTCTAGCGGAAGCTTTCCAAATTACTACGCACTGATACTATTTTTTCTCGAGATGCTAGTTTGCAGTTAGAAGCTGAACTGTTGAAACGTTGATCATTATCGCGTTTTCGACGAAAGTGAAAATTTGGCGGTAAGCTCTTTTCTTGAATATACATTGTTATTCCTCAATTTTAAAAATTATTAATGTTATATAATATTCTTAAAGAGAAATAATGTATGTTTAATTGATTTCGTTTTTAAATTGTGATATGTTTTGAGGTTAGGGCCTATGACTTACAACATCAGTGTGTCACAAATATGAAATACTATATATTCATATTAATCCATCTTTATACCCTGATTTTCTGTTCCGTTACTAATTGCCATCTGTAGGAGGAGAGAAAAATGCAAGAAGTCATAAAACAAGTTCGAGAAAAAACGTGAGACACGATTCATCTGGATTCAGTATTGCGGTTGGGAAAACACCTTCTAACGAAGAAGCTGAATTCTGTGTGCTTTTCTTAGTAAAGGCCATTTTGACTTTGCAATTTCGTTAATCTTGTAACTTGTTAATATGATTTCATTTTATTTCATTTCATTTATTATATTCCATAGATCATAAATTAGCAATGAAGCTTTAATATGTGAAACAAATCAAAATTTTACAAGATTACAATTACAATTACAATTTTTAAAATTTGTTTACAATTTTTACAATATTTTACAATAGGCCTATTGCAATTTTGCAATTTTCTACAATTTTTTACAATTTGATACAATTTTTTACAATATTTTGGCGAGATGTAGTGAGATGAGGTGAGGCCCGAGATTCGCCAAAAGATTACCTGGCATTTGCCTTATGATTGGGGAAAACCTCGGAAAAAACCCAACCAAGTAATCAGACCAAAGAGGGTGAAGTGAAGTGAGGCCGAGGACTCGCCGTAGACCACCTGGCATCATTCCACGGCTGGGGAAAACCTCGGAAGAAACCAATCAATGAGATCAAACGGGGGATCCATCTCAAGCCCGAAGAAAGGAAATATGTTAGAGTTTGAGGAAATTATATATATTTTTGAACATTTTACTCCGTATAACATCGAACTTCTAAGTCCGGTGTACCATTCACAGAGACATGCAGCAATAAACAGGACGATACTTTAGGTTCAGTATTCAAAACATGTAGGTTCCAAAACGAAAAATAAAACAAAATGATATTCCAAGTTTGTAACACTTCCTCTATTATTAGGCCTATTATTATTATTATTATTATTATTATTATTATTATTATTATTATTATTATTAGGGCCTCCTATTATTATTATTATTATTATTATTATTATTATTATTATTATTATTATTATTATTAGACTATATCGGAAATCACTAAATAGAATAAAATGAAGTAAAGATTATTTTCTCAATTGCTGTAGGTCCTTCTTTAATAAGGGGAATAGCATATTACTGAATGTGATAAGCATTTACATTTCTACAAGCCCTTGCGGTTCAATTACCCTCAGGTCATGCCATTCCTATAAATGGGGTTTATTTTTTTCGGAATACAACCGCTTCACGGCTTCGTGTTCTTGGGTGTGCGTCTTGGTGACTACCGGTAGAACCCACACTTAGCAGTCGAACGTTTTACGCATGAGCACAAGGATTAGGGTCGAATTACTGTCAAATCACTTTCCTGGATTACGAAACATGGGAATGCTGTTCAGCTCTCCGAACCACCCACACCTGGTAAGACCTTTCAGTTGATAGTTGAAGCTACTTCAGTCTATGTTAGTTCATTCACAGTTGTCTCTATAAGATATTGAAACATTGAAATTCTCGTCGGTATCTTTCTTCCTGTTTCATTTACAGACTGCATCTTCAAATACACCGCATCCACACTAAGAGTAGGCCTATACAGAAATAGCTTATAATTTCACAACCGTATATTCTTTAAGATAAAGCTCAATCAACAGAAAATTCTCCAAGACTTCGTTTCATACCTTTTTCCATGGCCATTGTTGTGTGCAGTGTTTTGTTTCGAACTTATTGTTGCATGGCCATTGCTGTGTGAAATGTTTTGTTTCAAGCTTATTGTTGCATGAATGAAAATTTGCATTTATCAATCTAGTTCCTTGTCAATAGAGATATGGACGGTACAGCAAAATGTTCTATGCATGCTCTGGTTTGCGGAATTGAATTCACTTACGCGTGTTCAGCGGCGCATACGGAGGGAATGGAACGTGGATCCCCCTATACGAAAATCCATTTACAAATGGGATAGAATTCTATGTGATAGTGGAAGCTTGATTTCAAAGACAGGAAAACATTCTAAAAAGCATGTGGCCGAAATGACTGCGGCGCAGGTGCGTGAATCATTTGCTAGAAGCCCACGTAAATCAATTAGGCGGACTAGTAGGAAACTGCAGATTCCTCGTTCAACAGTTCACAAGATTCTACGCAAACGTCTCCGTATGTGTGCTTACAAACTTCAGCTTCTTCATCAACTCAAGACCTAATTTCTGTGATGAGATGATTCGGCGTATCTATGAAAATTCGAGGTTAAGTTATGTTTGAAGGTAACTATATTCACCAGCAGTAAGTTGTCAGAATACAAAGAACAAAAGAATGTTAGGAATATAGTCAGATTGTTGCTGGCCGGTCTCACTTTCCCCTGGTCACTCCTGCCAAACATTTGACGTTCCAACCAAGCTGTTCCAGGTATTAATTCATAAAGAGTCAGTGATATTTTTAACATAGCTATAGAAGAATTTTATTAGTCACGCAGAAGACAAACGTTGGATATGTTTTTACCTCCTCTTTCCCCTCTTTTATTTTTGTAGACTAAACAGTCCGCTATGGCCAATACAAGAAGTTATAGCCCTATTCACAAAAACAATTTTCTATAATGGCGAACGAAAAGTTTCCTAAGTAATTTTGGACAATAACTTACTTAACTTGTTTTGCGTCAGATTTTCAAGTATTACTGTATGTCATAAAACTCATAAATGTTGGTGTTTATTGGAACATAAGTGCATGCACATTTCCAGAGTTTTTATGTCATAAAAATCCGAGCACTAATGATAAGAGATGTTTAAACTTAAATTTATATGTAATTTTAAGCTATCTTTTTTTTAAGTTTTACACCGAGTATTTGAACTGGAATAGCAAAATATGTTCTTAATTATTTAAGCCTACAGGTTCCAACGTCAGGATAATATGTGCCTAGTACTAAACTTGATGAGTCATCAAATCTATTACTATAATCCAAACAAGTTGACTAGCGCAATAGTCCTAGACGATCCATCAGATCTGATAGGTAGGGCCTACTAGATCTATATTAGGCCTACTTACTGTGATAATGGAACTTAGTAGTATTCTCCTAAAGGAATTTATGTGTTTTCCAGGTTGCTCTGGATTCTTCAAGAGAAGCATTCATCGGAATCGCGTGTATACTTGCAAAGCAGCCGGCGACCTCAAAGGACGCTGCCCCATCGACAAGACACACCGTAATCAGTGCCGGGCCTGCAGGCTCAATAAGTGCTTCCAGGCAGCCATGAACAAGGACGGTGAGTACCCGAATACTAGGACAAATTGATGTCCATTCTTTTTTTTTAACATACCTTCCTTTTCAAGTAGGCTTAATCAAATGTTACAGATGCCTACACAGACGAGAGACCAGAAAATATAGAACACTAGGTCAGTTCATATGTTTTGTTGTTTAGAGCCAGAGGTAGAAATAGAAATTCAGCCCAAATAAGCTTTCCGTGCACCCATTATGAAATGAGTTGCGTGCCGATTCTGCTACCAGACTAAAGCTATGATTTGTCTACAACGATCTTCGCCGAACGATCAACGCTAACGATTGAAATCGCCAGCGTTCATCGTCAGAAAGTGGTTTCTTTACCGGCGAACTTCGTAGGTGGATAGTAAGTTGTTTTATATAGTTGACCATGTCTGATCAGCTGATAAGTGGATGATATGATAACGTTATAATATAAGTTTTGCCTTGAAAAACAAGTATGGGTCTTTAAAGTAGCTAATGTCATGTTTAGAAATAGATATACAGAGGGCTCTTTTAATTCACTGATATTAAGACATCTTGAAAATGATCCCACCAATTTTAAGGAATATTTGAGACTTTCTCCCGAACAATTTAATTTTGTTTTAAGTTTAATTGAAAATCATATTGTAAAATTATTCACAAATCAATAAGCCCAACTGAAAGACAAGCAGTAAATTTAAGGTAAAAACCTGTGATATGAACACTTTATTTTTACTTTTTACAATATTATTTTTTTTTCATTTCGGAGCATTTATTTAGAAAATAATGCTACAAATAAAAAAATAATAATGTGAGGAGGAGGTTGTTGCATTTATTTCATTTGCTCGACATTCCACTTCACTTACTATTTCACATTCAAACTTTTGCTTCAGTAGCTAAATCTGCCACATGGTATGTGTCCTTCAATTATGAATCTTTTACTCAATTGTATTAACAGTTCTGGTTGTTGCAAAATATGGATTTGTTATTGTTTACGTTGGTTCTTCTTTTTGGCTCATGTCGAACAGGGATTTGTGTTTAGAGGCATAATCAATTAATATCGCGTCTTCATCAGTGAAAAAATCGCAGAAAGATTTCTGTTTTACCACCATTATAGTATGTATAATGTGTAAATCACATGTTATTAAATGATTTAGTTCATGACCTACTGTAATTTTACAATTCATTTCTCGGCGATGATCGCCAGGTTTTTGCCTGAAGGCAAACTCCGACATGTTCGTCGAGCCCAGCGATGTTCGTTGACGTTCATCGCTGTAAATAAACCATGCACATTCAAATCAACGGGACAGAATCCCAGCGAAGATCGCCAGAGATGTTCGTCGGCGAAGATCGCCTAGCCAGATCATAGCTTCAGCCGGCCCCATCACCTACCACGCCACTCATTCCTCTTCATCTATGTAATGCATATACCATACTTGTGGTGGTGGTCTGCTTTGAGTCATCACGTTCCTCGTCAGGATGAGAGAAGAACTTGAGGGACATCGGTGCCACTTTTTGCAGATCATAGGTCTAGGCCTATGTAGGTTATTCGAAAATTAGTGGTAACACTGTTAATATTCATCTCCTCTAGCGAGTCGATGTAGCCCGCAACACACTCCCACACTAATAGGCTCCGCCCATTCGCTTTTCATAGGTTCCACCCAAATGCGTCGACTTACTTTACAGATTGCAGAAACAAAATTTAGTAGTATTATAACGGCAACATTAGCACAGTATCAGTGATAGTAGTAACAGTAGTAATATAGTAGTAGTATGGTAGAAGAAGTAATAGTAGTAACAGAGCAGAACGTCTTCCAATAATCTACTCTTGGTAACGGATCCAACAGATAGGGTTTTCCTTTTCCTACCTTTCCTGATCATTATAACCAGTATGTAGGCTACAACAGTGGCGTATGGTGATAAATAATCCTTGTGGTGCACAAATATTTATTATGATTATGATTATCATATTATTATTATTATTATTATTATTATTATTATTATTATTATTATTATTATTATTATTATTATTATTATTATAGGTTCTAACTACTACATAACTATTAACATATGTTACGTAGGTATAAATTTACATAATTTTGTTAGTCATGAAATTGCAGTTAATCAGTTTCCTATGTAGGTCCAGTAATAGCAAAGTAAAGTGTTTAATTTTATTGCAGCACACCGTAAATAATATACGTGTGTTGTCTCATCAGTCTTAACTGCTAAAAAGTCAGCAGCTTTCTTTATTTCTTTGAAATCTCATCATGGCATACATCAAAATGGTTTGAAGGACTTCGTTCTGTATAGTGTTTTATGTGCTCTTAAACACTGTTCCTCTTTCCAAATGTTCCTTAAGAGTGCGTCTAATTCAGAACTGAAATTTATGAGGTCAAGAAAAATACTCGCGTTTAAAGATGAGTTTCCGTCTTCGTGATCTCTTAAAGCCAACTCAAAAGCTCCACAAAAACCGCACGCACATATCTGTTCTTAGTAACTTTATCATTGTGAAGTTCAACAATCCAATTGAATCCAATTGTGTCTGTATGTTTGTTTGACCCAACACT
This sequence comes from Periplaneta americana, assembly GCF_040183065.1. Classification (NCBI taxonomy): domain Eukaryota; kingdom Metazoa; phylum Arthropoda; class Insecta; order Blattodea; family Blattidae; genus Periplaneta; species Periplaneta americana. The sequence goes on from NC_091128.1 coordinate 106,969,734, forward strand.
GCTAATTTAACATTATTGTTGATGTGTGCAGCTGAAGAATCGTGTTTTTTAATTCTTTCATTCATGTGCTTCAAATCAATCATATCTGTAGAACGACAATCAGAATTATGTAGTTACAACGCAAGTCCTAAATTCAAACAGAAAAATAAATAAAATTCATAAAACGTACGTATTTTTGTCAATAAATGTTCGCCGTCGAACAATAGGCAAGGAAAATAAAATACAGCGTCTTTTCTATTGGAGCCGCATATTGCATTTTTCGTAAGTCCGACTGTTGAATTTTCTTGTCGCTTCTCTGTTACTGTTCTTCGTCACATAATTTTAATTCATGTGTTGGTCTACCCATCTTCTTTATTTTGATCTTTTCGTGTAAAGGTCTTATAGAAAATTACACATTTAAAAGATTTTGCACACTATTCATTGTAACATTTATGATGGAACGAGCTTGAGAACACATCTGAAAGTGCTCCTAACCCCTCCTACGCACACTGTACTGGCTCCCTACCATGCTCCAAAGCCTGCCAGTGAAACAGTACTACTGCGCATGCTCGAATGGAACAGTGTGCCGCAAGTGTCGAGCGGTAAACGTAAGTCTCAGGCGTCAACAAGACCAATACACGTGCAGTGTTATTTTTACATAGTATTATAATAAAGAATTATGTCGCTCACATAGTCTACTGCAGCTCATTGATATACATTTAAAAACATGCGTTATTTGAAGAGGTGGTGTACTGCTCCTGTGCTCCTTAAGAGAAATCGCCACGGGCTACAGTACTAGCAGCTTCGAAACGTTTGATTTTTTTTACATCTATGTCACAGTGGAAATACCCAGGAACCTCCTACTACGGCTTACAATATCCGACGTACCAGCTACTTCAATGTGGGTCTGCATATACAATACTGACTTTGATAAATATCGTAACATTTCTTGCATTATTTAGGGCCCTATTTTTTTATGTAGGACTACTCATATCAGTGAACGAAGATTATGCGTAAACTATTTCATAGCATCGTCGCACCTATTCTTTGCAAGTATACGAAGTAATGGAACCACATGATCAAATTCTTCGCGGTGTTGTTAATTATTATTATTATTATTATTATTATTATTATTATTATTATTATTATTATTATTATTATTATTAAAAGTAATGTGACTGCAGTAGCGACATATACGGTGAACAATATTCTGTTAGAGGTTTTACAATAAATTGAGGAAACAGATTTCTTAATCTTGGAGACTGAGTAAAACATTTTGGTGTTGTCACTCGTGAGAGGTGAGACAAGTGGATGCAGGGGTTAACGAGGTTAGGAATGAGGGGATGTTGAATTGCGCGGAGTGGCAGGGTAACTGATGAGAGAGGATAGGGGGGAGCTTTACGCCCTGCCCCTGATCTGTGGGGATTATTCGCGTCAACTTCAGCGGGTCACATGATACTATCATTATATACACCGCGGTAAATTCCCTAACACCTGGATAGGACAGACAGGCTCTCCGAACAAAGATCTGCATCTACTGAAAACTGAATCATTGTCATGAAGGTGACATATGCTTTCTTTTTACGAGCTTTACACTCGTTTCGCAACAATTCGATTCTTCAATTAGGAAATATTATATGAATAAAGGAAATCATTTACCCTGCATGCAAACGTGAAAAAAAGCTTTCGTTTTTTCTGCTTTACACTATATATATATATATATATATATATATATATATATATACATATATATATTATAATTTGAAAGTAACATAGGCCTATCTAACTTCATTTCTAAATTAGGCCTATTATATTTTATATGTAGATATAGCCCTATAGGCTTATGTAATAATTAATTTTTAACAACTTAATATAAAATAACTATGCCTATAGGTATTATAATCACTATAGCGTAACACTATTTTCCTTCTCACGAAATAACATATATTATATTGCATTTGTACTGGATGAGCAAATTATCTACCGGCCGGAAAGCAGCAGTATTTCTATCCTTCACGAGCGATTGCGTATCACACATGGGAATCTCGGTTTCCATCAGTCTGAATGGGCCAAAACAAGAAGGCACATAGTTTTAGAATCTCATTTTTTTTCAATTTGGGTGAGTAAATTACCTTTTAACTGTTTATATTTATGTCAGTACTTTATGGCTTGTCGAATCACCGATACTGCACTGTCTCCGTTAGTAGGAGTTGAAATTGCGTCTGCCGATAGACAAAGTTGCCGCTTTCAGGCCGGGAGGTAAATTTTATTCACCCTATGTAGCTACGCATATTTTTTATTTTAATAGGTTATTTTACGACGCTTTATCAACATCTTATGTTATTTAGCGTCTGAATGACATGAAGGTGATAATTCCGGTGAAATGAGTCCGGGGTCCAGCACTGAAAGTTACCCAGCATTTGCTCATATTGGGTTGAGAGAAAACCCCGGAAAAACCTCAACCAGATAACTTGCCCCAACCGGGAATCGAACCTGGGCCACCTGGTTTCGCGGCCAGACACGCTAAGCGTTACTCCACAGGTGTGGACATGTACGTATAAAAAGTGATGGTTTATGCACAATGAAATTCTGAGTTCATGAGACTTAACGTACTTACTATGTAGGCCTAACCAAAAATAATGTGACATTTTATTCACTGGACTGAAGAGGAAGTTGTAAAGATATATTTGTTTTAGAATTTCACCTGCACGTGACTAGGTTGTAGTAATCCTGGTGGTGGTGGTGGTGGTGGTGGTTTAGTCAACTGTCCAAAGACAGATTGGAACCTCAGAAGTGACGCCAATAAAGGTAAGAGCTCACTTACCGGAACGGATTCGTTCGGAATGATCGGAATTTTAATCTTTGCATTATTTTAAATTGATCATCTTCCACTTCGCCGTATCGTCTCTGTTCGCATGACCCAATTCCGTCCAGAATTCTGATCAGAAAATCTAGACAGATTTTTTTACGGGCCAAGATCGAAATAAAGAAAGTCTTGACAATATATCGATTGCAAACCCTCTAACCGCGCTAATATTTAAGATATAAATAAAATGGATGACGCGAAGCTTATTTTGTTATTTCTTCTTCCAAAGCTAAAGAAATTAAAAATATATCCTCCTCAGAGCTCTGATTTTATTTCCCGGTTTAATCCAGAACATTACAAGGAGTAGAAATGTTCTCGTTCTATCGGTAAATAACAATACTACTAACTTCCTCATGATTATCCTTCAGGGCTGCTGTATTCAGAATTTAATGTATTTGACTTCCATCAAATTTATAACAATGTATTATTGAATTTCGTACATAAAAATCGAAATATATTTAATTTATATTCGCATAAATATAAAAACAAAAGATCAGACAACATATGCTTGACAGTACCTAAATGTACTACAACTTAGCATATAGGCCTAATCATAGTAGCAGCTTCGGCCCAATCCCAAACATATAATTTGCTAATGCTCCTTATTTAAAAAATCAATTAAAAAATTGCTGTTAACAGACAAAATTTAAAGTTCAATTATTATGATATCTGTGTTTTTTCCTCCTTTTTTTTATTTTTTACTCTGTTATTTAACAAAATGTCTTAACATTATCTTATGTGGAATGCCCCCTGAGCACGAGTATGTAACTTACTCTTTCTGGTGGTGCTAGAGAGTTTTTATATAAAAAATCAATTTGTATCTTTGTTCTGGCAATAAATTATTATTATTATTATTATTATTATTATTATTATTATTATTATTATTATTATTATTATATTATCAATTCGGAAATGCAGACAATTGATGGTAATTCCTTTTTAAATGTGAATTTTATAATAATTTATTTATTTTATTTATTTATTTATTTAGAATATTAATGTGCGAACCAACAACACAAGGCCAATAAATAATAATAATAATAATAATAATAATAATAATAATAATAATAATAATAATAATAATAATAATAATAATAATAATTTGCTGATTAATTCGAATTTTGGATATTTAGGCTTTATTTTTTCAAACTCCTCTCAGAGTTCTAATTAAAAAGGATCCTTTGCATTAATAATAAGAATAGCAATGATACCGTAAATCAACAACACTTTAATACCCTCCCGAAAGAATCCATGCTAAGGATTTTATCTCTCTTTAAACACCATCAACCATCTGAAAGTACTAATGGCGAAAAGCGATTTCTGAGAGTACATTTATGATTTCTACAAAACAGTTTTAACTTATAAAGTTTACCGAAAAATAGAGTGTACCATAATTCACTTCTGTTAACATACGTTAATATTACAGAATGTATAAAATTGTAGTAAATAGCAGAGTATTTCATATGCCCGTATCACTGTTAAGAAAAGGAACAAGATTTCATATCACTAAGTCTGGATGTCCTAAGAGAAAGACAAATTAACGTCACTGTGTCTTTTGGGAACAATGAGGATTTAGCATGGTTGCAGTTTTATTATAGCTCCCAGCAGGATGGTCGAGATTGCACAAGTGCTTCCTTATAGACAAAAAGTTTTAATGGAGTAGGGAAGCATGAGAACTCCAGCGTTCTTCTGTCAACATGGCAACGCTGCGCTCGGATTGGAGGCGTCTCAGGAGATTGTGTTTGGTTAATTTCACTCTCCTTTTATATTTGACTTGCTGATTGGATAGTTCGGGACTTCCCTTTCGAAAGCTCTCTAGAAGGAAGCATGTCCCTACTCAAGAATTGAGTAGGCCTACGAGTGAACTACCAGGAGAATTCGAATCTGCAAATTTAATGAATTTAAGTAAAGTAACTCTTTTGTGATGTAAACAACAATTATAACAATAACGGTAGGCTATATTCAAGTCTATTTTTAACAATGAGATCATTTTGTTACATAGTAACCCTAGCAATAACAACGGGAGGTACTTTGTGTCTACCTTCTCCAAATTTATATTTTAAATATGTAATTGTTATATGAAAAATACAAAAATATAATTTATTGTCAGTTGTGAATCCTTCTATGTTATTGCGTAATTGTTTAATCTTTTTCACTAATAGTTTTACTTTCTTTCTTTACCTTAGTTTAACCTCTCCCTTTTAGGTTCATTTATACTACCCACGCCACGCGCGACCTGTCGGGAGAGGAATTAATCTATTGGATCACATACATTTTTTTTTTTTTTTTTACTTTTTTTAGAGGGCCTTCCCGGATGAGGGATCAGCTCAATGCCAGGGCAATCTCCGATACAACACAAACATTTAAGACATTATACAGCATTCACTCACACATATGAAAGGATTAAGGGAGGGATCGCCGTCCATGGCCGGACTTTCAAGAGATACAATCCCGGAATTTGCCTGGAAATAACTGAGGACCCTATGAAAAACCTCAGTTAGGATTGCCGGCCCCTGGGATCGAACCCCGGACCTCCCGAATGCAAGGCCACCCCTCTACCACACCGCTAGCCCGCTCAGTATGATAGTTTTACTAAATTACAAAAATATGTCAAGGTGGACAAAAAATATCCTTCCCTTGCTGAAGTAATTGTTCGAAAATATGCAATGACATTTCAATTTTTATCTTTTATTATAGTACATGCTGATTACAATTACTAATGTTTAAAAACGTTCAAAATTAAACATTTTTATAGTATAACTGTGGTCTCTGTGAAAAAAGTGATGCGTAACATTTTCCAGACTGTTATGTTGAAGTAATTGTTCGAAAATGTACAGTGGTATTTGAATTCTTTTCTTTTATTAGCCTATGGTACATAATATTTGCTGATTACAAATGGTAATATTTGTTCAAAATTAAACATTTTTGTAGTGGCCACGAAATATCCCACCGTTGGTAGGCCTACTGCATGTTATTTAAACTATCTTGGTATTGCTAGGGTTAAAATCGCTCTTAAGTTAAAGAAACTATACAGAGTCAATGAACTGAACTATAAAATAGTAATTCATTGTTACTGTTCTTTTAAATTCCAGAGGCTATTGTGATACGATTGTTGCTTAGTCATTTTTCCGAAGACAGGTTTGAACCTCGTGACACCAATAAGGCATCACTCGTTAGGAAACTAGGCCAGAAGATAATGGGGTAGGGTGGCCATCCCAGAGGCATATTGCCAACCATAAGTCTTACATGTAGGCCTATGTTTATGATCAAATTCCAGTCCTCCTTGGTAAAAAGTTTATATTTGTTTGACTGTAATTGGGACCCTTTATTTGCACAGATATTCCACCGCAAGTAACCTAATAGTATATTATGCAATGATCATGTAATGGTAGCTTTTAAGACACGAGTACGAAGTAAGTTACGACGCGAGTCTTGTTGAGCGTCGTAAACTTCGTAAGAGTGTATTAATAGCCATTATAGGTATGAGAGTCGCATACGCTGTATTTTCTACGACCAGTTACATAAGTAGTAGGTGAAAACTATACATTTATATAGGAACGTTGGATTTCAGTAATATTGACGACATGGAACTAAATATCCTCACCTTCTGAAATGGTGAGAAACAAAACACTATAAGCGATAATGTATGCCTAGTCACCATAACTATGGAAATCTGTATCGAAATGAATCTCATTTAGATGCAGATGACACAGTAAATTAAAATTCAGTATGGTAGTAAAAAAATACTTTTAATAATCACACTAATCACACGAGCGTCATGTATTCATAATGATTAGTTGAATACAATTGAGTATTAGCAGATTAGAACTAAACGCACATTACAGGGTTAGACATTTTGGCATTGAACCAGACTTCAGCAGACATTATTTGTAGTTTGATTTCGTTCAAAATCAAATATTTTGGCATGATATCTTGTTCTATTAGACATGGATAAATTGTAAACTTTTCTTACATTAGACGTAATTTATAATTAGACATTAGGTACCTTAGACCTCGTACATTTATACGTGAAATCATTACAGTGTTCCTCAGCACAACAATCCCAATGATTTTTTTGTACTTAATTCTTTAGTCTCCGATACGTAACACTATTTTCCAATGCCGTTCCTTTTCACAATTTTAAAACCAATTCACAACCTTGCAACTGCGCCAGGAATTCGCGAATCAGAGATCGTTGCACTCTCAAAAGGCTTACAGAGATGCAGTAGCCTATCTATTCGTGATTAAGGGACCTATGGCCAAGAAATTACAGATAGACTATAAGTTTGTCCATTCACTTCATTCAGACGCTAAATAACCTTAGATGTTGATACAGCGTCATAAAATAACCCAATTAAAAAAATATAAGTTTGTCTGGATTCCTCTACTCAAAGATAGAGTTCTTTTACGGACTACAGATTAACGACATGTGTTTCCCAGCTTTTCCATTAGAAGAAAGTCAAGCCAAGGAATTCAATCGTCTTTAATAATAGATCTCGGAATTTTAGGTGCTAAACGTTAAGAATGACACTGAATGTAGATGAACAGATGTGGTGCCCGTGAGGAGAGTTTTACACCTAGTTCACAAGAGTCCGATATGTAATAATAGACAACAAAGTCACAAGGACTGGGCTATGGATCTTGTGAACCGTGCGCTAATTTGTAAGTGGTGATTAAGAGAATTAAATCCCTTTAACGGTACCAAAAGAAAAATACTGAATGACAAAAATGACATTTCAAAGAAGTAGGGGCATGGCCTCTATTTATAAACTATAGCGAGAAACAATATTAACTTTTAGCACCTAAAATTCCAGACTCTATTAATAATCCAGCCCGCTCGGGTTTAACACTCACAAGCAAACATTCTGATGGGGGCAGATAAAAGAGTTAATTTTTTTCTTCCATCACGTTAATAATGTCAAAACAAGTGCTTATACAAATTTTGGCCACTCGGCCGAAATTGCGAGGTCGTTCCTGGGGCCGTTTACAGAAAAAAGCACAATTGCATGGAAATACTTATTGAAACAGATACAGCAATTGTTGCGCTATTTGTCAACTTATCTCCCACTGGAACTGAAATATTTGTCATGCCATGGGATCAATTTTTGTATCCTTGTGTCGTAGAAGTCAGCCCCCTGGGATCGGAACCAGCGTTTGCCAGCCGTCTGCACCTCTCTGTCGATCCCATGATAATATGACGAATGTCTCAGTTCCGGTGGGGAATATGTTGAAAATTGCTCAACAATTGCTGTGTCTGTTCCAATAAATTTTTCCAGTGAAATCGTGTTTTCTTTCTGTTAACGGCCCCAGGCGAACTTATTTTTTACGGCTCTCGTAATTGCGGTCGAGTGGCCAAAATTTGTATAAGCACTTTTTTACATTAATAACATGGTGATAGAAAAAAAATAACTTTTTTTATCTGCCCCCATCAGAATGTTTGCATGTCAGATTTATTGGCGAAAATAATTACTGGATCAACGAATATGACTATTCTAGATCTAGTAATAAATTACGAATCATTGAGGGATTTTTCTCCCTTTATAGGCCTACGTTTGCTTACTCTATTCTTCTTCTTCTCCTCTCTCTCTCTCTCTCTCTCTCTCTCTCTCTCTCTCTCTCTCTACCAATGACCAATGAAAAATATTCTCTCGTATCATCTACGCGTACTATTCCCCGATCTTGCTTGCCATAACGTCATTTCTCAAGTGACAGCCAGGCTGACGGAGTCGTCTGCAAAATGTTTATAGGGTGGGAGAGCGACACGCAGCCCCTGGAGGCACACTGGTAGGCCTATACACAAACAGACGTAATCCACGGCCCGTCGTCCCTTACCGAGCGAAAGAGTGTGAAGAGAGTTACTTTGATTGAACTTGGAGTTAATGAAGGACTACAAAGCGGAGACCAAAAATAGTGGCAGTACCTCCACAGATCACTAGTAATTTCTGGGTAGCCGTACTAGGCCTATATTACTGTAACTCAAGGAAGGCCGTGGTCGACATGCACTGAAATCACAATTACATTATTTATAGAGCTGCAATTCTGTCTGTAACAATCGAAATACGATATACCTAATTTGGTATCATTCTTTGACGTAGGCTACTTTCATTTCTGTATGAAAGAGGCACACATTCAGCTGCTGGGAAAGATTCTATTTCACTTGTATTGACAGTTATTCCATAGGTTACATCGACGATATGAAATAAAAGATTTTTCGATTTATGGGCGTCACCTCAGGAGGCGGACCCCACACTGACATTCAAGCGAGATTTTCCCCTTCTTGTAACGCATTACCTGCGATTTATTGAACAACCACAGCGATCGGAATGAATGGAAGATATTTTCTTGTCTCCATTTATTTCGTTTCTGCTCTCCTGAAAGACATCACGAGAAGTTGCCTCTTGCATTTCTGAGAATGAATTTGTAGTTCCCTGTTATTGTATCTCTTTCAAGAACAATCTATAATAACCCAGTTCTCATCGACAGCCAGTGATAAAGACAACTACCTACTACTACTACTACTACTACTACTACTACTACTACTAGGCTACATCACATAATCATCAATATCACTAACTGCAGGAGATGTAAATTATTCGATCCAATTATTCTACGGTCAAACTACTTTCTTTTTATCTTTATACATATACTGTATTACGAATATTTAACATTAGGTATCAGCCAATTTGCATGCCATTGGCATGTCCAACTCTACAATTTCTGTAGTGTTCTTCTCATCATTTACACTGAATACGTATAGTTCCTCTTTGATGTTATCACGTTTCTTCTTCAAAAGATTATAATCCTCTACTCCCAGAAACATTATTCTGGTATAATTTATCCTTTGTTCACGTTATAATGGTGTACACCTGAAAACAGGTCTGGTAGCTACCGGCGTAGCTCAGTTGGCTAAGGCGCTTCTCTGCTGATCCGGAGTTATGCTCGAGCGCGGGTTCGATACCCACTTGATCTAATTAATTACCTGGTTGGTTTTTCCGAGATTTTCCCAAACCGTAAGGCAAATGTCAGGTAACCCATGGCGAATCCTCGGCCTCATCTCGCTATCACCAATCCCATCGACACTAAATAACCTCGTAGTTGATACAGCGTCGTTAAATAACCAAGTAAAAAGAAACAGGTTTGATAGTATAGCGTCGTTTGAAAAGTGACATGGGTAAGTAACGGCCAAATTGGCGAGATTTAGCGTAGCAAGTGAGCTTTCGAAAATAAAATCTAGCAGCTTATACATTACATTATATATTATATAATTTATTGGCTTAGACCTACCTTATAAATATGTGCTGGAGCTGCAGTGCATACATTAGGGGAGAGTCGAGTAGTATCGGACAGTACGTTTCTTTCATCTACCACCATATGGTAGTACCTGAATGACATGGTTACGTTTCTCTATGCGACATCATAGAAACGTAACCATGTCAATCAGGCACTATCATCGCGTGTAGATGAAAAAAACTCACTGTCCGATATTACCCGATGTCCGATACTACCCGACTCTCCCCTAAGCGTGATTTCTGAACTAATCGCATTTATTCAGTTACAACACGCAGAAGTTTTCTTCTTGCATATTGGTTTACAAAGTAAGTCTAGCCCTACATCAAACCAGTAATAGGCCTATAACTTGTGATAGTTATGCTAAACTTGTTTTTCCAAGCAAAATTAACGTAAAAATTATGGAATTCTTGACAGACAAGCTCTTATGTGGTCTACATTGTTTTTCACACTCAGGTTCAATGATTTTAAAATTGGGGAACTATCTCGACGAACACAAACTCCTCGATGACTATCAATCGGGTTTTAGGCATGGACACAGCACTACTACAGCCCTACTTAAAGTGACCGAGGACATCCGTGAAGCTATGGATAGGGGTGAAGTAACGGCACTAACTCTTCTAGATTTCAGCAATGCCTTTGGTTCTGTTGATATCGACTTGCTTCTTGCAAAGATGAAAACTTTGCACCTATCAGACAATACCTTGAGCTGGATGAACTCCTACCTACGGGACCGCCAACAGTGTGTTTCACTTGATAATCAATTCTCCCAATGGCGATACACAAAGGCGGGAGTGCCGCAGGGCTCCGTATTAGGACCACTACTTTTCTCTATCTACATTAATGACGTATCAAAGAACTTACAGTATTGCCGATATCACCTCTATGCCGACGACCTACAACTTTACATACATTCCAGACCCAATACGATCAATGAATCGATTGACAAGTTAAATTGTGACCTAGCCACTGTCTCCACTTGGGCGGCCAATTTCGGACTCGCACTTAACCCAAGTAAGACTCAAGCCATAATTATTGGACATAAGCGTGTAGTTAACTCCCTTAATAACAGTAATCTTTCAGTTGTTACCCTTAACAACACGCTAATCCCTTATTCATCTGTCGTAAAAAATCTTGGCTTCTTTTTTGATAATAATCTAAGTTGGAATTTTCAAGTTAAAGAAACGATAAAGAAAATCTGTTCCTCCTTTCACTCTGTGAGTCGCTTGAGAAACTTCTTGCCCCAGCAACTAAAACTTACCCTAGTACAAACCCTAGTAATGCCGCACTTCGATTATTGTGACGTTTTGTTAAGTGATCTAAGTTCTGAACTGTCAGTCAAGTTACAGCGAGCTCAGAATATGTGCATCAGATACGTGTGCAACATCCGACGATATGATCACATATCACCGTCCTTCGCAAGTCTCTCGTGGCTCCGACTTAAAGAACGCAGAACTTTACACTCTTTGTCTTTACTCTTTCGAATTCTGCACACCTCAACACCAAATTACCTTTCGTCTCGTTTCTCTTATCTATACTCTAACCACGACGTAAATACCAGATCACTTATCTGTGGCACGCTAAATATACCTCTTCATAGAACATCTTGTTATTCCTCATCTTTTACAATATCCACCTCGCGTCAATGGAATTCCTTGTCACAAAGTATTAGGGGCTGCAAGACAACAAACACCTTTAAGAACAGCTTAAAAGATAACCTTATTAGCATTTCACTCCAATCATACTGATTTAAAATCTTACTGACTACACTGTTGCTTTTTTTCTTTAGACATCATCCTGATTGTGCTGCATTTTCAAAATTGTCTCATAATAATCTCTTTCTATTATCTAATATAATTTGAAATATATTAACATTCTATGTATTTTAGTTTAATTCTGCTACCCAGTTTATTTCAGTGTTTAATTAATAGTTCATAGTATTTTGTTGTTTAATTCGTAAATAACTCTTGTATACATGTAACTCTCATCTAAATCAAATTGTTGAATTCTTTGTAAGTTCATCCATATGTATATACACTTTTTGCTGGTTGTGTGGAAGAGAAGGCCTTACGGCCTTAACTCTGCCAGCTAAAATAAATCATTATTATTATTATTATTATTATTATTATTATTATTATAAATGGGCACATATCACCTAAAAATTGTTCAGGACCTTGGGAGTTGAATGTAGGCTCTAACTTATACGAGTATTATATTAGGCCTATACAGTAAAATCTACTAAGTTGAACGCTTACTGTTCCGCCAAAATGTGTCCAACTTACAGATTTCTCCAAGATGTAGAGCAGGGTTGCAGAACTGGAGAAGAGAGGGGTGGAAGCATGTGGAAAGAGTTCATTCCCTCATCCACAAGGTCGGAGCCTTCAATGACGTTTCTGTGACGTATGGCAAACACACTGTTCTCTCTTCTCTTCTCCCCCTACCCTACAATGACGCGAGGGTTGCATTACGTATTCCGGCTTGTGACGTGTGCTTCAATTGTAGCACTCTTTTGCATTCCTGATGTAGAGTGATGAATTGTCAAGACTCGCCATACAATCGGAACAATAACACCTACATCAAGAATGAGAAAGATAGAGTCAGAACTTCAAGATTGGGAGGTTCAACCACTCTTTATTTTCACTTTGAACGTTTTCTTTTATGGTTTTTTTTTCAATGCCATCAGGTTCTCATTTGATATTTCTGGTCTCTCTTGCCAATGGCTTATTTGTAACCCACTTCTGAGGTTGGGGCGCCTGGAAGGAGGAGTTACACTGAGCCGATGATATTATGATACGATGATTATGAAGTGCCAGGAGCGGTCTTAAACCTAAGCCTAATCTAATTTCCAGATCATGGACGAACACAGGAACAATTCCTGTATTTTAATCGGGAATCGAATCCGGGACCTCATGAACTGTAGTCAGAAGCTCTGACCACTAGCCCATGAGGCTGGTCTTTCTTTAAATGTAATTTATGGGAAGTTATTAAGATATGCTTGGCGTAGAGATAACCAAACCACTTCTTCCAGCTGTGTTACACAGAAAATAACTCTGATTCGTGATTGGGACCTACTATCTATTACATATCTCAAAAACATCTACTGATATCAACAGTTTCAAATATGTTGACTGTCACTACTGAATGGACGGAGTAAAATTTCAGAAAGTTTCGTATTAATTTAAATTCTAAATTCCATTATTAAAAGCATTTTTATATGTTTGTTGGCAGCTCCACGTCATAGTCTTTATTTAGAAGCCGCGACTGCTCAGGTTATAATTGCTATACAGTAGTTACGTCAGCTATGAATTGATTTATTTGAGAGATCACGTGGTTTTGTAAGCATAGAATCGTTTTGAATTGGACCTCCTTCATAACTGATGATCTCTATAGCGTTATTCTTGGTCTGTTACTGCGATTTGTTTTGCAAATCTTCTGTCGCTTTATAATCTGAAATACAGTAGTATAATGTTGCATGTAGTTCAGGACGTATTTGTAATGACAGGTAATCTGGGAATTAAAGATCGAGTCATTGCGATTTATTTGTTGCCTTTTAGTGTATTTAATAATGTTCTATAAACTGCGTAGCTGATTGACTTCGGAAGCACGATGAGCTTGTTTTATGGGCTGCGTAACTATGTCTACGCCCTTACTGTTCCCGCTTCTCCATTATCGCGAGTTTCGTATAACTCTGAAGGAATTCAGCAGCTGAAAGGAACCCCACTCCTGGTGTAGCTGATATAAAGAGTGGAAAGTTTTCTATCCTTGATAACTTTTTGGATTTATAGCGCCTCCGAGACTTGTTACTCAAGTGAAAGGAAAGAATCCATTTTCTCGTGCCTGACCCGAAGCAAACAGCCAAAAAGCAAAGATGCTGGTTAGAGAGAAGTTTGTTGAAAGCTATAATAGAACTCGTGTTACGCTGTGAAGTAATGTTAAAGTTTTCTATTAACTTTCTATATCCATCTAAAAGGTAAGATTACAGGACACCCATATACGCATACAGGTCTTCATAATCTTTCTTGTAATTATGTCCATAGTTAATTTTGTAACTTTTATGATAAAGAACATTTTTTAAAGCAAATTATTTAGTAATGCATCTTGATTACACAACTTTTAACACTATATCACTTCGGAAAACATATTATGTGTCTTTCTCGTGTTAAATTTTGCATTACATGTTAACATGTTTCAGCCTATTATCGGCCATCTTCAGAACTGGTTGTTGCTGGTCTTGGCGCCTTTTGTTTGTGTTTCCTGTGGGGGTGTGTTTGTGTAGTGTAATGTGGAGTCAAAGAGTGTGTGTGTTCTGAAATTGAGTTGTGTGTTGAGAATTTCATTTGTATGTGTTTTTGTGTGTCTATATATTTCGTATTGTTTTAGTGTGTTTAGTTTCTGGCTTTTTGGTTCAATATGTAGAATTACCATGTCTGTGTTGATGTCTCCGTAGATGTGGTTAGCGTTTGTGATGTGTTCTGCATATATGGAAATGTTTTGTAGTTTTGTTATGGCTGTGATGTGTTCTTTGTAATGTGTTTGAAATGATCTGCATGTCTGTCCTATGTAGAAGTTGTTGCAGGTGTTGCATTTGAATTTGTACACGCATGTGTGGTTGTATTTGTTTGTGTGTTGAGATGTTTTTGTAGAGTATTATTTGTTCTGTATGCTATGTTGTAATTTAATTTCTTGAATGAGGTTGCAATCTTGTGTATGTTTTTGTTTTCGTATGTTAGTGTTATGTATTTTTTGTGTTCTTTTGTCTGTGTTGTATTCTTATGCTTTTTCTTATTATGTTTTGTCTTTCTTATTATGTTGTCTATTATAATGGGGTTGTATCCATTTTCTTGTGCTATGTATTTGATTGTGTTTAGCTTTTTCTGTAGTCATTTAACAAGAGAAAGACACATAAGTTAATACGTTATTTAGTAACTTAAAGATAGGATTATAAACTAGCCTATATTCAGTGACAATAGTCACTGCAGATTAGAACAAGCAATCGAAGCATTTCTGGATTTTACATTGCTATTCAAAAATTGCTTCTGATTCCTACGAAGCCTTAGAGATTTGTAACACGGCAGTAGAACTATTATGTGTAGGCCCTATTCTAAGGGACAGAAGAATAAAAGTAAAATGCATCTGAACTGTCACCATTTAATGTATGATACCAAGAAGTTTTCAATTCGAAGATATTGAAGGTCGATAAAAATAGTGTTTAGTAAAGAAAAACTGTACAGGCTTCCCTATTTGTAAGTCGCCCGAGCTAGTCACAGGCTACTATCAATGGGATATTCGGCGAAAAGTAAGCAAGCAGATTCGGCAAGCGGAAACCATTGGATGACGGTGTAAAAAATTATGGTTTATTTAACGACGCTCGCAACTGCAGAAGTTATATCAGCGTCGCCGGTGTTCTGGAATTTTGTCCCCCAGGAGTTCTTTTACATGCCAGTAAATCTACTGACATGAGCCTGTCGCATTTAAACACACTTAACCTAAATGTCATCGACCTGAGCCGGGATCGAACCCGCAACCTCGAGCACAGAAGGCCAGCGCTATACCGACTACGCTACCGACTGGGGTGACGGTATATGAACGACAGAAAATTCACTCAATAAATTCACTGCTGACTTTACATGAGAGTCTTGAGGATCTGAAAATGTTCTCCATCACAATTCAGACACAATAATTGACACCTTTTTGCTTAGGTTCTGGGACTCTCTTTGAAGTTCAGCTGATGTAATCCTAGCTATCGTAGTCCGAATATTGTCACTTTTTTCTATTGTATGCGGATGATTTCATACATTTTCCCTTCAATATTCTCCACAGATAAAAATCGCACGGTTTTAATCGGGCGATCTTGCAGGTCACAATTATTCTTTGTTAATTGGTTTATCAGTTTTACCACTGTACTGTTCTTGTATCAAATGAACTTTTCTTCCTTTCGAACTTACTTTTACACTTTTTATAGGCCTAGCTTTTACACTTCAAATAATCCGTTCGTGACGCGAACACCCCACGAAGGGCCAAGGATTACCAGCCGACTACTGGTTTCAAGTCCACATGCCACAGCAGATGTGAACGATCATCCAACCAAAACGGAGGCATCGTATCGTCAGCACGATGATTCCTCCCTCCCAGCCATTACAGCTGGCTTTCGAAACCGAATTTCGCTCCCCAGATTCATCATGATGCTGGGTGGGCACCGGCCCCAAGGTTTTGTTGGTTATTTAACGACGCTATAACAAATACTAGGTTATTTAGCGTTGATGGAATTGATAATAGTGAGATGGTATTTGGTGAGATGAGGCCAAGGAATCACCATAGTTTACCTGATATTCGCCTTACGGCTGGGGAAAACCTCTGAAAAAGTCAACCAGGTAATCAGCCCAAGTGGAATCGAACCCACGTCCGAGCGCAGCTCGTAATTAACCGGCAAGCTCTTCTGCCGACTGAGCTAGAATATTCCTGCCCCATGAAGACTCGAACCAGCGCCCATTCCGTAACACAAATCCTAAGCAAGATACCTTAGACCACGACGCTACGACACGGGACAAATCATACTGTGCCATAAGATATTGCATAATTACAGAGACTGATGACTTCCAACACGTCTCAATGGATTCACGTTTATGATGTCATACATGTCATGTCATACATGAGGTATGATTCACCGCTAATCTTGCCGTCCGTAACCCGAAAAATGATACAGCCCTCCTACCAACAGAAACAAACAGCAAATAGAAATATCGGGGCGATTTATAAATAGAGGATTATATAATGCGAATTCTCCGGATTTTTGTACCGTGCCATGGATGCAGAAATATTCAGCGTTTGAGGACTGCTTAACCGATCCGTCATCAGGGAAAGTAAAGAGAAGAGGCTTCGCCGCTGAAGCCGCTACCAAGAGCTATTCTGAACTGACCCTTGATGGATGATTGAACCGATAAGTAGCCCCGAAACGTTTCATACTTCAGCATCTATGACACGGGGCAAAATCCAGAAACCTCACACTACGTTGAAAGGAAAGCTGTTTGAACTTGAATAGTTTATGTTCACGTATGTATGTAGATTGTAAGCCAGCACGTGTGCATCTGCTCTCGCCCCTTGTAGTCGTCAGCGTACAATGTCTGTGGTTTGACCTTTGCGTTATCGATTTAGAGTTACAGGGCTTGAAAGGTTTTCTGTCGGCAGGTTGAGTTTTTGATGCTCCCAGGCTCCTTTCTCACTCCCCCTTCCCACCTCTCTTCGCCACTATGAAAGCAGACACCTTACTTCACCGATACTGGGGAGAACGTTGCCTCTTGCTGAATTGGAGTTGGGATTCATCTTTCTTGAGAACGCCGACCAATTGCCTTCTCCTCTCTTCTCTAGTGATCCATAAATTGGTTTCTATTCGCCTACATGCTATCACCATAGGTACACTAACATGATTTTACTTACAAAAGTTCTTTATTTGGCATTCAAATTTTACGGCAGTCTGTAAAATTGCATGATTTACGAACTGGTCTAACTCAATATTGCAACATCATTGACGGATATTTATATGAATTTTATTTACAATGTTTACTTTCTGATTATATTGAAAAATAGATGTTCGCCTATATAACAAAATTTGTTCATATGCCTTACCTACATGTCAATTCATCCAGAACTTAAGTGCATGAAATGTAATTAGGCCTATTTTACTTTATTACTTTATGTAAGTTTAAGTAACTATAGGGTCTATTCACTTATTTATTTATTTATTTATTTATTTATTTATTTATTTATTTATTTATTTATTTATTTATTTATTTATATTTATTTATTTATTTATTTATTTATTTATTTATTTATTTATTTATTTATTTATTTATTTATTTATTTATTTATTTATTTATTTATTTATTTATTTGAGCCGTTGAGAGCAGAAGTGGTGTAAGTAAAAAATGGGTAATGATGATTAAAGTTAACATTCTGTAAAATACAATGCAAAAAAGCAATTAATATTCAATTTATTTAAACTATTAGCAGTCGGTGGATAGCACGAAGGACATATTAATTGCTACTTTGCGCTATATTTTACAGAATTTTTACTTTAAACCTCATTACCCAATTTTGACTTACACCACTTCTGCTCTGAACGGTTTATTTATTTATTTATTTATTTATTTATTTATTTATTTATTTATTTATTTATTTATGTATTTATTTATTTATTTATTTATTTATTTATTTATTTATTTTAAATATATATTCTGATACTATAGTGATTATTCATCATCGATAAGATGATACACAGCGTACCGACAGTCTCTTGTCCATAACGTAATACTTTAAAAGTATTAACAATGTAGGCCTACGTCAGATTTCAGACCTTATCTCTACATCACTGCCCGGAGTTGGGCTACAATCTTCCTTCATGCGCCGCCCCGGAATGTCGGCAGCATACTGCATCGGATGTTTTCTAGGGCAGAATGGTTTTGTCTCCGACCGTCCGATGTGAATATCCCGGGACGAATGTCCGATGTAATATGCTGTAGCCTCATAAGAATGCATGTAATCAATGTCACATCGAACGGTCCGAGACAGAATGTCCGATGCAATATGTTGTCAGTCTAAGATAAATGGAAAACAATCTCTTGGACAGTCAGTAATCATTACCATTAATTGTTAATATATTAAAAATAAAAATAAAAGTAAACTTATTTCAAAGCACTCACCAGCCTCAAAGATGATGTTGAAAGTGTTAGCTTCCTACATACACCCATATTGACATCTGTAAAGGAAATTACTTATTAGGCTATCTGGTGCAGAAGTCAGTTTTGTTTTTTGTCCAACGTTCTATTGAAGTGCTACATCAATATCATCTAGGATTTCCTAGACAAAAATATTATATCTTTTCTCGTGTACACTTCCACTCTGTCTCAATTTTTCAACTAAATCATGGATTTGTAGAACTATTAGGAACTCTGACATCTGGAAACATTTACTCAAATCACATTACTACCATAAAAATGATTCGCTTGTATTGGCTGCCAGAACCAAGTAGAAACTTGATTTTCTTCCATAGGGACTGAGTGAGCCCAATTGTGTTGCTTTTTCTTGTGTTACCTTCATGTTACCTTATCCAAAGTACACAATGCAAGATATGTAACGGAAGAATTTAAATAGCTGCGAGCAGTAGTAGATGTCTTCGATGACAGATTAATCACAAGAAATTTGTTTGCACCTCTATCCCCGGATCTATATTTCGTTCCATAATGTCTGACAGGAGAAGTAAACATTACCGGCAGAGGAGGAGAGAAATATAATTGCTATTCAACCAATGACAGAGGTCACGTTTGTTTCGAAGTTAGACGGGAGTAGAACGCTTCAGACCACCCTAATTCAAGACAAGCGTGGAATGAGACCTCTGTCATTGATTGAATAGCAATTATAGGCTACGTTATACGTCTCTCCTCCTTTGCCGACAATGTTTACATCTCCTGTCAGATATTATGGAACGAAATATAATCTCTTGCGAATTTTATATTTGAATAACTATTGTGAATAAAATGTACAGGACAAACGTGTAGGAAGACATACGTCAAGAAATTCACTCTGTAAAAAGACAGAAATTGCACTAGAAAATAAAGAATTTCCTTCGCGATTGTCAAAAATTTGTGAATGTCGGAGCGGAGGTCAGTATTTTCATCATATTTGAGGCGGTAAATGTAGTCTAATTATATAGAAGCCTATATAATATGTTTAATGTAATAATAAGTAGTAATGACGACTGGGTTGTTGGTTTCCGGGCTTCTGCCGCGTCGTCTACCATCTTGTTGTGGCCGTCGTCAGAGCTGTGGACAGTAGTGTCTTGCATTGTTCGAACATGGGAGAGGCAACCAAGACAATAAAAACTTCGTCTTATTTCATATGAAAAACTAATCGCAAGATATGTGCTAAAATTCTTAAGGGCTTAAAACATGAGTGAAGGACAGGAAATATTTTTATAACAAGGTGGAACAAACATTAGAAGTTTCGTCCTGCAGAGCGAACATCGGCGAATGTCGAGCTTCGCCGTACTCGACAAACTTGAACCGAACATAGTGCCTGTAATGCATGACGCTAGTGGATAGCTCTGAGGACGGTCACAGCAAGATAGTCGAAACGCCGGCTTCAGCAACTGAGACGACACGGCAGAAGCTCGAAAACCAACAACCCATGGACATCGGCCGCGGAAGTTTACGCCAACAGTAGGCCTAATGACGAATAACTATTCAAGAGATTCTTTTGCGACTAGCATGCATGACATCATTATGGAAGTATTAGCGCAGCTGTGAACAATTAATTTGCGTCTTAACTGTAACAGTTGAAATCGGACACAATATAGGCCTACAACACAAACATTACAAAAATTAAGCTTTCTCCAGATTATTATTCAAATTTTTAAAATGCTGTGATTCTCAATGTATTTTGTAAATCTTAGCATACCAAGACAATATCATATTTCTTGCTAAGCATATTTCAACTTTTCAATGTTCACTGTTTCAATTGCTGCAGTTATTTTGGTGAAAAAATTTTAAATGCTACAAACAGTGATTCTGTGCACAAAATCCTTGTCGTACCCACGAAGGCAGGTGTGTGATGTCTCGTGACTATGGAATGCAAGCGACTGATTCACATTGTTCTATACGAACATTTCTAACGTAGTCTACTATTTGCTCTAACATACGAACAGATCTCATTAAAAATTAAAAAAGAAAACAGTTGTGAAGTATGTTACCTCTTTTGGTTTCAATGTATATTTCATCATTAAAGTAGAAATATAACTTTTTGCACACACTGTGTTTTAAGTATTAATCCACCATTTCCCTGGGAAAACAAACAATAATTAAAATTATATCTCCTCTTTATTTGCTTCACAACGGTAATAGGCTTAAGGTATTTAACATTTAAACTCGTTAATTACTGTAGGCCTATATGTC
Organism: Periplaneta americana; assembly: GCF_040183065.1. Lineage (NCBI taxonomy): Eukaryota > Metazoa > Arthropoda > Insecta > Blattodea > Blattidae > Periplaneta > Periplaneta americana. The sequence continues at coordinate 106,990,809 of NC_091128.1, forward strand.
GCTCTCGATCAATTTTAGTTATTTTATTTTATAAAGCTATTCATCTATTTGTTTATTACCCTCTAGGCCTATCTATTGCCAATTTTCATAGAGAGAGAGTGATCCTATACTGTAGGCCTACTGATATGGATTTTAAATCTTGCAGTTACTGGCATACCTACGTACTTTCGAATTCTTAACATTTTCTTGAGAAGGTGAGTGATCTAAGAATATGCTCCTGTTTCTCAATGTGCGTTTGAAATCGGTAACCATTAAAAATAATGATCACTTAGTGTTGTCTCTCACTTTGAAAACGCTTTCTGAGCGGTTAATGAACGGAACAGTCAACGCAACGATGCATTTAATGGGGCAATTATTATTTTAGTAATAGATAATATTTCAGATTGGTTTATCATACCACGTTAGGTCCTATGTTTTCAAATTTTCTCTTTACTTTTATGATAATCGGAAGGAATAAAATAAAAACACCACGTTGTTAAAACAAAGATTAAGCTCTTGTAGCTATTTTTTAAGCATCCCAGATCATTTTTCTGCCACGGTAAAAAAAAAAGGAACTCAGTAGTTTAAAAAAATGGCGGGAACATATGTTTATCTATCTATCAGGGGCGGCACGGACTGAGACTGACCTCACACTCAGTGGAAGAAAATTATCTACTGTATAACTTATCTATCCCTATTATTACTCGACCAAGGCCAGTGGAGTCCTGCAGCCCGAAGCCGTGGCGGTACTGCTCCTGCGTTCGTAATACTGCATTGCGATAGTTTACATTACGCCCGCGGCTCCACTCGCCTTGGTCGAGTAATACCATCAGGTAGCGCTCTATCTATCTATAATAGTCTACAACAACTATTCTCCTCTATCCAGTATCAACTTATCCATTTAGGACCTATTTACCTTACACACATCACGAAATGGTCCATGTGAGCTGTATGGGTCACTAGAGAGGCAAGAGCAAGAAATTCCAGGAAATTGTAGGCGCTGCGCATGGGCAGGAGCCACACTCTTGTGTATCATGTATCATGTATTAATAATTCTGCAAATGATGTTACTGCTCAGTAGATTAGTTCAAACTTAAGTTAACGTTTAATTCAGCCTTTGGTTCACGGCTAACAGTTACAAATCAGTGAAGCTATATTAACGTTCTATTTTTTAAGTGTTCAAGTATTAGTTTAGAACAACCCTGGGCATAAGAAGTGAAAGGGACGCAGAAATCCTCGCCCATGTCCTTTTCGCTTACACCGTCTTATAAATAACGCTGAGTAAGGCTCTAAGCAGCAGCGGTGGAATTTAAGCGACCAGTGAGAGCCGAACGTTCATAAAAGCTATGATACCCACTGATACAATCCGTCACTGACCTTCCTGCCTGCTCGTACCGAACCAAAACACTACTATCTCAGCCGTGGGAGTGGGGAGTTAAGGGGTGGTCTGCAGTGACTCAATCGAGTTATTTACGCCTAGGCCTGGTTTAGAATTACTCAGTTTAATTATTTATTAGTTTACAATTTATAGCATTGCTTAATGTTTAGGCCTGTAAGTTTCTTTGAGGAGCAGATTTTTACATTTTACATTTACATTAGCGAGCCGTACTCGACATCTGAACGGAACACACCAGACGAGATTTCAATCTATAAGCACGTACATACATTTCTACACACACACATTCCTACATACATACATAGTCTACATACATACATACATACATACATACATACATACACACATACATACACACATACATAGCCTACACACATAGCCAACATACATACATACATACATACATACATACATACATACATACATACATACATACATACATACATACATACATACACTTAGGTACATATACTTTATACAGTATAAGCAGTATACATACAACCTTGCTGTAGTACAGACGCAAGATGTATGTAGTTATATGAACATTTTCAGGGTGGCTGCTAAGAAAGCAGGAAGCATATGACTAAGATGCCAGTAGCACGTAGCATGCAGCGCACAGATAAACGTTGAGTCAGCAGCACTCTCTCTGAAAAGACAGGTGAGTGAAGGAAGCAATTCCGTCTTCTGCTCCATGGAGAAGCCTGGGAAAAGAGCCGGTGCTGCGCCCCCCCAACTTGTGGTAAACCCCATTAATGATGATGTGAGGCGCGGAAGACGGCTGAAGCTGAAGAGTGAAGAAGCAAGCGAATGAATGAGCAAGCGAGCGGGTGTTTTTCCAGCTCCCTGCCTCCCTTGCTGCGATGTGATTCAATAAGCTTTTTATCGCTCCACTGTGCACCCCAGCCTGTGTGTGCGGTTAATGCCTTTACCTTACATGCTGCCAGTCATAGAGCAGTCACGAGCGAAGTCTTAGCAACTGAATGACAGCGAACCTCCGCGAGATCAAGGCAGGCGAAATAACTTGTTCATGCGACGGGCATTTAAATGTCTGCACACAGTGATCTCGTCCGCATGCAGCCCAGAATATGGATGCCTATCTGTTAACGTGACGTCTTGAATCCATTCCCGGAGTGATGCTGATTGCTGGCCATGAGAATTCCATTGCGTGCCTGACAGATGTGGCATTTAAAAATTACTATGAGTAGGCTAGTGGTGAATTTCAACCGGATATATAAAAAAGACAAATACGCAGTCAAACAGGCAGATAGATAGGCAGTTATAGATACTCATGCACAGTGATAGGCACATAGGCCTAGCCAAATAGAGAAAAATATATAGGCAATTAGACACAATAGAAAGACGGGCGCACGGACAGAAAGGTAGGCTGTGAAGGATCGTAAGATTTTGTCGCTAAGCCAGAGATGATTCTATAACAACAGACAAATCGTGCAGCATCAATATTATAACCTAGGTTTTAGGTCTTAACACTCTTCATTAAAATTATGAATGTGATTCAACATAACTTCAAAAACACTTACTTAAAATGGACTATGGTACGGCGGACACCAGGGATTTTGGCAGATGGATCTATTAATCTGAACTCCAGAATGTGTTACTCAGCGCTGCAAGATCTGTCGGTATCTGTCACAAGCACGCTGCAGCTGCAATGGTTGGGACATAAGAGTAAACATAAGGCCCGAGAATCCTACTGGGCAGTCACCTCCAAACTATGCACATATAGCTAACTATAGAAGTAAAGTAACCTATAATTATGTGTCCATGCTTATAAAAAAGAGACCAATTCCCGGCACACAATTTTCGAGATAATTCCAGTTCCCGCTGCATAATCGTTTCCTCGTTACTATGAAGTATAAAGACAATCTATATAATAAAAAAAATATTCTATAATCAACAGACTAACTGACTAATCAACTTAAATCTCCTTAAAACCTGTGTGTAAATTTCTGTAAATCCTTAGTCAAAATATAAGACGGAGTTTTACGAAATATGAACATTAAGGGATGAAAAATGGTAAGTATAATGGTCAAAACATAGGCCTACCGATTTATTATTTGAACCAGCAGAGAGGCAGTCTTTAAATTTAAAACAAGCCTATACATAACACATACAGTAAGTCTACAGATCATTCGTTATCTCGTGAAACCAAATGCATACGTGCGCCGTAGCACATAGTAAGAACCTTATAGGCTATTGGGGATTAGTTTGCTAGCTAACTGCAAGTGGAAACGTAGCGAGGGAAGGAAGCTTCCAGTCCACTTTCTTCTTCCCCTCACGCGCAAGTTGATTTCTCGACATAACAAATGGTCTGTTCATGTAAGGCAATTCAGTATCGTAAGCCACATTGCAGTTGGCGTTAAGCTTATGGCAGCAACTCGTCTTACTGCTGCTTTAGTCTGTGTGTCTATGGAGAGTGAACTGCGCGCTTGATTTTACAAGCATTAAGATGTCCAAACAAAACTGCCGACAACTTTAGGACTTAAAACACTATTGGAGGGATAGTAGTTTGGAGACCTTGGCAGTCATCATATCCACAACGGATTTGGTGTGTTCCCATTTCAAGAGAGAACGAATGTTTATTATGCGATCGATTGTTGCATGAAAGACGTTCGAATTCAGCATTGAAGAATCTCGTAATATCAGTGTCTAGGACGCTCAGGATCCACAGAACGACTATTGCTCCAGTAGCTGACATATGCCCTGATCCACGTAAACCGAATAAAAAAGTAGCCTACATTTTTATGAAAGATGATGAATTTTCGAAAGACATCTTCCAACGTATTGTTTACAAGCAATTCCAGCGCGGTATCTGTCCTACAATGGACGAATAAAAACTATATTACGCAGTTAAATTAATATAAACACAGTTACTCTATAACAACAATAAACATAGGCTAATAAGCCTATTAATGCAAAAAGTAAATATAAAATCTTTCTCTGCTTCTTGCTACTTGTTATGCGTAATATTCGAACAGCTGTATCTGCATACCCATAGAAAATCGGAAACATGTTTATACTTACGAAATTTTTAATTCAGAATAGTCCATACTACAGCCCCTAAAATACTTACTGAAACGAAATCCTAAAGGCCCTGTGAGCAGGTTAAAAACATTTCTTCCATCTGGAAATGTAGAATCCTCTAATTTAACTGAGTAATAGAACATAGCCTAAATTTTATTCGTCCACTGTAGGAGAAAGGCCGCGCTGGAATTGCTTGTAATATACAACACGTTGGACGATGTATTTCGAAAATTCGTCAATTTTCATAGGCCTAAATACTTTTTATTCGGTTTACGTGGATAAGGGCATAGGCTAAGTTATGTCAGCTATTCGAGCAATAGCCGTTCTGTGGATCCCGAACGTCCTAGACACTGACATTACGGGATTGCTCACTGCTGGATTCGAACGTCTCTCATGCAACAATCGCATAATAAACATTCGTCCGTCTCTTGAAGTAGGATCACACCGAATCCGTTGTGGGCATGATGACTCCCAAGTCTCCAAAATGCCATCATCCCAATAGTGCCTTACGTTCTAACGTTGTCGACAGTTTCGTTTGGACGCTCCTAGTGTTTGCAAACTCAAGCGCGGAGTTCACCTCCAACATAGACACACAAGCTACAGTAGAGCAACAGTAAAGCCTTGGTTTTTCTGAACCGACGCATGCGACATGCGAGGCGCGAGGCTCGCATGTCGCATGCGTCGATTCAGAAAAACCAAGGCTTTAGACGAGTTATTGCCCTAAACTCAACGTCAACTGCAATGTCGCTTACGATATTAAATGAATTATAGGCCTACTTCTATAAATACGAGAATATAGGTCTAGTTATTTCAGTTTAATTACACAGGAAGGAATGATGTAATTTGAGTTAGTGAACGAAATTCTTATCTTACAGTGTACAATATTAAGTCTCTAATTGAGGCACTAAATCTCACTTGACGATATGTGTCAGAGGAAGAACAATGTTTGTGTGCATCTGAAGTCTGACTAGTGTAATATGTAGCTAGCAGGCGATGTATGCAATGGAGGGGGAAAGGAAGTGGCCACCCTACCTCATTATCTCCTGGCCTAGTTGCCTCATAAGTGGTGCCTTCTTGGTATTACTTTTGAGGTTCAGACCTGTCTTCGGACAGCTGACTAAACAACAACAAACACAGTGTATTAATTTTATAATTTATAGTTGTAGAAGATTTTGTTTCGATTCCATAAACCAAGAAAGTTCCAAAGTCGCCATTGGAACACAGCAGACATTGGACATGTTTGTAAACGTAAAGTTTGTACGGACGCGTCCTAGACCTATTATTATCTCCGCAACGAGTGGAATCTACCCTCTCCTCTTCTGCTTGATGTTGAACAGGCCTGAGCTAGCATAACTTGCGGCCGCCGACCCTGCCTACGCCGGGAACACAGTTCGACCGACCAGCATCGGCTGCTTCCGATCAACTTAATACGCGGACATCCAATAATTCTTCGAGAACTTTATTTCATCTCTCTATAAATATATACTAAACAATCTCAAAGTAACACTTTTCTCTTTCATTCTTAGTGAAAATAGGCCTACTTGAATTATTTAGGGCTCTATCTACCGTAGAATAACGCAACTACTGACTTTGAAATTCTTGTCAACAATAAGAAACCTTAGCATAAAATACTAGAAATACTGTTATTTGTTATGAAATCCATTCTTATCTGTGACCGACTAAAATTTGTCACCCTCCTCCTCTCGTACTACGAAGTTTCTTAACCATCAAATATCCATCGTTCTCGTCCGAGTTTGAACCCGCGAACCTCGGATCTGGTGGTAAGCTTGATAAGTATTACATCACTAAAGGCGACTATAACGAACAGCTCTTATAAGGCGATGTTCGAGATTGTTTTGAACTGCTCAGATCTGGAACAATACCGCAGCTCAGTCTTGAAGCAATGGGACGAGAGAACCACTGCAAATCTCTCCGCTAATAGCATCAGCTCGTCAGCAGTGCCAGCCTGGCAAGTTACGAAGATTGATTAATGGACCGACTAATCCCGGCTACGGCGCCAGTCTCAAGCTGTGGGGTTTCCAAGAAATCTGCTCTAGGTTCGACTCTTCCCTTCTTCCTTCTCCTTGACAGTCATCCGCTGACATTTAACGTAAGATCGTTTCTGTTTCAGACAAGAGAAACAGCGGCGTCGTTCCCGTGTCGTAAGAAGTAGCACTTACTTACTTACTTACTTACTTACTTACTTACTTACTTACTTGCTTGCTTGCTTGCTTGCTTGCTTGCTTGCTTGCTTAGGCCTACTTATGGCTTTTAAGGAACCAGGAGGTTTATTGTCGCCCTCACATAAGCCCGCTATCGGTCCTTATCCTGTGCAAGATTAATCCAGTCTCTATCTTCATATCCCACCTTCCTCAAATCCATTTTAATATTATCCTCCCATCAAGGTCTCAAAAGATCTTTTTCCCTCCGGCCTCAAGAAGTAGGCCTAGACCTATATGTTAGGCCTACATGTTAAATATGTTAGTGTTAATGTATTCCATCATGAGTACCCAAAGTGACGAGTAGGAACCGTATTCTGGCCCAGGGCGTACAGAGATAAGGTTAGCCGTTCGTAGACTACAGCATATTGACGCGACGTCATGTTTCGCGCGTTTCACAGGTAGGCCTACATACTATCAGGGAACACTTGCATCTTGTTTGTGCTGTAGTTGTTAAATTCATGATTCAAATCTATATCTCGCACACACTTCACAATACATTACAGTGATAAAAACTGATACTACGATGACTTTTCCTACAATTTAAATATTATTTTCTCATTTATTCAATTAATTTAATTATTTTACTGGCAGAGTTAAGGCCATAAGGTCTTCTCTTCCACTGAACCAGTAAGTTATAAAAATACATAGCAAATATAAATAATATCAATATAGAAAACAACGAAATACTACTACTACTACTACTACTACTACTACTACTACTAATAATAATAATAATAATAATAATAATAATAATAATAATAATAATAATAATAATAATAAATGTAGATGTGTTTAGTTATATGTAAATCTAATAAATTAAGCAATTACAATTTATAGTTAAATAAGATAATTTGGACCAAAGGAATGATTAACGTAATGAATGAAATTTTTATAGGTCTATTTTAAAAGTAAAAATCGTATTCTACAAAAGTAGGCCTAATATCTGAAGAAAGATCATATTCTAAAGTCAAAAAGCAGTCTTTTTGACAATCGGCTTTTGAAAGTAGTCAATATCTCACAGCCTCTTTACACTATGTAGACTTACACTAGAATATGATATTTTTACTATTTACATTAGCCTGTCATAAAGAATGTAGGCTTACACTCATCAAACATATTCACACTATTATACAAAATTACAAAATAAGTAGGCTATAGTAGGCTATTATGAAATAAAATACCTTGCATTACAATAGGCCTACACAAAACTGTACGCCTATGTAATAGTATAAATAGTAATGTTTGATCAATGTAGGCCTACATTCTTCATGATAGTGTAAATAATAAAAATAGCATATTCTAGTGTACATAGAGTAAATTATTTCAATTGTAAATAACTTATTAGTGTAATTGTTAAAGTGGCCCATGTTTTCTTCTGCCCAACTTCACCAAGCAGGTGTCGCGTAAACAATGAGTCAAGTACTTCGCTTGCTAGATGCATGCGCGTCGTCGCTCAAATCCATTTTAATATTATCCTCCCATCTACGTCTCGGCCTCCCCAAAGGTCTTTTTCCCTCTGGTCTCCCGACTAACACTCTATAGGCTATGCATTCCTGGATTCGCCCATACGTGCTACATGCCCTGCCCATCGCAAACGTCTGGATTTAATGTTCCTAATTATGTCAGGTGAGGAATACAATGCGTGCAGTTCTGTGTTGTGTAACTTTCTCCATTCTCCTGTAACTTCATCCCTCTTAGCCCCAAATATTTTCCTAAGCGCCTTATTCTCAAACTCTCTTAACCTACAGTATGTTCCTCTCTCAGAGTGAGAGTCCAAGTTTCACAACCATACAGAACAACCGGTAACTTAAAAACTCTAGTAATACTTAATCTTGTAGCTTCGTGGGACAAAGTACGGTTCCAGGTGACGAATATTCAAAGAATATTTCACTTATGAATAATACATTTATAGATGTGAGAAACAAAAGTTCTCCTGAACTTATCAAAGTCGATTACCTATGTAATATTATGAATTCCAATCTTTCTTGTAAAGGTTTACTTAGAGATGTGTACGATGACGTCAATCTGCTGAATGAATACAAATCATATTGTAAATATGTGCAACATAAGCCTAGTTCTTTGAGTAGTCTATTATGCCTACACTAAGCAATTGTTTTTGAAATTAATGCAAACCATAGGGTTTACTGTATATGTAACTTACATAGTTCTTTGAGTGTTTCTCTAAGTAAAAATATTTAAATGCAGTTAGGTTTTAGATAGATCTAAAAGTATTTAAACATAGAATTAGGTAGGCTATAGATACCTTCTAGGACAGTGGTCGTCAGCACTCGCTGAAATGTGCAAAGGGTACGCGGTGCTGTCCCGTGTGCACTGTCGTGCAACAGGGAGAGATAGAGAGCATACTCGCTAGCAGCTACGGAGTGCACCCTAGTGCACTGCTTTTTCCGCGGGTAAGAGAGACTAGCCCCAGCGTGCTCTGTGCTGACAACTCCTGTTCTAGGAGCATAAAAATGTCGGTAATGTGTTGAGTTGATTTAGACAGTAATTTGTAAAAGCTCCCTTATCTTCAGTTTGAAATTCTGTCAATCCTACAAACATTTCTAACTTGCCTCTTATTTTCAGTTTAAAAACACAGCAACCCTATAGTCTTATTGTATGGCCTCGCACGTATTGTAATTTACGTTTAAGACAATTCCATACAAAACGAAAATAGGCTACAAAATTCCAGCTTCTTAGCTGAAGTTGTTCTGAAGTTAAATAATATCTGGAAGCAAATTTTGCCACTTAAGGCGATGCGTTACTGAAAACAGTCGAATTTTGACAAGTTTTATCATTATTTTATTTTCGCGCTATAGGCCTAAATGTACGGTTTCATAAAAATTGTTTATAATTATTATCTTTATTATAAGTATACTTATATGTTACTTTTTAATAGTCTATTAATTGGTAGAAGGTGTGTCAATGTACGAGTTATGTGTAACCGAAGTTTTGAATTTAATTAGCTCTATATCAAAAAATAAATTTTCTCCGTTTTCAACAAGTATTAATTTTATTTCAAAGTGGTTAAAGATAAAGTGATGAAACTCGACATACTTATTCATTAATATCTCTGTTGTAAAATGGAGCATTTGATTGGCTGTATTCAGCATAGGTTTATTGCTAGAAAATTATATGTAACGCAGTATTATTTTTTTATTAATGCTTGAACAGAAAAAAATTACAAATGAACAAATTAGAGTAGGGCATTACTTACTAATGCTCCATTATACAATTTGCAGTGTTAGGTTAAAAAATGAGATTTAAAAAACAATATATATATATATAGAAATAGTATTTTCACTAAGAAAATTTAGAAAAATCAAAATAAGTTTAATTTTTAAATTATTTACGAGAATAGATTGAAATTTACAATGTGTGATTATGATATTGATATGCACATTCAGTAAAGATATCAGCTGTCTATCTCAAAAATTGTGTATTTTAGAAATTTCAGTAGCGCATCGCCTTAAAGACACATGACAGAGAAATGGCGGATAAACACTTCTTGAATGCCTTTTCTCGAGGTACATGGATCTTCTAGTTTTATCTTTTCTCAAAAAAGATGATAGGGGATTCGTAGAAACTCTGTAATTGCGTGGAACGTTTAAATGGTTGGTAGCTGTGTGATTGTATGGATTACATAGGCTGTGTATAGGTTAGCATGTGTTTGAAATAAATTATTAAAGATCATTATACTCGAACATCTTGCACCATTAAGAGTTAGGCCTATTTTATTTATATTCTTTATGTTATGTTGCGGGTTGCATCGGACCGCTGCCGCTGAGGATAAAAGCTATGTTGCGGGTTTCATCTGTGCACTCATTCTAAGAAGCAAGATGCGCGTAGAGTAGGCCTTGTACAGAAATGGTAACGGACATATTTTTCCCGAGTTGCGCACTTAAACGTTCCACGTTAAAAAGCTTAGGCCTATTTACTTACTTACTTACTTACTTATAAATGGCTTGGAGGTTCATTGCCGCCCTCACATAAGCTAGCCATCGATTCCTATCCTGAGCAAGAATAATCCAGTTCCTAGCATCACATCCCACTTCCCTCAAGTTCATTTTAATATTATCCTCCCGTTAAAATGCTTATGTTAAGAATTTTTATACTTTAAAAATCCATCAGTCTCGGTCGGGTTTGCATCCGGAAATCTCAGATGTAGCTAATAGGTCCTAACTAGGCTATACGATTACAACAAAATATGGACGAGCCTCACAGCACAAAATTGACTATAGGCCTATCCAAGATCTATACAAACCTATAATAAGCTATAGACCTTGGCCTACCATCCCTCTAAATTGTCAGTGGCAAATAGGTTTAGGCCTACATTTCTCGAGCACTGCTTACGCCTACAACAAGAAATGACATGAAATCTCTCAATGCGCTCTAATACATGTAAGTGGAGGAGCTTTTTAATTCAATGCAGTAAATAGACGCGTTACTTCTCAGCCGTGGTAATACTGATAGGTCTACTCTACGTTGTTAAGTCTTTTTCTCCCTCTGCTGAAAGGATTTGTTAGTTCTGCTCTCCCCGTAATGGCTGCGGAGGATTGGCGTAAATAGAGCGTGGGGCAAGGAGACGCTCACCGATAAGACGTCTTAGAGACGTCGGCAGGGGAGACCGCGGCTACAGGACGTCCTGAAAATTCTTCACCTATCACACCTGCTTCATCAAATGTCGTGGAATTAATTTTCTTTATTAGATGTTAATAAAATTATATTTTCCTCTTTCACCGCTACCATCACCACCACCACCACCATCATCATCATCATCATCATCATCATCATCATCATCATCATCATCATCATCATCATCATCAAGGTCTAGTGCACACTTGTTATTAAATAATTTCGTAATTAACGAGTTCCCCAATAAAACAAGAGTTATTTTCAGTTTTGGCCAACGCGCACTACAGACTAATTAACTCGTAGTCAGGTGTTTCTTTACTTTTCTTTTAGCCTATTTCTAGTGTTGGTCTAATATAATGATTTGGAATTTAGCCTATTTAAATTTGTGTTTAGATTTCGAACTTTTCGTCCCGCCTATTTGGAATTGTCAACTCAAATACAGAGTCCGGCAAAAATACAGAGTCAGAAATACAGAGTCTGACTTTTTTGAAATGATCTGTGGTAGCATGTCTGCCTCCAGACTAGCCGGCCCGGGTTCGATTCCCGGTGGGGTCAGAAATTTTTCTTGTAAAATTTATACCTTGGGACTAGAAGCGATGGCGGTGTACAACTTCTAATCACTGAATTGTCCACTAATATGCCTGAGTTAAATCCCAAATCTCTCCGCAGTGCATATAAAGGTAAGGCATATGTCACTGTTGATAATGATTCGTCCGTCGGATGGGGACGTTAAACCTGGCGGCTCCCTTGGTGCTATTCGACAGGAGTAGGTTACTTACCGTCACCGGGTTTCCCCTTCTCCTTTCCTCACCTTCATCATCAACCTCACCCATTCCCTACATTACACTTATACGAACACTTAATATACACTTACCCTAGTACACGACATAACTCTTCACAGATAGTAGGCCTACACATCATACATAACATGGCCCGCCGATGTGGTGTGCAATTTGAAAATGGGTCATAGTCCTGCCATCTAACCACAGTATGCGGAACCCGAATCACGCGAAGTGAAGTGAGTAGGCATTAAATACATACACACACGTTTTTCGAAATGAGCCAACACAGCTGTATTTTAATGTAAGTTGGTTTTTATTCTTTTATCGAAAACAGGCATTATTGTCATTTACTGATGCAAAAGAACAAAATCAGGTTTTGAAAATTACACCCTCCAAATGACGTCCATTTTTTCTAATGCACTCCTGGAGCCTGACTCTGAAGTTCAGCACAGCCCTACCTACCACGTCTCTGGCGTACGGACGGTCCTTGACTTTCCTGTTGACTTACGTTTTAATGCTGAAGAAGTCGTTCTAATATTGTTTACCCACAATAAAATTGTATTACGGCTGGAAACTCGCCCACGTCGACCTACATTGAAATGGTTTCGGAACCTACGCTGAGTAAGAACTACTGACTAGCCTAATTTTGTTTTCAAAAATATCTCCATGGCAAACGCCCGATGCGTTGTGTTCCACGGATCCATTGCACCAATAATGGCGTTCATTCCTTATCCTTCCACCGTTTCGCGACTGTCTTAGTTACGGTTACCGCCAAACCTAAAAACTTCAAATCTTTTTGCCGGACCCTGTATTTTACACCCTAGAGTCCTATCACAGTGAAACCGTCTTAAGCGACAGTTCAGTACGTACCAATTCATAGCAGTGTTCCTAAACTACTAGCCTATTCGTTTTATAGATTAAATGTCCAAATTAAACATAATTTCCAGTAAAATGTTTCTCCATTTGTTACTATGGTTACCAGCAAATTCTTGAAATATTGCATTCAAATTCTTGCGAATGGAAGATTTAACTTCTGTCACGTTGAAAACCGCTCATTAAACTGCATGACTCCACTGCGAGCGTTAGTACGTAATTAAACTGCTTCTCTATTGTGCATATTATTGTAATGTAGTGACGAGTCATCCACACATAGTTGTGGATATATGAGTTTATATAAAAAGAGTCTAATATGCTAGTGCAATATAGGCCTGTCTATATGTCTGGCTGTACTCAACCTGAAACAATGTTTTGGCACCAAGTTCCTGAGTCTGGTTATGAGTCTCGAAAATCTTATTTCATCAGCATCGGTTCTTATTTAATCCCATTGGATTGTACACTTCGTAAGTAGCTAATAATATTCTTGACTTATCAAACATTTGTTTATTGATACGCAGGCAAAGTTCAGCGTTCGGCACAGTCGACTGGAATTTCTTGCGATGGACGCAAGAATTCCGTGCGGAGCCGTTTAGGGAGACTCTCGAGTTCCTTGCGGAATGACGATTCAATTCCTTGCCAAGATTTGAAGTAACATTTTCCTTTCCACTTTCCAGACTTAGGAATGCCAGCAGCAAAATCAAAGATAGCCTATTACAATAATTAAAGTAAACAGCCACAAATGAAAATAGCTGCTGAGGTTGAAGTGTCACTTATTTTTAGGCATATTCATCAGTACAATTACAATGTCACTAAAATATTAGGGCCTAATGGAAATTTAAATTAACATTAAAGTATAAATGCCATATCGTGCTTTCTAAAACATTGTTCCTTCATCCTCACTGTTTTGGGAGATGTCTGCAACATACTGCCTTCACGTACTCAAGTTTTCATCATCTCGTGCTTACAGTAGGTCTACAGACATCTTCTTTGCCGTTGCTCGGCGCCTCGTAGATTGTGATTGTCCTTTCATTTTGATATATCTACTTAGCCTACATACCTTTAAAAACATCTACGAACTGAAAAATATTGGAGTGAGGACGATAGAGCATATTATTTAAGTAGGCTATATGAAAAGATTCTCGCACAGTAATATAGTGGCCTATTCACAGAAAATGTTGTTGTCTGTGTCCTTGTTTTCTGAAGTTTCCAGACGATATCAGCTCCAAACAGTTGAGATTCTGAGGTACCCATAGGCTAAGTTATTAGGCTACTTTCCTCTAAATAATAATAATAATAATAATAATAATAATAATAATAATAATAATAATAATGACATATGGGTCGTGAGACTAGCTTTTGTTCAAATAGAAGAGAACGTGTGGGTATAATTTGATGTGGTGACTGCAGCAGTGCAACACGAGCGAGGCCCGAGGAAGCCGAAGCATCACCAGCACCACGGCAAGGACCTGCACCACCACCATCACCATCACCACGTGGGCTCTCCGCAGCCCCTGGGCGGGGTTCCGGGTGTTCCGCCAGGGCTGCAGGCGCCCGCAGACGGAGCCTCCAGTGCGGCGACCAAACTGCTTTTCCCCGGGGCTGCGCCCCCAGTCAAACCACCGGTACTCGGGAGCGTCGCCGCAGTCGCTGCTGGAACGACTGGAGGGGACCATCAGGCGGTGCCTCCCCCGCCCCCGGCCGCCGCCATGTTCCTAACCCATCAGCCGCCTCCGCCCGGACTGCTCCAGATTCTCATGTCTGCTGAAAAGTGCCAGGTAGGCCCACAGTAGGATTCTGCGACGTCGTGATGTCACTAAAGGGATAGGCCTATAATTCAACCTCTGTAGGCAAGTAGCCTAACAAAATGCCAAGTTTCAGTTGAGGCCGAGTAAGAAGAGGATCGTCTGCTTATCATGTTGTCATGGAAACATTCGTGCCCAGTGTAACTACAAAATCTAGGTATTCCATCTCGAACTATTTTACTCTCGTGCTTTCATGACAATAGGCCTATTCATTATCAGCAGAGACCGGAACTTTGGCAGAATGGCTTTTTAGACTAAATGTGTTAAATCTATCTTCATTTTGAAAGTAAATCTGTACGAATTATACCTTTGTGACTGAAACGTCACCGTTTTATGTTTCCCTTTTCTACCTTTTTAAATATAAGTGCCTATTCATTGTTGTAGCTAGCTAAATATTTCATATCGCAACATATCAGTAGGCCTACAACCAAACACAAACATGCACTTTCCAAGGCTACTGGGAAGAAGATTTCTTTGCTTCCGACAGTAATTGCAACATCGAGTCGAAAATATCAATTTGCATTCGACTTAGGCCCTATGTAAAGCTTTTCTTGCTGCCGAAATCCCTTTGTGGAAAGTGCAAGGTTGTGGGTCTAGTGCAAGGTTTTTGTAATTGCCTTTTATTGCGTATTTTAGCTATTTATAATGCCTTTTTGCCTGCCTATTTTAGCCATTTATGATGCCTTTTTGCCTGCCTATTTTAATGATTCATAATGCCTAAACTTCCGGTCTCTGATGATCAGTATCCGTATTTACTCGCGTAATGTAACCCTAGAACATCATTTTCTTCGCGTAATTTCTCCCTCTTCCTTTAAACAAAATTAGACATGCCCTTTCCCTTTAAGATTGCCTATCGAAAAAAATAAGCATGGGAACCCAAGGTCTTTATTCATCCCTTCTACCATAAGGAAAAATGTCCAAGATTCTTCTGACAACAAGAACAATGATTTGGAGTTTTCTGTTGAAAGTAGTGCAGTGCAATACATGTAGGCCTACGTTTATTTATTTATTTATTTATTTATTTATTTATTTATTTATTTATTTATTTATTTATTTATTTATTTATTTATTTATTTATTCATTCATTCATTCATTCATTTATTCATTCATTCATTCATTTATTCATTCATTCATTTATTTATTTATTTATTTATTTATTTATTTATTTATTTATTTACGCAATTAACTAATTAATTTTATACGAATATGTTACGCTCGAAGTTTAACACCGCTGATCTGAAATTAGTCAAGGTAAAGTTAAAGGCATAAGAACTGACATAGGCCTAGGCTAAACTTATAGCGGTACAAAGAAATGCCACAAAATTGTCAATAATTACTATGAGTAGGCCTATATTATCATCATCATCATCATCATCATCATCAATGGTTCGAGAGCCCAGTGTGAGCCCTGGCCTTCCCCATTCCTTCCTATTAAGAGCCTTGCCCTCCCAGTTCCTTTCTCCAAGCAGTTCAATATCTTGGCACTCTAAGTATATATATTATATATATATATATATATATAAAAGGTCTAGATTTGTAGCTATTTAGTACTAAACATTGATTTGATTAGTAGTCCTATGTGGTTGTACCTTAGCAATAGGCCTAGGCGCAGTTCTTATGCATGACTCTTGTTATAATTTATTTTGTTATTGTCCATCATTCCGCGTATTATTTCGTCTATTTTCGGGGTCACCACTTCAATAATCCAGTAAAATATATAAAATTAAATAAGCTTTTAACTTTATTGAAACTCGTTACTATGGTTCCGCCACAAGTAGGTCTAGCCTACATGAATTGTTTGATGTTATTTATGACGAAATTATTCTCCATCCAGATATAATTCAATGAATACTAGTGGCTTGTGCAGCAATTGTTGCAAACTATGTCCATAAAAAGTTCAAATAAAAAGTGTTCAGATTTATTTTCAATGAAGAATACCAGACATTTTGATAGTTGTTTGCTTCCATAATAGTGAAACATACTCCCTCTGAACGTTTTTTTTATGCCAAATACTTTTCCTTGAACCTATCCGTCTTCAGTTCTTGAGTTTCAATGCGAAATCGCTAGTGACAATGTCAGGATGATCAGTGGGTTTTTCATGTGGGAGTAATGCAGTAGCTATTTCGGGTCATTGCGGATTGTACGTGAAAGTGAAGAAAATGGAGGTTTGTCATGCTTTGAACAAAAGACTTAGCATCTTGGTATAGCTGCTGCATGTTTCGTGAACTGTCCTGAAATGTAGAGGACAGAATCATTTTTTCTCACTGAGAGATCTTGCTTAGGTGATCAAGAGACTACAAAATCTTGTAGGCCTCTTATTTTATCAATAAGTAATACCTTTTGGTCTTTTCTTATGAATTGTAATTTTTTGCGCTTCTTCCAGACAATACTGATCTATCAAATACTGCTGGATTAATTTGTGTAACAATGAATGTTATTTCGTATATTTTCTGTAATATAGGCTGTTGTGAGGAATTTATTGCTGAGATGTGGAAAATGAGACGAATGATATGTCAGAGTTGTAGAATCTTATATGCGCCCTAAATAAAATTGTCCATCGTAAATCGTTAGCAGCTTCAGTGTTTCATTTGTTGCTGGTTGCGGGAAATAAACTTACTCATCACGGTAGCAAGAAGTGAAATGGCATGCTATTTTCCCTACAACAAAATATGCTTGGCAGCGATCACAAATCTAATCAATTAAACCAAAGAAATATGAAATTAATTTTGATGTATGATGTGTGGATAAACTTCAGGGCTTCTACCGCGTTGTCTTGGTGTTATTAGCTGACGTTTCGACCGACTACTACATATAGGCCTATAAGTACTGGCAGACTATTTCCTTATCCAACAACTGCTCTGAAGATGGCCACAACACAGCGGTCGAAACGTCAGCCAATAACACCAAGACAACGCGGTAGAAGCCCTGAAGCTTATCCACACACCATGTACACCAGCCGCGGAAGCCTACGCGAACACTTAATTTTGATGTAGTTTAAAGACGCAGCTAAAATAGGAAGCATGACTCAATTACTACCAAGGAAAGTTAGAGAATCAGACATATAAATATCTATATCACACTGCCATTACATATATGAAAAGGACCCACACCACTTGATTAATAATTGTAAAAGTAGCCTATTTCATTTTTAATAACAATATTGTTACCTTACGTAAGTTTTATAGTTTTCAGTAACATAAGTTTATATAGGCCTATAGCCGTTACTCAGCAAATTATAGAAATGAAGATCTAATATAAAATATTCTTTCTCTGTGTCTACTTACATAAAGCCCCAAAAGGTTTCACTTTCATATATCAATATAGCATTATGTGTTGCATTAACTATAATAATATTTCATTTTTAATGGTAATAATGCCATCAAACATTCTTAAGTTTTGCAGTTCTTAATATCCAATACACAGCTGTACTCGGAAAACTACAGACCAGAGAATCAGACCTGTAAATTATTTTTGATACGTTATCAAAAAATTGCACAAATGAAGATCGACATATTGGCATTATGATGGGAAAGAATCTGAGCCGTCTGAACTCTATGTCAGCAATCCTGTAGGTCATGGTCTTCGTATAATAGCCTATTGTTTATTGTAGTGTGTGTTTTGTTTTATTATGAAATGCAACACGGCCGACTTGATGCTCGCTTCGCTTAAGGAAGTGAACATCAAGTCGGCCGTGAATGCAATTAATTAGTTCTCAAAACTGACGAAAGATGGATTTTGGAAAAAAAGAAAATGATGTAGGAAAATTGACATTTCACTGAAAATTACTGTTTTTCCGAAAAACTTTGGGTTCCAAGCTTCAAAATGAGGGGTCATTTATTAAAATCCGTTCAGCCGTTTTCCCGTAATTTCCATTACCAGTTCAAATTATATAGGCCTATATAGAAATATGGAATAATAACAACTTAGAAGAAAAAACTGAACGTGGAAGAAACCTACCCCAAATGTAGGCCTATTTTGTGTTCTGTAACATCTCAGAATATCTGTTAGTAAACCGTCAGTTCACTGAAAGATCACTTTTTATTCCGAATGACCCTGTTAAGTATCAATATAGAAATGCCCCCACGATAGTGTGATTCGAAACCGTTATTCCATCCTCATGCGTAACATTTTGACGTCCGCTCAGGAGTTCATCTGGAGTGCGAAACTGAACGATGCGGAGCGACTGTCAGCTGTTGGCATCCCTCAGCCCAGTCCATTGCCTCTCGCCCTGTCGCCGACGTGGGAAGTCCTCCAGGTGAGTGCCACAATGATCTGAGTTTGTCGTTGTTGCTACCAAATGACCAGTTTAATAGGTCATATATGGAATCTAGCATAACAGGAAGCACGAATCGTCTAATGACAGGTTTTACGCTGGAATGCTTATATCTCCATAGGTCTATCAGTGACCTATTTAATGTCCGTCAACCTACTCCGTTATCATTTTCACTTGCAATCCTCTCCAGATCAATTATTTTATGAACAGGGCTGTAAGCCTATAACTCTACCTGTCGGTCTACAATAACTTCGTTTAGGTCAAAATTACATAAATTCTTACTTAACAGAATAATCAGGCCTACTGATTAATATTTGTTACTTATAATGAAACCAACATCTGTCCATTCTTATTATCATTAATTTTTCTAAATAGAATACAAAACCTCTAATGGCAAAATTTCATTACATTAATATTCTCATTATATAAATAGTCTAAGCTCATATTTTAGATTTATATTTTTTCTCCCTATAACATAGTTCTAGTAAACTTATATTAAATTAATTCTCATCATTTTACTAGCTATCTCAAATTAATTATAATTGATTTAATTACATTAGCTCATAAATTAAGTTACTACTTTATCTTATAAGTTTATCTAAATTTAAATAAACATGTACCAGTCGTTAAAACTTAACTGAAAAATATTGCTGGAGAATCTTTTAAGTGTAGTGTAAATATTCATAATTTAAATATGTATTGTACTGATTAAGGTTGGTTGAGTGAAAGAGAAGGCCTTATGGCCTTAAGTCTACCAGCGAAAATAAAACATTCTATTCTATTCTACTTACGTAGGCTAATGCCTGCCCCTCTATTCGTCTGTCTGTTCATCCGTCCGTCCTTCCTTTCGCCTGTCTACCCACTCACTCAACTATAGCCTACCTATCTAGGCCTACATACTTAAGCTTACCTATCTATAGGCTATAGTATCCATCCTTCCTATTATATTGAAAATCATTAGGCTATAGCCTATGTACAATTTTACAAGTATTAGTCTATTAATAGGCTTACCTCAATCTCTTTATTTGCAACGCAATATTTTAATAAATCACGTATTTCCTCAGATTATTTTTATCTGTACATAACTTACTGACAACAATATAGTGTAGGCTAGTCCTAATTATTGTAGAATAAGCTTAACTTAGGCCTATATCTAGTATAGACTAAGATAATTTTATAAAATGGACAAACTGAACTTCAGAGTAGCCTAATCTTTCTTACAAAAACGAACTTCAGTATGATTGTCATCCTAAAAATACTGAGTGATCCAGTTGGCAATTGACCTTCACACAGCACTGGCTCTGATGGTAGCAGACCAGGATAAGCCCTGTCTTTGTCATGCATGCGAAAATCTATGGTTATTCAATCGAGTGCATGCTTTCGTGTGGTCAAGGCGTGTTGCCACATTTTCTTTTATGACTAAATGAATTTTAACTACTCTATTTACAGAGACTTTTTATGTACGATTCATACCTACGTCATGTAGGAAAGGACTCCATGCCTACTCAGCACGTGGAGTTCAATCCTATAATGCGTACACGCTCCTCTCCTTCGAATTTATTGAAGTTTTTGCCATGACATGAGAAATAATAGGCCTACATCTGCAAGTCGTAATGTTTTACGTAATTCAACGTTTTCAACATGAAAATTGTATGGTAAGCCTACTGTCATAGTCCGTAAAGTACAAATCCTCTCACACACAACTGAAAACAGCGATAGTCGATCTACGTGGTAGGCCTATATTTCAAATTCACATTTGTGTTCGAAAACACAAAAATAATTAGGGCCTAATTAATATCAGTAAAGTAAATCCATGGCGCTACAGCCCTTTCAAGGGCCAAGACCGACCAGTCGGCTGCTGGCCTCACACCCACATGCCGAAGTAGAGGTGGACGATCATCCAACCAGAATGGAGGTATCGTGTGCTTAGCACGATGATCCCCCCACCCGTTATAGCTGGTTTGTGAAACCGGATTTTCGCTCTCTATCGTAGCTCCCCAAGTGCAACATGACGCTGAGTGGGCACCGGTCCCATACACTGGCCGAAATTTCATTAGAAAATTTCTTCCCCCATGAGGACTCGAAACAGCGCGCATTCCGTAGCGCGAGTCCTAGGCCACAATGTGTAATTTCAAGCAGCTAGCCGGCCAAAAATCAATTGTCACACCCTATCTTTAATGCTAAATTCTTATATAGACGTGTTTATAACACTCCAAAGTATACTATCCAAGTGTAGACAGATGCTTACATCTGTTAGGGGACCCTCACAACAGAGCGAAAGTTGCATGTCTCCGATAAGATCATTTAAGCTGCAGAGGCGGGCGCGAAGTATGTGTTTGGATGGTGCAAAGTGGTAAAGTTAATACAGTATTTTTTTCTAATACAGAGTATGGATATATTATAAGAATGTATGTACTTACATATAAGCTAATTTTCGTGACAAAAATTATCTTATTGTCTAGAATAAGTGTCTGGATAAACATGTGCAAAGAGTTTGAGTTTTACCTTATTATATATTTCGAGTTGACTTTTAAAAGGTGTAGCCCTCTATCACCTCGATAAAATTTTGTATAACTTAGATATTCATTATACTTTTCTGAATACGACGTCGTGATTTTTTTCTGCAAACAGGTGCAGACAGAGTAGTTATTAATTATTTTCAGACACCATGCGCTCCGTAATCAGGAGAGCTGTTTTCCAGATGTGGAACAAGAGCGAGAGAAAAGTGAAATTCTCAAATATAATTGAACATTTTGGTCTCAAAGATTACTCTGAAGACATTTTATAGTCAATAAAAAAATGAATTAAATTTCTATGCTCGAAAATTCGATTACAATGGAAAAATACAGCAGAAATGAGAAAAATGTCTTAAAATATAATGCGCTATATTTCAACCAAGATGCAAAGTCTGAAAATAAAATATATAATACTTTGTCATCTACTACAAAACAATTCCAATTTGATTCTGCCAGTACAAGCATTCGAGGACGTCCACGTAAACTTTTCGGAGACTTAGCGAAAGATCAAAACGGAAAAAAAAAACTAGTCCACATTTTAAAGAAAGATCGCCAGAAGAAAAGCTTTCTGTTGCCCATATGAATTTCAGAACTTCTAGGAAAAGAGATGCGGCCAATATTGTAGCAGAGCTTTCACTTGCATTACTTCAACGTGCGACAAAATGGGGTAAAAAAAATCGTAAAAATTGATTTTGCAGGAACGACCAACAATTGTCACCTAATAAGATCTCGCTTTGATTACTGATCTACAGTTGACCTCAAATCAACATAAAGAATTAAGGGAAATACAAAATCTTGTAACAGTTAATTTAGATCCACAGTTTTACTTACTGCGAAACATTGAAGATAGGATAGGTTCAGGCATGTTGACATGACATGTTGTTGACATAATAAAACAAAGCAGTCGCAATAAAAACGATGCAAATACCGCAAGAATATTTTTCAGGGAGGTTTCCACTTTCACATATATTAGGCTACGGGAATAGATGGAAATCTAATAAGTCGTTTACACATAATAAGTTATAGGCCTATCAGAAACCTTTTTCATGCGGTTTTGCAATACTGATGAACGGGCACTTGACATGTATGCAAGGGAGACAAGGGAATTATATTTATGCTTGCACAAATAGTATTATATGCCTAAAATTCTTCACAAACTCTTGGCTCATGGACAGAAAGTCACAGGACACTATTCTTATACTTACTGGCAAACTATCTGAGGAAGCCCAGGAAACGAGGAACAAATACTATATTAGACTTTTCAGAGAAGTCTTCGCAAGAAAAAACATCAAGAAAGACACAAATACAGATCTTTTACTCAGGCTACTTATTTCTTTGGACCCTTACATCACCAGCTTAAAGAAATTAAGAAGAGGAAATCGCGGTCGATTTCAATAGTAGTGCTGCAGTTGTCTCCGAGCCTCCATTAGTCGGTGCTGTCAAAGGAGAGACTAGCAGCGAGGATACAGATTCTGATGGGGATGCATCTGGCGTCCGAACGAGTAAGATATGTAGCAATATTCCTTCGCCTTACGCTTTCAATTTTAAGTGTAGCTACTCCACATTATGAACATTAATTCCACATTATGAACATTAATTTATTTTTTTCACTCGAATCGAAATTTTTTTTTACAATATTACTATTTTTATTTTCAGTAAAAATAGTTGCTATTTTCATTTTCATTAGACTCCGACGCCACGGCGCGGGACAATTAATATCAGTGCTGATGTTAATAAAATAACAAAGATTATGAAATTATAACTCAATCTGCCCTGCTCTGATCCACCTTCCCTACTTAGGCCTAGGCTCTAACTTAATAAACTGTTGTGCTCCGAAATATCCGCGCCCGGAATTCAGCGAATATAGGCTGTCTATTAGGCTTTGTCTGAACAGATAATGTCAAGGTGTTAGAAACTCATAATTGGATAACTGCAGCTCATAATAAAGATGACTGGATCAAGTTTCTGGGTAAGATCAAAACTCTTTTTAATCGGTTGCTTAAGGACGTTTATCAGCTGTGAGATCATCTACCGTCGATGAAATTGATAATAGTGAGTTGGTATTTTGGCGAGATGAGTTTGAAGATTCGCCATGGGTTACTTGACATTAAACTTACAGATGGAGAAAAGGTCGAAAAAATCCAGCCATATAATAAAGCCAAACGAGTTTCGAACTCACGCCCAAGCCCAGCCTCGAAGCATGATTCCCACTCATTAGTTCTAACTACGCAGATGATCTGTTGTGTCATAACGAGGATGATGATGATGATGATGATGTAAAATAACCTTAAGACAAACTTTACTGCAACATGTCACATTAGTAGACCTATAGACTATATATAGTCCTTATCTTTCCTTTAAGCATTTTTTCATCGTTCAGAGTATTTCCCTCCGAAGTAAAATTTAACTAGCTACGTCAATATTAGGTTTTACTTTATTAAGTTACAAGCTGTATTTAACTTCAAATACATTTTTGCCTGATTTTCTATTTCTTTATTAGTCTATATCTTGACTCTTACATTCTTTTAACTATCTACATTTCCAGTCATCTGCTCTTCATAGCATACGGTTCTGCAGTGAATTATGGTCAGTACGCAGTCCCTACTCTGGAGCAGTTGTCATGACCCGCAGCGGCTGTGCGTGGCAGTTTGACTTGGCACTTCCTCCGTGTCTTCCTGTCCCCGCATTGGTTACTCCAGCATTGACTTTTCGACACGATGTTTTCCTATTGGCTTGCGGAAACCTTGGCTGGAGTGACTTTATTGACGCCCCAGTTGACAAGCGGCCAATAAGCCAACATCATCTGAATGCTCATTGGTGGAGATTTCATCCACTCTCAGTTGAAAACAGATCTCTATCCACGAAACCTTACACGCTACAAGACATTCTGGCAACCCATTTTTATGAACATTAGCTCTAACAGCGAGAAAGCAGGGTTTGAATCACCATCACTAATACATGAAGTTTCTTCTTCTTCTTCTTCTTCTTCTTCTTCTTCTTCTTCTTCATGAAGGAAAAGAGATTAGGACTTTTCCAATTGAAGACTACAGAGAAAAAACCTGATAAGTCGCGTTTTACTGTTTTTACAGGAGAAAAAAGTTAAATGTTTAAAGACTCATTATATTCTATTATCTTTGGATTATCATTCTTCAAATTTCTTTGGACCTATAGGCCTAAGATTGTTATTCTCTACAGTTAAACTACACAAATCTACACTACTTGAGCTTATTACATGACATCTAAAACAGAAAAACGATAATTTTGGACTTATCACATTTTTCCCTGTTGTGCTCAATTGTTAACGAGAAGCAGGAAAAATTAAACAGGGCATTACTTGCTCTGTTACCGTTGAATACTTTATGTAGCTAATGTATCTGTAGGGCTTGCATTATACTGTAACTTATACGTTTTGAATTATACTAAATATTGCAGTAGGCTATATTCACGCATGTACTCGACATGCTTGCTTCGCACCGACGCACAGTGTGCAATTTCCTAAATCTAGCTGGACAAAATTCATCTTATGAAGACACTGTGCGGTATTTCTCGCGGATATTTATTTCTTTTAGAGTAGTAGGCCTATAAACATTGCTATCTGCAGAGTGTTGAATCCACACTTCTCAGTCGCAATAGAGAGCGCTTTGTTGGAAGTCGCATTAAGGCTAGTAAATTGCGTTTTCTTTTCTTCTTTCACATGGAATTTATAAATCCAGGTATTTGCTACATCACAATGTGTAATTTAGCTAAATTACTAAATTAGAGCCCCCAATACGTATTTTATTTGGTATGAAGGACATTTATAGGCCAATATATATTTTTTTCCCCAAAAACTCTGACTTGAACTTGAGTTATAAAATAGGAGCTGCTGTGAGCTGTCAAAATAATTTTATATTTATATTCCGACATTATTACCTGTATGAAATATTGTTTGCTTGGTTGCGTATATCTGCGAACCCAACCGATATTAATTATTTTCAGTGGCGTGACGGCTATAGCCCGTCGGCAGCTTTTTGGAGTTTGGTGTCACAGTAGTGCTGAGTCACAGAGTGATGAAATTTTAAATAATATTATAGACCTAATACCATTAGAATTAAAAGATAATCCCAGTGATATTAAAAATAGAATTAACACAGTTATCAGAGATTTTTAATCGAAAATTATGTCCCTCTGGTTAATAAGTTACTTAGATAAGTTATGCCACAGAAGTTAGAAAAGATTCATAAAATATAATGCTGACTGACTAATTTACTTCAATTTTCCAGAAGAAATATTGTGCAATTCTTTTGCTCCTGCGCCCGGGGATGCGATACCTCGTCCGAGTAGAGGTCATCCAAGAAAACTGTTCGGTGAAACAGCAATAGCTATGAGATTTTGCATATATCCATTAAAATTCTCTTCCAGAAAGAAACATCACAATTAACCAGACAAGAGACAGATAAAGCTCAACTGCAAATCAATGTTCTGGAACCTACCGAGATGCTTACCCTAACAGAGAATAAAACGTCTAAGAAATACTATAGCCTATTTGGGGTGCACTGCCTAAAGATTTCAATAAGGACCAAGCGACGAAGGACACAAACATTGCAAAGGAAACTTACAGTTTCAGTTTCTCCACATTTCTCGCCTGGATTCGTTGTTTCGAATATGTTCTACATATCGTCTACAGATTAGAGATTTAAAATGCCAGATTAGGTATGAAACCGACAAATCTAAGTGTTAATCCAGAAAGAAAATAATTATAGAGACAAATTCCAAAGTGAACTGGGTCTTCTGGTTTATAGAATGAAACTTAGATGTGGGACTACTAATGACAGCAATAAGCTTACGACAAGAAGGTTTTTTTAAATGCCAGCCAAAGCGCAATAAAAAAACACAACAGGAATAAATGAAGACCTTATCCAGCGTTTCTGTGTGATTCTGCAAACATTAGGCCTATGGAGTATATTTGACATAAATGTGGAGACATTGCAGCAATTCGCAATATAAATCATAGGGCTACCATGAATTCAACAGAATAAATACATATTTTATATACAATTTGTCATATATTCAATTATTCTATTCATGGTTACTAATTTTGCCTAATTGCACCCCAAAACGTAAGTTATATAAACGTAGCTACTCAGAGTGTTTGTACACAAATCGAACATGCTACCTGTAAGTTCTGCATAAAGTTTCATGAAAATATTTTAGGTAGAAATAATTATTATTAATTTTGTTTAAATTCACTTCTATAACGGGGTAGTTCCCCTTACACAAACGTAATCAAAGTTTGTACACAAATAAAATATGTTGCCTTAAAGTTCTGCATAAAGTTTCATGAAAATATGGTAGATAGAAAATAAGTTATTAATTTTGTGTAAATCCATCCCCTATAAAAGGATAGTTTCCCTTACACAAACGTAACCAGAGTTTGTACTGAAATCAAATACGTTACTCTGAAATTCTGCATAAAGTGTCATGAAAATCTGTTGAATATGAGAGAAGTTATTAATTTTGTCCAGCTAGATTGAGAAAATTGTACACTGTGCGATGTGATACGCCTATCTTATATCTGTGGATTCCGTTGCGACGGGCTGCGTAAGTCTTCTTCAATATAACAAAGCTTTATTAACAAATTGTATCAAAACTCTTAAATCACATACGCTAGCTAAAACTGAATAGGCTAGGCCTACAGAGTTTAAAAGCTCGTGTTTACTTCCGTATTTCACTTAGCCTACAATAAATTAGTCAACAGCCATTTAGTAACCTAAACGAAAAATATGTGTTCTTATCTTATTTTTATACTCTAAATTTAAATATATCACCGAAACATTCTATCGGGCTCTGTTTTCTAGTTACAATTTATAGATGAATGAAAACGAACATAGCTAAAAATCAGACATTTTCGTGCACGTTATTTAGTCTCAAAAATCGCCACTGATCGCTGAAAAAATAATTTCGTCTTTCAGCAAAGAGTTGTATACTGTTCTATGAATAAGTGCCAAGATAAAAAAATCTATTATGAATGTAGGCTAGGTTTACCAGGGAGAGAGAATAATGGTAGGCGTACCTGAGCGATTCTTCAACCCATAGCTCAATAGAATAGGCCTATTCTATATTTTCAGTCAAGCAGTTGTAAAGAAAGTCTGATTGAGTTAATAAGTGCGAGTTTTGCCTAGTAAAGTATTTTATTGTGGTGCTACGTCTTTGAATTTATTTTTTAACGATTTTAAACGCATAGCCTATAAAAACCAATGATAGTGGTAGAGATTCACAGTAGTCTAAAGTAGGCTATACAGGCGACATAATGTCAAATTCTAAAATTCACAGGTAGGCAGGCCTATGTAAACTATCCGAATAATTTCTGATATAAATTTTATGGAAAATTCATTTCGAAATCCCAAAAGAGAAACATTACACTCACTTAGAATGTAGGCTTTCTCGGCCGGGGTCAATAGGATTGGTTTTATCCGGGCTAGAGAGCCGTAGTCTGTTGATAATGCAACCAAACGTTTCGTCCACTACTCCGGTGGACATCTTCAGTGGTGTGGTACACAGAAGCGGAGAGATCTGCTGTGAGTACCAGTCGTCCTTGATACACACAGCAGATCTCTCCGCTCCCGTGTACCATGACACTGAAGATGTCCACCGAAGCAGTGGACGAAACGTTTGGTTGCATTATCAACAGACCACGGCCCTCTAGACCGGATAAAACCAATCCTATTACGCCCACTATTAGGTACTACAAAAAGCTTACAATCTCTATTTTTGCTGTTCTCTAGAACTCTAGGTGACCAGGATTTGACAATAGGCCTATTGTTAAAGCGCTTTTACATCGACGCCATGTGCTGTCTGAACATTTAATTTTGCTTGAGGTTCTTGTGTAAACTATTCCAATTCAAATAAGTTATGGAATGGAATAGAGAAATTAAGTTGTAGTTACTTTAATAGAAATGTACAGAGATCGGCAGGCATTATGTGATCTTAGGGTAAGGGCTACTATAAAAATAGAAACAAGAAACATGATGAATGGCAACACATTTCAGAAACGATAAATATGGAGTTGAGGTAGAAAAAAATTAAGGGTGCAAAGGCACTATTTGATCATGTAGTAAAAAGGGGAACACATAAACTGTCAGAAAGCGAACTGAAGAAAGAAGTTAGGCCTAATTCCTCAAAATGGTTCCTGAACTTAACATCCTGAATTCGACTAAAATCTGACAACAATGCTGATTTAACCTTTTGCAAAAATTTTGTCAACATTCATACGATTTGTTGCCAACTTAATTTGCCAAAAACGTTATGCCACTGTAAATGCGTCTGTTGATAGTGAATAGGCCTATGAATGAAATCTCTCCAATACTTGGGAGAAATCGCTAGATAAAGGCTAGGTATATAAACGAAGAGACAAATAACGTCAGATAGATAGGCATGCCATAAGAATTTTTCAATAGACCTATAATATCAGTCTTGAAAGTAGGCTTAGACCGCCTCAACCGAATAGATTCTCAAACGTCCGAATTGATACCCAGTTATCGACGTTATCCGGTATGGGTGATGTCCGAGTTGATTCCCAGTTCTTGAATAGAGCCTGCATACATTTTATCCGAGTTGATTCCATTTAATACAGACCTAGGACTGTCTATTTACAAGGAATCAACTACTATAAGCAGTTTCCTTGTAAACAGGTATGGTTAAAAATGTGTCGCATAGGCCTAATCAAAACGGCTAATTGCTCCATTGTGTCAGATTTGTGAATAACATTAACTGAATTACTAAACAATAATTATTTAATGTTGGAGAGGAACTTCCAACACACAAGCTTTCAATAATCAAAACGGTAATTGCTCCGCTACTGTAATTAATCATTTGCTATTCAATATACTGCTCTTTCTCTCGTTTTTTTCTTTTCTGGGTGTTCTCATGACTTCGAAGCTTCACATAAGTGTTACGTTGTATTTCTTTTAGAACCCCAATGACATGAAAAATGTTCGGATGAGGTGAATAGAATTCTGCATTCAACTTACTGTGAAGCTCTTCACAACAATTTGTAGTGCGTTCCATGTTTGAACTAAATGCTCTCCACATTACAGGTGGAAATTCGAAATTTTCTTCGATGAAGGTATCCAGTAAGTAGGCTAATTAAAAAAACTTATCCAGCTTTTCATTCAAGGGTTTACGAGCCATAAGATCAAAAGTGAAACAGTCTGCCACTTCAACCGGTGGAAGTACGGGTAAACCAAATTACATTTTAAAAGTCTTCCTATCTCAGATTCCTTATTTTTAAACTCATTTGACAAGCACACCGTATTTAACTTATTTTCCTCCACGAACATTGCGCCAAATGGAACTTGCAGCCTTTTAGTAGCCTATAGTGTCTGGTCAAACTGAAAGAACAGCTGAGTGATTGCTTTTCTCAAAATCAACTAAAACAAAATCGGGATTTGTATGGTTTTTTAGTACTTGAAGAGCCATTTTGTATATTTCGACAGTTTTATCTGGCAGGAAAAAAAGCAGAGTAACGTCAGAAGTTATCAACACAGACATTATGTAAACATCACTCTCTCGCTGCTGACTCTATACAAGCAAAGGGAATCAACTTGGACGTAAGGTAAACATTGGTAGAAATCAAATCGGGAATCAACTCGGACGTCATTCATCCGGAAGCAGCCGCTTAGACATATAACTTATAGCCTATAGCCGAGAAAATCTCGAAATCGTTCAAAAAACAGGTTTACGATCTTTGTATTAGGCCTAGTTACTTCGTATAGGTAGGTCTACATAGTCTAAAGCAGACGTCTCCAAAAGCGTACTCGCGAGTAAGCCCCTGAACGGAACCGAAGCCAGTACGTAATGAGCGCGCTCCGCCTCACCTATCTCCACCTGTACTGTACTCAATGTTTATGCGTAAACGAAGAGCAGTGGTGGACTACCATTATCATTGTGTTGGTCGGCGTGTTCCATCTTTTCACAATGTCTTCTAATCATGGACGTAGTACATTCAGGGATGAATAGGAACAGAAATTTTTTTTTTGTGTTAGTGGGAAGAATGTGAAATGCTTAATTTGTTCGAAAATTCTTAAGGGTGTGTTAAAGTTCAACATGCGGCGACAATACTCGACTCTTCACAAAGAATATCATACAATTACAGGCATGTTGGACATGTGAAAATAATTTATTTTGGGGCTATCTGCATGACTGTTGGTTATACATAATAATCAGTATATTACAATACGTTTACACTCAGTTCCGCATGACAAATATATAGTTTTTTTCGTTTAATTTTAGGTGAAATGCGTAGGCCTACAAATATTTTGATAAACATAAAACAAGAAAATACAAACACAAATCACACACGTCTTAAAAAAAAAAAAAAAAAAACTTCTTGTTAGCTATGCTCTAGCTTGGAATATTGAAAAAGCAATGAAGCCCTTTACAGAAGCATCATTTGTAAAATCGCGCATACAGGACGTTACTAAAATACTGTGTCCAGAACAAAGTCAAAGTTTAAGAAAATTAAATTGTTTCCAATTACAGTTCAGAGAAGGAATTTCAAGACCACAATTAACCAGTTTGTAGCTTACTCACTTGCATTGGACGAAAGCACAGATAGAAATGACAAAGCTCACCTAGCTATTTTCATCCGAGGAGTTAATGAATATTTTACTGTGTCTGAATGTCTTCTAGATGTAATTACAAAATACAACTGGAGAAGATCTTTTCCAGGCACTGAAGGCACCATAGAACAGAAGAGGTTGAATTTGCAATGGCTTGTGTCAATAGCAACGACGGGGCTCCAGCTTCATAGTAGGCCTATGTCAAAATAATATACAAACGTATGATATTTCTTATTCTTTTGATGTTATTATTTGTAAATTTAAGCAGACCGTTGCCGCGATCCCCCACTGATCGCTTCTATCTCTTGATGTACGAGTCTCTTCCCCTTTTCTAGCCTTATAGCACACTGTGTTCGGCGGGCAGCATCGAGAGCACGAATGACGATACACTTTTTGGAGATCTCTGGTTTCAAGTATGACGTCCAAGTGAATTACCTTTCCCAAAACAAACTATCACTGCTTCTTCCCGCTTCAAAACAAGTTTAAGCATAACTTAATTTCACAGAAGTTTGGTGTTACGTAGGCCTTTTCCACTTCAGAACAAGGCGGAACGATGTTCGTAGTAGGCCTGTTACAATTGGTGTGCATTCACAAGAAATAATTTCACTAAGCCTAAATAATAAGTGTAGTCACTTCACATTTTTACAAAAAATTAGAAACAGAGCTGCGGATTTTCTTAGACCTATAGGCTAGCCTAAACACGAAAAGTTACTTGTAGCTAAATGAGGCAAGAAATATGGGCATATTTTATTTGGATTATAAATAATCTACGATCACATGTTTAACGTCAATATTTGCGAATTTCGACTATTTCTGAGAGCTGTTAACGTTTCACGCGATCAAAGAGAAAATTGGATTAGGTAAACCTATTTCCAATTTAGTTTTTAAAAATAAACATTGTAGTATAATGTAATTGTCTTTGTCATTACTGTCATTACCACAAAACACGATTGAACTTTTTTGGGGGAGAGGATTGGGAGGAGGATTGAATTTCCCTATTTCAATTATGTAAAGACTTTGATCTGGTCATTACATTGCCCTTGTGGAGCCAGTTTTTTTATGGAACAAGGCGGATATTAACACGGCAATTGCCATCTGCTTCTATTCTGACTGATTTTTAAATAGGCCAATTCTTCTGACCGTTTAATTGCCGTTGTAAGGTAATACCAGATCTCGTATTTTATCTCTGCCTCGGTGCAACGTCACATTTACTGTGGGAATGTGAGGCGATGGGAGGAAAGTTGTCATGCTTTTCAATAGTCTAAGCTGACGCCCACGTTGGAAGATAAGCTACTTGAAATTTAACGACCACTGACCGGCAGAGATAAAATAATCTGAGATCTGTAAGCCTGAATCATTTAGTGCAAATAATGTAAATAAATCGAGGAGAGAAAGAGTACAAATGAAGGGTTCAGAACCATAGTGGGCCAAGCGCCATTTAACAAGGGTTAAAATGAAGTTACTACCACAATTCAATGGAAACATAACTTATAGCAAGTAATATAAAGTTTACACATTAAAACTAAATGATATGTCAATCTTCATTAAACTATGGTATTCACTTAACTTTAACCCTCGCTTTTTCCGTTTTTAATAAATGGAGCTTGGCCCACTATGGCTCTGAACCCTTCAAATACTATCTGTTAGAATTAAATAGGCTTATCTGTCGCTCTACTAAACTTCAGGATATACGCTAATATAGCCAGTTTATAGGCCTACGTTTTCCTTCAAATAGGCCAACAGTTCAGTACAAAGTATGAAATGTGCATAGAAAAACGCTGAAAATCTGATAGTGGTAATAATTTTAAACAGATTTTATTAGCGTCGCGCGGGCTCCATGTTTAATTTTCTCTATCACGTCCACCTCCTGTAAGGATAGTTCTGATACCTGTCAATCTATTTTCAAGATTCACTGTAATATGATATATCTAAGTTCTTGCATATTATTAGGGAAGAAATGTTAGGTTCTTAGTTATAATTCCTACACAATCTTACAAGTAGGCCTACCAACTGTCCTGTAAGTTACATTGAACAGGCTTATAAATAATGTTTGACTTAAATATTGCGAACAAAAACTTTTCGAATAATACTGTATTTATGACTAAGTTACCCATAGCTATAAAAACTTTCTATTCAGGGAGACAAATTAGACTAGGTCCTAATTACCGTAAGTAGGCCTACATTTGCAACAACTAGGCCTACTAAGTTTTTATTTCCCTTCTTTCGAAAACGAGTTTCAATGAACGAGTGAGTGAGTGAGTGAGTGAGTGAGTGAATGAGTGAGTCTCTCTCTCTCTCTCTCTCTCTCTCTCTCTGTAGATATGCATTCATCTAGTAATCACATTTCAAACACTTACAGGAGACAACTGCCAGACTACTGTTCATGGGTTTTTGGGGGTGGATAAATGAAGATGTGAGTGAATGAGTGAGTCAGTCTCTCTCTCTCTCTCTCTCTCTCTCTCTGTAGATATGCATTCATCTAGTAATCACATTTCAAACACTTGCAGGAGACAACTGCCAGGCTACTGTTCATGGCAGTGCGATGGGTACGCTGCTTAGCCCCGTTCCAGACACTGTCGAAGAGGGACCAGGTAAGTTATCATCGGATTCCTTTAGTAGTATTAATATTGACACGATAACTACGTTTCTTGACTTTAGTTCATTTTGAATATTTCTGCTTCCTTTTCATTAAAAATTTGGCCCGTCTGCAAATACCGTGTTTAATCGAAAATAAGATCCCCATTTTTTTAATCAGATTTTTGTCTTTAAGTTTGGGAAGGTCTTATATTCGCATCGGGTCTTAAAATCGAGTAGGCTATAGTATAGAAACTTGAAAATGAAATTTGAGGACTTAGATTGTAATTAAGTAAAGATTATTGTATCGTACTAACACACACTAAATCTAAAGATATTTAGAAGTTTAAACTTATGTAGGCCTAACTATGTAGCCTATGTAACGCACAAGGCATTTGAAAGCACTATGCCACTCAAGCACAAGACTACTGGTAGTTACGAATTTTATGAGCTGTAATACTAAAAGGCATGATCAGATAGAAAGGATAAACGAAACGGCCAGCTTCCCCTACGATCACAGATCGAAATTGACGCTTTCTATGCCGCGCGCCGTGGTAACCACGGTGGAGGTTACAGATCGAAATTGACGCTGTCCATGCCGCGCGGCGCGGTAACTACGTTGGAGGTTACAGATCGAAATTGACGCTGTCCATGCCGCGCGGCGCGGTAACTACGTTGGAGGTTACAGATCGAAATTGACGCTGTCCATACCGCGCGCCGTGGTAATTACGTTGGTAGTTACAGATCAAAATTGACGCTGTCCATACCGCGCGCCGTGGTAACTACGTTGGTAGTTACAGGTCAAAATTGACGCTGTCCATACCGCGCGGCGCAGTAACTACGTTGGAGGTTACAGATCGAAATTGACGCTGTCCATACCGCGCGCCGTGGTAACTACGTTGGTAGTTACAGATCAAAATTGACGCTGTCCATACCGCGCGCCGTGGTAACTACGTTGGTAGTTACAGATCAAAATTGACGCTGTCCATACCGCGCGCCGTGGTAACTACGTTGGTAGTTACAGATCAAAATTGACGCTGTCCATACCACGCGCCGTGGTAACTACGGTGGAGGTTACAGATCGAAATTGACGCTGTCCATACCGCGCGCCGTGGTAATTACGTTGGTAGTTACAGATCAAAATTGACGCTGTCCATACCGCGCGCCGTGGTAACTACGTTGGTAGTTACAGGTCAAAATTGACGCTGTCCATACCGCGCGCCGTGGTAACTACGGTGGAGGTTACAGATCGAAATTGACGCTGTCCATACCGCGCGCTGTTGTAACTACGTTGGAGTTTACAGATCGAAATTGACGCTGTCTATGCCGCGCGACGTGGTAACTACGTTGGTGGTTACAGATCGAAATTGACGCTATGCCGCGCGGCGCGGTAACTACGTTGGAGGTTACAGATCGAAATTGACGTTGTCCATACCGCGCGCCGTGGTAACTACGTTGGAGGTTACAGATCGAAATTGACGCTGTCTATGCCGCGCGCCGTGGTAACTACGTTGGAGGTTACAGATCGAAATTGACGCTGTCTAAACCACACGTACTGCCTGTTCACGTGTGCATGCGCTTTATCGGCCCAGACCCGAGACGAACGCTCTTTATTTTCAAAATATCTGTATCTTATCAGATATGTTTAATAATGTATTTTCTGAGAGTTCCTACTTAATTAAAGAGAGTATAGAATTTGATTGAAATATTGTAATATAATACGCAGCAATTTTTCAAGTTATTTGAAAGTAAAATATTTCGACTAAATAGTAGCCTAACACAGAGCGCTAACAAAACAACGTATATTTGACACAGTTGCTGCTGCTCCAGGAGTCTTGGAAGGAGTTGTTTCTATTGCACCTTGCCCAGTGGTCCATCCCGTGGGACCTCTCGGCTCTCTTCGGCTGCAGCAAGGCGCGGGACCGATTGCCTCAGGATGACGTCACGAACAACGAAATTAAGACGATCCAGGTTTGTAGGGTCGTGTCTGTTCATTGAACAACTTTCCATTTCGAAGATCTCGCAGATTAACAAACAAAAGTCACAATGGTATGGTCTACATTTAAATTTTTCACAGGAAATCATGGGAAGGTTCCGCCAACTGTCGCCAGATGGAAGTGAGTGCGGCTGCATGAAAGCTGTAATTCTCTTCACACCAGGTAAGAAGACCTACGTGAAAGTTAGAAGTGTCACATCATTGCAACATGTCTTCTAGTTTTCGACTCCGGTTTTCGAGTAGAATTTTATCTTATGAGAAAGGGGTCATTTTCTTCTCTTCCCGTTTCGCTTCATTTTCTTCTTACGCCCATCCATTCGTTTGCATCTCACAGATAAAACAGTTTATCCTGTGATCAACAAAATTATTCTCTTGGAAAATAATAAAATATCTTGTCTGATTTATATCCTAAAAATAAAGGTAGGCCTATTATTGTTTTATTTCTAAACAATTATGTCTGTTTTACTCCAGAGACAGTAGGGTTGTGTGACGTGCAACCCGTAGAGATGCTACAGGACCAAGCGCAGTGCATTCTGGGAGATTACGTAAGAAGTCGGTATCCCCGCCAGCCGACGCGGTTCGGTCGTCTATTGTTGCTGCTACCGAGTTTACGAGCAGTACGGCAGGCAACTGTTGAGCAACTTTTCTTCAAAGAAACTATTGGCGAGATTCCAATTCAGCGTCTCCTAGGAGACATGTACCACATGGAGAAATACACATAGGAGCAACCATGCAGCCCTGGGACGCAGCAACACAGTTGTGAGTCTTAGGGAGTTCGGCATTGTACATAGGTTTTTTCCTGCACGTTGATTTCTTCAACAAGAAACAAATGTGGTGCATTTCCTACGAAAACTCAAAGTGCAGGCCACTGCTAATGTGTAGGCCTATATAATACAAATTTAATTTAATATTACGATAACATCTTTCGATAGATTCTGTAGGTGTTGATGAAAAATTAAGTTTAAGTTGAGAAGATGTTAGGAGAGTTCTGTTTTGTTGAGTTACCTTATGGTAACGCACATATTTTAATCTGGTCAGAAGTAAAAGAAAGAACTTTCCTTTGTTTCTGCGTATTAATATGCCCCAATAAAAAATTTGCGTAGATAGTAGTAGGTTATTTTACGACGCTTTATCAACATCTTAAGTTATTTAGCGTCTGA
Source organism: Periplaneta americana (assembly GCF_040183065.1). Classification (NCBI taxonomy): domain Eukaryota; kingdom Metazoa; phylum Arthropoda; class Insecta; order Blattodea; family Blattidae; genus Periplaneta; species Periplaneta americana. The sequence continues at coordinate 107,027,655 of NC_091128.1, forward strand.
ATGAGATGATAATGCCGATGAAATGAGTCCGGGGTCCAGCACCGAAAGTTACCCAGCATTTGCTCATATTGGGTTGAGGGAACACTTCGGAAAAAACGTCAACCAGGTAACTTGCCCCGACCGGGAATCAAACCCGGGCTACCTGGTTTCTCGGCTAGACGCTCTAACCGTTACTCCACAGGTGTGGACTTTGCGGAAATATGTGACAGTGTGAAATACAGAGTGTACTTATCTAAAAATAACCCTTATGCTGTAATACTTCAGATATGGATTCAGGTCCTAAAATCAGCAAAACAAAGTTCATGTCTGATTTCGTAATAATTTCAAATTGTAGATAGTATTTTTAAATTATAGGAATTATCTATTTACTTCAAATTATCTTTCTAAGTCTAAATTGAGTCCTGACAACACTTCTTAAGCCTAATAGAGTCCCTGATTTCCCACTTACTTACTTACAAATGGCTTTTAAGGAACCCGAAGGTTCATTGCCGCCCTCACATAAGCCCGCCAGCGGTCCCTATCCTGTGCAAGATTAATCCAGTCTCTATCATCATACCCCACCTCCCTCAAATCCATTCCCTGATTTCCCACACATTCCAATTCTCCCTTGAATTCGTAAGCAGTCATGTTCCAAACGTTGGTCTACAGTATAAATTGTTGTTCAATTGAATGTAAGGCGAGCATGCAATCTCGGAAAACTTTTCTGTTTGGAAGGTAACGATTATGGAATTTTTCTAAATACAAAAGTCTTTCCCTAGACCCTATATAGTATATGTTATGCATTTCGTAAACCTAAGATATGCATTCCTGCCATTTTCAATTTTTACTTTAAGCCTATGTTCCAAAAAACGTAATTATGTATAACCTAATAATAGGTCTAACAAGTTTTAAAGGAACAAACACAAACAACTGAAAGAACTCTACACGATGTTGTTGAACAACCACCAGCAAGATCTTCTGTAAGATATGACGCACTGTTTGCGGAAAACTGAATGAAGCCAACTATGCTAACTCTGTTCTTGGAATGAAAAACAGTTATGAACAATTTATTTCTATCGTTTCTTGGTTTGCATTCATGGTATTAAGTTAAAAGGTCGTATCAACTAGGCCTACGACGTTATGTAGAGCCAATGGTATTGGTGATGCGAGATGGTATTTGGCGAGATGAGACCGAGGGTTCGCCATAGCTTAACTGACATTCGCCTTACGATTGGGGAAAACATCGGAGAAAACCCAACCAGATAATCAGCCCAAGCGGGAATCGAACCCACGCCCGAGCGCAACTTCGGATCGGCAAGCAAGAGTCTCAAGCTAACTGAGCTAGCCGGTGGCTCCTACAAAGATCAAGTATATAAAGTAATAATAATAATAATAATAATAATAATAATAATAATAATAACGGAGGTTACATTTTGAGCATACCTATAAATGATTGCAAATTATTACAATATTTTGTTACAACGTGTGGTTACAATAATGGTTCCAAATAAAATGGATAATTCAAGGAAAACATACATTAAGTAGGTCTATTAGTATTAGAATAAAAATACCTAATAGTTAATTATCTTTATGGAGTTTTTGAGAACAGATAAAATAATATCTTTTAGGAGAGCAGTAGGCAAGTGATATTCTAGAAGAAATGGAAACGAGAACTTAGAGATTATAACTAGGCCTATAGTAGGCCTATATAAGCAATATTTATTTATTTTTTATTTAAAGTTACGCTGTATTTACAGAATGAAACTTTTCTCGGAAACAACCCAATATAGGTAGGCTACATAAGAGCATAAGTAGGAGCAGATCATTAGAAAATAGGCGAAGGTAGGACAAAGGGATAGACTCACCCGACAATAGCCTATTTCTTCTTTCTACTTTAAGATAAGTCTATAGGCCTATTTACACCTAATACAATCACTCTGATTTGTGTCTCTTCTACAGGGGAAAAATGGGATATAAAATTAAATAACAAGGTTGAGAAAAAGTTTAGAAAAAATTTAAATAACTTACATAAAGATTAGTCTTTTAAAATTCGGGCCGAACCTACATCAAACATTCGGCTTACGACGGCAAAAAATTACAATAACTTAAAAGAAAATATAAAAAGTGGAAAAGAAAAATAAGATGATAATGATGATGATTAATAAGAAAACGAATACGATAGGCTATCACTCCGGTTAGCTGATATCAAAAATCGAAGTAGGGCCTAGGTCTCGAAAATACTGAGTCAGCATGTTATTTTGCAGGTAGCCGACTGAGATGTAGACTACAGAACATTCCTTGATACCCCACTTTGTAGAAGTAAAAACGTGGCTTGATAAAATTATTAATTCAGAAAACTCTGGAAAAGTGCTTCTTAAAACAACGTTGCGAAAAAGTCTACTACACCTTTCTAACCCCGAGGAAACGACACGCATAGCCTCTTTCAAAGTACAAACATATTATTTTTAAGGTAACTCGTTATATAAAGAACGTGGGAAGTGAGCAGGTGGTTATGTTATGGAATTTTAATTTAATGTAAACACCGCGTTTATTAGTCTTACGCAAGAAATCCATTTAGCGCAAGTCTCTCTTGCAGGAATCCAATCTATAAAAAGCTAGCATGGCTTCAAGACTCTTTTATATTATATTTGATAAACATCCTTGCGCATAGGTCTACTCTAGGCCTATATTGTAAGTGCTATGCGAAGCAAAAGCTTCCCTGTGTTCGTGTTTTCATTTAATAATTTATATTTACATCAAAATTATGCCTTAGGCGTACTAAAATGAAGTAACTTTTCAATTCCGTCATAATAAAACGGCTTTTAGTTGTTATAGAATGTGACTAAACATTTCTCTATCGCTGAAGCGAAAAAGTGTAAAATGGATTTTTTAAATCGGTTATTTAACGTCGTTGAATCAACTGCAAAATTAAGAGTCTGTGCAATTGGTGATATCGAAATGGTATTTTGAAAATATAATAGAGAGACTTGTTATAGATTACCTGGCATTCGCCTTACAGTTGGATAAAACGTCTGCAAAGTTCCAACCAGGCAATCAATCCAAGTGGGATTCGAACCCACGCCCGAGCGCAGTCTCGGATCAAGAGTCCAACTACGGCAGTGGCATAAAATTGGATTCAATTGTTATACTAATAATAATAATAATAATAATAATAAGAATAGGCCTATTATTATTAATATTATTATTATTATTATTATTATTATTATTATTATTATTATTATTATTATTATTATTATTATTATTCTACAGAAAAATTAGACCAAAGGAGACACCATTTTTTTAACAATTGCTTACTACGAATAACATAGAGTACTGGACACGTGATTTTACTTTCCGACACCCAATATTTTCCATAGAATAGGCCTAACCTAAAACTATTCACCTGTTATATGTAGTATTGAATGGATGTATCGCCACCAATATGAATGGTCAGTATGAATGGGCCTCCGTCAAATTCAGATACGATCAAGCGCATTGCCACTATGGATAATGAACGGCTGATATAATTAGTAATGGGGCGATCCATTAATTCTCTGTAGGCCTGTATAGTACAGTATTCTCCTTCACTTTTCCTAGTGACGGAAAAACGTTTACATTCACGTTGGTCATTATTCGAAATATTCTCCGCCTCTCTTTATAGTAAAATTGAAATTGTACACAAATCTTCACTAGTTACAGGTAGCACTTTTTACAAGTCGGTATGCTACAGGAATGACGTCGTATGTTATGAAAACTCGCACGAATTACTTGTATGAAACGCTATATGCCAGAAACGATCCATGTTCGATAATATAAACAGACCTTAAACCGTATTATAGTGCTTCAGAATTGCGTCACTAATCTCTGTTTTCGTGTTTGTATTACTTAGATTAGTATACAGAGTGAAAAGTAATTAAACCGAAAAACTCAGGGAGGTTGTATGGGACACCAATACAAACACTTTTCTTTAATGTCTTGTCATATTGTGCTATGAGGCACTATTTCGCGAGGACACCAGATCTTAATGTAACACAAATCATTGCCATGCTTTATTGCTTGAGTCTCTTATAAAACTTTTACACATCAAAATCACTGCAAAAAATGTTCAAAAATATTTACACACCAAAATGACCACAAAATATGCTCAAAAGTACCTCCATTAGCCTGTACCTACACAAGTACGAATAATGCGATCGTTATACAGTTAGTACTAAGTGGGGCGCTGTGTGACTATGCGACCGTAATGTTCAAAATGACTGTGTGCGCAATGTAACTATTTGAAAGTAAACTTGTCCGCAATGTAATGCCCCGGTGATAACACTGTCTTGCAGCGGATAAGGTCGCAGTTGGAGTTTTTCTCGAGGTTCTTCCGTTTCCCCAATGTAGGCATCTCCATAATTCCGTCCTATTTCTATTCTATTCCCATATCCATAGGATTTCTCCGATCACTGGTTGGCGACGTTCGGAGGGGGCTCGTCCAGTGATTTGTGGGTTACCTTCAGGCTATGTATCATACTCTAGATACTCAGCGAACTTTAGAACAGTAGACTGGTGTGGATAATATCAGCAATGACATAACTCAAATCAAATCAAATGTCTGTCCTATAAGGTACAGACTAGAATGAACTATCAACATAGCTCTTTTCTCGAGTAGACCTATCTAACTACACCCCATAATTTCTATGACAGCCCTATGAAAGCGTAAACAAATCATTCAGTTTGAATCCTTCTATAGCATAGGTCTATGCATTATACACTGTACCTGCATATTCAATCAATTAAAATGTCGGCCTGAGTAGTGTAGTCGGTATAGCGCTGGCCTTTTGTGCTCGAGGTTGCGGGTTCGATCCCGGTCCAGGTCGACGGCATTTGAGTGTATTTAAATGCGACAGGCTCATGTAAGTAGATTTACTGGCATGTAAAAGAACTCCTGATGGACAAAATTCTGGCACACCGGCGACGCTGATATAACCTCTGCAGTTGCGAGCGTCGTTAAATAAACAATAATTTAAAATTTCAATTATAATAGGTAGGCTAATTAATTAAAATAGAATAGATATCATGCCAATGATCTTTACCTTATTTTCTGCTGTTGCAATGAGCTTGTGTAATGAAAGCCATTCTGAACTCTCGCCCGTGAAACATCTGCGTCTGTCACTAAATATGTTTCACACAGCGAAATAATTGTTCTGTTTGCGTCGCAAGACGTTATCGGTGCACCCATACAACACAGAATCAAGAAAGAGTAAGCTTATGTTACAGTTCGGTTCTTGACTAAACCTGACGCCACTTAGGCTACAATTAATAACAAAAGAAAAGCAAAAGGAAGGGATAACTGACCAAGGCCCGATTGTATAAACCATTTAATCTTAGGTCAGAGGTTAAATTGATCCTTGTTTCAACTGAACTTGGAATTTTGTGTTGTATAAAGTCTAATCTGAGATTAATTTGTCTCAAACTAAAGTCAACTTTGACTGAAGAAATTTCTCCGATTAAGTTAGATGATCCAAGTTCAGTTATTTCTCTTCTGTTTGAAATATACGAGTGACAGATTGTGCAAATAAAATATCCATTATTATTAATATCAATAGATATGATAGGTACATTTATATATATATTTCTTTCAATTTCTTGCCTTAATACACAAACAATCTTATATTTTATAAGGCTCTATCGTGTTCAGCAGTATCAAATAACATAACCTATAATTATATTATGTTTATAACAACCATTAATTATTAATGGGTATGATAGGTACATTCATAAATTTTCAGTTTACTGTATTACTAAACGAAAATTGTCGTTTTATAAAGTTTTATTATGTTTAGCAGTATCAAACACCATAACATGTTAACAACTCGGAGAACAGTCAACCTTCTTATTGTCCGCCATTATTTACATTGCACAAAAAACCAGTGTCTCCAACAGAGTATACGGAAAGTCTCCAAAAAGTAGTTGTAAAGTCGCTAGATTTCTTATTATCAACAAAGAAAGATTAAATTCTGTCACTAGTGGGGTGCTAAAAAGGTCACTAAATCCCTATTTAAGCAATATAAAAGTTAAAAGAAATTGTTGCTGAAAAAGAGTTAAAGTCGCTAGATTGGCGACACTGAACAAACCTGTATAACATGGTCCGCGCATCACGTATTTCACCTGTTTATGCGTTGTTGCCAGATCCTTTTCACGTGAACTTAGATTGCATTTGATTGAACCAAGGTAATTTGATCGCAGAAAAGTTTTATACAATAGAAGAAGTGTCTGAACTCCGTTCACTTTTCGATCTACGATCAAAGTTGATCTTTAGTCAGGGAGTTTTATACAATTGGGCCTAAGGGTGCTTTTTACATAGCTACTGTAGACTAGGCCTACTATCAATAGGCCTACAGTAAATATACAACCTTATGTTATGCTGCGCTATGCTGTGCTAATGGTAGGCCTATATTATGTTTAGACATTGGGGGCCATATTCATAGATATTCTTAGCGCGGGCTTCCGGTGGATGATCAGCGAACTAACGTTTTTCGTATTCATAAACCAGTGTTAGCGATATGATATGAATCCCGTACAAGTAATCACTCGATAGCCGGGGCTAGTTTAGCACGCTCGTAGCGCGGACTAGCGAAATGTCTATGCATAGCGCCCTGGATTTATATCCAAATGCAAGCGCGCTCTCTCTCTCTCTCTCTCTCTCTACTCATGATATGCACAGTGGGGCTGAAGTAGGCCTGTTTCACGTTCTTCTCAATCCACATGTGATTGTGAAGTTCAATACACCACTCCGTCGATTAAGTCAATGTTCACCTACTTAGATGTAACACACGGAGCAAGTCCCTTGCAGTCGGGAAGCTTCATCTTTAGATAGACTCAGACTCGTAGGGCAAGAAAGTCAAGGAATATCATGGACAGTAAAAAATCGATCTATTTCATTCATTCATGGTGTTCTGCCCAAGGGCAGGTCTTTCACTGCAAACCAGCGTTCTCCAGTCTTTCCTATTTTCTGCCTTCCTCTTTGTCTCCGCATATGATCCATAGATCTTAATGTCGTCTATCATCTGATACCTTCTGACACGAACTCTTCTCCCGTTCACCATCCTTCATTAGACAGTTTCTTCTCAACCAGTCACCCAACCAATTCCTTTTACTCTTCCTGATCAGTTTCAGCATCATTCTTTCTTCATCCACTCTTTCCAACACTCCTTCGTTTCTTACTCTATCCATTTCACACGCTCCATCCTTCTCCATATCCACATTTCAAAAGGGTTGCTAATTCATTATAAAAAGCAAATCTGATATAACGTTAATACGAATATATTTTATTTCCTAGAATATACAATAATAAATGAATGAATGAATAAATAAAGAAAGGAAGGAAGGAATAAGTGAAGTTACGAAGGAAAGAAAGAAAGAATGAATGAAGGAGTGAATGAATGAATAAATAAATAAAGAAAAAAGAAAAATAAATATTACCTTCCTCTGTCCAGCAATATCCTTAACATTTGTGCCGTTTTCAAGGCGTTGAATTATACTTAGGCCTACTTTGTCAGAAATACTCAGACTTGAAAGTGTTTATTAGGCGATGCCTTACCGATTTACGGGGGCTTGGATTCTTGTCACAGCAGACCACGTTGTACAGTTTTCTACTTGCTTTGGACTCAAATGCATTCTACTAAATCGACGGAGTAGTGTAGTTATGTCATTAGGGAGATATGACTCAGCATTATAATCATTGCTATCCACTGTGGTGCCTGAGCAGTCATGATTCGAGTTTCGGTGAGGCCTGGGTTCCCTAGTGATAGTCTACTTTTGGCGGACAAGATCGTAGTTGTGTTTTTCTTGAGGATCTCTCGTTCCCCCATGTTAGGTATCAACACACTCCATCTGATCTCCATTTCGTCATCATTTTACGATATTCCCCATACACTGGCAGGCGACGCAAGAGGGGCCTGATCACGAGTGGGGTTGCCTACTCGAAACCTGGATATGCAGCGAACCTTAGTGTAGTCAGCCGGTGTGGATCGGGAATATGTCTAGCCTGAGGGTTAGCTATCTTGTAGATCACAGCGTTGGGTGGTATTGTCCCCTCCCAAATAGGCCCTACAATATAATGTAATGTCCATTAGTGATCTACTGTGCTAACTCCTCCCCCCCCCCACCTAGGCGCATTTCCAACCCCAAGAAAAAATTCAACTACGACCTTTGTCCGCCACAAGAGACCGCGACTCAAACCCGTTCAGCCTGTGTAACAGACATGGTCTAGATCATGCAGTCATATAGGCCTACCACCTTACTCTTATTCTTCTAATAGTTTCAGAACTTTAGTTCTCTTTCGCGATCATTTTCAGAATCTGTTGTCTTTATAAAAAAAGAAAAGCGAGACTTGGATTTTTATACCCTTCTAGCCTTTTTTTCTTTGTGCACCTGAAGACGAAGGTAGACGCAGCCTTCGAATCTATATTCTCTTCGGCAATGGAAAGTATACAAACTATCTTTCATTTCTATCTCTTTCAGGGCAATACTACATTATCGATATGTGTCAAGCAACAATATCTCCTTCCCATGATATATTTTCTATAATAATTATCACGTGATAGCAGAATTTGCTTCAATCTTGGAGAGTAACTTGATCCAGAACCCAGTCTGTAATATGCAGTAACCTACCACTCAAAAAATCTGCATTAATACTGTTTTATTCGACTATTTAATGAAACTATCAATTACAAAGTTATCTAGCATCTATGGAATTGGTTATAGCGAGATAATAGCTATTTGGTGATATGAGTTCGAGGATTCACAATGGAGTTACCTGATATTCGCTTTACAGTTGGAGAAAACCTCGAAAAAATGTAACAAAATAATCAGCTCAAATAAGATTCGAAGCCAAGCCTGAGTGCATCCTCAGATCTCGAGTTCAACTCGAGCTTGGAGCTTTTAAGTATCACAATCAAATGCTGCTACGTTTGGTTGATAACAGCTATTCTACTCTTTACTATAACTACTACTATCTATTGAAAAACATAACTCATTGTAAGGATCAGTACAGGATATTGACTGCATGGGGGCAAGTATTTTCCTAATGAACTTTAAACCCTAAACTCATCCCCAAATGCCACTAAAGTCACGTAGTTCCAGGAATTCATTTGGCAACCATCCTCCATCTTTTCATTCGAGAAAGAAGTTTTTTTTACGTGCCATAAATCTTCAATTTTACGAACTTCTCCTTTCAAGAAAGTCATGTTAAGAATTTTTATCATGCTAAAGCTCATCATCCTCAGCAGGATTTAAATCTAAAGACAAACACTGTAATCTCTTCATCACTCAGAATGGTAAAATATGTTATTTTTTAATATAATATAAAATTGGCCTAATCTCAACTGCCACACAAGTTCGCGTAGCCATGTGTAAATTGCACCACATTTGTCTCTGAATGTTGAATTAGAAAGTCTATTATGTCTTGTATATTCAGAAAAAGAAATGTTATTTTTTACATTCCGCAAATATGAATACATCAAACAAAAAGAAGTACCCAAGCTATAGTTTACACTCTTCGTGTAAAAACACTTATAATATCATCTGCATTTCCAAACATACCTAACGCGAAATAAATCAATCCTAAATCCACACTTTTCCTCTCACTGGTTCTGTATAATTTTGTGTTGATTATTTTAGACGTTGATGAGATGCATTAAATGTTTGTTAATGTTGTGACTGGAAATGACAACTTCGTATAATAATCTTAGGTTAGAACCAAATATTTCTGCAAATTACAAAAAAATAATATATTCGAGGCTATGTTCATATATTTATAAACGGTTTACCTTAACTAAATGTATTGCAATGCAATGTTGGATTATGTATGTACATAATTATACAGAATAATAATTATTAAAGTCTGTGATATTCTTAGAAAGTTGTTTTCACTTAATACTACAGGGTGGCCCATATTGTAGCTACCAATTTCAGTTGACAATTCTGGCAGACTGAATGTGCTCATGGATGGTATAAATACATGCAGAGCCAGCTGAAAGACTCGCAATTAGTCTATCATAGAACATTGGCCAATGCTGTCACGGATCACAGCAGTGGAAGCATTATCCTGACAGGCTCCGTTACAGAGGCCCAGGGCAACACAGTAATCTGAGGTGGGTCCGACACAAGTCACAGGTCCAACAATGGAGAGCCACAGGTAATGTTACGAACCAGAAGTCACTAGGTCGGGGGAAGTGTTCGAACTCCAGAAAGCGTGTTTGTGCAGTGCTGGAACAGAGTCCCCGCCCCTCAGCACAGTGTCATTCAAGAACCTCGAACATATCACAAGGCTCATTGGGTAGATTGCTGAAGGATTTGAAGTTACATCTCTACAAATTCCAGATGGTTTACGAGTTAAGGGACCCTGACAAGAACAACAGATGTACTGCCTGCCCTAACATGCTGGCATGGATGGACCAAGAACCCATGTTGTTCCAGCATCTCCTGATGTCAGATGAAGCAAACTTAGTGGCTACGTCAATAAGCAAAATTTCTCCTTCGACCTGGTGACTTCTGGTTCATAACATTACTTGTGGCTCTCCATTGTCAGACCCCATGCTTTTCCGCTAGTTTTTCGATAGAGATTCATATCAATATTGGGGGATTCCTATCTTGATATAGGAAAGTTGCAGTTTGAATTCGTAGCTAATTTTTTGTGTATGAACTCTCTAAAAGGTGTAGATTCCGTCAGTGAAATTTCAAGATAAGTTTCGATATGAGCTCACTGACAGTTCCCTTGTGAGAAGAGCACAGTGCTAAGTTACATTCAACTCTATCTTTTATTAAAAGTTAATATTAACACCTGAAAATATTTTTGGATTTACATTGTACACTTTTCATACACACAGTATTCATTCCAAATATGTCCTTTTATTCACAAAACTACAACAAAATTATTCAAATTACAATACCATGATGTAACGCATATTACCCACAAGAGTTAAAATAGAAGCAAATTGAGTCACATCAAATCAATATATCCAATTACTTTTGAGATGCTACAATCGTCCATAGCATGCATAAAAGACGCTTGTGAGAGACAGAATTGAATTTGAATACGGTCACAGGTCACTTAGATCCACAGCATCCACTTCAGGAACAAGTTGCTCCATTGTTGTGGAAGAGGACTGCGAGTTATCAATTTCAGTTGTTGGACGGGGTATGTCGAGCTTTGACCAGGAGCCAGGCTCTGCTTTGCGCAGCTTCACTTCCAGTTTGGTTGGGAACATGTTTGCACTACTTCGTAACACATCCACCACCTACAACAAACACAGCATTTTCATTACAAAAGACTCCTGAGTTACCCACGAATAATTACTTGATGACTGTTCCTCACTCCACCTAATTGTTCCATTGCTCTGCAAGGCCAATATATCATTATAACATCAATACTTGATCACAACGCGATAACATGCTAGAAATTTCACTCCACACATCATCTCTATATTCCTCATCATTTACTGTTGCTACTTCTCGTCATTGGAACTTTCTGCCACCTGAAATCAAGGTGTGTGCGTGTGTGTGGGTGCACACATGCATATGTCTAAAAATCGTGTTTATTGTATACTCTGTAATTCAATATATTTTACTTATTGTTATTGTTTAGTCAACTGTCTGAAGATAGGTTTGAACCTCACAAGTGCTACCAATAAGACATCACTTCAGGCAACTAACCCAAGAGTTAATGGGGTAGGTTTTACTTATTATTGTTTCATATTTCTATACATTGTATGTCTCTCATTTTGACTTACTGTTCACATTTTATTATGATTTTTTCTTTATTTCTATATTTTGTGTGTGTGTGTGTGTGTGTGTGTGCGCGCATGTTTTTAATTATTTCCATTGACTTATTGTTTCCATTGTATTATGATTATCTCTTTCAATTTTTGTGTACTATATTTGTTATATTTGTAATGTTATTTGTATCGAAGTTTTACTCCTAGTTGAGTGCTTGAGAAGGCCATATGTCCTTAACTCTGCCAGGTTAAATAAAACCGTTATTATTATTATTATTATTATTATTATTATTATTATTATTATTATATTTGTTCGAACTATCATACTTAGGAGAATTCTAAAATTAATCTTATGTAGTACACTTATATGTGCTATCCCCCTTACTCCATTGTCTATAAAAAAAATTGAGCTTTACAAGAACATGTTCCACAAAAAGTGTAAGACAAGTTTTCGGAATTTTCTTGTTTAAAAACGACCACTGCAGCAATCACCACAACCGCAGCTGCCACTACCACTCCCACTCTCATCCTGATTCTCGGATGCATTAATGGTCTTTATATTGTATCTCTAAATGTTGTTGTTGGTTCAAGCCTAGGCACTTGACAGTGAAGTCATTTGGAGTCTTGCACTCCAATACTTTTGTACAATATAATCATCATTTAGCAATGCTATGCACCTTTTGATGTGTTTCATGTTCATTTCTTTATTTTCATCACAAAATACATAGGCAGATGTATGGGAAATTCATACCCTGTGCAGGTGGCTTGCCAAACAATCATGACCTGTTTTCAACCTGAACATCACAACTGCAGACTTACGTGACCCTTGGGGGATTATCTCAGGGTTAGTTAATAAAATTCTCAGGTTTTATCTTTTTACTCCATCTGAATTTTGTTTTTGGGTAGATCTGAATTTACTTTTGATTAGTTGTTTTACGTAATAAAATGGAAGACCATTATTAAATAGTTGTAAAATTTCAGTGCCCTATTTAGCCAAAAGGTCTGCCATTTCATTTCACTTTATAGTATGTAATGGGAAGGAATACACTGTAAACTATTTTTTAAGGTAACAGATCATTTTCATACAATCCTGGATTTTAGCCCTTTTTGTAGACTATTCTGAAATTGCGGGATGTTTTTTACAAAACTCAATACAGGAAAACAACATAATTTTACGGAAATTACGTTTTTTAATTCTAATACATAACCATTTAATACACAAACTATATTTTTGGCAATAGAAGTCTTTACTTTGGAACAATATAGATAACTCACTTTCTCAAAATTTGTCATCTACTAGTATCGAGTTTTCAAAAACGCTCAATTATAGCTTGTATAGCTGCCCTTGAATCTGATAATATGACAGTATTTTGGAACTGATTTAATCTATATAAGAGGTTTGCAAACATATATAAATAACAGTAACGTCCTTTTTCATAATTTCTTGTATATTCTTCTACAGAATGGTAAAATGAAAGGAGAACATGTTCCTCCAACTCCTGCTCCTCTTGAATGTGATATAAGGGATTAATTTATATAAATCTGTAACTTCTTATGTGGGTATCTTGTCTCAATTGTTTCTATAGCCAGAGTCTTCAAAACTACTTTATCTGTTTCAGATTTTTAACATCGTCCGTGAGGGCCATACTGTGTTCTATATGAATAGTATTTAATGGATTGTTTTTCTTTAATAAGTTTTCTTTCCTATGAGGAATACTTAAGTCTATTTTAATTTCCTATACTAACTTTATAAAACTTTGTGTTCTTAATTTATCCGCAGTTTGGATATTATACTAATATTTCCTGTATATGGCAATCTAATTCATTTCTCATATTGTATTAGTGCTTGTTCTTTAATTCCTCAATTACATTACAAGTATTCCTTAAGTGTACAAGTCTAAGAAAAAATTTTGTCGCAAAAATACTTTATAAGACCCAGAAAGGATGCAGTGCACATGATCAGACATACAACGAAACAAAACTAATTTTATTAACTCAACTAGTCCTCCTCTTGTGAACTAGATCGCATGTCCTCTGATCATGCACACTGCATAACAACTGCCACCCTGCACAGTTACAATGGCCTAGGGTGTAAAGACTGGGGTTGTACCTTGCATGGGGTGAATAAATGAATGAAATAAGCTGCCCAGCATATCCTCAAACTTCTTTATTATATACAGAATTATTTCTATTTTCACTACGAATTTCTATAAGGACAATGAGTTTCAGTGTGCCTAAGTGGTAATCAGTAATATTTGCAACTTAATACTGGATCCCTCTACATAGGTTGGAACAGCCTAGCTTGTCTATAGAGGAAAGGAGTGAAATGTACTGCTGTGCTGGATTTGTAAGGGGCAGGGAAGGGTTCGTTGGGTGGAGAGAAACAGGGGGAGGAAATAATAACTATTTCTCAAATGCACTTTAACTATAATTAGAGACGGTAGAGTTTTCCGATCACAATAAATGCAGAATGTGCCCAAATGCTGTCAAAATAAATACTTTTATGTTTGAAAGCATGTTAAGCATATTATTGTAGTTTTTAAATCCGCAATAAAATGCAAAATTGAGTACAAAATACGACATGTATGTGTTTCTGTGAAATAAGAGTGAAATTACATTTTATGATGAGACAGTTTTGCCTTTTTGTCCACGCAGAGATTCTTACATATTTTCGAATAGTTTGGTGCCCCCTCCCCCATTATTAGCTTTTACAGTACAAATTACACAGGAATGTGACCTTCTATGAAACCTCTTTAGGTCCAGTGTTCACTCACAAACTAGTTGCATGTGGTAGTGGGTGACTATGATTGAGTAACAAGATGGTTTGAGATAGAAATCACCATTAAGCAATGGATGATTATAAAAGTGAGCATTTTTATGTTAGTGATTCTAATATTTTGATGTACAAATTCTACAATAAGAAGTTGGCTTGGGAGAAAAGTCATATTATATTAGAGAAACGTATAATTGTCACAGATGGGTGAAACAGAATAAAGGAGAGTCATGTTTAAATTTGTTCCAAATAACTTTCAATTAAATGTTTGAATGAGATAAAAGACTTTTCTTGAATGCCGATTTCAAATATATCTCTGGATTAGCAGGTACATATTATCTTTTGGCATATATTTAAAATATTCATAATTTCAATGTAATTTTATGTTGTTATTTATTATTTTTACCACCACATTTTATATTTATTTTTCTCCCCCCCCCCCACCCAAATTGTTTGCAAAGGATCATATGTTGCTCTTTCCCCTCCTCCCTGTCATACTTTAAGGAATCATATCTGACTGAGAAGGAATGTAATACTGGTATGTTCCCTTCCAACCTGTACATCATTGTGCTAGATTTAGTCCAAGACCAGCCATTATCTTCAAAACCACATGATATAACAGACAATTTATACAAAGGAAGTAGCACTTTCAGATAAATAGATGAGAAAATCTGCCCCTCTCCAAATTTCAATCAAGACTTTTAAGCAATGAGTCTGCAATTCTGGTGCATAAAACCATTACAATATACAGCATTTACGAATGTAATGGCAGCACTTATTATTTTCGAACTGAATATTACTGAAATGTAGAATGCAATTATTATGTGAACATTTAACTTAAGCATTAACAAAACATACAATATTACAGCAACTTCATGTATATGATTTCGCATTATGTAAGAAATATTATTAAATTATTCAAAATGTTTAAATTTCGAAATATAAAACTAACAGAATGTAACAGTAGATGCATCTGTTAGTACAATTTAAAATTTTACAGCATGCTACTTCATAAAGAACTGAACAACTTATTATGGTCGCTCACTAAGGAATATACTGCAAAATTATTTTTCTTAAGACTTGAATATCCCAACTTTAATCTAGAGAAACTAAACTTTTCCAATTTTAACTGTTAATAGAGAGGGGGAAGGAAAAAATCTGAATCCATGGAATTGCCATCTCCATTGGTGCTCAATGTTATTTACATTTCTAAATATCCCTTGTGTGACCCCAGTCAAATAATGAAATCTAATCACTTACTACTATGCAATAAACTCTTTATGTTGATGTCTGTGACTAGTACCAAATATCCAATCTCTACTGGCTGCTTGGAGGGAAGCCTCATCTGAGACTCAAGCACTAGCATGCTGGTCTTCCATCTAGGTGACCCTGATTCAATCCTTGGCCAGGTCGTAATGGAATTTGCAGTGGACAAAGCAGATGTTCCAGAAGGGTTTTCTCTGGGTACTCTCATTTCCCTCTATCATTCCACCAACTCTCTCCACCTTCCTCTCATTTCATCTACCATCTGCAATAGTTATAAATAGGCTGGGGTGAAGTTTTGAGGATAGTACGGGTTTCCAGTGCTGATATAGAAAGGAGATGGGATTCTGTGCCCTAGCTCTTACCAGGTGCTCTGTGAGGGCTAAAATAGTACAGTGCACCTGTCAGTGTCAAATTCACGAATGCTACACAAGTCACCTGTCGGACTTGGACAGTCATCGCATATATACGGAGCACAATGTGCCAAAGCAAGCTTAATTACAAGGGTTCAGGGTCCAGCCCTCAAAAAGCCAAGCCAACGACAAAACATATTAAGTACAGTGACAGCTAGACTTAAAAATTAGAAACAAGAATGTATGTGCAGTCTTTACATAAATTATTTTTCCACTTTTCTTTAAGAAATAAAATGTATCCATTATAAGCAGGCAGTCATAACATGCTCAAAATACAGTAAGAAACTAAAAAAAAAATTAAATATTCTGTAATTTTCAGTTACAATAACCTCTGCATCCCTCATGATGAATAACATACAAGTTATATATTCTTACCCCACGCAGCTCGAGATCCAGGTCAAACACACTTTCTTCTTCAGGAAAGAAGAGATGTACCTTTAATCGAACTGGATTTACTTGCACATAGGAGCTATCTGGGGCATATTTCTTAGCAAATACAGAGACAACTACATCACTAGTTGTCTGATGCCAATCGAAACGACACTTCAATTGTCGATCATCTCCCTGGAAACAGAAAATGCAACAGCTGCAAAACAGAGTACAGAAACAAACAAAAGAAAGAACAATTGAGAGGTTACTTATAGAACCAAATGCATTGCCGAACACCAATACAAAATATTGTAGGTATTTGCACAAGATAAATAAACTTTATCAGCATTTCTAAAACTATGGTTCACAGTAGTCATGCATATTCGACTATGTATATGGGGAAAAAGTACCTTGGCAGTTGTATGCAAGGACAGGACAGGCTACTGGTTAGCTGGGGAAGGGATAGAGAAGCATATAGCTGCCCTCCTTTGAAGTCCTTTGACAAGTGAATGTTATTCATACCAAATGTAAATACTTCATCTGGGTAACTAGGAGTTGCACAATACATTCATATTCAATGCAGCGATATGGTGATCAAAAGGAAAAGAAATGAGGCTGTTCTGAAGAAGGTAGCTAGAAAGAAACATGTCGAGACAGGAGACGAAAATAGGCCTAAATTGGTGGGACGTGTATCATGTAGGTCTGCTACATGTTTAACCCTGTTGTCATTTACTTCCACCAAAACAGCCGCACAAATGGAAAGTGTGAGGCCATTGACCACGTCAAAATTGATAGTTTTTGGATCAGAGTGATATGAAATTCAAACTGTAAATTACCCATCCCACCCCCAAATCTCAACAAAGGTAGGGTCCTTAACTAACCAATATTCTCTCTCAATCTACATAGATTTAGTAATTATTTTAATAAATTACAAAGGTTAGCGTATAAGCTTGGAAAATAATCTTACTTTAGGAGTCTAAAATTTTGGTACTGTTTGTTTAATTTTCATAAAATATTTTTGTTGTGAAAGACCACTACTTTTATATTAAAACTCTGTATTCATTTAATCATAGTTTTTTGCCCCCAGGGCACTTTCTTTCACTGCAGATCCCTTTCACATGCTTCATTCTCCTTCATATCCACATTTCAAATGCTTCTATTGGCTTCTCTTCACTTCGTCGTGATCTCCATGTTTCTGTCCCCATACAATGCCACACTTCACACAAAGCACCTCACTAGTCTCTTTCTTAGTTATTTTTTCAGAGGTCCGTAGAAGATGCTCCTTTTTTTGTATTAAAAGGTTCCTTTACCATTGTTAGCCCCCTTTTGACTTATTGGCAAAAGTTCCTGTTACTGTTTATAGTACACTCCAAGTATTTGAAGCTGTCCAGTTGCTCTATTGGATAGTTTCAAATTCGAAGATATATATATATATATATATGTTGTTGTTTTCTAATGCCAAGTGTTTGACAATAAAGTCATTTGACCTCTTGCACTCTAACATTTTTCAAAGATATTGCCAGGGTCAGCCACTGAAGTACAGATTTTGAGGTGTTCTGAATCCATTTCTTGATTTGAATTGCACAATGGGCTGTTAGGAGACTGATATATTCCAATTCTATGCAGGTGTTTGGCCAAACAGTCATGGTCTGTTGCCAATCTAAATGCAGCTACAGACGATTTGCGTGGTAAATCGGGAATTAACTGTGAATTATGATGCAGAGAGTTCCATTTTTTTCCCGTGAGATTGTGTTATCAAATTTTGTTTGTTGAAGTCTAAGTATGTAGATTTAATAAATCTTTTCACAGAGTAATACATAGATTTAGTAACAGGTCTGTAAGTAGCAGTGCTGCCCTTCTTTGCTAAAGCATCCGCATTCTCATTTCCCAGGATTCCACAATGGGATGGTATCCATTGGAATACAATTCTTTTATTGAGAGAGCATTTTAGTTATTTCTGCTGTTTGAGATGAAGGTGTGTGTCTAGAGACTACTGATAGAATATATATATATATATATATATATATATATATATAATGTAACATTTTTTTTCTGTAAGAGTTTACTGTATTTTATTTGATACAAAGTCAGTTTACTTTTTAACAACAGTACAGCATTACTTCCTTCTGAGACTGTTCACTGGAATGTCCTGTTGCTCAATGTGCTTGGTGAAGCTGCACCAGTCGCATCTAAGGAACTTACTCAATTTGGCAAAGTGCAGAATATTTAGTTGACCTGGCTGAGCATTAACTAGTACAGAATTTGATAAATAAGAAATGGAGATATTGTGACTTTCGCATAACTTTAGTTCACAGACTATTTAATGGTAAAGAGTGGAAGCTTCATGGGCAGCAGTGCAAAACTATTGCTCAATAAAAACATTAGTTCGTTTGAGTAATGTGTTAAAATTATTTAATTTAAAATGGGCAATTCATCAATAAAATATCTCTCAGCATCAATTATATCACCATCATCTTTGTTACTATCATCATCTTCAAGAACATTCTTTGGCCAGTGATTGTGGTGGAGAGAAGGTGCAGAATAAGTGGGAAAGGGAAGTAGGTTGAAGGGAAAATGGAAGAACAGCAAAATAGCGATATGGAGTGCATGAAGCAAAAGCATGATATTATTCCAAACAACAGGATGCTCAAGATTAAACACTACTTTCACATTACAACATTTAACATGTCAATGAACCTTGCATACCTTCTCCTTAACCCATACATGTTCTCCAATCATACAACCTTCTTGCTCCAGGAAACTGTTGAAATCAGTAGTGCGTCGTTGACAACAAGACCAGAATTTTAGGCCCTCGTGAAACACTGGATAACCTGGATGATGCGTGCAGCGTGTATCTGCATTCTCAGAACCACCATACGTTTGTTTGCAGCCTCCATTCTTACACGACGTTCCTATGGGTATTTCAACACTATCATTTCCTACAGGACTGCTAACGGTTTTGGTGAGGGATTTCACTTGTTGCGTCAAAGTTGGCGACACTTCTACTTTTAGTTGAACCTGAAACAAATTCGGCATATCATTTAATATTTCTCTGTTTTATTTTCACAGTTGCTCATAAACCTTTATAGATTAGTAAATAATAAGTAATAATACCAGAAAAATGGCTATTTAAAATGATTGTGTGAATCATACGGCCATAATGGAGCAAAATTAGACTAGGAATAAACTACAAAAATCAAAATACTCATAAGAAATTATTCCATTGTCACATTCTATTCTACACATCCCACAAAACCTTGAGATAAAATCCTTGCCTCTTGGTGAAATACATCTAAAAAGCAAAGCTACAAAGTCCAAAACATTTCTCATAACATTAAACTTTCTTATATTCTCTACAGGATACAATAACAATGAAAAACATCATTAAACACCAAAAAAGCTGGGGAAAGGAGAAAAGTTGAAAAGCTGTGCATGCTTTTTTGTGTCCTTGCAAAGGGATCGAATATATGTGTGAGTTCCAAGCCTATTGGCTACTTATCTCACTCCAGAATTTGCCATCCCACTAGAGACTTGTGAAAACTCTAATGGAAGGGGAGAGAGTCGAAAAGAGGCCATAACTAAAACACACAAAAGAAATGTAAACCTATTCCTTTGCACTAGTCTACAAAGCATAGCATTTTCATCCAGAAGATCCAGCTGTATCTTAAGTCATCAATTTACAGAACCATCTCTTACAACTTGAACCCAAGAAGCATAGATGAATTGCATTCTTTACAAAACAGGATTCAAACCACATAAATGTTTTAATTTTATAATAAAGACCTGTCTGTGATAGAATGTGGTAACCAATCAAGTGATACAGGTTCAAAGAAGAGTCTGCCTCCCACTCTGAGAAAATAAGTTTGTTCTCTTGCCTGATTTCATTTTAACCAGAAGTCTCCTCCCATGCTGACTACCAGTACATAAGTAGAAAATCTCATTTCTTATGGTTATCTAAAGGAGTGTAAAATCTGTTAAGGGATGGAACAGGTAAAATATCTATCTCTGAAAGAAAATAGTGAATTTGATATACAATTATTATCAAAAGCTGGTAATCAACACAAAAAAACTGCTGAAACAAAATAGGCTTATTCGAAGGAAAACTTCAGAAATCTGTTTTCTTACATCGATTGTAAAAATTAACTGTAGTTCATAATGTAACATGTCTTTTAAATTTCAGAGAATATGCAGAAACATGGGATAATGTTATGACAATAAAGAAAAAGATCGCAGAGAGGTGTTCTGTACTCAACAAATTTAATGAAATTTTCACGTAACATTATTTATCCATTCATTTTTTACTTTGATAAAATACAGTAAAAACACAAGTAATGGAAAACGAAATCTAGATAAAATAATAAAATGCTGTACTGATCAAATATTGCAAACATAATAGATGTTCCTGCACTTTCAACCTAATAAAATGTACACAAAGAAAATATACTTAGCAACAATAGTGGCAGTAAAAAGTAAAACAAAGCAGACTGATGTCTCAAGCAACTTCCATAATTCCTACAAATGAAGAATTATATCCATGGATAAAATTCCCTCGAATTTCTTAAACTATTACTTGCAGGATTATTTCATATCATTTTAACACTTACCAGGGCTGTTTCAAATGATGGTCTTTCTAGCACCTCCACCACAGTTGGCTGAGGAGCCTTATATTCAATAACTTCATCAGATTTAGATTTGTCAACGGGAGGTCTTTCTGGTTCTGGAGGTTTCACATTACTATGATAAGATTTGGTACATCCCTGAAAATTTAAGAATACAACAAAATTAAACGAAGCCTAGGATAATTTTCAGATCAAGGTAGAGTATTCACCAGACACTAAACGAATATTACACACTTTTATCACTGCCAATGTGATGCTATAAATCAATTTTCAAGACTTTTATCATAACCACAACACTCTTCCATTTTTACTGGACTATATATACTGTATATAGGCCTGCATATGAAATTATCATTGCATTAACACATTGATTCATTCACAACACACACGCTTAACGAACTAAATGTAATTAGCCTATGAACAATGGAGACTAAAGACGTTTGCCATCACATTCCACTTCTTCCACTAGATGATTCTCGACACGTACACCAAGGCAGACAACATTTGCAAACGAAATGATACTAAACTTGAGGAATGTTACTACAGGGGTGTAGTATTATGTTACAGGTTAGGTTTGATTAGGTGTGTAGTATTATTACTATGTTGGCAACACTGAAACCCGCTGTCACATTAAGGAAATATGGCCATATTCTTCATTCAAGCACGACGATTTTCGTAGGCTATATAAGTAAGGTACGTATTTAGGGCGGGTTGAGTGGGCATAGGCCTACAGCTCTCCCAGTGATCACATCAGTTTCTAATAATCAATACTATAAATCCAAGGCATTTTCAAGGTATTTTAGCAAGTTCCTATAGTGGCCGGGACATAAGTACTCTTCATCTAATTTTCATTTCTATAAGTTAGGTTCAGTTTATTTTAGTTATTTCTGGTCTCTTTATATTAGATTTAGTTTCCTCAGGCTAATTTCATTTATTTGCATGACTTTTTATTTGTTTATGTTAGGTTTGGTTTTCTCAGGTTTAGTTCCTTTATGTCGAATTTGGTTTCCTTAGGTTAGTTTTAGTTTTATTCTGTGGTTCTTTTGACTGAACTGCTTCATTTGTCCTCTCTCTTTGCCCCTTATCATTAACTAATCACAACTTCATATTTCCCTTCAATCCCTCCCTCCCGTGCTATGAAGTTCACTGACTACACAGTCGCTTCGTCTTGTTTCCTTTTACTGTGTTTTAGCATTAAGTGTCACACCACCTTTTCTTTGGCCTTCCTGGAGTTTGCACTATCCAACCAGGTGACATCTTGCTAATATGTTCATCCCACTTCCTTCTTCTTCTGAATACCCCTCTGACATCTAAATCTCTTATATGATCCAAGTCTTCTTTTCCCAACAATTTTTCAACTGTTCATCTCTGCTGTCCATAGTAATTGTTGGGTTCCTACAGTATTAGCACACATTTTGAGGGCTAGATTTAATTCATGGTCTTTCAATTGCTCTTAAGGGTATATGTACGTGAACGACCACAAATATTATCAGAAAATGCAGGCTCTAAATTTCTAAAATTTTATAAGGAAAAGAACTCACAAGTGGACAAAAATTACAAGGTAACACAACAAGACTTATTAGAACTTAAATACCTTATAAAAGTATAAAAAAGGTTACTAATAATATTTTTTTAGAATTCACTTTTTACTTTAAATTAAATTTTCCAAAATTTGAAAATTTTCACATAGCTATATTAATTTCATAACTCTACAACCATTAGAGATAGAATTCTGAAATTTTGTACACTGATTTAACATGCATTTATGCAAACGGTACACTACAATAATGCCCATTTCTTTGAAAATATAAAAATTAGGTCACAAAATATTATGTAAATTTTAATATATTTTATATAGGACAAATAAAAAATTAATTGTATTAAAATAAACAACTCTACATATCTGAAAGTAGTCTACTTTTCAGAAATAAGTATTTATTACATGCAGGAAAAATATTAAAGATGTCAGAGGGACCTTAACAATGTTATGGTTACCAAATGATGTAACTGCAGAATGTTTTTTTTTTTTTTTTTTCATACTTTGATAAAACTGGTTTTGAAAAATATTATTAGTAAATTTTTTATACTTTTATCTGATATTTAAGTTCTAATAAGTTTTGTTGTGGTACCTTGTGATTTTTGTCCAATTGTAAGTTCATTTTCTTATAAAATTTTAGAAATTTAGAGACTGCATTTTCTGATAATATTTGTGGTCGTTCACGTACATATACCCTTAAAGCTTAGTGGTCTGCATACAAGAATATTAACTCATAGCCTATTGCCTCTAATTCGAGTAGTAGTGTGCTTTTAACTGCACAAAAGGTAATTCAGCATAAAAAAATTCAAAGTGGACGAGAAATAGCTAAAAAAATTTTGCCTAGAGATCTCTATCAGAAACAAGAGTATTTTACGTGCCATAATTCTACAATAGAGACATTCCAACATTATTTCCCTCCTGGAAGAAGCCAAGCTAAGAATTTAAATGCCCTCAGATGGGTAAGTACCCATGAACCTCCGATCCAATAGTATCTGTTAGTTCACCATGTACAACTGTGGGTTCAAATCCGTCTCCACAAGTAAACAATTTAAAAGTTCCGTAAAATTCTAAGTTGTTAATCTCTAATGTGTTGTTTGATAGGAATGACAATGGAAAAAAGTCAAATATAGCATGCATACAGAACCATCTATTAACCAACATTTTCATTTTTTATTACATTACAGTCACTGTAATCACATTGTCTCTTTGGAGTAACAACAGCAAAAGTCGTCACACTAATTCTAGAATTTTATCACACATATACGAACTAGCAGGCTAGGGAAATATCAGAGAGGTTTGTAAGTAAGGCTATGATTGGTGAAATATTAGTGTAATCTAATCACATCCGTAACAGTGCAATAAAATGTTAGCTGTAACTAACTAATAAGTCACAAGTGCAATATCCATTACTTAAAAAAAACAAGGTTTAATAATAATTGTAAAAATAAAATATAACGGGTCATTAGTGTAACCTTTCACTTAGATATATCTATTCTTGCTGCTCAGTATCTCCTAAAAGAATGAAAATTTCCTAGAAACTATGAACAAATATGATTGTTTTAGATAAAATGACGCAAGATATAGAGGGGATACAGATGAGGAGAGGGCTAGTCATTTTACAGAGTCTGAAATAAAAACACACATCTTATGAACGTTAAAACCATTACAGGAGTTATCATTACAGGAAGTTTTACTACTGGTATGTATGTACTACTTAATATCTTTGAAAAATATTGGAGTGCAAGAGGTCAGATGACTTTATTGTCAAACGCCTGGCATTAGAAAACAACAACATGTATGTACTACTATACTTCATCATACAGAATCTCGTTCTTTAGCATTTATGTTTCCATTTCACTCATATGTTATATTCTAACGTTACACGCAATATATAGAGATAATACAGCAATCATAGCTACACACTGTTTTAAAGAAAACGGGAACGTTTTCCAACCGAAAAGTTGTAGTGTATAGTATAGATGCATGTCTATATCTTCTCAATACCTATTTTCCTTATAAGGGGAAGTTATTACGCTGTGGAACGGAGCGCATATTAAATGCAAGGCAGACGCTGAAAGCTACCGGCGAATGCTGTGTGAGCTGCAGAGTGAAGTCCCGCAGTACAATAATCTCTCTGTATTATTATGAAATGCAAACATTGACTTAGCCTACTTCAGTTGCTTTTTGTGAATTGTAAGAGCAACCCATTCCCTTTGATGAATAAAATTGGAGCCAGTGATAATACTAATTAAAGACAAAGCTATTTTCCTTGGAGATACTGAAATGAATCATTTTATTCTTTATTATACTTCTATTTCACTCCCTAGTTCTGAATTGTAAGAACTTCTCTTCCTATTCAACATTATAAGTTGTAGCCAACGGTAGTTGGCTATTACTGAGTAGATAAGTTGCATACGTAACCACTTTTCTTTAGGTGTTGAAATCATGTTTGTAGAGTATTACATTATTCATTATACCACAATACTCATAATGTACATGTAAACGTTACCTTTACCGACCACAACAGTGCCTAAGTGACAGGAGGACGAAGACTATGACAAGGTTACAGCACAGTCTAGTACATACAGTCATGAGCTTGAGGTGACTTTTTGAATTTCTCGCGATACAATGCTCCAAAGGGTTAGCAACTGAGAGTATTAGGAACAATAGACTGTGCGATAGTAGCTATCCTAGTGGCTAGCATCTAAAGTTTAAACAGTCATTGGATGCATATTCCCTACGTAGTGAGCTTCGTAACTGTATGTACTAGCTGTGGTTACAGTGGGTTAGATGAAGGGATAGCTAAGTGACAGGAGGCCGAGAACTATGACAAGGTTACAATGGATTACATGAGGGAATAACTAATTGACAGGAGGCCTAGGACTGTGACACGGTTAGAGTTGGTTAGATAAGGAATAGTTCAAAGACAGAAGGCCAAAGGCTGCAAAAAGGTTATCACTTAGCCATCCCCTCATCTAACCCTCTATTTCACGTAATGCTAAAATTAGCCTATTAAAAATGTTTTCCACTCTAAAACCAAGTAGGCCTAATATCACGAAAATTATAATTCTTAATCTGAAAATTAACTTCGCACTATATTCGCGTTTTCTCTCTCTTTTTTTTTTTTTTTGTAATAGCATATGAGTTACGTAAGCTTTCGCATACAAGGAACAGCAATTGTTTAACATTTGTTCTAAACTGTAAACTGAATAATAATACTCAATAATTAGTGAATTTGGCTTTCTGTGAATTTTACTACATGATATAATCAACAGAACTAATAATTATTGCAATTCTAAAATCATATTCGCCGTGGGGTAGGGCCATACCTCGTCATTGTATATCAGTGGCAGACAAATCTGTAAATAAGTTAATTATAATCTGAGTTAATACGTACATACCTTAATATTCAGAAATTCCGTAAAATCCGTACATTTCTTTTTACAGCACGACCAACCTTTATAGGCATCATGAAAAAATGGGGCACCAGGATGGTAGATACACGAATCTGCAATAAAAGCAGTACAGCTAAATCTAGAACATTCTGCTGACCAATTAAAAAGTTACATTAAACATATAAATCATTACGTCATTTTTGCAGAACGCAATGCTGTAGTCATACTACCTTCTCTGTTTTCATCTGGGTTAAATTTCTGCCCACATCCGCGATTATAGCAGTGAAATAATGTATTTCCTTCACTGGGCATGGTAAATCCTCCTCGCACGAATCCTTACCTTCTCGACCTTCTTTCGCTTCTCTCAAAACAATTGCAGACTGTCACTGGACAACAGTGCTGCCAAAATGCACAATATAATACGTTTCAAGTTGGCCAACATGACTAATCTAGCATACATACAGTAAATTAATTATATTAAACATACTTAACCATTAGTAACCATTTACATGTACTAATTAATAATTACTTAAGTCCCAAAAGTAAACAATGTTTGGTAATCTTGCACATTTGTCCTCACAGTAGCTCGAGGACATGGTTCACAGTTTCACCACAACTACATCGGAATAGGTTAACGTTAACGTGAATTACAAATACAATGTGACCAATGCGAGTTTCCCGCTAGATCTAGCGGTAAAATATATGAAATTTGTACTTCTGTTACAAATATTTAGTGGTTTTTTTTAACACATCAGCGGCAAAACCATCTCAATTTACCTGAGAGGATAATCCTCCAAGGAATTTACAAAGACAATATAACAATTTAGAGACTTCTGCATTTTTTAAGCTGGTTTTCAAGAATCGAGTTGGCACTTGGCTATTGTGGGTAGGCGGGGAAATTGCAATTGTGTTGACACGTCAAAATGTTTTAATGTTTGAGGTTTCTTAATTAAGTCCGGGGTGTTGAATACGTGATGGTATAGCCTAAAATGAGTCAAAACGTAAGTGAAGACATTACTACAATATCATCAGATAATTCCGAGAGCATTAAAGATGCAAATGTTACTTTAGCTAACATTCGGCCCATTCCTGAAAAAGAGACGCGTATTGGTGGAAGAAGATCTTTTCATAATAGAAGATCATTATCTCACGATGTTATTGGTATGTATGCTATTCTTAGTTTGTTCCAGTAATTATTATCCTCTTTAATTTATAATTTAATTATTGTTAAAACATTGTCTGCAGTAGACCTAAGGTTAGGTTAGACTTCTAATTATTGTCATTAATTAGGAGCTAGCCACCGGCATAGCTGAGATGGCTGAGGTGCTTGCCTGGCGATCCGGAGTTGCACCCGGGCGTGGGTTCGATTCTCGCTTGGCCTGGTTAACTTTTGGGTTTTTTCCGAAGTTTTCCCCAACTGTAATGCGAATGTCAGGTGATCTATGGCGAATTCTCAGCCTCATCTCGCTAAATATCATTTCGCTATTACCAATCCCATCGACGCTACGTAACCTAGTAGTTGATACAGCGTCGTTAAATAACCAAGTAAGAATTAGCAGCTGTCCAGAATTGGTACAATGATGGTGGGCGGTAGCCACTGAACATGGGTCATGTACTATGGTACTTTTTGCACCCAAAAGAACAGCAGCCTAGCATTCCGTGATGCACATGTACAATGAAAGTACCCTAAGTTATTTCTTTAATTTGTGCCGCAAATTGTTGACTGATTCTCAACGAAGAATGCATATACTCTGGACCAAATAATCGAAAACCGAAGGTGACGTAAGCACGGGACGAATATTGTAAAGTACTGCCATCAATTTTCTTCAATCTGGTGCATGCGCAGTGAAATTGCCCGGGACTGCTGCTGTTGTGAGTGCAAGAATTACATAAGTATGGGACTCATGCTTCTGTGTTATTATTATTATTATTATTACTGCTGCTGCCGCCGCCGCCACCGCCGCCGCTGCCACTGCTGCTGCTGAACTTACATAGGTACAATTCCAATAAATCCATGTTTAATTTCCAGAATTGATAGTGGAGATTTATCTCTTTTTCAATACAGACTGGGTGTCTCCAGTCTTGTGTTTAATGTGTAATTTGCACTATTTTCACATAGCCAGGGACTTCCACTACATCATCTGACTTGCTAGTGTTGGTTGAAAAATGAGGATGCAACATGGAAAGGTTTCTAATCATTGAAGTATGTAATGATGAACTGATTAATTTATTTATTTATTTTTATGTTTGTTCGTTTATTTATATTTCAGCACTGCAAAATGAAGCAGCGGACAAAGGAAATGAACTTAATTCGGGAAATCATGAAGGAACTAGAAATACACACAGGTCTAATTTTGAAGAAGAGTAAGTGTTATGATGGAACTGAGGGAAGAATTTTTATTCTTTGATATTCTATGTAAATACTGTGAAGTTAGGTAATCTCAAACACAACATTGATATTTCTTTTATGTAGTTTTAATATAAGCTTTCAAATATCGGGATAGAAATTTTCTTATAGGTACATTATTATGTTCATTACTAATCTATGTCTGAATCTTGTTATAATAATAATTCAGAGTGTAATGGACAAGATTTCTTTAAATTCGTTAGTTAATAAAACGTACATAGCTGAGTTAGTAAGTAGGTCTAAGTTACAAATCGAAGTAACAATCAACATTTTTGATTAAGGTGTCTGAAAATATCACTGCTAGACGGCAGTATTATCCATGTGTCAAGGTGATTGATGTAGGCACAAGCAAAACAGAGAAGCAGCAGTTACAGGATGGCAGCAACTTTGTATGAGTGTGACAATGTCAGACAGAACTTCTTCGTGTTATTTTTCTGGATATTCATTTAAAGAATTTCCTGTGTATGGTATGGTGAGCATTGCCTTTCGTAAGTATTGAACATCGAGTTAGTTCGTCAGGGGCGATTGTTACAGAGACAAATATGCAACAAATTGGTGACTGGATTGGAGCAGACAGGATGAAGGAAAGATATGTTAGTCCAGATAGTCTCAGGTGATAAGTCTATGGTGTATCCTTATCAGCCCGAGATGAAGCATACATCAGTGCTTGGATCAGGTCACCAGTGATACACTCGTGCAGAGGTGCCGCAATTGTGCAGCTGCTGCTTCTTTGTTTCACTTATGCACATTTATAATACTGCCATCTAGCAATGATAGCTTCAGATGCCTCATTAAAAAATGTAGGTGACTATATTTGTAAGTTACTGACTTTTCCTTATATCTTATAGATCTTGTTATTCTTCTTGAATAAAAGCCAGATTACTTTATCGAAAAACTGAAAGTTAGTGAACAGAAAAAAAAAAAGTTGTTCATAAGAATTGCCTAGAGTGGAAATCAGTCATTCCAAAGTAATGGACATGACATTCAGACCCTATATACCAAGCTTGCACAAACGGCGCTCGTTGAGTGTGGCCACTCCTTCGGAGCAGGAGAGCTGTCTAACAGTTGCCGGAAAGGCATGTTGGAATGATGTAAGCCTGCTATAGGTAGAGGATAGTCCATGCATCTGGTGTAGTATGTATTATCAGTAGCTATTTCACTTTGCCTATCTACTACTACATAATGGAGGAATCGAAAAGACGGAAAAGTGATCATCAGGCAAATTCTTTCAATATTGCATGGGAAAAATGTTTATTTTTTTACAGCAGCTGGAGTCAATACTTATCTGCCACAAAAGTTTGAAAGAAAGAGGAAAACATAATATAATGCGTCATTACTAGTGCACACATAGAGATACGATGGTTTTGTTGGTGAAGATCGCAGTAAAATGGTTCAGGAGTTGAAAGTTGCATTATTACATGAGGTAGGGTACTTTAGAATTTATTAATCTTCAACAATTTAAATATCTCTCTTCAGGGAAAAGGCTAGCTCATTGTTGATATGTTGAATAAATTACGGGATTTCAGTCGTAAACTTACACTTTTCGTAAGTCAGTTTCGGGAAGGTAATATGGCTCACTTTCCAACGATAGAAACTGCTCGTGATGAAGCCATGTTAAACGATTATGTGCAAATATTAATTGAAATTCAAAATTAATTTAATTCTAGATTCCAAGATCTTGTCTTAATTAGAAAGAAGTTTAAAGTTATCATAATAAATTCCTTCAACACCAGTTAAAACAGTGTCATACAATTTACAGGTCAGTCTGGTTGGCGCAGTTGGTATGGCACTGGCCTTCTATGCCAGAGCTTGCTGCAGGCTCATGTCAGTAGATTTTCTGGCATGTAAAAGAAGTACTGCGGGACAAAATTTCAGCACACGGGCGACACTGATATAACCTTGGCAGTTGCGAGCGTTATTAAATAAAACATAACATTTATCATTTAACGATTTACAGCTCGAACTTGTTGATCTTCAATGTGACCTAAGGGCTAAAGACCATCTAAACCTTAGCAATAATATCCACGACTACACAAGCTGGCTGTGAAAATGATTGCTATGTTTGGCTCAACATTTATATTTGTGAGAAACTGTTTTCTATAATGAACTTTAATAAAGGCAGGCATTGAACATCTGCAACTGATGTTTCATTATGATCTATACTGTTCCTTTCAGCTGCCAACAGCTAAAACCCTGTTTTCATGTACTGATAAATAAAAATATAACAAAATGATATTGTACATTTAAGTAGCTATAGAATTTCTATTATTTCTGTAAAATAAATATTTCTTTATTAATTAATAATAATCCAAGAGAGTTTTGTAAACATTTAGTACTTTTGTGTACATTTTGTACGAGATCACCCCTCCTTCCAGTCCACCCTTATGCAGAGCGCAGCTAATACGTGCATTCCGCTCATGAGCTGTGAGCCGGCTCGGAGAACGCAAACCTTGTGCAGGCCTGCTATATACACTTAAAAATACCCGTAAAGATTATACATATTGAATATTACAATATATGAATCACGTACAGTTATTTATGATCTAACACCATGTAAAATTTAAAAAAGTCGGAAACTAAAGGTCAGCCACAATATTAAATTACAAATGGTAACAGACGTGACTTACACAGATGAAACTTTTCACATGATGTAGTTCAAAGTTAAATTTCTGTGATTCTTTTAGAGTTAGAGAAGCATAAGCATTATTTATTTTTAACAATGCCTGAAGATGTAGGTAAGTGGCTTGTACAATAAAAAACAAACCTCGGAAAAAACCCAACCAGGTAATCAGCCCAAACGGGAATCGAACCTGTGCCCAGTGCAACTCCGAATCGGCAGGCAAGCGCCTTAGCCGACTGAGCTACGCCGGTGGTTAAATAATTTTTAATCTCTAAACACAAATTAACTGTAAATAATTTGGTTGTACTGTTACATAAAATATGTTGGATATTACTGAAACTTTAATTGTTAATGAAGGTCTCAAAGTTAAAAAATATTATTAGAAACAAAAATAAATTAACATTTTTCTTAATAAACGTAACTTAGCCTAGTAGTGTCCTGCAATCAAGACATTACAAACTTCGTTTTATTTCATATGAAAAACTAATCGCAAAATTTGTGCTAAAATCTTTAAATGGTGGAACTGGAAGACAGCGAATAAATTTATAACAAGGTGGAACAAACATGACAGGCCTCCTTCTGCAGAGTGAACATTGGCAAATATGCAACTTTGCCATACTTGATAAACTCGAACCAAACATAGCATCTGTAATGCACGACTAAATAAATCCTATATGGTCCTGAAAACATACAATACAGTCGGCCTGGGTGGCACAGTCGGTAGAGTGCTGGCCTTCTGTGCCCGAGGTTGCGGGTTCGATCCTCGCTCAGGTCGATAGCGTAAGTGTGCTTAAATGCGACAGGCTCAACTCAGTAGATTTACTAGCATGTACAGCTTGATTCAGGGATTTTGGCCCCTGCAAAAAGTAAGTAGACAGATTAAGAACGAGTTACTCATCACTACTGGCGGGCTGGGTCACACAGGTCAGGCCGTGCAGTCATAACACCTAACACTTTCTTCTTATGTCTCAGTACACTCAAGTCTTAAAACACTATATTCTTCCACACATCCCATTACTAACCACTACGTCTGTTGATTAAACAATGTCATGATGGCTTATATTTTCTGGACATATTTTCAACTTCGAGCATAGATATTATTTTCATTCTTCCTCTTTCCTCTTCCCCTCCTATGTACATTTGTGATTAAATTTCTTTCTTATGACACAACACACAGCTCGCTCACTAGACAAACAACCAAGGACAGGGGCCATTAACGCTGAATTGAGCTGTAAAAGAACTCCTGCGGGACAAAATTCCAGCACACCAGTGACACTGATATAACCTCGGAAATTGCAAGTGTCGTTAAATAAAAATTTTCCTTTTTTACAATAACATGCAATACATTATTTTTAAACTACATACTGTACATTCACAATTGTCATATTTATTTAACATACAGTCTTAATTTGTTTCATCACAGCACCCAACATTCAAATCTTTTTTGTGAGTTGCTGAAAAATTTTCAAAGTGTGGAGAGAGAGCCTCGATCAAAAAGGAAAAATTGAAATGCTGCTTGCACACACAAACGTTATGAGGAGTCTTACTAGCTGTAAGAACATACTCCGGCCTGAATAAAAACCTATCAGAATACTTTTCATTGAGCTACACATAGGCCTCATTAACATGTGATGGATTGGCATTAGTTTTCTCTTTCCTATAACCTTGTTAATAGATTTACCATCTCACGCCCCAGGTGCTTGTCAGCTTATTTTATCAAGATAGTAAAATTCTTTCACCCTAGTCCCAAGAACCCTGTTATTTGATATTCTTTCTCTTAAGCCCTTTTTGAAAAATTCTCTACAACTTTCAGGTTTAAATAAAGATTTGTTTAGCTATTTGTTCAACTACTTGTTTATGTTTACTAGGACTTTTTGTTAAAGATTGAAGTCCTTTTGATTACTTTTCCAAGTGATTGTAGAAATCTGAATATGCCCAATTTTGACTTGGTGAACTTACATTTTATGCTTTTATTGTTTTTTCTTTATCCTGCACTTTGCCATCTTAGTCTTTCATTTACTCTTTCAGCCTCTAGTTTTTATTGTTTTCCTTTGTTCGAGATTCTTTTTTACGCTTCTTATCTTTCTGCAAATGCTGCTGTCATTTTTTAGGGTCTTCTCGCATTTTTTAATCTTCATTTTGCTATCAGGACTCGTTTTAGAACTCCCATGTTCTATTTTAACAAAGAGAACATTTGATATTATGTCGAAATAACCTTCAAATTTATTTAAAAAAAATGATCTGTCACATCCGTTATCAATTTTCTCCTGTTTACTGAAGAGCTTAATAACTTGTTAAAATATCATTGAACTGTTAAATGTTATACAGTAGTGTGCAAATTAATCCGAACAATGTAATTACTTATGCAAAAACACTCAAACGGGATGAAAAAAGGATCTAAGACATTCCTCAGTAATCTATGTGGCCTCCCTTGTTCCTAATAACAGCTCTGAGACTATTTGGCATGGATTCCACTAATTTCCCACAAATATTCTTCATTTCTTCATCGCGGAACCATACACCAATGAGGACAGAAATCATCTTCTCCTTTGTAGAACAATCCATTTTTTGCATTCTTCTTTTGCAAATTGACCACAAGTTCTCAATGTGGCTGATGTTGGGTGAGTTGCCTGGCCAGGGGAGTACCTGAATATTCTTCTTGTTGAAGAATTCTGTAGTTTTTCGAAACGTATGGCATGGTGCTAGGTCTTGTTGGAACACACATCTGCCATCCGGAAATGATTTTTGCAGCTGGGGTACGATTCTGGTTTCCAATAAGTGAATATATTTGTCAGAATTCATCATTCCCTTGATAGGTATTAATGCTCCAGGCCCTTCATGTGTAAAACAACCCCAAAACATTACTTTAGGGGGGTATTTGGGTGCTTGTTGGAGATGAGCTGCTGTTACTTTTTCGGATCCTTTCCGTACATAAGAAACACGATGGCCGTGGACCTCGAAATGAGACTCATCGGAAAAAAGTACATTCTTCCAGTCATTCACTGTCCAGTGTTCATGTAATTTTGCCCACATTAAGCGTTTTTTGCACATAACAGGGGTTAGCAGTTGCTTCTTAATAGGCTTACAAGCCCTTCGTCCAGCTTCCAAAAGCCTACGCCGCACTGTTGTGACGTGAATATTCGCCCCAGTGGTAGCCATTAACTCGCGGGTTAAGTCGACAGCAATTAGTTTAGGATTTAATTTACTTTTCCTGACAATTAAACGATCATCTGCAGGTGAAGTCTTCCTTTTCTGGCCACAGTTTCCTTTTTTCTGGGGTGTAATGGATCCAGTCTCCCAGTATCGTTTTATGATCGAATTAACAGTAGCCAAACCGATGTGACGTTCTGCAGCAATTTGCATCTGTGTTATAGAAGAATGCTCTGCTAATGTTATAATTTTAGACCGTTTTCGTGGAGTTGTATCCATTTGTGAAGACGATAGAATGTACACAGGATTGCAGTATTAAGTCTTCAACACAACTGAAATGCTTATAAGTACAAAACGACAGGCAAAATGTCACATATTATAAAAAAATAATAACGACAACCTTCAACAATCGAATTACACGTACTACAGATGTCAATTAAAGCGGTATGGGCAGCTGCGAGGCCAACAATGACAGAAAATGTAAAAATATGTCGTGTTCGGATTAATTTACACTCTACTGTATAGCTTTATTACTGAAGTGGTAAGTCAGTCCTTTAGTCTATTGAAGGTAAAAGATCAGGTTTAAAGCTTCAATTTCATGACACAAACAGTTTAGTGCCTGAACTGAACAACCATTGTCGCCACTAAATAAAACCGAAGAAGATGCGAACAAATATGCTGTTGTACATAACCTATTTAGATCCAAAAAAGACACTCTAAAATATATATTGCATTCTTAATACAGTACTAAATATAATCGACTTCATGATATGACGACCACTGCAGAAGGGACTCACAATCCTACCCTTTTCCCACTAGGACATTAAGAAGCCATTGGATTAGTGGTAGAGAAATAAAGTATTGCCAGGTTGAATGCTGTGTTTTACTTTCAGTCTGTTTCTGGTAATAGTTGTGTAGAGAACGTGTGAATTGCAAATAGTTTTGTGTGTGTTTGTTTTTTCAAGGAATATCCGATTTTGGTTAAGTTCTGAACAGGAAGATGATCCTCATCCTGGACCTTCATCAGTTCAGGAAAATCATAGAACATCGACCAAGAAGAAAGATGTAGTTATAAGAAGGGGGGCAAAATTAAGGACACAGAGTGTGAAAATGGTACGTCGTTTGAAAAACTTTATTCGAAGAATTATTCAAAACAATGCTGTGTTGTATAGCAGAAATGTTAACCAGTTAACATCAGATGCAACTGGCATGGTTCTCATTAGTGTAAAAAAAGTATCACAGATGTCAACCAGTATGGGACTCCAATGAAGAAGAGTGTGAATAGAAACAAAGAACTGTTCGATTTAATAAATGACTTCACTCGAGATCTGCTTTGTGGAACAATATACCAGCTACATAAGAAAGGTGAGTCATCTATTGCAAGCCTCCTTACCCAGAAAATTTGGAAAAAGACAGCTGGTACAGACTACGAATTTCCATATGGCGTAAGTCGATTCTTGAGTAACATGGGCTTTTCCTACAATACTGCTACTAGAAAGGTACAGAGGGCAGAAAGTGATGAAATTATTTGTTGGAGATATAATTATCTGGTATGACAGTAATACTTGTAAAATGAAGATTTGGACTAACGATACTGAGAACTGTGTGGTGTTGGTTTCTATAGTCAGAAAGGATAAAGAACAGTTATTGTGCACTGTGGAGCACGGTCTGGAATTGTAGACGGAGCGCTATTAGTGACAATCAGAAGATGGAAAATGCTCCCGCTGACTACCATGGTTCAATGACCACTAATGCTTTTGAAGAATGGTTTGAGAACATCTTAAGAAGACTAGAAGAGCCATCAGTTATTGTATGTGACAATGGCAGCTACCACAGTCGTGTTATAAATCCATTACCCAGTAAGAGTTGGAGAAAGGATTTAATTTTGAAGTTTATGACTGACAATAATATTGATATACCAGAACCAAGGCCAATAATACCTGTGCTTTTAAGAATAATTAATGAACAGTTACCAACCAGTAAAAAACAGAAGAAATATGCGATAGACGAAATGGCAGTGACTTGTCTTATGGACACGTAGTATTAAGATTACCACCATATCATTGTATATTAAATCCTATCGAAATGATATGGTCTGAGGTGAAGAGGAAGGTGGCATCGAAGAACCTCAAGTGTTTAACTCTTTTTAAAAATACGCAGCCATTTGAACAGTACCTTTGATGAAATAAATGTGAATAAGTAGTTGAACTATATAAATCACGTTGAAAAAAAATTCGAAGATAAATACCTTCAATTGCAATCAATTTTTGACCAAGGGGATATTACAATGAAATTGACGTGGCAGAAGATGAGGATTAATTGTTATATGAGGCATGTTTGCATGATTATATAAGTTAAAATACAATAATAATATAAACACAAACAGTAGTATTTACAGTAATGTTAATAGGTGTTGGTATTATAAAATACTACCCATTATTATTATTATTATTATTATTATTATTATTATTATTATTATTATTATTAAATTATTGTGTTGTAATATTAATCGGCTTCTGCTCAGAAGATATGAAAATATTGTCAACACTGTGAAGTTTAGAACTCTGGCATGTGCCATATCCTTTCTGACAGTGGGTGGGGAAAGGTCGCCATAAAGTGAAGGCTACAGATTCCTTTGTACTGCTATTGTATTGCTTCTTAAGTGTCCTTAAGGAAGCAGGGTTGGATTCGGATACTGGAGTTCCAATTCCAAGAAAAGTTGTAGCCATAACGTGAGGTCGACTATATGAAAATTGTGAACCTTTTGTTTTATAAATATATGTAAGTAAATTTATATAATTGTATTTTAATTTTTCAACTTTTGGTTGATATTTTTCTAGAATGGCTGAAATATATATAATTTTTAGGGATACTTTTTTGAAAAACTTAAAAACTTATTATGCTGTTTACTACTCGCTTGTGATATTCATTCATTCCATTCATAATTTCCTGCCCAAGAGAGATCTTTCACAGCAAGCAAACCCAGCATTCTTCAATCTTTCCTATTTTCTGCCTTCCTCTTTGTCTTTGTATATGATCCAGATATCTTAATGTTGTCTATCATCTGATATCTTTTTCTGTTCTGAACTCTTATCCTGTTCACCATTCCTTTCAATGCATTCCTCAGCAGACAGTTTCTTCCCAGTCAGTTCCTTTTCCTCTTCCTGATCAGTTTCAGCATCATTCTTTCTTCACACACTCTTTTCAAAACTGCTCCATTTCTTATTCTTCCTGTCCATTTCACACACTCCATTCTTCTCTATATCCATATTTCAAATGCTTCTACTTGCTTCTCAAGCTATGGTAGGCGATGATGGACATGTGTGAAGTATTATTACTAGGATAGGAAGCTTACAGATAATTACAAAATACTGATTTTCTTATTACTCATCTACTAGGCTAGTGAAAAAGTAGTAAAATTATAAATAAATAATGTTTATACTTTGTGTTACATGTTTTGAATAACTGCAGAGGGCCAGGGTTGGAAAGCCATTATATAGACCATTTTGTACAAGTCGCATCTTAAGAAGGCATCTCCATTCTACCAATGTTTTTCATTTGAAAATGTACTATTATCAGGAAGAGAGTAACAGGGAGGGAAGATAGGTAGCAAAATGAGTAACTTGAGGACGTAACTAAATCCTAAAAGTAACAATTATATCTGAAGTAAAAGCTTCTACAATTACCGTAATTTACGAGTGTACTGAGATTTCTAATCAATGTTACAACATAGAATATTGCGCGGCCATGGTGATCCAGTGGCTAAAGCACTGGACTGATAAATCCCCAGCTTTGCCCCAATTTATGACTTGTATTGGGCAAGCCTGTCATCCAGGTAACAGAGGGGTTTTCTTCAGGAGCTCCGGTTTCCTTGTGAAATCCCAATCTCATTTCATCCCAATCTCCATCTTATTTCATTAGGTGCAATGTAGACCAGTACTCGCCATTAAAGAGATGTGTGAGTGTATGTATGTATATATGTACACAGTATATGTGTGTGTAAAATATCAATTATTAAACATAATTTTAGCCTAAGAGTGTCTTTAAACAATCTAAACTCTGTGAAGACAGTAATTAGAGTCTGTGGTAAATGTTTTACAGTACTTCACTGTTTGCTTTTGCTATGCTCCAGTAATCGCATAATATAATTATTCTTACTTTTATAATTTCTCATTTTACATTTCAAGGTAATTCTGGTGCAGACTTCAGTCTTTTACTGTATTATACTTCATTGATGAATTAGAAACACATTTTGTATTGCAAATCAGCTTTTACATTATCTCTGAATGCTGACAATGTACCACCATTTGTCTTGCTTCTGCAATAACATCTGTTTCATTATTTTAGATGCATGAAGAAATTCAAATGTGAGAAGGAAGCATGGCAAGCAATTTACGAAGAAAGAAAAACAACGCATAAGGAAATAAAGGCGTAAGTACATTTTAATAGGCTATAATTTGTCTTTTAATTAGAGGAGAATGCTAGGTATATTAAGTTAACTTTTCCTGCAACTAATAAACACAAGACAGAAGAATAGTTAAGAATAAAATAAAGCTAGGCTCTGATAAGTTAATAGGAGTCATATTCATTGGTCTTGTGCAGTGGTTCCCAAACTGTCTTGACTCACGAATATCTGAGCGAATTCCTTTTGACATCCATAGACACACATGTAATTTTATACCTAACTTTTAAGAAATTCGATTATTAATTGAAGAGTGTGATCCGAAAATGTGTTAGTCTATTTGTATGAAAGGACTGGGCTAGTTTTTTTTATCCACCGGTCTACGGACTGAGCAAGTTTTCAAGTAACATGCATCACAATAACACAATCTTAAAACAAGGATTGGCGTTGTTTTGGAAGAAAATACTCTTAATATAATGATAGAGATCTCAAAAAATTCATATATATATATATATATATATATAGTAGAATTCCTCGTATCCAGCAACTGTGGGACAAAGCCAGTGCCGAATAACTGATTTTGCCAGATAATTCAATAGGTTATGTAAAGACACACTGTACTGCAGAAACATTTTTTTCCATGTTGAAATTTAGTAATTTTCATATAGATATTTGAAAATAAAATTTTGAAATACATACAATGTTTATTTTTAATACTGAATACGGTAATGTACATTAATTGGTTCATAATTATTGTAATACTACTGTATTACAATACTACATAATAGTGTAAAAAATACTAAAAGTTTTCATAACCTTATGACAATTTTAAATGGCAGTCGAGTCATGTGTAGCCAACATCACAAATATAAAGACGATGGAGGAATGCTCAATGATTTGATCATAAGAATATTTCGCTTGCGTTTTGCGAAATCCATTGTGCAACAGCAGCACTTAGCGGTAATAGCCATGATACTATCTATCACTTGAATGAAATTTTTGTGCTCTGTAGGAATAGAGAATTTCACACTGTCCTATTTAGACTCATCCAACACCCCTTCGAAACGGGCAACTTCAAGTGGTATCTGAAGATATTGTCTCTGCACATTGTTTGCAAGATCCAAGTGACAGCTTACTGATGCTACCCGATATACTCCAGGGACATAACAGGTTTTTTCATCTGTTTTCACGCGTGAACAATGTAAAGAGTAAACACGATATGCGACATGTGCAGTCCATGAAAACCACTCACATCTTCGTCCAACTCTTCCCTTTTGCATGAATGACTATACTATGATCTAGGATATTACTTTCGGTAAGCCTTATTTATTTTTGCTAAAATGGTATTTAATAGAAAATTTAAACCTCTCTCTTATAAAACATCAGTTTTATAACAGCCTGTATATTCACATATTCCTAACATTTTATCTAAAAAAGAGAACAAATTACGAAATTGTTTTTCTCTATCCTTTCATTTCATTTTACATGTCATGACATTCAGCAGAAAATTGCAGTAAGTTATACTGCATTGTAATGTAATAAACATTTTACAACATTCTATTTTAGAAAATATATAAAATATGAATTGGATTATTTTGAAAGGGAATATGGTCTTAATGTTACATAAGATTTACGTAATAATACGTTTTACAGTATTCCTGTTTTAAAAAATGTATAACAATTTGGACTGAATTAGTTTGATTTTGAAAGAGAGTATATGGTCTTATAATACATGACTGCATGAGATATATTATATGTTATTTTTATTTATTTTTTTATAGTTTCTCAGCATCACAGCCTATTGAATTGGATTGGAACAGTACTGATGATCTTTTGACAAATGAAGATAAGCAGTTTCTTAAAGACAGACCAAATTATGAAAATATTATTTCAAAGATGAAGAAAGTGAAAGAAAAATATTGCATTTACATGCATATGAAACAGATAAACATCAACAAATGTGATAAATTAATAACAGTAGCTGAACAAGAAAGAACGGCTATTAAGAAAAAAATGTTTGAGCATGTGAGGACATATTATAAATAAATTCTCATATTCTCTATTTGGTTTCATGAATCCTTTTAACAGAAATCTAATCTGAACTAGAAAATGATTCTTCTCCATAGAGCAAGCAAACACATAAGCTAAGAAATAAATTTAAACAAAACGATCATGAACAAACTGTACATTATAAGTATGTTCGGTATAATTATGTTGTAGAAGAGCCAAAATTAAAAGACGTGCAATAGGAATCATTTTCATATTTCTAGATTAGAAGATGCTCATTTTAGATATGATTTACAGAAGATTTTATTGCATTATCTACTTTACCTGAAAATTAATTTTAATTATGAGTTTATGAATAGAATAATGTTTTGGTCACTTAATTACTATTTATTAAGATAGATTAAATACAAAATAATTGTTTAATGCATTCGAGGTGTTTATTACAAAAAACTCACTTGTCAAAGAAAGAAGAAATTTACTTCTGGATTTATGTCAGTATGTCACTACTGTCTAGTGAATGAAATACAATATTTTCTGCAACAAACCCAGTTGTCATTTGTAAAGCCTTGGTCACACTATGCTAGTTTACCAGCTGCTGCTTGTAGCTTGCTGGTAGCAGCCGTCCAGCAGCGTAATGTGAACCTCTACTAGCAACTGGTGTAGTAGCACATGTTCAACTTTACCAGCCGTTAGTTCATCACGTAACTCACTTCTTGCTGCTAGAAGCACCTCACCAGCCTAGCGTGAATCATCTTTTGAAGGGAGTGGCTGGTTGTAACTACATGTGGTTTTTTATCGAGTCCAATCTGATTATTTACGTCGTGTTTTTCTGTGTTTCAACTGTGTTGTACATATAGACCTACTGTGATTTGCGATGTCAGAACTCAAGTGGAATGCGAATCAGTTCGTCCAATTTTTTAATGTATACCAAAACTACGAGTCCCCTTTGGAGAGTAATTGGTCAGACCTTCAGCTTCTCACACAGGCAGTCTGGATTCAAGTCCCGGTGAGACCTGGGATTTGACACTTGTGATGGACAAGGTCACAGTTGAGGTTTTCCTTGGGGTTCTCTGGTTTCCACATATTAGGCATCTACATAATTCCATCATCATTTCATAGCATTCTCCCCGAATTCTGGCTGGCAATGCAAGAAGGAAGCTGGCCTAGGGACGAGTAGTGTTGCCTGCTCAAAACCTGGATACGCAGTGAACCTGTCGTCAACTGATGTGGATTTGGGAATGCGCCGAACTTGAGGGTTAGCATAATAGATCTTGAAAGGTCGCAGTGCTGGGTCGTAAGTCTCCCTCCCTAAATTCACTTCTATTCAATTCAATGAGTGCCTTGTGGGACTCCTCGTTCACTAAGAAAAGGATAATGTCGTTGATTTTATGAAACCTCCTATGTGACAGTACACAATGTAATTTTTCAGGAGGAAGAAAAAAATAATTAAAAGAGCCTACATAAGAATCTGAAGTAATTCGGTAGAAAACATTGGTAAATATAAATGACATCATCGAGGATCAATTAGGTCTATTGATATAAATAGTTTCTTCCTCCTGAATTTACTGTCATGTAGAAGGATTCATAAAATCAACAATAAGAAGAATGCAGGCTTTAGGAACAAGATAAAATACATAGTTGGATGCTGCGGGCTTGCATGTGACATTGAAACCATTAAAGATATAGCTTATCTGAATGTAAAGTCTTCTTTTTAATGAGTGGTGAAACCAATTCTAGTAGCTCATCAAGTTTGAAATTATACATTCTTAAAATGCTCTTGTTGTGGTTACATCCTCATCTGCAAGCTCTCTTAAAATCTCAAGGAGGCCCCATATTCCTTTTTTCCTTGTATTTCATCTCCAGTAAATGACATATGCTCACAATGTTCACTCACTCCTATCCCTAACAATTGCCGTAACAACTCTCGCCATGGACCCAAAGACGACACATTCGACACCCAGGGTTGGGAAGTTACACATAAGAAATTAATTTTTACACGACACATAAAATACATGCATAATTTATCTCAAATGTAAAAAATGTAATAAATTCAAAACTTCATGTAATACATTACATAAACGAAGTGTTCAATTGTTATTCAAGTTCCCAGGCTACCAGCATGCATTATTTGTGGTAATTCATTCGAGCTCTTCCTACAGTAAGGCTTCACTTCTTCTATCCCTTGAAATGATAAGCCGACACCACACACAATTTCTGC
This sequence comes from Periplaneta americana, assembly GCF_040183065.1. Classification (NCBI taxonomy): domain Eukaryota; kingdom Metazoa; phylum Arthropoda; class Insecta; order Blattodea; family Blattidae; genus Periplaneta; species Periplaneta americana. Next base: position 107,070,569 of record NC_091128.1, read on the forward strand.
GTTTTGCTTGGCTACTCGTCACATCGATACAGATCCCAGAATTTACTAGTTGTCAAAGGCTGCCGACAGTTTTCATCATTTTGTCATTGTGTTTCCCACAGTTCCCACTGGCATCTTTTGTCTTTATATTTTTTGCCGAACTCCTTTTATCACTGTGTATGTAATGCTGACTTCGTTTATTTTCCTTTGTCTGCTGATCGAAGAAGTCCTGTGCATATAGGCCAATGTTAAGAGATAATACAAAATTTGTTGTTCTTTTTAAAACTCTCTGTGGATCTTTCCCAGAGGTGGCACCTTTGATTTCTACTACACACTTCTAGATTATTGGTGATCATATTGTAATCTGATACTCTAGAAATTTTAAAAGAAGGATGAAATGACAATCAACTTCAGTTCACAGCATAGTTGCAAAGCATTCAGTGAGAGTTTATAGTCAGTGATTTTGAGGTTGGTAAGATCCTGTATTAAAAATAAAAGTTGAAAATGAAGACGAACTTCATTTTATTTTTGCAGAACTTGAAAACAAAAACTGCACAAAATGTACATTTTGTGCCTCGATAATTAACAACACAGCATCTTATGACTTCCCACTTTGTTGATTGAGTTGCGTCAACTGATGTGCTTGTAATATAATTCGTGTGAGCAATTGTTTAGACATTTGAGAGTGAGATTAATGTTTGAAGACCTCCTACCAGTTACACAAGTAAGTTGATCTTTATTATACATCGGGTGTTTTGTTAGGAATGCGTTTTACATGTATTGCATCTTACAAAGTTAAAGCTGGTATGGTTTTGGTTCTAATAATTTATAGAATGTTATGCTACACAGTGGGGTAGCTGTGGACAGTCAGTTCGCAAATAACCTCGGATAGCTTCTTTTATAAACTGGCATGTGTATTATTAGGTCTAGTAGTAATATTACTAATACTACTACTACTAATAATAATAATAATAATAACAATAATAATAACCGCCTACATAGTCATGAGGTTAGAATGTCTAACTATAGGTCCAGAGGTCTCGGGTTCGATTCCAAAAACAAAAATGTTCAGAGTAGAAACAGAAATAGTGTTACACCTTCTTTGGCCGTCAGTATAATATGGAAGTTTATTGTTCCTATCACAAGAGCTGTTTTTGCTCCTTGCTATTCTGCAGATATAATGTCGAAATTTAAGGGAAGGTGTACGAACCAGGATTTTTGGTCAGAAGAATCTATGGAAAGTGATGTTGAGCAGGTCTTAAGTTTCCTCACAGACAATCCAGAAGCTCAGGAGGGTACAGCTGAACCATTCCTAGACGAACTACATGCTCACAACACGTCCAGACCAGCTGTAGGTTAACAAACTCTTGTACAAGCCTCAGAAGAACTAAATGCTCCTCAAATTCCAGATCATATCCACATGTTTTTGAAAGCTCCACCACACCGTCAAACAGAAGCTCCAGGCCTGCAGATGAAAGCCCTAAAACATCATTCGAGGTGGACAAGAACAAGGCTATGCTAGTTAATATTTTGAAGAAGGTATCACTTCTCCCAGATACCAGTAAGAGAAGGAGCAAAACTTGGAAAAGGAAAGCTCCGAGAAGCGAAATTTTAACATTATTTCCATTCAAGAAAGTCTTTGAAGAAAAGAGCATTCAAAAATCAAGCAGATCCAGTACAGCACAAGGAAAATCACAGAGAAAGGTTTTATTTGGTCCTACATCTGCGATTCAGTCCAATTCTAAGAGTGTTTCTCGAGAGAGAACTGGAGTGCCTGAGAAAATGGTTTGCATAATATTTGAAGAAAACTGAATTCAATGCTGCACATGCAAAGGGTAGGCACATGAAGAATGTGCTGGGGTTGAGCCAGATGATCAATCAATCTTCTTAATGTATCCAGCTGTTTGCTGACAACATAAAGTCCACTGTAGTCTTTTCAGTTCTTGTTTTTCATGAGAAATGAGGGGTATTTTGATTGGTGTTCATTATAAATGCCTGTTGCTAGTAGCCAGAGGTGGGCTGTAGTCAATATATACTGCAGACTGTGTCTTCTGCAACTGGTACTGATGATTTTAATTTACTTCTTTTATGGTTTATGGATGGCACAGTATAGAAGAATGTGTGCCAGATCTTCTTCATGATTATTACACCACAGACAAGTAAGAGTATGAGAAAGGTGAAATCGGTGTAGGTACAATTGTGTGACAATGTGACCTGTTCTGGCTCTTGTTAAAATGTTTGAACATGGCTGGGCAAGTTTTTGTACATTTCCAGGTCATTTGGTTTCTTTTGAATGGACTGAAATTTTTTCTTTGTCAGAAGACACCCAATTGTTGATCCATAAGTTTATGAAATGAGACCTTACTGAAGCAAAGGCACTAGATAGAGATATCACTTGAAGTCTTGGTTGCAAATATGTTGCCTGATGATGTTTCGTTTCATTGTGATCACTGTCTGCAGAAGAAAATTTGAAGTTATGCATGGATTTAATGTGTCCAGGGCTACCCTACATTTACTAATAAAGCTTAGAAACTTAACTTCCAAATGTTACTAGAAATATTTTTTCCAGTGTTCTCAATCATTTAATAATGTGTATAAACAATGTCCTTATGTCATGCAAAGTGTATTACATTAATGTGTAAGTTGAATAAATGTTAATTAGTTACTGTAAAAGTCATAATTCTTAAGTGTCTGGTGCTACCCACCTCTCCCCTAAATTGAGTGTAATTCACGTAAAACATGTGTCGTATAATTTATGTGGCAAACCCTGCTGACACCACAGGAAAAGTCGTGTAGACACAACAAGACTGCTGCTTCCAGCATTGAGCAGATTGCAGGCTGGTAAATCAACCTAGTGTGACCAGGCTTAAGGATCATTTCAAATATCACTGCTTCTGAAAACCCCTAAAAGTCAGAGCTGGGATAGTTTTATTGATAATACTGAAGATTTTTACTTTTTGACAAGTGAGGTTTTTGCAATAAACATCTCAATTCAAATGTTACATACTAATGACTAGGAATCTAGAAGCGTGAGTGACGTCACTGCTTGAGGGACATAATATATACACTCTCTTCTAACCAGTCCAAAGGGAAAAAATGACCACTTACCTTCACTATTAAGAATAACTTCTTTCATGATCACTTCCACCACCTCATTCCACAATAATTATTATTATTGTCCAATGGCATGGACCTTAACTTCCTGTTATGTGCCCTGACTCAGTGAGCGTGCTCACAGATATCGCTAGTGCTGAGAAGCATAACCACTTAGTTTGTCAGAGACTTTAGGTGGTGGGCACTCGTAATAAATGATGATTCATTCATAGTTTTCTGCCCAAGGGCAGGTTTTTCACTGCAAACCCAGCATTCTCCAATTTTCCCACTCTTCTGCCTTCCTTTTAGTCTCTGCATATAATCCATATGTATCTTAATGTTGTCTATCATCGTATATCTTCTTTTTTCTCCCCACTTTATTGTACTTTCTGGCTCTAAAAGTCTTACAGCTTATGTTTAGTCAATAAATCTGAGAATAAAGTCGAGAGTCCAGCTCATAATGCAGACTGAAATCAGGTATGAATATCTTTTCAATACATTCATGTTCTTAATCGTTCTTACATGTTTGTGAATTTCGAATAATAAGTTTTTGAGGAAGTAGAATAATTTCATATTACTTTCCCCCTCTACAGGGTACATGCTGTTTCGCAAAATGCAGTTAAAGGAGTTATTTAGTCAACTGTCCAAAGACAAGTCTGAACCTCACAAGTGATACCAAGAAGGCATCACCTATGAGGCCTGGAGATAATGGGATAGGGTGGCCAATTCCTTTCCCCTCCATTGCATACATCACTGATTAGCTACAAACAATTGTTCTTCCTCCAACACATAGTCAAGTGAGATGTACTGCCTGATAATACATGTATAGATTGACAAATCGAACTGAAACCCTGACCGAGTTGTGTGAGCGCTGGCTGTCTTGGGGAGGAGCAAGTGAGAAAGCACGGGGGGAAGGGAGAGAGCACTATGCACTATACTCGCAGGTACACTCACAGTTTGTCAAACCTGCTAACAAAAGCATTAAAAGGTTGACTAGTTGCCTGCAATGCTAGCATAATGGAACCTTCATAGCCGACAGTCGAGGCAAAAATGAAGAATCCATTATTGTGGTAATACTGGAGAGTGGTTCTTCTATTGGTCGCGATGCCCACACACACCCTCTCAGATATTTACGTGGTGATTGGTGACTGAATGACGAGGAGCGAGGGAGAGAGAAGAAAGAAAGAGAGAGATTCCAGAAGTTGGCGTGTTTTACGGGATTTCACTTGAAGTTGTCAAACTATACATATCGGCCAGAACCTCAATCAGAGAATTTAAAGGAGTTGTGAATGCTATATTGTGTTACTATTTTCAAGACAGACGTTTGAATGAATTCATTAAATTATAATACCAGACAGGTTTAACACTATATTCTATTAATGTATAAAATTTAATTGAAATTTTAAGAAAAGTGAGACATATGTTACTGGTAGTCATATTTTGAATTTTATTGGTCATATTTCTGTGTTTTTTTTAAGTCATAAATGCATGCTTATGTCCTATTTTTTGGGTTGTAGAAATCCGCCCCCTATAATAATAAGCAACTTTATTGATTCTATCTACTAATGATAATAAATAGACAAGTAAGCGAATAAATAAATAAGTTTATACAATCCTAGAGGCCTTAAACAATTTACAGGTGATATTATGTGCTCATTTACAAGATGAGGTATAAATGTAAATTCTGACATAAATTTCACAAGGATTCAGAATTATTCTAAATGAACTTGCTGCAAAAACAATTACTTAACGAATGGTTTTCATTTACAATTGAAACCACTTACATAAAATGTGAGAGAAAGAAAGCTTAGGTGTGAAATGTTACTTCTAACATATAGAAATGCGAAACAATACCAACTGTTGAAGATTAATTAAACAGAAAATGTATCTTACAATAAAATTCTTTCTGCAATAATAAATATCACTGTCTTACAAAATAAAAGCTAATACTACTTTCACAAACTTGAAATTATGGTAATATTATTGATATAGCATGTATACCAATTTCAATTTCCTTTGTAACCAATTTCAGTTTTATACTGCGTGTTATGATATTCATTTACTGTCAATGGCTACTCTGTAATTCGAAATGACGCTTTTATAATATTAAAAATGTATTTGACTTAATACAAATCTAGACAACCGTTCATAAAAAATATGTCTGATATCACACCTTTCAGGAACAATAATGACATCTAATCTTTTACACCATCAATTTCCACTCACTGCAAATGGCACTTTACACACACTTCAACTTGACTCGTGCTTAAAGCACATCTTTGGAAAAATGAGTACTATCTTCTTCACATTTCTCACTGATTTAATCACGAATGAGCTTCGGTAATTCCATCAATAGCCATCATAAATAATGTATAACTTGTAGCACCATGGATGTGCATATGAAAAATGGATACAACCGCCATTCAAAATATATAACATTTTTGTAACTTTACAATCAGGACTAGGGATGCAACATTTGGGGGAAAAAAAATTAGAGTTCGAGACTATCATCCCATCCATTCATCTAGTAAGGACAGATTCATGTACTTAGAAACAGCTGGGTTTTAAACAGGTTTGAAATTCCAACAACACCAGTAAACCTAATTGCCTAAGTACATTCTCCAGTAATCATCTAGGTCCTAGATGGAAGCTTCGTTTTCTATGCGACTTTCTCTCCCTTAATGCTAAATATTCTTTTCTTCTAACACTGGATCTCAGTTCTAAGATATGATTTATCTTCTGCACAATCTCTTCTGCAGTACGTTGTTCTGCTTCAAAGTCATGGTGTTTATAACTGGCAAGATCTGTATGGTGTTGTAATGATTCAGCTTGATCTCCTGAGGAAGCACTTGAATGATGATAAACAAGTCGGAATGTAGAACGACTGCTGGATTTGGTATCGGTGAGATCACAAGCTGCTATGCTGTCCATATCGTAACTAACAGCTTTCTGGCGGTTCCAAAACTTGGCACTTACTTTCTGCTGTATAACAGGATCAATTTCAATTTTCTCGCCAGAAACACCTGCAATATTAAATATATTATATAAAATTGTAAAAAATCATTGAAACTTTCAATCTAATGCAATGATACATTTATATTTGTAATTCATAAAGCATTAATCTGTAAATTCATCATCATCTGTTCGAAATTTGGTATTTTTAATTATATATATATATAGCAACACCATATAAGGAAATGGTACAATTTGCTCATCATTACTTATACATAATCACATACATCAATGCATGTACAATATCTTATTTTATGACAAATTTAATCTCTCTTCAGAAATATACAATACAGTTATTTGAAGTGCTAGCAGAAGTTCGACATTAGTGCTACAGGCTTGCTGCCTCATCTCCTTCTCTCGTATATTAAGTCTTAAGGTCCCATCTCACAAAACAAAAATAGCACTACAGTTACTTTCAGAAGTCTGCTTTATGCGTTTTATCTGCTGGTTAATGATACGATTTGTAAGTTAGAGACAGAGTCTGTAAGACAGGGAGGAAAAATTGTTTCCCACAAATGTATTCAAGTGTTCGTGTTTATACTTATAATAATGATAAAGTACAGTAATTTAAACACTTATTAATAAATAATCCGTATGTACTTTGTTTCTATTGTTGAGAATTGGGAACAAAATACCGGTATATGAAGATGAATTTTACTAAGAAGGTGGAGTCAAGCAGCCATATTTACACTACAGACGTATCAATATGTCTGAATAACATATCTTCTACAACAAATGACGTTTTGAAACAAATTAAACCTGAATGTGTTCATGTATGTATGTTTAGTCAACAGTCCGAAGAAATTTGAATTATGATTTAATTTCCAAATATGTGATGTACCGTCTTTACCCACATAATGGACATACCCCAAATTTTCACGTTAAAATTAAAAAAAAAATTCCCTGTGTAATAGATGCCTTTCATTTTAAACAAAGATCGTTTTAATAATATCGAAAGTAGTAAGATTGAATGCAGTGCTTATGTTTAAATTCAAGTTTTTAAACAACAATGCATGGTACCACTGCAATCATGATTGATTCTTTTTTTATGCGTGCAAAATATAGGTACTCTCCAATTAATAATGCAGTCTTCTTAGGACATCTGCAGTAATCAATTCTGTTGGTAAAATTGTGTTTCGACAATGGATAAGAACAGACCAAAATATTTAAGTTATATAGCGAGTTTTAAGCTCAAAGTTATCAAATTCGTGGAAGAACACGGTAACAGAGCCACTGGTCAAGAATTTACCATGTCAGAGTGTAATGTGCGTAAGTGGCGGAAACAAAAAGAACCATTATTAAAAACCCCTAACAAATCAAGAAAATCATTTCGTGGTCCAAAGTGTGGGAAGTATCCCGAAATTGAAAATAAACTACTGGAATACGTAACAGAGTTAAGGAACAATGTAATCGGAGTGTCACATAAAATGATGTATTACAAAGCACGTGAAATCGCAACTACTATGGGCATTGATGAATTTAAAGCAAATAGAGATTGGACCCTTCGTTTCATGAGAAGGAAATGCATTTCTCTTAGAAGACGCACTTCAATTTGCCAACAGATGGCACAAGACTATGAACAGAAAATCGTAGATTTTATTCGTAATGAAGATGAGAAAGGAAAAGAATTATTTGTTGTCACAAATAGGGAATGCAGACCAGACACTGATCTATTTTGATATGCCAACCAACACAACAATCGCTAAGAAGGGAGAAAATATTGTGCAGATACAACCAGTTATGAGAAAATGTGTTGCACAGTGTTGCTAACAATAACAGCAGATGGAAGAAAATTACCACCATTTGTCATTTTCAAAAGAAAAACTATGCCAAAAAGTAAATCACCAATACGTAGGCCTATTCACATCAGAGTCCACTTGAAAAGATGGATGGATGCAAATCTGGTGTGAGATTGGGTGCGGACAGTGTGGCAACATCATCCTGGTGGTTTACTTCGCCAACCTGCTCTACTTGTTTTTGGGACAGTTTCCGAGGTCACTTAGGCGACAACACAAAGAAAATTCTTTCAGAGTCAAAAACTGACATCACTGTTATCCCTGGTGGTCTTACGTCATTGATTCAACTTGGATATGTGTATAAACAAACCATTCAAGGATTACATGAAGAAAGTATACACAGAGTGGATGGCAGGCAGTGGTCATGAGATGATGTCATTAGGAAAGATACGGCGACCAACAATCAAAGTGATATGTGACTGGATAACACAGGCGTAGAATATGATAACGCCAGAAATAGCTAAAAAAAGTTTCTTGAAGACCGGCATATCAAATGCAATCGATGGGACAAAGACAATATTTTATGGGACGAGGATGAGGAGGAATGTGAATCTATGACAAATGATAACAGTGATGCCGAACCTGACTGTGAATGAGGTAAGGCTAGTGTTTATAATAACAATAAAGTGTCTTGCCTTATTGTCACTGTATTCATTGTTACAAGTTATCATCTGTGTATACAACTGCTGCTAACTATTGATCGACTTAAGTGTGATGCAATCGATATATAAATTAGTCGCGCCCCATATATTGTTACATATTCTATCGATTATTTCAGAATTCGAGCTAGCGCACCTTTAATACGTGTCCCCCCCCCCCCACATAAGGACGCATCCTAGCTTTTTGTTATAAGAATCGAAAAAAAAAAAGTGTGTCTATTACGCAGAAATTCAGTATATGCATATCTACTTACCTAAATGTATCTCTGTCTTTGCTCTTACTTTGTTAATGATATAAACGCGATAGGACTGGTATAATGGTGCTTCCATTGCAATCATGTGACCTTGCATTCGAATTAAGTCTTCCATCTCTTGTTGTTGTGCTGTGGACAATAAATGTCATTAACAAATATTATTTTCTATTTAAAGGACATGCAATCAAATTTTAGAACTTGCCCTTAACTTTCGCAATTCTGAAATTACTGTATTGTTCAACATAAGATAGGGGATGCAGTGATTAATGTAATTCAGCAATTGCATCCGACATGTTTAAGTGTGGTGTCAAATACCGGAGGAGAGGGGATGAAACTCTATACTATGTGGCTCACATTTTTCCACCTCCTATAACACTCTAATTATTGTTGCTATACACAATATGACAAATCAAATTATATTGAAGGCGACATTTGATGCACATAATGAAATATTTCTTACGTAAATAATGTTTGGGATATAAAGATCAAATTCATAATTTCAAATGGAAACCTAATATGTATTGTATTGTATTGTATTGTATTGCAATTGTTGGGTTAGCTATGCCTAATAACTCAATAGTTTACTGGCTGTTTAAATGTCACCAAGGAGAGTGAACACAAGCTCTGATGCAGCCCCTTTCCTATGCCTCCAACAGGTTATCACGTACATGATGAATGTCATACTCATAATGCCTTAGTGAGAAGAAATACATTAAACCAGCTATTCCCTAATTGATGGGTGGGAAAAGATAGTTCTGTTCAGAGATTTACACTGTGATAGCCTGATCTAAAGCTGTTAAGATTTCTTTCTCTGCGGATATGTAAAAAATGTGAAGTAGCAGATTCCAACTACAGTGAAAGACGGTAGTGCTGCTGCATGTGCTGCAGTAGTTCCAGAAACATTGACAGCAGTGAGTTGATCAGTGATGGAGTGTGTACAGGAGTGTTGCAGTGCAAATGGTTGTCTTTGAGCATCAGATGCCCTCTTTGATATAATTTAATTTCTATTTGTCATATTGTTTATAGCAACAACAGTTAAAATGGTCGGATGTGAAAAAGTTAAGTGAGCCACCTTGCATAAACTGATATCTGGTACATACTTTGTACGCACTTTCTAATCACATGAATATACATGAAACTTGGTGTTTTCTCCAAGAGAGTGGATATTATTGACAATTCTCTAATTTTATTAACTATGAAGACTTAATATTTTAAACCCATTGGTTTTCATGAATTATTACTACTTCTATTAGCAGACTCTGGCATACACAATAGTTAAAGTGCAACTCTGACGAGGTCGGAAGCCACAGTCTTGGGTTTGAATCCTGTCTGCAGGATGGGTCAGCGTAGTCTAGGTAGAGACTTGACATTGTGCTAATATCATGCCATGATAGTTCCACTGTGTATCAGTCTGGGATAAAGTATTTTTCTGTATGTATTCCATATGTAGTCAGAGTGAGTTAAACTTATTTGCAATCTTAGTGAGTCACGAAGTTGCTTTTTGATGGGCAACACATTGGGTTTTCCTAGTTGTTTTCTCTAAGCCCAGCACAGGACATAACATGTGAGTTTTCCTACTTAGTTGTTTGTACTAAGCCAACGACACAATTCTGGCACTTCGCACTGTTAATTTCCATTAGCGAGTTGTCTGAATCATATTGAGAAAAATATATTTTCAATCATGGTTAGATACATAGTACAACAAAGCATTTTCCTTGTTGAAACATATCTATTTAAGAAGTCATACGAGTTTTGTTTATTGTACAAGTTTTTTAGCAGAGGTTTTCAGGGGCTACACATCCATTGAAACAGCGTGTTATATATTAAATAAGTGGCGAGAAACAAGTTTCGTTCTCGATAAGAAAAAAACGTTAACTGAAGTGTAAACACAATTTACGACTTCTTCAGTAGATACATTTTCAAAGAGGAAAGTGCGTTGTTGTACTGTGTATCTAACTACAGCTGAAAATATGTTTTTCTAAATATAGTTCAGACAACTCAATAATGGAGACTGATAATGCAAAGAGCAAATGAATTGTGGCACCCAGTTAGTGCAAACATTTAACAAGGAAAACCAACACATTGTGTTCTGTACCAGGTTTAGAGGAAACAACTAATCAGGAAAACCCAATGCGTTGCCTGTCAAAAAGCTATTTCATTGTATGTTAAGAATGCTGGTAACTTAGGTTTGTCTTGTTCTATGTGAATATTATGGACTAAGAATAAATCTCAGTTGGGAAAATTTTTCATCGTTCACTGGTTACATTTTTTAACTCAATTATTAAACCACATATTACATATTTTCATGACTAACCATACTACAATGGAGCTTCGATTATTGCTGAAATTCTACTAATCGTCGTTTTTGCTGATTCATGTAACAGCATACTATTTCTCCTGTATGATTAACATTTCCACAATCTCGAGTATCCAGTTTTGAGCCTGAGTGTTTCGTGATGTTGTAAGTGCAGCCTGGATTCACAGTCTTCACAATTAATTACTGAATTGTTGAATCATAATTATCAATGAAGTTTGTTGACTGTTTACAGCTGGAATGGTTATTTTATTGCATGTAAAATGACTTCAGAAAATAAAAGTGCCACGAGTATGAAAACAGTAGAGGTCTACAAACGTTACTTCTTTAGAAGTTAATTATTATTAGTGATTAGGAAGTATTGCCTGTGGCCAAGTGGTTAGCCTCTCTCTCTTCCACTGTGGTGACCCGAGTTCAATCCCCAGCTGTGTCATGAAAGGAATTCGTGGTGGACAAGGTGGGCCTATACTGTAAAGGCAATGATGATGATTTTCATAATAGAGTAGGTCCATGACTACACTTCACTAGACGCCACTTGTCTCTGTATTCCGTGTAATTATTACACTGATATATCATTATCCAAACAAATAAAAGGCCCAAGGCCTGTTACGATTTCAGCAAGTCATTTTTCGTCCTTTTTTTGGGGGGGTACATCTCAAAGTACATTGATATAAAATAGTAATATACATATATCTGAGTTATTCAATATTAAATTATCGGCACAGAATTACATTAACTTCACGAAAATTTACTTTTGTACTCACTGGTAGATTTTGATGATGTGGTATATTATTACAATAAATATGTAACTATTTTATGTGAAGAACAAAATTAATAGAACTGTTACCTGAATATATTTAACTTACATTTTGGTTTGAACCAAGGCTCCTGAGACAGTATCACTTCCGATTCTTCCCTGCTTGAGGAAATACAATAACATATTTTATTACAATATATTTAACTGTGCTTAAAAGAAATTAATATTTCTACTTAAAACAACCTTTCAATAGAGAGTAAATACATGACCATTTCCCATAATGAATGCAAACAAATATCTTTTGAAATATGAAGTCAATATGGTTTTGGAACTATGCAGATTATAGAAAAATGGAAACTACAGTATCTAGTGTTTCATTGGTACTGTAGAATTAAAATTATTAAACTGTGATTTAAATCAGTATCTCTCAACATTTTTGATGAAGTGGGTCTCCCTTTTCCTCACATTACTGTAGTGCAGCCCTCCTAGTCTAAGGTGTATAGTATAATATAGAATACAGTAATGTAAAATTTGGTATAAATTAAAAAAAAAAAAAAAAAACAATTTAACTATATTCTTATTTAAAGTAAAATAGTCGAATGTGTAAATTTTCAGAGGACAATTTAAAATTTATTGTTATTATTATTTTGTTCGTGGCTCCCATTAACTGCTTTTCGGATCTTGGGAACCATGGCCCTCCAGTTGAGAATCACTATTTTAAACAATGCTGCAGTCCAAAGTTTTTTAATTTATTATTTATTTAACAATGCTTTATCAACTACTAGATTATTTTGAGTCGATTAAATTGATGATAGCAAGTGGTATTTGGCAAGATGAGACCAAGGATTCGCCATAGATTGCCTGACATTCCCCTTACAGTTGGGAAAAACGTCGAAAAAACCCAACCGGGTAATCAGCCTAGGCGGGAATTGAACCCATGCCTGAGCACGCAGGCAAATGTACCTGGTAACTGAGCTATGCCGATAACTATCCAAAGTTCACAGTAGTGGGAAGTATGAGAGTAAAATGTAAATTCTTTGTATAGAGCTGGTCCCTACAAAACTCTGTAACAAAATATTACCTATTAACAATTACATGTATTACCGAATATCCAAGTTAATGGACAATTTTAAAACAAACTGAATTAGTCTGTGTAAAATTAAATTAAGTTAATATTTGTTATATTTTCTTCATGGAAATACGTGCATTAGTGACTAAGATAAATTATATTATGTATCATCTTCATAATGTATCAAAACATGCTAAAAATGTTCTCTATAATGTAATGAGAAGAAAGTATAATTCCTAAAATCAGCTTAAAGACATCATTTTCCATAAATTTAAAGATTGTATTTTACTTCAATTCAATGAACAAAATAAAAACGAGACCTAAAGAAGCAATGACATTGTAATTGCAATTCTCAGAAAATTTGGTAGAACTCCTCTTAATTAATTTTGTAAATAACAAATTACAGTGATCTATAAAATGTAACAATACATTATTAAAAATGGTGGTGTAGAAGAGAAAGTCTATTGACCTTAACTCCACCAGATTAAATAAATAAATAAATAAAAAATGATCCAGTAAGCATATGATAAACCTTGATAATATTTATAACCTGTTACTTTCATTAAAACTAAACAAGTATCAGTATACAAATTCTGTTTATGAAAACAGAATTAATCTTGTATCTAAGTAATAATCATCCATCAAGGACGATAATTACTGTGAGTAAAATTTACCTTTCGATAGATTTAGAATCCTCATCTTTTCTCTGACGTTCCACTAAAGCCAGGAAGTTAAAACCAAATTTCCCAACAGTCTCACGAGGATCTAAACATGGGAAATCCCAGTCTACCTCACCATCATCCTCCGCAATATACAAACCATAGTTGTCAACACTATCCCTGAAATATAATAATAATATATAGTATATTTCACACTAATACAAAATAATTTCGAAGCTCACTAAGTTTCCAAATAGTTGTAGGTATATAGTACAGGGTCTTTCATAAGTCTGTGAAACATTTTACAAATTTACCACAAATAAACTAAGCAATATAGGCTATACTACATTTTATTACACAGAAATGTAGGTAAACTCTCCAGCTCAATATTAGTATATCACGATCGATCAGTGCCACAGCCGCAATGATACAGTCACGAAGTTTCTGAGGGTTAACGGGGAGTGGGGGTACAAAAACAATGTCCTTCACAAAGTCAAATTAAACCAAGTCTATCCAATGCCATAACACTACAACCACATCATCCTCCACCACCATTGCAAGGCTGATTTATTTTTCTGTTTCTAGTCTGCCAACTCTAATGTTCTCGGAAAAAAACAAACGTTTTTGTTTCCAGCAAAAACGTTTTAAAGCAAAATGCTTTTTGGGAAAACAAAATTGTTTTCCGTTACAGCAAAAATGTTCATGCTTTAAGCAAAAACGTTTCTGCTTAAAGCAGTTTTGCTAGATAAGTGTGCACCCAGCCTAAGTTATTTCAACTTTGGAACTGGCCGAGTGAAAACAAAACGTAAAAGATAACCTAATCAGAACAAATAACATGAATGTTAATAAATTAAAATCGGCTACCAATTGTGGGACTGGTTTAACTTTTATTCCTAGCTTCTAGGATAACATGTGAAAAAAGAACAGAATTGTGGTGGCAGTAATGTTGGTGAAAATGAAGGTGAAGAATAAGATGTCAAAAAATTGAATTTACACGAATATGGATTAAAACTACCTGATAATATGGCTGATATGACATATATTAAATTCGGATTTATAAGATACAAGAATCAAACTATATTAAAACAAATATAATGGAGAATGTGCGGAAAGTGCTGATCTCAAACTGAAACAGCTTGCATTTATATGACTAAAATATGCTTCTGAAATTTAAAAGGAATTATTGTGCTCTACAAATGTTCATATATTTTCCGTCACTTTACAAATACTATACTCTCTAGTGTAAATAACTCACTTTAGCTTATGCTGTCCATGTTCTAAAGTATATTTCCAACAGATTAATCCAATTAGGTCCTGTACTTTTGCTTGAGCTAGAACAACAACGTGCATTGGGTAATTCCTCTCCTCTTGTTCCAACATGGTAAGGAAAATACCATATTTTCTTGTTGGGACTCCAATTTGAGCCTTAAACAAAAGCAACATGCAAAGTAAAAATTAGCTTTATTGATAGAAAAGCGAACATTCATAAAAAAAATGTCATATAAAAATGAATTCCATCTCACAGATAAATATTTTATCTAATTAGTTTTCAGTCAGGTCTTCAATGATCGAGTTGAGATTCACTGGTTCAAATTCAGCCTAGAATAATATAAACATTCAGCATGGCTTCCAGAGGGTAACTGTCATAGATTAGTAGCAATTAAAAGAACTCTATTCCTGAATGAGAGTGCTTCACATAAAACTGTACAGATTCAACTCACTATCATCATTCTCAACTATCATGTTGCTATCATTGAAGATAATGAATTTAAATTTACAGGTATCTTTATGTTATAAATGGGATTCTTCACATTGCCAGACTATTAGGTCTTCATCCGTAACATGTGGAGGTCACTGTAGCTAACCAATAGGTTGTAGTGAATGCATGTCAATTCTGAAAGCTATTTACTAAAGACCTACAATAATTTCAAAGAATATACACTCAGGTTTTAAAAGTAAGATAACACAAAACATATAAAGTATTTAGAAAATTTGGACAAATCCAAGAGCTATATATTTCACTAAGACCCTAATAATTTCAATGCTAACACTTTTTATGCATTTAAATAAAGTTAGAATTTAATATTTACAAACATGATAATTCGAGTTTATGCAAAAGATTTTTCAATAACCATATTGCCAATTTGTCAGCTATAGATTATTATTGCATGAAGTAAAACGTGAAAAATTAAATGGTGTCTTATAATCACAGGCTTCTTATTCAAAATATTAACTCTTCACGCAGGTAAAAATGTAAACTATAACTAACATATTTATGAAATTACGTATATTATTAAACCAATTCTAATTTCACATCATACTTAAAAAGACTAACACACTTATTTTTAACAATCTACTTAAAAATAAGAAACATGGAAAAAAAAAAAAGTAAAACAAAGAGAATGATTGCTACAGAATAAATAATAACTCAAAAGATTCAAATTGCTGTATGAATTAACTTCATACTCAGATAACTATTATTTTCGAGACAAAACGTGTATACACATATATTCTTTCCTTACATTTCCATCGTATTTTGCATACTCTACAAATGGATTCTGTGGTAAATTTGGACACTTCTCCAGCTGTTCAGATAGCAGGGAATGCTTCTTTATGTGTATATTGTTTTTATCTTGTTTGAAATTCTTTCTCTCAAACAGTCCAGCTCGTTCTTCATCTGAAATCAAGTTAGTAATAAGAAAAAAATGTGACATGTCTTGCGATATAAACAATAATGACTACAAATATCTTGAGATTTCATGAGAGTCAATAACGTGCAGGCGCAATGTTGTTAAACCTACACCAAACTCGCCTAGTGGGAGGAATGAGCAGCTGGTGTTGAAAACAGATTCTGTTCTCAATAACAAAACAGTGTATTGCAATAATAAATAATATATTCATACAATAATAAATCATGTAGGTATTAAAAAAGTATACCTTAAAAGTGATGCAATTCCAAGGCAAAAGCCAATGGTGTGTTTTCGAAGTCATTTAAATTATTCACTGTTTTAGTTATATAAATATGTTTTCTAGATGAGACGAACAATTTCTGAGCACCCTGTGTTTCCGCTTTTTGCACTTCTCTGCATACACGTGACACAGTTCATACACTTATCGAACATGCCTCGGCAGTTAGTTCTGACACTTAGAAAAGTTAAGATTTTTAAAGTAATACTGTTTTCTTCAGACGAATATTTTCTAAAGAAATTGTAGACATTAAATATAATTTTCCAAATTTTGCTACTATATCCACTGGATCTATTACTTTTACTAATACTGCCCTTACTGAATGACATAATTGAATTTTATACTAGTAATAAAGTAATAAGAACACACAGAAAATGGTTATTACAAACTTTATCGATTTCACTGACAGACACAAAGCATGTCGAATACCTAAATACAACACAAATAGAAATCGAACAGATTTTTTCAGCTCTCGCTTCATAATTATTTTTAATCAGATGTATATGTTGCTAAATGGATATTGTTTACAATTAATAGTCTTGGTGCTTCGAAAGCTTTCTTATCAACATGCAGCTGTGTAAACATCACTCATGGAAGACCATAAAGACCATGAATCAGCTGGGAAGCGATTAAGACGCATAAAATACCACTTGGCGTAGAAATGAGATATTCAGAAAAATAATGTTATCATGATGATTGGAGCATTCCACAAAACCTAGTACTTGCTGATCCAATCTTCCATACACCTCAAACGACAGATATACTGCTCAGAAGCTCAAATGTTACACAACTTCTAGAAATGAAAATGAGAACACGTTCTGGGAAATATCCAATTCAACAAAACACTCAACTTGGCTGGATACTTAATGGTGAATACCCCCAAGCTGCTAGAGCAGATCATGTTGTACAATCTCAACAATCTCGTGGTGCAACCTGCTTTTACAGATGAGGCTCTGGGGACCGAGTATTGGCGGTATAACCACAACATCAGAAATAGAGGAAATGCTATTTCATCTCTTATGCTGGCCTGCCATGGCGTAGAAATGTTCCACAAGTGGTGTTTGTGAGAAAGGTCGGTGGACTCTAAAACTCCTCCTGGCCAGGTCCAATGGACCCATTAACCTACGACAGGTGTGGCTCTCCAGTCATACTGGGGGTTTACGTGAGTGGGTGATGTAACCACCATTACAAACAAAAAATTGGTGCCCACTTAAAAAACGGTTACACTTATGCTAATTAACAGAGAAATATTGGAGAGCAAGAATGCTAATGGCTTCGTTGCCACAGCCCAGCATTAGATAACAACAACAACATCTCAACAATCTCTTTTCTTGCGTACTGATCACAACCTAAAGCATCAACTACAAAATTTTTTGGAATCTTGAAGAGGTAAATACAGTTCTATGTTTCCCTCAGGAAAAGGAATGTGAAGCACACTTCAAAGAGCATACCTTCAGAGATGCATCAGGAAAATACATGGTACAACTTCCTATCAGAATAGAAAGCGAGAAACTTGACAAGTCAAGACAAATGGCAGCATTGCATTTCTTCTACTTGAAAAGAAGACTGAATAACAAAAAAATCTTCAAGAAGATTATATCAAGTTCATGCATGAATATGAGGCACTCGGCCACATGAAGCTGATCAATGTAAAACCTTCAGAAAAGAATGATTGTTACTACATTCCTCACCATGTTATTCGCAAGCAGTCAAGCACAACCACCAGAACTCGTGTTGTATTTGATGCTTCAGCAAAGATTGACAACAGTATAAGTGTGAATGACATCCTGCTTACAGGAACAAATATCCAAGATGATCTTTTCTCTATAATCCTTAGATTTCGCACACAACAAATTGCATTTACAACTGACATCGAAAAGATGTATAGGCAAGTGAATATCAATCCCAAGAATTATCATTTGCAATGTATACTCTGGAGAGAAGATTCCCAAGAAACACTCACATGCACTCACTACACTCACTTATGGAACAGCCTCCACACCATTCCTAGCTACAGGATGCCTGAAGCTAAGCAACTTCTCTCCAGCAGTCAAAATCATCGATCAAGACTTTTACATGAATGACTGTATGTCTGGTACAAACAATTTGAAGTCATCAGGATTCGTACTGAATTTGAAACCATGCTCAGTCATGGAGTTTTAATTTGAGGAAATGGAGTTCCAACAATCCAGACTTTTTGAACACAATTCCTATTGAGCTTAGACAATCAAAACATCCACTAACTTCCAAGGGCAGTGACGTAATAAGAATGCTAGGACTTATCTGGCAACCTTCCAAGGATCAATTTCAGAAAATTATTTTTTTAGAAGGTAAATAATAAGCACAGGAAACCCATTTCGTACACTATGTAAAAATCACTTAGATAACTTAGAAAATGAAAGGGAACAGCTCCAGTGAACCATGATATTGCGTACTTGAACTGTTTTGCCATAAATTTGATCCATGTAAAAATTAGTACTTTACCGTGGAGCTCACTGGAGCTAAGTCATTCATATTAAATCTGTCACCAAGATCTTTTGAAAATCCAATAAATGTATAATGTAAACTACAGACTTATGAATATAAAATTCTGTTATGAAACAGATAAGCATACTCATAGTGGTAAACTACGCTTTATAGTTTACAGATGCGAAGTGGCATTAATGTTTTGTTCTTTTTAATGGTAGTAGCAGTAGTAGTGAATGGAGAGAGGGTAATTCTGTACAAGAGCGCTCTAAAGGAAGGCAAATTTTCAGTGGAAAATGTTAATTGAATGCACTGCTACTTGTATAAACATATTTAAAGATCAAGGAGAATTCTTCAAAGGACCATGGGATGAATAAAATTCATCATATTAGCAATGCTACAACATACAATTGGAAGGAATGCATTTCAAGATTCATTCTGTTTCATACATAGCATGCTCAGTATGCCTCATGAGGTGTGAGTGTTTAGGCAAGAAGACTGAAGACAAAGCAGAGGATTTTCCATCCCAAATTGACATCGGCCCTCAATTTTTCTTTTCTTGTGGTATGTATAGCTCGACTAGAAGCCAAGTAGGTAAATAAGTCATACCTACCTTTGGTAGCACCTTTGTATGGAAATTCTGGAGAGAGAAATTTAATAGATAATACTGAGCACAGGAAGATGCAGTAAAAATCATCATCATATATATATATATATATATATATATATATATATATATATATATATATATATACAACAATAAGTAGGTCTACATCATATGTCGACATGCAACAAAAAATGTTATGCTTATGGACTGTCTGATTCGTGAAATCAGGGTGTAAATGATAAGAGCCAGAACTTAGTCTAATTTCACTTATTGCACTATGTCAATTAAATGAACATCTTTGTCACATTTATAAATTAAACATAGACTTAACTTAATGTTCTCTAATTATTTACCATAAATATTAAAACTTTCATTTATACCTGTTAAGATAACTGGACTCCATTCCCACTTGATGTGTTTTATTCTGTTTGTTTTCTTACGATCTTGATCCATTTTTTCTAGACGTTGAGCTGTACTAGATCGTTGGCGGTGAATGCCAAAATCAATATCTGTAACATTATGTAACCATCATAAATACGAATTGTAATTTTTATAAAGCATATTTCTTTATTACTGCGTTACCACGTCAAGGTACGAATGTATTTATATTCTTGAGTTCTAGTAGTCATATACATATATACAGGGCCGCCGAGAAGGGGGGGCAAAGGGGGCAAGTGCATATGGGCCCGTGAGCAGTAAGGGCCCGTCAGATTAAGTGAGTCTGATTACTTTTTATTATCACGAATAAATATTCACAGATACATACCGGAACTATAAAATTTTGTAAGAACATTCGTTACATGAATCTGACATATTAACCAACAATAGTAGAATTAATACAAATTACCACTTCATGTAGATGTTTAACTTTATATAATAGCATATTGGTTTCCCCCGTTAACAATCATCGACACGACACTTGAGGGCTCCGGGATTTGCCTGAAATACAGTATGTTCCCGTTGCTTGTACCGATTACGTTCAAATGACTTGTCCTCTTAACTACCAACCCCTGCCAGCCCACCACAATATGCTAGTGTACTCTCCCAAATCCAAGTCACAGGATCACGTTTCCTTTTCAGTAGGACCTAAATAGCATGTTTCGTGACGAAACTTTCGTCTTTTCGTTCACATTCTTCTAGTAAATTCTGCTCATTAGTGTTACCAGTGGACAATGGACAAGTAGAAGCATAAGATGAAAGCTGAGAAGCGCAAGGAGAGACAGAAAGATTGGAAGATATTAAGAAAGGGAGTAGAATTTTGTTTGAAGTTTGTGTGAAATTTAGCGACCTTGGAAAACTAAAAAGTAGCAGACAAATTGTGTCATTGAATGTGTTGTTCGAAAACAAGAGCTTTTCTAAAAACAATATTAGGCCTACAGTATTTTCAAAACTCAAGAATGGAGAATGTGTTCCCAGAAATTCAAATCAGGGAAAATAGTGGAGTGACTGATTTGTTTCACTCCACACCAGCCAGTCTCTGGGAACACATTCTTAATTTTGAGCTTTGAAAATAATACTGGAAAGGCTCTTGTTCAGTCACTTAGAAGGTTATTAGGCAGGTTGGGGGTACTTTTCCGAACAACGCATTCAATTACACAATTTATCTGCTACTTTTTAGTTTTCCAAGGTCGTATGTTACTTGCTATGACTCAGAGTTAGGAACTGGTGTGTGTAAATTTGTTTCACTTGCACATATTAACACATAATTTTTACTATTGTTTGCTTGTTCTGATTCAATACTACTGTTATCAGATTTTTTTCTAGACAGCCACAACCATCAGTATTCACTTCTAAGTATCAACTATCTTCATTTTTGACAGCCTGAACAGACGGGCTTGAGATTGGTTCATTTTTTGCACCTTCATTAGCAACGCTCAATTTCACACCAACTTCAAACAAAATGAAGGAAATAAAAATGTATTCAGAGTAATAATGTGCCAAGAAAGACTGAGTAATCTTGGCCTTCTTAGTCTGGAGAGCGATCTTGCTAGGTCTTTAAATTTTGATGATATAATCTTAATTGATAATTTTGCATCAATGAAGTCAAGGAGAGTTGTTTGTTGATGTTGGCCTGCAAGTCAGAAATTACAGCTGTTTAAGAATAGTGTTTTATGAAAACGACAACGAAAAGACGAAAGTTTCGTCATGAAACATACTGTGTAGGCCCTACTGAAAAAGAAGCGTGATGAATATAATATATTGTGCTAATGTGAAGTTTTGCTAAAAGTTCTCACTGTAACAAATGTGTGTATTTTTAGATTCGTATCTTTGTATGGGATTATCTTTTATTTAGGTAATTTCATAGAAGACGGGCACTTGGTTGAATATAGTAAGTATTACCAACTTCTTTATTTCAGAGTTAAATGTTGGTGATCTTTTAGTGACTTTTACATGTTAGTTCTAGGTTTTTGTACTAGGTGTCGCCGTGATTTTCTTTTAATTTTATTGGTTATAGTTGTCATTTGTTCTAGAATTTTCGTTAATTTTGAATGGATGATGACGTTATCAGTTGTTCTTGGTTGTTTGACGTGAGTGGTGTTATGTTGTGTCTGATGACTAAAGTTGAAAGTTTCTCATTTTATGATTTTTGTGATATTCTTTCGATTTGATTGGTTATAGTTATCGTTTATTCCAGAATTTTCATTAATTTCTCGTGGATAATGACGTTGTCCTGTTGTTCTTGGTTGTTTGATGTGAGTGGTGTTACATTGTAGATTTGTCTGCATTTGTCGAATGCGCATCACCATGCTTACGAAAAGCCACTTTTCAGTGCCAATAATTTATTTTGTGTGCACAAGGTTGGAATTTTGAAGTAAGAGGGAAAGGAAGGAAACCGTGTTCTGAAATTTATCTATTAAATTTTGTGTCGATTTTGGTTTAGTTCTTTCGCTGGTGAAGAAGGATTGTGTTCAATGTTGAGAAGAAAACTGTTTTTCTGTGGTTTAAAGGAATTATTTACTGAATTTTCTGTAGATGTTAAGGTGTAATAAGTGTTCGAAGAGAATTTCATTTAGTGTAAACACGTGGTTTACTTATGCACAGTTGACTGTACGACAAAGTGTTGGTTTAGTTCTTTGCTCCCTGCATGGTTTAAGTTTAGATTGCCTTAAAGCCTGTGTCATTTGTAATGGAAGTGAAGTGGTTGTCGATGAAGATGTCGATGAGAATTGAATTTTATTTGATAAGATGATAAATTATTATGTTTTGTTTTGTGTTTTAGTGATTTTTGGGGGTAAAGTGCGGACGAAAATTGCTAGAAAAGTACTACCAACTATGAAGTTCGAATGCCACCAAACGCCAAAAAAAATCAAAGGCGAAAAATTAAATATATTTTAATTTTTTTTGGAGGGCTTGTTCTTCTTTAAAAATATGAATATATATATTTGATTTTTCATCTTTGATTTTGCGATGTTTGGTGACATTTGACTTCATAGTTGGCAGAACGTTTTTGGTAGTTTTCGTCAGCCATGTTGGATTTTGCCCGTCTTCTAGGAAATTACCTTTATTTATTTTGCAAATAATTATTATGGTCAGAATAATTGGTAACTTGTCATTTTTAACTTCTTTTCAACGGGGCCCGGGCACAATATTGCACAGGGGCCCATAAATCCTGTCAGCGGCCCTGCATATATATATAGTATATAAAAAATGTGCCGGAGCCAATTCCAAACCGAAAATAAGGATCGAAAGTTGCTGTGAAAGTGGTGGCCAGTGGAAAAGTGCGGCAGGCGGGATCGGTCGAGCGAAGTAAAAGGGGTAGGCGGCCGCAGGGTGGGGCAGCACATAATCTCATTTCCTTGCGTTTTCTTACTGATCACAGAGAAGAAGCGAGTTTTCGTAAGGTCGAATCAGTGACAAGTTAGGTTAGTTTAGTTTTTTGGTATTCCTTGGAAGAAAGGACACAGTACATCCCTACCGCCTACTTCTTTCACCAAGACGGAGCGGTCCCCACTTTCACAGCAACTTTACACCCTTATTTCGGCGCGAAATTAGTGTCGATACTCAATGTATAAATTTATACCTTAATGTGGTAACGCAATCGTAAAGAAAATATGCCTTATAAAGATACAAACGTAGGTACATCTCACACTTTACGGGCGTTTATTACAAAAAAATCGTAAATACCGGTAATATATATCATCTTACCAGACTGAATATCAAATGACTGTCCCATAACATCCATTTCATCTTCCTCTTCATCACTTTCGTCTACACCCGGATAACAATCAAACTTCGTTACATTAGATAGTTTCCGTGGAATATCTTCGCCTAACATTACCATTTCACACATCCCTAAGAACATAAAGAAAACATTTGTAAATATTGCAAATGACAGTTCACAGTTCTACTTATAGATTATGTTTCTAGAACATCCATTCAACATGAAATTACCTGTATCATCTGATGATATGAAAGAATTCCGTATGTGTGATAGAAGCCAATGTTTATTATCATAAAGTGCCATGTTTCTTCTCTTAATGACACGAGCAAAATCTTCATAACCTCAACCAACATTTGTTGAAATTGGTGATGTAATCAATTTCACGGTAATTTATCGATACATCGATGACTAACAACAATCATGTATGCACTCTGTATGTAATCAGGGGTATACATTTAAAAAAATAATCTACTCTTATACTCTCTACACAGCAAATAATATATGTATAGTAACGTTCGTAACTAACAGGCTGAGGCTCATTCGGGCAATAACTATTCTTTTTACAAGAAAAAACACATTATTCATTTTCAATACGGGAAAATTTGTTTCATGCTTATGGTACACTGTTTGTTTACTTGACTCAAAGCAGAGCCATCTACTGGAAGGTTGCTTTGCACAAAGTCGTCTGCAGTTTCGGCGGTAGTTTTGTATTCTCGTGGAAGTAGTATAACCATTTAGACTTTATTGTTTTTTTTTTTATAAATTTAAAGATACGATGGTAATTATAACGTCATTGGTGACGTAAGTTATTGCGTTATCGTTAGCTGCGTTACGTTATAAGATTAAGGTCTTGTGATAATCGATAAGTGGGGTCGCGCGGTGTATCGTAGTCATTTTGACATTGAAGTTTGAACGATTTTGACTTGACATTTGAATTGAAAGTTCGAGTTGGACTTGATGTGTGATGGACTAATTAGTTTGTTATGGAATGGAAATCATAATTCCGTGTATGATCTGTAATTGAAGGAGTGTGTTTTATTTTTTGAAAGGCCTATGGAATTTATTGTATCGTCATGTTTGAAGGTTTGGGTTATGTGCAGCTAAGTGGTGCAAGATACCTAAAGATTTGCAAGCGATCTGAGAAACGTAACTATCACTACGGATGTATTTGTGTTCTAGGAAAGAGGACAGTTACTACGAAAATATACGTATATATATATTTTTATTCAGCAGAGTAATGCATTAATTTAGGCGTAGGTGCGTGGTTTAGTGTAGGTTGGAAGTCGCATGTTCTGAAGTTGATTTAAGTAATCATAATCATAATCATAATCATTTACTACATCCACTGATCATATACATGATATGGGACATGTCATATTTACAAACTAAATACAGACTGATTTTGAATTTTGTTATGGCTGAGTAATTTTTCTTAATTTATTATGTGCCTTTTGTAATTTTGTTTTTTGTGTAAAATGGAGGGCCGTGACTTTATTGACATGTTTGTACCCTATACGGTTGTGATATTGGATTAATTTTATATGTCGCGATTTTCGTAACTGAATTTATGAAAACCACATGATTTTTTTGCTGCGATCTACCTACTGTGCTTTTTTTTTTTCCTGTTATGTTGTGGTATAAATGATGATTGGCGGCTTTGAATAGAATATTTGGGGGTTTAGGAGGCGTAGCCCCTAATACGGCAGCCTTACTGAATATAGTCGCCACTTCCGTAATAAATTTTATAAAATGTACAAATGTACTAAATTTTAAGACTACGAAAGTGGCGACTATAAATTCAGTAAGGCTGCCGTCTTGATTACAAATCTGTTTGTCACGTCATCAATGACGTATCGTATCTTCAAATGACGGTACCATTTTTTAGTAGGTTATTTTGCGACACTTTATCAACTGTTGTGGTTATCTAGCGTCTGAATGATGTGAAGGTGATAATGCCAGCGACTTGAGTCCAGGATCCAGCGCGGAAAGTTACCCAGCATTTGGTCTTGAAGGGTTGAGGGAAAACCCTAGAAAAAAACCTCAATCAGGATTTGGACTCGGGCCCGCTCATTGCACAGTCAAGCATGCTAACTGTTACTCCACAGTGGTGGGCACTTTATTGTTTTCGAGACTTTTAATATATGTAACAAAACTTAAATACCATTTTATAGAGGAGTATACACATAGGTGGAGAGAACAGCAAAACCATAGAATCCCCATATAACGGGGTTATGGGGGACATCATTTACCTTCTCTCCCTGTTATAGCTTGACCGTGGTACAGTATATCAGAATATGATCATTTAATAAAGGTGCACACTAAGCACTACAAGAATAAACTAAATTTAAAAGAAAATACACCTGTCCATAAATCCACGATGTTTCAAATTAATGAAAGAAAATTAAACTTAAAAGCCTGTTTTTAATTTAGAATACACCACGCAATAACATGTATACTGGGGACAGAGCAACTAGAGACTTCAGTGACGTCACTACAGCAGAATTGTTCGTTGCACTACTAACTGAAAATGTTGACTACTTACTTTCACTGATTCAGTTGCGCTCTCACAATACAATAACTTCCGTTCAGAAAATGTTTTGTAGATGAATGGTACCATACCTGCTAGCGCAGAAGGAGGGGATGTTCGGACCGCTTAAAAGTAACAGTTTCCAAGTCTCTAGATGTTCTGTCCCCAGTGTACATAACTTATTTTAAAATATTAAGAATATGCCTTTTAATACATAAAAATTGTCATTTCTTTCAGTTCTCGAGAGGTATTCAAGGCCTTTCCAATTTACTGAATTAGTATTATTTAGAATTTGCCTGGTCAGAGCTATCTTTGACTGGAGTGTTGAAAAGGGAGGTCAGTTGACAGTGACAACTTCGCCAAATGTATGAAATTTGCATCCGCAAAAGTTCCTGTCCTGTGTTCTGAGATTTCTTAAATACCCACCTTTAAAATATCGTATCCCTTTTGAAGACTTATTTTTTTTCTCTCTTTTTTTTTTAAGTCGATTATTTAACGACGTTGTATCAGCCACTAAGTTATTAGCATTGATGGAATTGGTGATAGCGAAAAGGTATTTGACGAAATAAGGCTGAGAATTCGCCATTAGTTGCCTGACTTTCGCCTTCAGTTGGAGAAAACCTCGGGGAGGGTGGGAGCCCAATCAGGTAATCTCAAGCCAGAATCGAACCCATGCCCGAATGCATCTCCTGAGCTACGCCAGTGACCTTTAGAGTGAGTGACAGTGTTATTTTATCATGCGAGTGTTGTATTAAGCTATGTTACTTAATTTTTAATTTTAACAAGTGAAGGTAGAGAATACAAGTAAGCCACCAAGGCTGACATTTGTTTGTTGCAAGCAGCAGAAGTGGAGAGAATGGGGATAAAGTACAATTGGGGAACTGGCCGCTACACTGGTTTTTCAGATTACTCCACTTATTTATAATTAACATAGTTACAATTGTTAAAAGTAATCTCCAGTAACACATGCCTGTCATAACACCTCTGGAAGGCGACAGATCCCCATCCACAGTGCCACTTTGTTCTAAGGATCTAATTGACTGCTGTACAGCTGTTATAATAACCTGTATGTTTCTAAAGTGTACTCCTCTCAGTGGTTCATTCATCTTAGGGAAAACACCATAGTTGCAGGAACTCATAGTCAGAGAATACAGAGGATGCTCTAGAATTTCATAGTTTCATCTGTTAAGTAAATTAACCACTTGGGCAGCAGCTTGACGAACACAGTAGTGGAGCATAATGGGATGTGTATTCAAGAGATTTTGGCACTTCCGGCACATTATTGGTCTTAAATGGTGTTTCAGTGACTAATATGCAGCACCCATATGCATTCCAATTGGAGCAGAATGAGTAATTAATACACCTTCATAATCATGATCAATAATTTTGAAAGGGTCCTACTCATGTCTACATAAGTTTTTTTTTTTTTTTGGGCTTTGCAGATAAATAATAGTCTTGCTATTACAATTGCTGCATATAGAGTATAAATGAGATTGTTACATTATAACTTATACTGGATGTTCAGTTCAAAGTGTGTCATGGCTCGCTGTATGCCGTCATGTGGCTACCCGATGAGCCTAGAGAATTCAATCTTCCTGCACTTCCGCAGAGGTGTATTACTTATGTGGTAGAGAAGTTGCCTAGCAAGTACGGCGTTCATTCTGAAGAGTACTTACAGATACATACGGTAACGCCGGTAGTGGCAGGAATGTGAACTGTTTCGAAACATGTACTGAGGTGAGATTTTTCTTACTGTCGGGATATGGGGAGAGGGTTAAGACGATTACTTACTTATTTGTTGACATTAACTTCGACGTCAACGTGGACACGGAGCATTTGATTTGTATTGTGGAATGTTGCCGTACGCAACTGATAACAAATACCCTGCGTACGACTTGCCCGCGCAAAACACAGTTCAAAAGAGGTTATGGTAGCACACAGACCATACAGACCGCCATCTGTTGCTACGACGTTCAAGTTATACCGTACACGTTCTCAAGTTCAGATTAAACGCCTTGATTAATAGGCAACTTCTCTGACACAAAAGTTGAAACTCGCTTCAAATCGCTGACTCATCAACAGTGACGTCATGACACTTTGAAATGAACACCCAGTAGATAACACATCAAACACCACTTAGTCTAATACTACCAGCTTATATTAATCATTGCTAGGGGAGCTGCATACTAGCAGTGCTGCCACTAATTTTCGAATGACCTATGTACTTATATATGATAGCTTTGTAGCAGTGAATTTACAGGACCAGAAAAAACCCCTTATGGATGGATTTCCGTTTATTGTAGGTTACGTTATAGACAGGTTTTACTGTACCTTACCTACCTTTAATGATGATTTACATTCGTTCATAATGTTCTGTCCAAGGGCAGGTCTTTCACTGCAAACCCAGCATTCTCCAGTCTTCTCTATTTTTTTTCCTTCCTCTTTGTCTCCACATATGATCCATATATCTTAATGTCGTCTATCATCTGGTATCTTCTTCTGCTCCGAACTCTTCTCCCATTCAGCATTCTTTCCAGTGCATCCTTCAGTAGGCAGTTTCTTCTCAACCAGTGACCCAGCCAATTCCTTTTCCTGTTTCTGATCAGTTTCTTCATCCACTCTTTCCAACACAGCTTCATTTCTTACTCTGTCCATTTCACACACTCCATCCTTCTCTGTATCCACATTTCAAATGCTTCTATTCGTTTCTCTTCACATCGTCGTAATATCCATGTTTCTGCCCCATACACTCCACATAAAGCACTTCACTAGTCTCTTCCTTAGTTCTTTTTCCAGAAGTCCGCAAAAGATGCTCCTTTTTCTGTTAAAACTTCCTTTGCCATATTTAAAAGAAATATTTTAATATAAGAAAGTTTTGTAAGAAATCCATTCTTACGAATCTTTTTTTTAGATGAAAATAGGAATGTTGCATCTATGTGTACCGTCATATCTTGTTTCTAGCTTCGAATATAAAGGTACAGTACCAGAAAAATGTTAGGTACGGTAAGTGATGATTAATCCATATGAAATAAAAATACTGAGTGATGATTACAAAAATTGTTTAATTAATAATTGAATTACAATATCATACATGTTAATTGATGATAGAATGAAAATGAAATTATCATACAAGTGCAATTGATTCGCAAGAGTTTAAAAACAGAGGATAATTCAATGTTATTTCTCTACATCAAGACTCTGCTTAGAAAAATATTAACATGTAAATAATAAATACGGAAAGTAAATATGACCAAACAACAATGAATGATAAACAAAATTTATATGTGTGTTTGAGATAGAACAGTATTATGAAGATTCAGAACTTTCTAAATAAAGCAAAACTCATCTTCATATTCCATTTACATTTTCAATATTATTGTGATAGAGGCTGATACATGTGATCAAGTATCTTATCTTATAAGTACACAGTTTCCTTCACAGTAATGATCATATCAATATTCTTGACCAGTTTCGTCATTAATCCGTAATTTGCATTCAGTATTGCAAAATTTTTAACGTGATAATATAGATAGCTTAAAATTAAAGTATACACATTAAAACTGCTAATGTTCTTGTATGTTGTATGCAGTATGTCTGATAAGTCACTCTCTATTCTTAATGCATTACAACTTCTTTATTTTCAAACCAATTCCGCTGAAACTCGTGTTATTATACTCTCCATTCTGTGAGGTTTA
The DNA here is from genome assembly GCF_040183065.1 of Periplaneta americana. Classification (NCBI taxonomy): domain Eukaryota; kingdom Metazoa; phylum Arthropoda; class Insecta; order Blattodea; family Blattidae; genus Periplaneta; species Periplaneta americana. The sequence goes on from NC_091128.1 coordinate 107,100,585, forward strand.
GTTTGACGACTGTGACAGGAGGATGGAATTTAGGGAATTTTTTTGGGGGGATGACATGATGACCAGCCTGAACTCTTTGACAAAATTTTGTGGTTGGATGAGACAGTGTTACAGTTGGTGGCTTTCTAAATAAGCATAATTGTAATTATTGGGTGAGTGAGAATCCGACAACATTGCATATATTCAGTTTATGCAAATTATGTTGATTGTTTCCCAGGTTGATGGGCTGGCAGATGTGACACACACATGCCCGCAGCCCACATCTGACTCTCTGCAATTTTTTCTTCTGAGGATGGGTGAAGTAGGAGGTGTACCGAAAAGAAACCATGCAAATTTTAACGAATTGGAATCAATAATCTAAAATGTGTTCAGTAATGTTCAGCACAACTTTTTTCAGTTGGCAGTAGTGAACATAACGGTTCATTTAAGGAAATGTGTCGACAGTACTAGGGCTTATGTGAAGATTTAAAACAGAAAAACATTGGAGGATAAAGCTGATTTCTTAGAGTCTAATACAAGTGAAAAGGCTCTGTCATTGGTGGAGAGAGAGGAAAACACTACCTACTTAAATCTGTATGTGTGTTTATGTCTGCACGTCCTTGCTTGTATTTATATTCTGTCCCTGTTTTAATTGTAGTGATTTTTAATAAAAGCTTTGTATTCACACAGAAGTACCGTAAGTGGAGAAGGGCTCAGCTGGACAATAAATTCTTGAAATGGACTGATTTTATTGTGGTTATTCAAATTATGTGACATCTAATATTTCGTAATGTCACTTGACATCAGACTTGTAGATAATAATACCGGATACTACTACTACCACCACTAATAATAATAATAGTGATGGTGATAGCTATTACTGCTATGTAGGTAACTGTTATTGGTATCATGAAATTAAATCATTATGACGAATTATCATGTAATCTGCCTAATCTTCTAACAACTTACATAGTATAAAATTTAATGAATATCACGTTCTTTAGTTATAAAATTTAGAATATTAAATAAGAACTTTTCATTTGTCTGTGACAAATTAAATCAATTTAACTACGGATATTTTTAATGTTATTTCTTTTTGCAATCTACAAATAAAATCACATGAAATTGGATTTAAAACAAAACAAACCTTATTACACACCAATCAGTATCAATACTGATACTCAAGAGACATTAACAGCAATAATGTCTTAGAGAATACATTACTCCATTGTTTTCTTGTGGACAAGACGGATATTTCCAGGAATTTGAATAATTGTGATATCCATGATGGTCCCCAACTTGTGATAAACAATGCTGGTGTATTTCACTGACTTGCATTTGAAGAAGATACCTACCATTAACACGCCTCTCAGATTCATATATGACAGGATTAAAATGTCTTTCTACAGTATAATTAGAGAGATACTGGTAAACCCTCTGTTGCTCCAATTGCAGCCAGTTGGTAACGTTGTTATCAACTTGTTGGCAAGATTCAGATTTTTGTTTGTCTTCATAATGTGAACAGAAGTCAGTGGCTTTTGTGAATCTTCTTGTATAAGGCATTCTTACTTTATTTCTCCTCCATAGGTCATTTACAACAATAAAGGCTATTTCTGGGTCCAGACCTTCGGTTGCTATGCTTTCCGCCATTTCACGAAATTTTATTTGATCAGGAATATAAAAAGAATCTCTGAAACAATTCTGTATATTGTCTGCGTAGTATGAAAAATTAGAAGATACAAATGAGGCACTGCTTATGTAGTCATCGGTGAAAGATCCCTCATTTTCTGCATTTGAAATGTCTTGTATTTTTAAGATTGAGTCACCATCTCCATTTTCATGGTAAGTACATTCATTCTCATTACTCATTCTGCTACAACCGAACATGTCTTGTTCATCACACTTTAATTCAGTTGTATCTTTAACTTTCATTAAAGTCTGTAACAGTTCTTCATATGTGAACACAGATTCATTTTTCTCTTTGATCTTTCTTAAATTAATTCCAATACTATCAGTTGTCAGTGAAGAATTGGTTTCAAAGAAAGACTTCTGTGAATTTGTTGTATTCACGGAATAATTTTGAAACTGTTGTAATAATTCTGGAATCTCAATCATTCTCATATCCCTTAGCTTGAAAAATGTTTTCAGCTCTGGAATGGGGATTGTATTCAGTGCTCTGAAGTCCGTTTTTTGTTGCACAGCATCAGCATATGTTTTGTGATTAGAAGTGACTGGAACTGTATTGTGTGCTTCACCTGTGGAATGTTGCAGGTGACGAATCTCTCGTCTTATTAGCATATCACTTTCTGTTTGAGCACCTCGACTCACTTTGTTGTGTTGGTAAACTGGAACATCGTCTTCCACAAATAGCACAATTTCCCTTGTATTCCATAATGGATACTTTATTTCATGATCACATTGTTCAGTTTGAAGTTCTATATCCACTAACCTTGGAGGACTTTGGCATTTTGCGTCTTTTTTCTTAGTCTTCGTTAAAGTTGGCCATTGTATCTTATTTAGAGATTTCACACCCCTATTAATATATTCTATTGTATCAGAGTGTAAGAAATCAGCATTTTCGTCCAATGTTTCTCTGTTTTGGGCTGAGAACTCTGAAGAATTACTTAGTGAAGGACTACTGTTATTAGAACTTGCAGAACCAGTTCTTACTTTGTTTGCTTTTGTAGGAGTCTTCGAATGTAGCTGCTTTTTTCTGTATCTCTTGTCATGCCTCGCATCCTGACATTCTCCATACTCACTTCCGAAACTCGTGTGATTACTTCTGATGAGCTTTTCATTGTTATTATTTCCATCAAACCCAATGGCTGTACACATATTCTTATAACTTTTAACAGGAGATTTCTTGTGACTGTAATACATCTTGAAAGTGAAAATTCCCTTTCAATCTTAATTATACAGGTTTGTATAATATATCGAAAAAGAAAGAGAGTTGTTTGATATAAATAGTACCTTTTCTATAAATAAATATGAAATCTTAAATGAACAAGATATGACTTAAGTAATTTCTGTCTTTGAATATACAAAACATCCTGAAGAATGTTGAAAAGAAATGTTTTGGTTGAGAATTGCAGACAGTTGTAGTTTCAAAGCAGCAGTATCTCCTATCCAAACCCTAAAAAGAAAAAAAAAGACGAGGTAGTAATAGGTAGTTTATGAAGTATCTACGTATTAGGACGATAATATTTTGATGAATTATAAACTCGTTAGTATTTTGTATTTTGTCAGATTACAGTATTTTCTGATACAGTGTCAATAAACACAGGAATTATTTTAATAAAACCATATTAGTACAAATCTAGTGTGTCTTGTATTCAGCCCAAATTTGTGTGTGTGCTAGCCAGAGTTTGCCCCGTAAATTACATGATAAAAATATTTTACGTAAATTACACGTAGAAGAATTAATTTTACACGATTTTCTATAATGCATAATACATTACTTTTATGAAAATGGGAGTAAATTAATAAAAAACAATGACAATACTAGCATGGAAAAAAACTGCTCAAAATGTACATTTTATGGCTCTGTAATTAAAAACATAGCAACACGTCTTCAAGCACATAGAAGAGTATGTAAAAAACAAAACTCTACTTTGGGTGAAGCCTCAAAACTATCCATTCATGAGAAGTACCTAAGTCGTACATTAAATTAATCATTGTGATTATGTAAATTTAATATCTTGTTAAGTTTCCTGTTAATTCAATACACCTTAGTCATGATATATTTACAACTTACAAATGGCTTTTTAGAGAAACCAGAGGTTCATTGCCACCCTCACATAAGCTGCCATCGGTCCCTATACTGAGCAATTTTTGTTGTGTAATATCCTAAAAAAACCAATAAGCGGCATATTTCGATTTATTTACTTCAGTCCCCCTTATAACCCGTCTTTTAAAGAAAATGTTTTGAATGCCATATAGCCTAAAATCTAAGTGGGACCTAACTTATTTCACATACCAATTTTAATATAAATCGGTTCAGCCATTATCGCGTGAAAAGATGACAAACATACAGACATACAAACAAAAATTTCAAAAATGCGATTTTCGGTCTCAAGACAGTTCATGTTAACACCAATTATTTTTGTGAAAATAAAAATTACTAGAAAAATTTAGTTACAGTTTTATTATTAGTATAGATTGAAAATTTTATTTGGTAATCTATGATTATTTGGTGGATCTGACACATTCAGACTGTCCGAATACATGCCTTTAAGCATGATTCCTTTACTTTCTTTGCAGCACCATTAGAAATTTCACTTTTTGCTGGTTCTTTCTACTTTCAAATTAAGACGTGTATAAAAATAATATCTCATCATGTCTCAATATGTTGCAGAACTGCCGAACTCTTGTGATCTGCTGAACAGAATACTACTTCATGTTTGATACTTGTTTTCTTTCTCGTTGTAATATGCTACTTTGCCATTTCATAGTAAGTACCGGTATATTGGAAGGAGGAGATCCAGTTAGAATTAAAATAGTAATAACATAATAATAAAAGAAATAAATAACTTCAATTACTTGGGGTGCTCAATTTTCTACGAAGATGAAGTAGATATTAACACCAAAATTACGAAATTTCTCAAAATTATTTGAATAATTAATAAAGTCCTAAAAACTTTTCAAGTTAAAAAAAAATACAAGTTTGAAGGTATACAACACTGTTATATGGCTGTGAAACTTGGGCCATCAGAAAGAAAGATGAATCCCGCATCACTGCAGCAAAAATGACATTCCTGAGAACAGCGAAGTACACATAGCATGATCACAAGACAAATGAGAATATATTATCAGAGCTTGAGGTCAAACCTGTACTTGATAAAGTGCATCAATATAGAAAGAATTGGAGATCACATGTGGGAAGAATGAAGAGGGATAGACTACCAAATTTAATTTAAAAATATCAACAAACAGGAAAACTGAGCCAAGGTCGTCCACTTTGAAGAATTCTAGATGAATTTAAATACCATTATAGTCACAATCATGCCATGGTATGAAAGAAAAATTACACACCTCGAGCGGGAATCGAACCTGCGACTTCCTGTTCTCTGGTCAGGTGCTCTACCACTGAGCTATCGAGTCCGTCTCACGCCAAAGGCTTGGAATTATCCTTTCATACTGGCGACTCTGTTATAGAGTACTGTCCATAGCGTCTGATCTAGTCAGCACTCTGACCGGAGAACAGGAAGTCGCAGGTTCGATTCCCGCTCGAGGTTGTGTAATTTTTCTTTCATACCATGGCATGATTGTGACTATAATAGTATTTAAATTCATTAATAAGTCACATCAACGGACGTATATACGTCACCAAAACATCGTAAGATGAAGATTAAATTCTAGATGAACATTGAGGCCGGAATAGGCCACTGGGCCTAATTTGTTTGATGATGATGACACATTGGAATACACTTACATAACAGCAAAATTTAAACTCAAAATTCTCAAAGTTTCATACCCATTATGTTATTATTTCAGATACCCATTCACTAGGATTGTCCGAGTTAACAGTGCAATCATTACACTATTACCCAACTGCAACATTATAATGCCAAAGATGTGTTGTTACATAATTAAACATAACCCTGTCATAAGATTTTATGTTAAACCAACTTATGTTACATGATATTTTAGCAACTTGTTAATTTTAACTTAATTTTAACACTTTTTAATTGCTTAACTCTAAATATAAATATAAGATTCCTTATCACGACTTTGTATAGACATGTCTAAGTGATATTTGTGTTCATTGTATACCTTTGTAATTTACGTTGACCTGGAAATGATCAGTTCTTGGTCGAAAACGTTACTCCATCCAAATTCAATTGATTATGGTATTATAATGGTTTTCTAAACCATTATTCTAAATAATAAGTTTTTAGACTGAAAAAATTGTCAAATATTTATTGTATTTTATATTTTACTTAAAATCATAATACTGAGAACGAAATCTCCTCTAATCTGTGACTGTCTTTCGAGTGAAAAATGTACATCATTTGACGTGGTGCCATTCCATCGCATTCCAGGTAACCCCTACCTTTGTCAAAGACCATCCACTTTTACTGAAAGAATTCCACAACTGCAGAATATCAAACTGCACAAAATCGAACTACAGAATACCGAATTGCAGAGAGAGTTTTACGGTATACTTCCTGAAATTTTGCATTTTTGCAACATTTTTAAATATTTCAAAGGGTTGCTTCTTGGTGAGATTATTGGCTTTGCTTAAAATTTTTTGTGCATTCATATGAGGACAGTGTACAACTTTTTAGATGTGAAATTCGGAAAAAAAGTTTTACGATACAGCCTACTGAACAGCTATCTTGTTGAAGCCACATTAATATGTTGAGAAAGTCTGTGTATGTTGTACCATTCAATATTCCCTAAAAAAAATTATGGTCCTATGACATGGTATCCAAGATCACACCATATGTTCAAGGCTCCACACATGCTGGTTATCCATTTGATGAAGCCAGTGTGGATTAACTACAGACAGTAGTGGGCATTATGAATGTTTATCTGCATTACTTTTGAAAGTGGCATCATCAGTCTAAAGAATGCTGTGCTGGCAAGTACAGTTCCTGTTCATGGATCAATTATTACAGATTCTGGTAGTCATTTCCCCCATATCTTGATGAAGATAGAGACAGTACAAATGGAAGTGATTATTATTGAGATTTCTTCACGTGTTGTGGTGCAATCCTCCTAACCACCACTGCAGAGAGGACATGAATGGACTTACATCCTAAATGGCTAAAATATATGAACAAAATCCATGATTGTGTTAGAAATTGCTGTACACAGATAAACAATACTAGCTCAAAACCACATTTTCGTTGTCAAGGATACCGGTACTGAAAACGTGAATTTTCATGAAAATCTCTAAATAGGCTAGGCAATAGATTTTGTAGAGCCACAGTAGGTACTTTCTTTCTATAATTTATATAATAAATAAGAAAGATGCATGATAAATGGGACTTGGATTTTCGAGATCAACTTCTTTAAAACCAAAGATTCGTGTAGATATAAGATCTAAAGAACAAGATCTACACAATTGGATACTGACCAGATTAGCTATTACAATTTGTTCGGAATATAAATTTATTTTGAAGCCAAAATTACATCAGATAGCAATACCTAGCCTATAGGACATTTAAGGAAGAGTTGGCAGATGGAGGTCTGGAAGCTGTGACTGAGGTTTACATCATGGAATGTGGCTGAGTCGAAATTAATGGAAAAAGGGATATTGGAAGTCATTGACAGACACTATAAACCGATAAAGGTAATAGTAATAATAATAATAATAATAATAGTTAGGGGACATGGAGAGCCCCCCTATGCTTTCATGACCTCGGACTAGAATGAACATTGGTGTGGTTGGCACCATGCTCCAACGGCCTTTTATCCATAGGAAAGACCTAGTAGTACAGTACTTACTTTGACAGTATTATCAATAGATCCCAGGGCCATTCTGGATGTTTTGGCAATGAGCAAAATCTTGTTGCCATCTGACATTGAAACCCAGACTTTCGGTTAATAGATAAGGCTATTGTAGTTTTAAACAATATGTGTAACAGTTACTTACTGATAACTTACTGTATCTGTAATCAGGGTGCAAATTAAGATTTTTTATGGGGGGGGGGGGGAGACAGACTCTTAGATATAGAATACCATACATAAAATTATTATTAACCTCATTCGATATGGCTCAACGCTTAATCGCACTGAGTTGCTTGTCTTACATCTTAATTATAATAATAATTATATCCTTAAGCAGACTTAAGACAAGATGTGTAATTCCCAAGTTATTGATTGTTGTTAGCTTGCCAGTGATAATAACATTGGTACCTACATCAATATTATTTTCTTTGCTTACTTTATTACCGTACCTACTTTATAAAGTATACCGGTACTCGTATTAAAACAATTATATTGTGTGAGGGGGATAGAAGTTATCCCTGGTAGGGATGTTAATATGAATTTATGAGAGGAGGATAACTTTCCAACGGGGGGGGGGAATCCCCCCCGTTAATTCGCACCCTGCCTCTAATATATTATGTAATCATAAGATCCGAAGAAAAAAATCATGCAAATCGTCGATGTGGTTGGTTTAGAGATCTAAATCTGGGCCTTTCAAATATTAAACTATCACGCTACCGGTAACTGGAGACAAATGTAAAGGTGATAGAATTGTAGTTTTGTAGGGAACTAAGGTGTGCCTGTAACAAATCGCAGACTAAATGAAAATAAATAGCATACAGGCCGCATATCAAAGGTTACAATTATGACGGAACGTGGAGTATGATCTGGGAGGAGAAATAACAGACGGTGGATATTTAAAACCAGCAAGGAAAAATGGACTGTTTGGAGTTAGGTTAATATCAGAATTAGTGGAGTTATTGTTATTAGTTAGACTGTCGGGATTTCATATTAATTATGAGCAAATGTAAATAGGTATGGTCGAACCCATATACAGAAATGTGGTGGTACACCATAACTGGTACCATTATAGATGTTGATGAATAATAGATATTATCATTATAAAAAAAATGTTGCAATTTAACATCGTAGTCATAAATTTCTTGTTACAGAATTTAAATCATTATAAAATGGAATTAATAGTATTAGCCTATTTATTTCATTAACTTATATTCGTGCGTATAACATTTGAGTATAGCCATCGACACAAAGATGAAATAATATTTCATATCACATAAATGTATTGGGCAGAACAAATAGTACTAGATATACTTATTTATATAATACAGGTCTTCTCCAAGTTAATGGACCTGTGCTTGTAACGTATAAACACAATTTGAATTATTTCGTGATTTAAAATATCATTTGTATAACGGACTTCGGAAGTTTAAACAATTATCGAAATAAGAATATTTATTGTGTAATACTGTATATTTATTTGACTTTTAAAATTATTAATAATTTGATAAATAAAAATCAAAACTCGGCAATGGTAAAATGTAAATACATAATTTTGTAAATCTGCCCGAACCATGTCAGTCATAATGCGGATGGAAATAATGGAGTTATAAAACAACAATTTGCAGAAAATATCGCATTAGCATTGAATAAACAATTTGTGAAACCGGTATGATGTATTTGAGAATTTTTTTTTTACAAAAAAGGAAATAAGCTTAACTTATATTGTAATTCCCTTACCTAGTATAATCTCGAATGTTATCAGTGTTTTCATATTGCAATTTATGTTCAATTGTTAAATATAGGCAAGTCTGAAAAAGAAAATATAATGACGGATAATTATATTAAAAGAAATGTAATAACTAAATTAACAGTAGTCTTACCCTCTCTTCTATCATTCGAATTAAAACGATTGAACTTTTGTTTGTAAACATAAAACAGAACACAAAATACAATTTGCTACATGCAACTTCTCAACAAACAAAACAAATACGATGCAAAATAAAAGTATGGCAACTTCTACGTAAATATTTATTGCGTCATGAATTGCACAAATTACTTTCAATACACATCAAAAACGTACGGTATTTTCTGCTTTCCTGTCTCAACAGGTATGAATAACATATGAAACTGTAATATCACATATAATATTTTAATGGAAATATACGTTTTTTGGATTTCTGTTATCAAAGAAGTGGCTTATTGCGTTTCTTTTTTCTGTAAAGATTTTTTGCATTAGAGTACAATTAATTTGTTCCATAACTATGAACATAATTTATATTATGTCAGTTGGTATCACAGAAAACACACACAGGACTGACAGAAATAAAAAAAATTCCTTACTACTTTGCATATTGTTGGCAACATTGCGCTTCAGATTCAATTTTAATTTGAACTCACGAGCATCTGTGGCATCTAACGACCAATAGGCAACTTGTGCATTATTTACTGACCTACTTTAATTATGAATTTGTATTATTAGTATTTTTCCAGAAATTCTATACCAAAGGAGGCTATACTTTTTCTTTGCTTATATAGGTTGCGTTTACACGACTGTTATATTCTCGCCTGATTTTCTGCAAAACACATTATGGAAAAATTCTCACATTAAGGAAGTATGAATTTATAAAATCGTATTATTAGCCACCTCATCCCATTATCTCCTGGCTCAGTTATCTCATAAGTGGTGCTTTATTGATATCACTTGTGAGGTTCAGACCTGGGCATGCCCAGACCTGTCTTCAGACAGTTGACTAAACAACAAGCTATAAAACAGAGCATTAAGGTGAATTGCAACCACTAAGTTTAATGGTTTCAATGTCCCGTGTGGTCAATTAATTTTAAAGAGTGAATATCTATTCTGGTGACAATTTGTATTGTTTCAACATAAGAGTGTATGTGAAACTCTAAACCTAAAATTAGTTATTTTCTATTAGTATAGTCTTTATACAGATGTTTCCCTATAGGGAGTTGAAGTCAATTCATGATTGATCATCTATGTTGTGTCCTGCTGTTAATTTTGCTCTTTTTAAAATAAGTTTGTATTATAAGTGTAATATGTGGCTAGTCAGTGATGTATGCAATGGAGGGGAAAAGAACTGGCCATCCTATCCCATTATCTCCTGGCTTAGTTGCCTCATAAGAGGTACCTTGTTAGTATCACTTGTGAGGTTCAGACTGTCTTTGGACAGTTGACTAAACAACAATGTTCTATGCATAGTCCAGACCCTTGTGTGTAATTTTGTAAGCTTCATATGTGTATAGCTCAAGGGAGAACATGAGTTGGATATATCCTGAGCAACTGAGTAAAAATTGATTCCTACTACTAAATGAGAGATGAGAAAAATAACACACCAACGTTCTCGAGATCAAAAACCTTTAAATGTATTTTCTTTCCTCTACTTGCAATGTGTTCTGATGACACAATGAACCTAGTCTTAGAATTTATTCCAGTTCCTATATTAATATTATCTCTATAATTACGCTATTTGAATTACAAAACTGCATTAATATCTACCCACCTCTAACATTATTTAAATAATGAGAGCTATTAAATGGTGCAATCAAAAATTCGTTTCAGATTTTTAAATTTCCATTATCACGAACATTAGAGCAATATAAGAAGACACTTAATTTGGCTACTGCTTACAAGAGAAGTCAACCAAGTTAAAAAAAAAAAAATAGAATAAAACTATTTGTCGCTTGAAAGTACTATAAGTGACGAATCTGAAAATAGGCTACAAATTTTACATTCTGAAATAGACATATAGGCCTAGTATTAACGAGCTGGAGAGAATGATGCAATAGAAAGGATTAGATGTAAAAAATAACTGGAGATGGAGGTAATGACAGTGGAATGGGCAATATTTCTTAGAAAAACGCAAGTATATTTCGATTATAACATGGAAATTAAATATCATCATCATTATGCCTCTGATTGATGTTCTGGCCAATATGTAGATCTATTATCAGGCAGTACAACTCACTCGACAGTATGTGTCTGAGGAAGAACAATATGTTTGTATACATCTGAAGTCTGTTTAGTGTAATATGTAGCTAATCTGCAATGGAGGGGAAAAGGAACTGGCCATCCTATCCCATTATGTCATGACTTAGTTGTCTCATGAGTGGTGCCTTGTTGGTATCACTTGTGATGTTCAGACGTGTCTTCGGACAGTTGACTAAACATCATCCAGATAAGTATAAGGCCCATGGTCTGTTATGCTCTCAGTCATTCTCGAACCACTTTTCTTTTCGACGGCCCAAAGATCTGGGAGGTCCTGAGGACGGTATTGAAGAATGGCTTTTGGAAGTCTATTACGATTCATTCGTTAGAAATAGTAGATTGGAACAGCTTACCTGTAGCAATCTTTCAACATGATCCTCTCAAAATCAATACATTTAAGGAAAGTTTGAAAAGATTAGGCTGAGAATTTAATTCTAGGTGCAATATAATTATCTAAGTTGTGACATGTAAGGTGACTTGTAATTAAGTTTAAAATAGTTTGGTTTAATAGATATACTTGTAAGTTAGGTTTACTTTTGTTGATAGTAGGTGTTTTTTTACAGCATTGTCTTTGTTTATAGTCTTAGTTTTATTGCATTTATTTATAATTAGAATTAATTTTACGTTTATTTTATCTATGTTATTTTATTACTGTAATTATTGTGATGTTATTGTATATCGTATTATAGGCTATTTCACTGCCACCAATTGCAGTGTTAATAAATGTTTTCTAGTGCCTTGCATTTGGCAATGAAGCCATTAGCAGAAGTGTTAATAAATACAGACATACAAATTAAGTATATAAGATTTAAAGATGATGTTGAAAAAGCAGATCTTTGTTGATACTATTCCACCTTCAATACATTTGATAAAATCACAGTAGTATCATAAAATATTGAAGTTTGTCTTCGAAAAGTTCACATGAACAATTTTATTGTGCTTGTATTTAACCTGCAAGTATGGGCTCATGATATAGCCAAATCTTTTGATATACCTTTCACAGCAATGCAACATGGTTAATGAATTATATAGATCACGAAAAGTTATGATATCCTGAGGAAAGAACAAATACTGATAATATATAACTCATTCCTAGGGGGAAAGAATAAAATTACTATTGAAATAATATGGCCCTGACAATGTCTGTAATGTCGAGCACTTGAAGAAAGAGTAAGAAGAACGTAGAGCATAGTGTCATCCAATCACAAAGTGTATAACTTATAGATTTTTTTTTTGTTTTTTTTTTTTACAATTATGTCAATTTCATTGCATCGAACAAGCAGCAACTGTAAATCATATTGTACAGCAGAGTAAGATTCATACTGAAAAGTCAGTAGTGTGGTGGTTGACATCAGGTATAATGATAAAAGAGCTAACTACAACATATGAATTGACCTTTTTGCCACATATTGGTTCAATAAGCTGTTTATTACTTGATTCATGAATACCATATAAAGATAAGGAACAATATACCATAATTAAACGATTCTATTGTTAAGTTTAAAAAATAAAAACTAATGAGTTAACTTACAACCATTATTTCGCATGTCCAAAATCATGGATTTATGTATGTGATTTCTATCATATTCAATGCCATTGATGTCAACATGCAACAAACTCTGCAGTGGCTGAATGGTCAGACCTTCAGACTGTCACGCAGGTTCGATTCCTGGTCAGCTCTTGGTTTTTTTCATTCCATAGTGACACTTGTGGCGGACAAGGTCGCAGTTAGGGTTTTTCCCGGGGTTCTCCCATTTTTCCCCAAATTAGGCATTTACATCATTCCATCATCATTTCTCCATTCCATTATCATTCTGTAGCATTCCCTGAACGCCAGCTGGCAATGCATGGAGGGGGTTGGCTAGGGACGAGTGGGGTTGCCTGCCTGTAACCTGGACCAGAGAACCTTAGTGTGGTGGACTGGTGTAGGTTTGGGAATGCGTCACCAGATGGCTAGAGCAATAGATCTGAACAAGGTCGCAATGCTGGGCCATAGTGCCCCCCCCCCCTCCGTTAAATTCAATTTAAACATGCAACAATATTCTCGAACACGTCACCGAGATCCAGCCAACAAAGTTCACCACGTTTGCGAATGTTACAAAGACATGACAGATTTAGTTACATCGAACAAAGAAATTCAAAACAGTATGGGTTATTTTATACGAATAATTTATGGTACATGTAAATTCTATATGAGAGAAAGTAACTGTCGTGAACTATGGTGAAATGTAGCTGGTTCAATAAGCTTCGGTTTTGCTTATTTTAATTCCTGGGGTACTGAATTCGTTTCATTGCTTTATCCAACATTTCATCTGCGTCCAATGTAATGTGTTTAAATGCCTCTCCTATTATCGCAACCCTATTAACTTTTACATCTCTCTTCACACTCACCCACAAGTTATATTTCTTAGAGAACACTTTTAAGTGTTACATAGTTTCAGTACAAATTTTAACATTGATTTACTCTCCCCTAAGAGATGAAAATGAACTTGCAATTCTATGTATTATATAGGTTAATATAATTTAGGATGCTAAATAAGTGATCAATTTAACATGACAAAATACTTCTTCTTCTTCTTCATTTGCTGAATGTTTTGGCCTTCTTTACAATTTTCCACCATTCTTTCTTTCTTGTATATATACTCTCCAGTTTTTAATCTTAATTTCTTTCAGGTCGTTTATTATACCATCCTCCCATCTGATTTTTGGTCTTCACTGTGCCCTTGTTCATACTGGTTTCCATTTAAATATTTTCTTAACTAATCTTTCATCAGACATTCTGATTATATGGCGAACCATCTTAATCTTTGTGATTTAATAAAATTATTAAAGTTTCCATTTTTATTTAGTATATAATATAATTCATTATCTCTCCGAACTCTTCAACTTCCATCCCTTTCTTTGATTGGCCCATATATTTTCCTCAATAGTTTCCTTACAAATACTAACAACTTTTGGGTATCTGCTTCTTTAAGTATTTATGTTTCACACACGTTTGTTATTACGGGTCTTATTATATTGTATGGCCTCAATTTTGATTTCCTAGATAATATAACAGGATGCACACAGAATAAAATATAGGATGAAATTGTTGTAATTAGTGTCTTTCAAGAATTTAGCAAAAGGTTTTCACAATTTCCTAATCTAAAATTATGACAGCAAAAAATATAATTTATATTTTATTAAAACTGACATGTACAAAATGGATAAGAATTATATAAAAAAAAACCTACAACAAATGTAAAAGAAAAAACGACGAATGAATGGAGAAAACATGACTCCTCGAGCTGCTCTTCAGGATTTACCCACAGAAAATGCAGTTCTGAGAGATTGAAGAATTGTTAATTATTGTTTTTGTTAATAATAATAATGTTTTAATAATTGCAGACTGGCTTACTGTGATATCTTAATAAAGCTTTGTTTTATTAGGAATCCAGTATTTAAATGCAATTATCTAAGACATAAAACAAAATACACTAATTAAATTATAGTTTTTTTCTATGAAATATTAAAAATAGATAGATATTTAACTTTAAAAATCGAAATATACAAAAATTCTAACATTACCAGCATGATCCACTCAAACTTAATCCTCTGTTCTGAGGAGCAGCTGAGATTTGACTCTTATGTACAATCACGAAATGCATACAAGGGTGGACACAATGTAAATAATGTTCAAGAACGAATTGAAAAAAAAGTTCAGCTGGAAGCTTAATATTAGACTGGTACCAGTCCACTATTATTCTTTGAACTGTCTTCATAACTCTCAACATTATACAGCAATGTGTCTGCAATTGAAGAGAACAATGTTTGTAAACAGTTTTTCATGTTTGATCTCGTGCTTTCTTCATTCTTAACTCGAATTTCATTTAAATGATTGACTATGGAAAGAATGTCATTCAAAATGACTGCTACACACAATACTCATGTTCTTATTTGTGTAGTTATATACATAGGTGCTGCAGAATTCATTCTGATGCTCAAGATAGGAACTTAGAGAGTGAAGCTTAGGTTCATTGGAGTCAACTGGTTGTTGGGAGTCCCATCAGACATTCGAGGTCTCACCCTAACTATCGATGCTGTCTCTTCTTCTACCTGCAAGGTACAAGCAAAACCCATCTTATTTGTCATGTTTGCGTAAAGTCCTTCTATCTTTAGGAAGGCTTGACAGCGTGCTACAAATTAAAGGGACTGAAGCAAATTGTATACAATGAAACTGTATTTCATTTTCTTTTACAAATTTTTATCTTAAATATTTCAAGTTTATACTGTATTCTACAAATATTCATTGTAGGCTTCTTGTAACTGTCTCTAAAAGGGGTGTCTATTGTATAAATAATGCTAATTCAAAAAGAGATTCTCAGTGTAGTGCGACTTGCAATATCTGACTTGATAAAAATAACCTTACTTCTTACTTGCATTTCTCCTTCCTCCTGCTGACTTCTTTTCTGTGCAATGGTCCGCAGCAATGCTTTACCCTCTTCTTTCGTCTGCAACATTAAAGATTTATGATTACATGAAATATACTTATAGAACTTCATTTTAAGTTTAAAAATATGACAAGTTCTAAATTGTACCTATGAAATCTCTTTAATGTTATTAGGTCTATCCGAAATTATTTAAAAGTTATGATAAAGAAAGGAGTATGGGAATGTACAGTAAATGTAATTGGGGCTTAAAAACTTTGAGCTAATGAGGTTTCTGTGGTTTTCTTCATTTTAGTAATTGCTCAAGGTTTATTCTTCAGGTTTTGCTTTTTTAATTAATATTTACGAGTATTATAGTGTTTGAGTATATAAAGATTAATTTCATTCATAACTTCTTCAATTACGGTATGAAATACAGTGACCTCAACGAGTATAACATATGTAAATTGAAAAAAAAAAAATTCTTAATTTTTCAGGCATAATAATTTATTCCGTTGCAACCAGTCAAAGATAACCAGTGTTGCTAGTAGTGCTATAATATTCTGATGATTATTATCCACAGTACAGAACACAAGATGGCAATACCGCAAAAATTCTACTATGCAAACTAATATAGGTCACTCATGTAATTATTGTTGGTCATGTGAAATATTGTTTTCTTTAAAATTATCAAATATTTACTAACCATTTGTTACATAATAATATTATATTACAGATTTCTAAATTAAATTAATATATACAATTTTTTTTTTTTGCAACAATGTTATGAGTAACTTTAAGAGGGGAGAACACTAAAATAGTGTCTAAAATGAAATAGTCAAGTAAAAGTACAGTAGGACCTCTGTTTAACGTTTTTCTGGGGACACAGAATAAATAACCTTAAATGGAGGTTGACATTAAATAGGAATTTGCTATTTTTGTTTAAACAATTTTGAATTTAAACTTACTTGCAAAAAATAAGTAAATTACGGACAATACTGTACAAAAACTGAAAAACATTAAGGGGGAGTTGAGTGCCAATCAAGTCTTCTTCTCGCCATCTACAAGGGTCATTTAATAAAAAATGCACAGATTGCCAGAACTATGAAGTGGATTATGCAACACCAGTGAAAATTACGTTAGTTGCAGTTGAAGATTTCAGAAAGAAGCACGTATATTCATTTCGTCCATAGCATATTCTGTGTTTAGGTAACGAGAGCTAGAAATGGAGCCTACATGTGTCTCAGGTACTGTGACAAGATCGAATCTTTATGTGGCAAAATCTCACAGAAATTCACAGCGGAGCAGAGTTTGTTGTGAGAATACAATGGACCATAGTACACTTTCTCATTGGGTTACTCATTTTCATGTCAGTTTAGACGATGATGCAAGACCAAGAAGGCCGAAAACATCAACACATGAATGAACAAAGTGTGAAATTTGTGGTGGATACTCTTCAAGAAGATCCTCGAGCAACGTGTGAGGAAATTCAGAAGCTACAGGAATTTCACAAAATTCAGTATTCTATATTTTGACAAAGAATTTTAAGAAGAGCAAAATTTCTGCGCGATGGGTCCCTTATTGCTTGGCTACTGAACTTAAGCAGAAATGCCTGGACATTGCAAACTTGCTGACAGGACCATCACAAAAACAAGTAGCCCAATGAGAAACTGTATTATGGTTACTGTAAGTTCACCACAAACTCCACTCGCAGCACTGTGAAGTGTGGATTTCTGTGGGGGTGTTTCGTCATGTATAGATTCGATCTTTGGTCTTCAATCATCACAGTACCTGAGACACATGTAGGCTCCATTTCTAGCTCTCGTTACCTAAACACAGAGGATGCTATGGACGAAATGAACACATGTGCTTCTTCGTAAATCCTTCAACTGCAACTGACGTAATTTTCATTGGTTTTGCGTCATCCACTTCACAGTTCGCCAACCTGTGCATTATTTATAAAATGATCCCCATAGCGTATGTTCACATTTGGATTTGTTTCTATTTCGCGAATTAAATTGCGCTTTTCCAGCCATTGTTTTCTAGTGAATTGTGACACTGAAAACAATTCCGTCTCTTCACTGTAGTAGTGCTGACACCATGCACCTCAACAAGCACAACAAAGAAAAGAAGCAACTAATGCTGTAAGTTGTAATGGTTATTCAGACATGTAACTTCATGTAGGTATGGGAATGGAGGGAGGAGTGTGTGGCCCACACCATTAGCATGTGGCAGTAACAGTGGTTGACTCTTAAAAAAATTTGTATTTTACGATTGAATCGAAATACTTTTGCATAAAATATAGGTTTGACAGCAAAGATAATTACATTATATCGAATATAAAAATACATTAATCATATGTAATAATTATTGGGACCATGAAAATTTAATGTTAAATGCGGAAAACTTTAAATGGAGGTCACCTAAAATCGGAATTTTACTATATTTATCTAAGAAGAGACTGGTTAGAATAAATGCAGCAGTAAATGACTAATAAAATCGGAATTTTACTATATTTATCTCAAAAGAGACTGGTGAGAATAAATGCAGCAGTAAATGACTAATAACAAAAAACAACATTAAAACTGAGTACAGTGAAACCTCTCCTAACAGACACCTCCAAGATACAGACACTCCTCATATATGGACAGATTTTTAAGTCCCAACTGAAATAATATATAAATAATGATAAATTAAACTCTCGTTTACGGACATTCTCAGACACGGACAGGTTTTTCACAATCCTAAAGCTTGCTTTACGTCCTGACTCCGGACAGAACTTGGATTTCAAGACCTAATGTGTTACAATAATGGAAAATTTAGTTTTGAGGACTGTACAGAAATTCCTTAACATGAAACATAACATAAGGGTCTCGTAGGCTACCATTAGTCCAGCTGGATACCCCTGTTAGCTGGAAGCGGGAGGATAAACAAAGTCATAAAATTTAACCTGTCTGATGGGTCCAAGGTTTCTGCGATCGTAAAATTGTATTCAACACATGATAGGGTTAGTAGGATTATTCTCTTCACTTCAATCAGATGTTCTGTTTCGAGAGACATGGCACTTGAACGTAAAGGTCAAGTTGAAAACTGTAAATTACAATACTGCATAACTGTAGACATAGAATAAAATTGCATGGCACAGTACTGTATTTTTCTTTTTCAGTTTTATCTACTGTAATTCAAAGTTGCAAAGAATTTATAGTAGTACAGTATACTGCATTTAGAATTAAACTACAGTAATACATTTCATTTAAAGCGTGAAGGGATAAATAATGTATTATTATAAATTTACTGTTAGATTGGGGAGCCTCCCTCTCAATAAAGGACACCTCCCAGATGCAGACAGATTGTTACATCCCTTCGATGTCCGTAAATGAGAGGTTTCACTGCATTGACGTTCAAAACATAAAAAAATCTCAACATTTTTCTGCACAGAGTGGTGCCAAATTACTGAAAGTGCTTAAATGTAATTAAATTTAATGTTACAAACTGCGCCAACTATGCCACTTGCACTACTAAATCAAACTAGGACATTCTACATGTGGCCAGTGCGTGTATATGTATATAAATATTTACATGTATAAGTAATGCAGTGTAACAAATGGCACCAGTGCAATTTTCCCAGAAAACTATTGTAGTAGAAGTGATAGGAGGTACATAGGAGGAGGCCGGATTAGCGACAATCTAGTGTGTATATATTTTAGTCTTTGAAACAAATTGGTCAGTTGGTTGGTTGACTTCTAATGCCAAGCACCTGACAACGAAGTCATTCACTCTTCTTCTTTCTCTTCTTCCCTTCAAGGACTGGGTACTTATTTCCCCGTTCCGAAGGTGCAGCAAGCTACATTACTTGATCCACCCATCTCTTTCTGGACCGTCCCACTGATCGAATTCCATGTGGTGTGAATTTTAAGGCCATTTTTGGTAAGCGAACTACCAGCATTCTAGAATGTTTGCCTCTCCAAGTTGAGTTCTAATATAATAATTTCTGAGGCAATCTCGTCTTGATACTCCCAATAACGGGCAAAGCAATCCCATCTGTGCTGCTTATAGACGTCTTTCTTCATTTCTTGTAAGAGTTCAGCCTTCACTTCCGTGTAGTAGTATTGGTTTACTAACTACCTTGTAAAGCCTTGAAAGAGCATCTCGGTTAATCTGTTTTCTAAAATTTTTTTTTAAGATTTCAATCTTGTTATATTTGGCTATTTGTCATTCACTCTTCTTTACAAATTATGTGATACCCATTTTCGGTATGTGCACCTCGTATGTATACATCAAAAGGTATTGTTACTGGTAAGATTTCTGAATCAACATGTTTCCATTCTTTATACTTAGAGGCCTCCACAATTTGTTACTGTGGTAACTCCTCCTTCCAATAGTTGAGAACAGCATAATGAATGACAAGCTTGGATATGCCTTTATTCATTAACAGAGCGATCTTGTAAATGTGCAATATACCATATCTACAAGATAAGATCAACTGTTTTGCTTTCCCATCTGATGGAAGCCACACCTAGGAATTTTTTTTATCTAAAAGTGTATCAAGCTCAGCTGGGTTTGAACCCTCGTATCTTTGGTCCAGAAGTAAGCACAGTAATTACTGGACTCTAGAAAACTACAGTCTTAAAACATAAAATTCCACAAAACTAACTATTTTACTATATTTTTATCTTTGAAACACATAAAAAAATGCAAGTGTTGTACAGATCCAGAAACAAAATTCAGGTGGGCCAAAGTTTGTACATGACCATATTTACGAAACTCACCTCTTCAAACTCCAAACACTTCTGTGCATACCGATAGGCCTCATCTAATTGGTTCCTCTTGACATAGTAATTTGCCAAGTATTTGTAAGCTTGACTCATTTCACTCTTGTCTGCACGAGGCTCATTCTCATTCACGTACTCTGTGAAAGCAGCTGCTGCATGAGTGAATTCATTCAGTTTATCATACAGTCTGAAACACAGCATTCATTACGTAATATGGATTATTATAAATTAGGCAGAAAGTAATGGCAAATAATTCAAAAAAAGGTTTACATAATATATAAATGTTCCAGTATATGACAATTTTTCACAAATTGTGTGAAAAGGGATGAAGAATTTCTAAAAGAATAATCATATTTTAGTGGATGACATCATCTCAAAACATTGTGAAAAGAAACTGCCCTGGTCTCTGTAAGTTTGACAGTGTGAAGAATTTCATTTTTGAAATGGAAGTACATACCTACCTGTAAGGCAAGAATGAAGATTAGCAAAGTTTAATTCAGAAATATTCGCGAAATAGCTGAAAATTTTATCTGGAATCCTCCTATTCAAAGACAGAGTTCTTTTTTACACTAAATTTACGATATAGAACCCCCAGTTTTACTTCCCTCTCGAAGGTAGTTATACTTAAAATTATTAATATTCTTAAATACCCATTACCATTGGCTGTATGTGAATCCGCAAACTTTTAAATTAAATTGAAATAGGAAGAGGCTATTTTTTTTTACTTGTTTATTTAATGACATTGTATTAACTACTATGTTATTTAGCATCAATGGAATTGGTGATAGCAAGATGGTATTTGGCGAGATGAGGCCGAAAATTCGCCATAGATTACCTGTCGCCTTACTATTGAGGAAAACCTAGGAAAAAATCCAACTTGGTAATCAGTCCAAGCAGGAATTGAACCCATGCCTGAGTGCAACTGTGGATCAGGACAAATGCACTAGTGCCTGAGCTACACCAGTGGCTGACCTAAGTGCTAAAGTGAAGAAGAAGGAGGAGGAGGAGGAGAAGTTGAAACTATGAATGAATGTTAAAATATTCGATTCAATTTTTCAGCATCACACTATTTCCATTCGTATTTCTGGTAAGCAATATTAAATTTACGTAAACACTACAAAACAATGATTACTTTGCAAGTTTAAGAAGTGCTGTCCCTTCAATGTCACCCACATTGCGAGCCTTGTAGTAGCATTTTAAGGCATCTGGGATCTTGTCGAGCTTCTCGTATGTTTCTCCAAGTGCTATCAGCATGCGACTGTCATTGGGCCGCAGCTGCTGGGCTTGTTTGTAGTAATAAAGGCAGTAAAAGAACATCTTCAGAATCTCGTATGTCTGACCAAGTCCATACCATGCTCTATAGTCTCTTCTGTTTACCTCTAAAAAATATATAATCAATGTAGTCTATCTCAAGCACATTAACAGATAAAAAGTACTCTTTTCAATGAGAATTCTCCTAGAATCGATTATGTTTGACACAGGTTCAATAGAGGACAATAACAGTATGAGAATGGCATTGTAATTTTATACCAATAGTAATACGTGCTATGGGGTAAATTCTGTAATTGTACCAAAATATTTGGATAAACTAGGTATATAATCAGAACTGCATAATAATGTTTAAAAAAAGACTATCATAACAGGAACATTGAATTGCTGGGCATGGTGTCACTGGAAAAAAGGTATTTGTTGAACAAGAGAATGGTGGACACATTCCCAATATTTTGTAAAAACCAAATGGCATTGTTTGTCCAACAGTGATGTTTTTGTTTTGTTCCCCCCCCCCCCCCAACCCAAATATTATAACATTTGTTAATGCTCCAACGTTTGAAGTTACTTTTGAATGATCTTATATATCTAAATTACCTCTACAGTTTTAGCAAGAAATAGTAGCAAACACAGCAATCTACTTTTGAAGGGTTGGTATTTTTATTTTTTTTCATTGGGTTATTTTACAAAGTAAAAAAATGTACATACCAATGGCTTGTCTGTAGCTCTGTATTGCTGCATTAGTATTTTTCATCTCCATAAACTCATGTCCCATCAGAGTCCACGCTGATAAATACTGAGGGTTTAATTTAAGTGCACGCTGAAAATACAACACTGCCTTCTGATGTTCTGATCTTAAACTATAATAATTACCTGAAACATACACATACCTTAACACTACAGCATTTAAATAAACTTAAGCTTTACATTTTAACAAGTGTAATTAAAATTAAGTAATTTCAAGTTTTAGTATACTGTCTTATAAATTTTGTTGTTCTTTATTGTGTAGGAGTTGAAAGAATTTGATTTACCTTGTGGAGAGAAGATTACTTTACTAATATTCAGGATTCTACGGTGTTTTCTATTGTTAACAGAATAACACAAGCATGCATTTGATATTTGGAAATTCAAATCTTATACAAATGAACTGGTAAACAATGACGTGGCCTGTTAATTTAGAAGGGTTATGGTACGTTTATAAAAAGTTCTTATATCATAATGGGTTCAATTAATATTTTACATCAGAGTTGATGCTTTTGTTCATTTCATGTTTAATTTCATATACATTCATAAGTGCCATTCAGTCAATACATGACTGGATACTGGAAGACAGAAAATAACGGAACAAATATGTATTCAGGTTGAGAGATATAGATTAGTAGAACAATGACTGATAAATAACCTGAAGACAATGTATACAGCAAATAACCATAATTATTTTATTTCCTAGCCTTCACCTTTGTGTTCCCTCATTCATATTAACAATGTGCTGGAATCAGTTGCAAAATTACGTTTCTTTGCTTTTCAGTTTTGTATAGTGTAGCAGTGCTTCTCTGACTTTCTGAAATTTGTTTTATTTCACTAAGTGTTTAAAGACAACTCATTCTCTGCATGTGCGTGTGTGTGTGCGTGCACACGCCTGCACGTGTACTCGTGTACACATGTACATACATATATATATGTGTTGCTTCTCTGTACATTGTTCATCACCGTACCCCTAGCTGAATGAGGGCATTTGACGACTGGTGAATCAAGAATCATTCCTCGCATTAAAGGAGGGTGCTAATGAAGCAAAGAGTATAACATGCTGCAATATAATATTATTTGCTTCTGACCAGGCGTCTGCTGGAGCAGATGGAACTTGCCATTCTTTTTATAAGGGTGTTGGAAAAAACACTACAAATTTTAACTGGAGATATTAGAAGCTATCTATATGTCCCTTCAAAACTTATTCATTTGATACTTTTCGCTATTTAATAGTATTTCATGGACCTCGCATGGATTTTCAGCTGACTAGTATCTATGTTTCTGTTTGCTAACAAAACCTGAGAAAAAAATTGATTTCATCACTTATTACAAGATAGTTAATGAAGTCTTGATCATTTTTTTATTATAGAAAATAAAGAATGGCAACACTAAATCAATATATTTGTATGACTGCTATTCTGGATTTGCTGGATTTTGTATATGTTTAGTCAGCAGTCCAAAGACTGGTTGGAACCTCACTTTACTGTGATAAGTAATTAATTTGTATTGATGATGATACTAATATTATATTCCACTCAAAACACATAATAGTGTGGAAAAAAGTATATACAGTATAATATACAAATTTTACACGAAGTCATTAACAATATAAAGTGTTTTCTTAAGCTTTACTCCTGATAATTAAAAAAAAAAAACTGCTGAACTCACCCACAACGCAGCAGGTCTCCACACGGTACTTGTCTATCTCACATGCCTTATGAGCGAGGTCGGCTAGTTCCACTCTCAGTTCCTTCACATACAACAGATTTGAGTATGTATCCAAATTATCCAATCGAAATGGATCACATTCTTGCAGGCGACGGAATGTGGTTATTGCTGTGTCCACATCTGAACAGTATACATATGAGTACTAAATTTGGGAAACATTTTCAACAAAGCACACGAAGCAATCAAAATGAAGCATACATCGATGCGACAAAACATTACAATCTACATTCTTAAATAGAAAATAAAATTAGCACATCACACCAACTTCCAAGGCAGCGCAGTGGAGTGATAGCAGTATAATTGCGAATTGACAAATCACTGCTGTGATTAGAATAGTAAGAATTTGATCTAACACGTTGAGGTACTGTGATGATTTTTCCTTAATCTCATTTAGATTTTTCATGTTACTGTAAGCCTCTCAAATTGCAGTATTGTAACACATCGTCTACCTATTAAGAATAAGACACTCTTGGATCTATTTCTCATAAGAGAGGATTATGAATCAACAACAGACATATGCTGAATATAAATGACCTAGGCTTCCAAACTTATACAGATAGAACAGCACAGTCCACTGAACACTTTCATTATAGTGTAAAAAAAAACCTCATGTAGCTGTTGCTGGTTCTGTTTATGGTTTAGTCCTGTTCTCAATTCCACACATTCATACTTTTTTAAATTTTAGGAAATTACTTAAAATGAACACATCTTTGTTGTATAAACTTCTAATAATTTATTACACTATTGCCATAACCACTTGAATGTTACAAATTTAGTTTGCATGCCTACTTCAAGGAATGCAATTCCAAAATGGAGTGGAATACGTGGTAACATTAATGGACACAATAACAGCAATAAATCATTCTAACAATGCTACAAAAATAATTTCATATTTCATCTCTATGTGATTTAGATTGATTTATTCATTAGCAATCAAACATTAATAGTTTATGATATGTAAATACCTCTTCTGTTGTGAAATGCGATTGCAGTTTGAGCTATAAGATATGTGCTCTTCTCGAAGCCATGTTGTTGAAGAGCGAAATATATATCCAAAGCATCTTCATTCAATTGTTGTTCAAGGAATGTATGGCCAAGGAAAAAATGTTTCATCCAGTGATCAGGCAATACGAGTGAATTCAACTGAAAAGACAAAAAAAAACTCTATATAAAATTCAGGTAGATTTATTTCATAACAACATAGTTTCAATAAGTACATTATATATTCTGAAACCAACCACATTAGAGCATTTTAATAGAAATGTCATCTCTCTCTTTCTCTCTATCTCACCACTTTTTCTGTTCTATATTATCTATTCTCTTTTCTCTCCTGGAAGAAAAGTGAACCTATTGCATTGCGACCATCCCACATGGAAACCATCTATTGTGTTAACCACCCTTAGTTATGTGCAGTCTCAACCACACCCAGGTTCTGTGCAGGCAACTCCATATGCCCATTCTGTGCAATTCCAGTCGGTGATCGGAGAATGCTATGGAATGAGAATGAAATGTGGACAGTTGGGAAAATGATGTAAATGTCTTTATTCTGGGAATATGGAAAAATCCCGGGAACCCTCCCCCCCTCCCAACTGCAGTCTTATCCACCATGAAAAATCCCAGGCCAGACTGCAATTCGAATCCATGCTTCCTACATGACAGGCCAAAGATCTGACCACTCAGCCATTGCAAGGGTTGTATCTAGCCACCTATTTATATATGCTATCTTCCATTGTTGTTGGCTCCTCTTTCAAACAGTGAAATATTTTGGTGATATTTAAAGTTAAATTCAATATTTATTAGTTAGGTTAGAGCATCAGCTTTCCACACTGGTAACTCAGGTTCGAATCTCAGTACTTTAAGTCAAAGTAAAATTTATGGTGAACAAAGATATTGCTTAGACCTAGTGATAGATTTTCGAGAGGTACTCCCATTTTCCATACCGAAATTCTACCATTGCTCTATTAATCATCATCATATGGTGCTATGCAGTTCACCTTCCATGGTGCGCTGAGAGCAATACTTCGAAGGCAAGTGAGTGAATAACCCATACACCCCTTGGCATAACTAAATGGACTCGCCTGACCTAAGCGCACATCTCTGGTGACTGTCAGGACTAAATAATCGTACTGCATTTATCAAACTGCCGCAACTTTTGATTACTCTATGGATAAAATTCCCAACATTAGACACAATTTTAACACTTGTTTTCTTACCTATGCTCCTCTGCAAGTAACATATTTTTTCTTCGACGGTATTATTTGTTCTTGTCGTGATGGTCCTGGATCTTCAGGTGAAATTGGAGGCATGACTGCGGATCATCTACTCCAACACTCATTAATGACAGGAAAAAATCAGACATATTGAAGTGCACGGCAGTTTAAAACAACACCTCGACAAATGTCTGAAAAGGCACTGTGAGCGGGTGAAAGCCATCAGGTAGAGGCAATGTCTGCTAGATTTGCCAATGCTGGAATCTACTGTATTTCTGCCACGCAGCTAGGGGTTTAGTAGAGGATGGGGGGTTTATGAGGGATTACCAATTCCAAGAAAAGAAGCAGTCATGTTTTGGAGGCAAGTATATCTAATAACCAGGCAATTGAATGTTCCCCATTTGCTTTATAATTTTTATATTAACTTCGTAAACTCTTAATTTCATGTGTCAACTTAAAATTGAAAAAAAAAAAAAAAAAAAAAAAAAAAAAGATTACGCCCTACGAAAACACTAAACTGAAAATGGCAAAAAATTTATTCTCTTAAAATTTGGTCAATAAAGTGATAGGTTGTCACCTTTCACTTACATAATACAGTTTATTAATTTGAAAAATGCAACTGAGACCTCCAGTAGGTGCAAGAACGACAAACTGTGCTGTAGAATTCATCTGCTACAGTTACATACCCTTCACAATAACAACAACAACAACGAAAGCTATGATGAAGCTTGTCATGATGCACCAACCTTGGTTCGATCTGTTATCAAAGTTGCCAGCTCGAGCCAAGACCCCCAGTGTAACGGTTCATTATGTGTGGCCTCCACAAGAACCTCCACTGCTTCTCTGAGTAGTTCCAACCTCTTGAGTACAATTCCATACAAGTAGAGTCCGTAGCCATCCAATTTGCGGGCCAAGTGATCTTTCATGAGTTGAGATCCCAGTTCCCGCAAACTGGAATTCTGCGTGGGATCA
This sequence comes from Periplaneta americana, assembly GCF_040183065.1. NCBI lineage: Eukaryota > Metazoa > Arthropoda > Insecta > Blattodea > Blattidae > Periplaneta > Periplaneta americana. The sequence goes on from NC_091128.1 coordinate 107,128,126, forward strand.
GGAGGTGTCGTTATATCCGTCACATCAGATATCTTCTTCTTCTCGCCTGACAAATAGCGAGAATATAAATGAAGAAATCTCGTACGGGGTGCTTGACAAAATTCAGTGAAATAGGCACACCTGAAAATTGAAAGAAAGATTGTTTCAACATAAGGATGGGTCAAATGACTTATCTTTAATAGGCTACTGCTTGGAAATATATCGGTAGCAGTACTTAAAAACTGTTAGGATGAAGTATCCGTGAAAATAATTAAGTTAGATCATCTTAAGTTAAAGCTGGAACAGCTGTAATGATCTACAGTGAAATACTAATTTTTACTCCTTTGTAAAATCTGTGCTTCAGTGGCTGACCATGATAATATCTTTGAAAAATATTGGAGTGCAAGAGGTCAAATGACTTTATTGTCAAACGCCTGGCATTAGAAAACAACAACAACTCCTTTGTATTAATGTACTTTTGATCCACGGAAAAACCGTATTTTATGAAAACACTCGTCTTTTATTCACTGATTTATAGGACTAGTGTGAATCACTATACCTTAGCCAAATATTAATAAATAGATTTATGTAATAACACTCAAAACCAACGAATATGTATTAAACTTCTTCCAGTTTTGTTTTATATTACATATCGACAAAATTCTTAAACATTTGCTAAGACTTATATTTGTTGTTAACAACATTACATAAGCTTATTTCACTCACCTGTCATATTCCTTGAGATCGAAGTAGCTTTTTGCCAACAGATAATGTTCTGCTTCATCATCATTATCTAATATAGACTGTGTGAAAGTATCAGAAGGATCTATCTTAACATCTCGAAGGGCAAAATTAAGTTCTGACAACCTGAAAATAAAACAGAAAAATTAAATTATATTTGTTGCCACTGTGCACTGTTCTGTTTGCTGATCAGAGGCAATAACTGGTTTTACAGAACCTATGAGAAAGAGAGCCTTAACAGGCAATGAACTCTAAACTTTATCCGGGATTGAGTGTCTTCTGTCCTTCAATCACATAATGCGAAAGACAACAGGCAAACCACCGCAGTGCCACGCTACCTAGTAAACCTTGGGCAAGGTTGTGGTTTTCATACCCACAGCCTCGCCTCGTCTGTGACAGGTCATTAAGATAGGTCTGTATTCGTGGACATAAAACCAATTATGACTGATATTACATTAGAAGATTTCAAATTTGATTCTAAATACTTAATATATTATTTCATTTATTGTATTCCATTTATCTTACATTAACATTGAAACTTTAAGATGTGGAATAAGGCGAGATGAGGCACTAATTAAAATACGTTAGCAATTATTGTATCCTGCATGATGTCACTGAAATTTTTCTCATGAATAGATGTAAATTTTGCCCTATATTGCTGCATCAGTTATAAGAAACACATTCAATAGTAACATAACCTCACTAAGGTCCATAACACTACCATTTTGTGCTGTGAATTAAACCACGTTGTGAACACTCTATAATTGCTCTTTGAAGGTCCTGTTTTACTTCTTTCACGTCGAATTTTAGTGATTCATCAGCCATTATAAACTACACCTTTATTGACTAATATTAACGTTTTCAAACGTGAATTCATGTGCTTTGCTTACTAAACATTTCGTTTGAAAGCAGCACCGTCAATTTGAAAATTAATGCTACCAACCCAACGTAAAAAATCCAACCATATCTATACCCTAGATCAGGTATTTTACGAAAATAATTACAGTGAGGATGATGGGTTTGCAGTGAAAGACCTGCTCTTGGGCAGAACACTATGAATGAATGGCATAGTTGAGTTTGTACTTTTGTATAATTTTTTAATGCTGTCATAGCGAACTGTTTAGCCATAGATTGAATTTATCAGATTATTTTAGACTGCTTTAATCCAATACAGTTTAAATGGAGTTTATCTTACTTTCATTTATTCACCCACAGCCGTCTGTGCCGGAGAGTCCAACCATGTGTCCGTTTGATACTGGCACAGTATGTGCTATGGTACTAAGTTGAAAAGCCATAAAATAATTTTACAGTAAAACTGAAATGAGTATGTAAAGTTCATCATGGATAAAAGTTTTTAAGCATTTGGCAAATTTGTCATATTGAATATTAGAAACATTTTTTTTTTCGCGTTGTAACCCTGGGGATGAAAATGGTGGGAGTATACAAGTTACAAGAGGGCTGAAGTAACAGTGTTGTGTAGAAGAAATCATACACATCCCAGAAAAAAAAATATATATATATATATATATCTATGTATATTTAAGACGTATGCACATACAAGGTGAGGCACTCCGGAATAACTATAAGAGAGAAATGTGTATCAGTGATGCAAATGAATAATAACATCGGCTGCAAACTTTGAATACAACGCAATAGAAACTGTCATTGACACAAAAATACTGGTACTATTGTCTTTTGAATGTAGGAAATACAGCAATTTATAGTAAACATAGACTTCTTCATTCGACGTGGAAATAATATTGTTGTTAGTCAACTGTCAAAAGACAGGTCTGAATCTCTTGATATCAATAAGAAATCACTCATGAGGCAAGTAGGCCAGGAGGTAATGGGGTAGGTGACCAATTCCTTTCCCCAGTATTATATTTTGCTGCTATTATTGATTTTTAGACCCTAAATGTAGGCCTAGTTTTAGTGTAGTGGGTTTTGAGGGCGACCACGTTATGCACTGCGGAAAAAGGACCGTTTCATTAACAAGATTCTGTTTCGGTCAATAACTTAATAATGCACTATGTGCGTGTTATAGGCTATATTACTATTGGGGCGCGCTTCCGTACAGGGGCAACTGCATTTCTCTAAGATTAGAGTCCAGTTTAGATGTGTGTGTGTGTGTGTGTGTATTAATAAAAAAAAAAAAGTCATATAAACATGCGTCCTATTCTCAATATTTTCTAGCGCCTAATTTTCGATCATTTATGGGGAAAATTTTAGAACACGGATTGCACCTACCAAATTATGTCTTAAAATACTAGAAAGAGCAGATTTGTCTGCGTTTGTCGAATGCGCATCATTATATTTACGAAAAGGACTTTTCAGTGCCAATAATTTATTTTGTGTGCACAAGGTTGGAATTTTGAAGTAAGAGGGAAAGGGTCCAATCCATGTTCTAGGGATTATCCTTAACTTATATTAAATTTAAACACTAGTATAACTTAATGCTTAATCTCTGCCTCTGTTTCTTATCAGGTACCAACAACATGATCAAAGCTAATCGTCCACAACATATAGCTTGGTGAGTAGGCCCTGTAATGACTTACAATCGTAGAATCTCTTTCATTCGAACTAATGTCTTTACATAACTACGACAATATTTATATTATTTATATTTTAAAAGTGCTCTCATTGTAGCCTACTGTAAGTAGTGCAAATGTAGAATGGTTGCAAACTGTCGAGAAGACCCATTTGACTTATACCAGGGACGGGGAACTCGTTCTGTAAACAGAGCAGTCATCTTGAGTATCTACATATAATAGAAAGTAAGGTAGCGAGAGAAGCTAAGCTCTCTGAGACAGCTGTTCCCCGTCGCTGACTTACATTGATTATGAACTCTTAAAAATACATTTTAATTGTTTAATTCCACACGACTAAATAGTTCTGGGTTCTCTTACTCATGGGAAAGTCTTTGTAAAAACAAGTGGTAAGTATATTGCAATATGAAACAAAGTCATGTACAGTATTTGTTGCATTTAACATTTCTGCATATATGAGATTAGAGCGTTTGTTTTCCACGCTGATAACCCTAATTTATGGTGGACAAAGATGCTTGGTGGTAAGTTTTCGCAGAGTAGGCCTATTTCTGTTCTCCTACCGACATTCCGCCATTTTCTCCATTAATCATCATGATGCAGCGTCATGTAGTTCGCATCCTATTGTGCACCAAGGGCAATGCTCATTGTGGAAAAAAAAAAACTACAGCTTCAGTGTACTGCATACACCAGGGATGCTTGGATGAATGAAATAAAGTACCCACCTTTGGGGTAAAAAGAACATTCATATGAGAAAATATGTGTAGAATGTATTCATAATACATCAACAAACTTTTATGGATAACAGAAAGTTACAGGAACTGCTATTACAGCAGGGACAGTTGATCCTCCCTGTTAAATCATATTGCACAATAATTCAGTAAGGTGGTGATGAAAAACTTGCTATGCATTCTCAGAGACAACCAAGTGTTCAGTCTTAAAGCAAAAATTGAAGTTGTCAAGCTGTTGTGCTGATCTAGTGTTCGTTATCAATTCTGTACCATGTACGAACAAGTAAAACCACCAACCAAAATAGCCTGGGTTTGCTGTAAGAGACTAGAAATACAATGACAATGTGTTCTTTTCAAGAATAGACTACTTATTTATCCCACACGTAAATACATAAAGAAAGTGGGACAGTATAGTGAATAACAATTTTATTATTTACATCAGCATCAAGTCGCCCTCAATGGTCATGTGATTAGAATTTGCTGATTGTTAGATCTGAGGTTAGCAAGTTCAAATCTGACCAAGAGTGTTAATTTTTAAAGGGTGATGAAATTCTTGGCATAGCTTCCTCCCCATAGATTTACAGTTCATAATAGAACCCCGCCCATGATAGAGGACTCCAGGTAAAATTCTTCGGCCATTTCTCACCCATGTCGAATTTTAACTCTGAATAAACCTCAGCAGTCAAATGTGTCGTTATATGGCATACTCTTTTAGAAGGTACATGAATTCAGTCAATACTCATCCAGCATTAGTGTGCTGTTCCCAATCTGTTAGTGGGAGAAAGACCTTGAGAAGGGACCTTAAGTTCATCTCTTTCTGTCGAGTCTTGCCACACGTCTTTTTTTTTTTAATTAATTGATGAACTAGTGGACTTACTCGTGTTAAATATGTAATATTTGTCCGGCTTACAGCTGTTTCAGTGCTTCATGCACCATCATCAGAGCCTACTAGATCGCGGCGTCATCTCAAACTTCTCTGCCTGTTAAGAGAGTGTGTTTTATTGTTGGAAGGTGTTGAAGTGTGGAGTCGAATAGTGTGTGTGTACTGAAATTGATCTGTGTGTTGAGGATTTGATCGGGGTGTGTTTTAGTGTGTTTGTATATTTCGTATTGTTCTAGTGTGTTGAGTAGGCTCTGATGATGGTGCGTGAAGCACTGAAACAGCTGTAAGCTGGACAAATATTACATATTTAACACGAGTAAGTCCACAAGTTCATCAATTAATTATATTCAAGTGTTAAAAGTGGTGTACGCAAGATTCAAAATGGATTTTTTTTTTTTTGTTTATTTATTCACTCATGTCTTATTGATATAGAATAAAAGATGATTATTACCAGAAGCCACGAGGTCATGTTGTTGTTGTTTAGTCAACTGTCCGAAGACAGTTCTGAACCTCACACGCAGTGGCGTAACTTACACCCCCACAGATCCTGCTTTGCGGGGGGGGGGGGGTCAAGGCCAGGGAGGCCCGAAAACATTCAATGATTACTGACGCATATTTGGAAATGAGTTCGAATTACAGTTCAAGGCCCACATTATGTATTTTCCGTAATGCATAGCCACTCCTTTTACTCTCTGGCATATGGAAATCTGCGGTAATGACTGCCATCACTGGACCCGAGGATGCACATACAGTGGTCCAACTGGCAGTACTTCACATCATTCACCCCCGTCGATTGCCTTAGTGGACTCGCCCACAACCATACTGCAGTGGATGCCAACGTTGAAAATGTGACAGAGTGATTTTTATGGATGGAGACATTGTTTCTCGTGGTGTATTTTCATGTCTTCAGATTGCCAGTAAACACACATTGAAATAAAGAAGTTTTGTATATCAACATCTGCTTGTTACTAGATTTAAATAAAGAAGTTTTGTATATCAACATCTGCTTGTTACTAGATTTAATTCATCATCTTTCTCGTGGTTTGTGACAATGAAACCTTTTAAAAGTAATTATGAACATTTAAGTTGTGCAGAAAAATGCAAAAGGAAAAAACTTGAAAATATTTTTCGAAATTGACAAAAATAGACTCAGTATTTCGACCAAGCAGTCAAACACAAACTACCTGTGGTGGAACAAATCCCAGTGCTCCAATATCATGACTCAAGAAAGACTTAGTGCTGATTGAGTCATTTGTTTCTCAAAAGGCCAAAAGAGAAAAGCACTTGTTGAACTAAGCTTCACATTAAATTTATCTTAGGTATGCCTATTATTGCGTAATTATAACCTTAGTGAAACAGAAGTTATATCATTTAAATTTTTTCAATTCTGTTCACTTAATTTTGTTTAAAAATGGGTATTTTGCTATGCTAAATTGTTTTATTCAAATTAGATGTAAAAAATAAAATTATGAAAATATGAAAAAAATGGCAGTAAGGAAAAGGATCCAGATTATCATTTTTTGCTGGGGGGTCCAGCTATAAAAAGTTACGCCATTGCTCACAAGTGATACCAAAAAGGCACCACTTATGAGGCAACTAGGCCAGGAGATAATAGAGTAGGGTGGCGAGTGTCTTAAAAATGTTATTCTTGCTGAAACTATATAGTTCTAAGTTCGTACACCATTTCCATTTTGTATGAATGAAAGTTAAGATCCTGTTGCAAAATTCTCCTAAGACTGCGATTACTTAATTGTAAAGCTGCTGAATGTTTTCTCACTGAACGTTGTGGACCCTTACAAATGCTTGACACACAATTGCAATGTTTTGTGGAGATCACACTGATCTTGGTTGCTTTGGTGGTTTCTGTTTTATTGCTGCAGCCATGTTCCGAAATGACGCAATCCACAATTTTATGGTCTTGCGGCTAGGAACACGTCCTTGATGCGGAATCTGAAAGTGTGTTCGGAAAGCATGCTGTGTTATTACAACAGACTCGCCAGTCTTAAAATAATGTTCCACAATGTATGCATAATGTTGTGCAGTTCACCGTTCCATGTTTACTAGCCATGAAAGCACAATTACTGGATTTGTTTGAACACTAAAGATAGCACATTCATTCATTTATTTTATTCCATAGATCTTACATGAGCAATGAAGCTTTAAGATGTGGAACAAGTCAAAATTTTACAATATTACAATTACAATTTTTACAAATTTTTACTGTTTTACAAATATTGCTTCAGTCACATGTGCATGATAACAATGAATTAATATGCATGCACGGAACAATTGAATTGTGGAACTGAACTGAAGAATAAAATGGCATACCATAAGGAATAAATTTATTTTACTGTTTGATATTTCACTTCAATATTTTCCATTTTATGTGCAGTTGAAAATGAGGAGATATCACCTTGTACAAAGGCTGTATTTGACTCAACTGTAATACTGCTCAAGCAAAGAAACACAACTATTCCTCTTCCCTAACATTCCTGGAGCACCATCTGTACAAATGCTCTCAAGTTTAGACCACTCAAGTTTGTTGCCATCAACGCCACAATTTTCAAAACAGTTTTTCACTGTTTGAAATATATCTCTTCCATTTATTGTGGTTGACAATACCTTAAACACATAAAAATTAAGTTACTTGAAAAGCGGTTTATGTGAATTGGACAGTTTACTTACTTTACTTTATAATCACAAATAGACTGACATTGGATTTTAAGCTATCAGCGAGCCAATCAAAATGTCTTGATGGGCCATTGTATTGTATTTATTTACATTCTATAGTATTCATACATGGCTTGACAGCTAGAATATGGAACATGTAAAAAAAATCTTATTAGTACTATAAACTCTTAATTATAGTCACAGTCTAGTTGAAATATATACAGAAGTGTTTTACAATATACTAGTACAACACAAGAAGTAAGTATCGATACTTAATACAAAACAGAAATATTCATGCATCAGTGTTGAATGTCATAAATTCACCTACAGAATAGAAGGCGAGAGAAATTGGGTACTTCTTTAAGTTGTGAACGAAATTCCTCCATGGAAATGGGTAATTCTAGAACATAGCATACAAATTCCAGGAAATCATTCCAAAAATGATCCTCCATACATTATTAAGTTAGATGCCATGAAAGTAATCTGCAGCACATATAAGGATCATCTTCAAATTTATACAGATGGCTCTCTAAACCTTAATGATAGGACATCAGGAGCAGGGTATTATATTCCAAAATATCAAGAAAGTTACTTCATACCATGTTCATCCTCCTCCAGTCTTGACACTGAATTGCTAGCTATTGATGCTGCTCTTCAGTGTGTTACTCAAATTTCTGAAAAATCTATTTTCATACTTAATGAATCCAAGAGGCTATATTTAATATAATCAAATATGTACCAAACCTATACACACATAGAATTATTCCAATTCAGAAGCAACTAAGTAAACTAAAAAAACTCCAAAAGGAAATAACATTTCAATGGATATTTAATCATTGTGGTATACCTGGAAATAAAGTTGATAACATTGCAAAACAGGCAACATATATGCAACCAAGACCTCTTCAAGTGATATTTCTATCCATTGCCTTTGCTTCAGTAAGGTCTCATTTTATAAATCTATGGATCAACAATTGGCTCTCTTCTAACAAAGGAACAAAAGAAGCCAAATGACCTGGAAATGTACAAAAACTTGCCCAGACATGTTCAAACATTTTTAACAAGAGCCAGAACAGGTCACATTGTCACACAATTGTACCTACACTGATTTCACATTTCTGATAATCCTACTTGTCTGTGGTGTAATAATCATGGTAAGATCTGGAACACATTCTTCTATACTGTCCATCCATAAACCACAAAAGAAATAAATTAGAATCATCAGTACCAATTCTAGAAGACACAGCCCTGCATTATATATTGACTACACCCCAACTCTGGCTACTAGCAACAGACATCTATAATGAACACCAATCAAAATACCTCTCATTTCTCATGAAAAACAAGAACTAAAAAGACCAGTGAACTATAATGGACTTTATGTTGTCAGCAAACAGCTGGATACATTAAGAAGATTGATTGATTGATTTAATTTGGCCCTAAATAATCTTATGTTTTGAGTTTGATTTTTTATATCTGTAGAGAGGCTATAAAAATTTTTACTGCCATATAACACACTCCTTTTTGATAGCATGATAGACTTGCGAATGGAGTATGAAAGTCATTCTTTTGACAAGTATTTATGCTATGAACTGTTGAATTAGTTACAAAGTTTTTATGATTACTTAGGAGGAAGTTTATTAATGAAAAAATATACTGACAAGCCATGGGCATTATTTGTAGTTCTTTTTTTTAAATGGTCCTATACGATTCCCTAGATTTGGCACCTACTGTTATTCTAATTACTCTCTTTTGTAGTAGGAATATACTGTTACTATCTGTAGAATTTCCCCAAAATATTATTCCAAAACTCATTACCGAGTGGAAGTATGCAAAGTACATTGTTTTACGATATTGATATTTACTGTCTCTTGCATAGATCTAATATCAAAATATGCTGAATTTAGTGTGAAGATAATTTCCTTAATATGATTTTTCCAATTTAACACATTATTGATTTGTAAGCCAAGAAATTTGTTTGTTGTTTCCTTTAGGGACCTATTGTTAATTATTGCTCTTGAAATTTTCGAATAGAAATCAAATTCACAGAAAAGAAGGCGACAAAATCAAAATTTCCAAGGTAAAAAAACACAGAAAAAGTTAAATCTATACTATTAGTTACAACAGAAAATATTAGAGTTGGTCATTCACAGAATACAAAGACAATGTGCTATCAAGAGAAAGACGTTGCAAAGAGATAAACAAGAGGAAGTATTGACAGTGGTCCTTTAACTACAGTATATACAGAAAAATAATAGAAAATAAGAGAATAAATCTTCCATTTTCGGTTACAGTAAGAACTGAAGGTGCAAGCTTACTTGGCCGGTGGGGTTGGCCACTCCTACCCTAGGCTATATTCATTATGATTTTTTGAAGTGGTGGAATATATCATTACTATGCTTGTTGTCAAATATTCTTGTTTAATGAACGAAACATATTGCTGCACCATGCTAAAATAGGCCTCATGATGTCAACATGACAGCAAGGGATGGGAATAGTATTCCTGCCTGTAGTAAAGTGCACCGTGCTCCATGGCTTAGGAACAAATGAGCATATCTGCCTTGCATTGGAAAATCTATTCCACATCATTGAAACGTCACGAACTGCATCATATGTCATTAATGCGCCACATAGTTCGTCATTAAAATGTCAACATGGTGCAAGAATAGAACAAGTGCACGACAATATCTTAAAAAAATAGATTAACTTAAATAAAGCAACTTTCCTCATACAATATCCTAAAATATACATTAATATAAATGCAAAGATGTAAGAAATCGAAAACACACAGATATTATATCCTTTTATATACTTAGTACTTATTTGCATTATATAAATTGAGGTAGTCTTTGTAAACATTTTCCTTATATTGTTTCTTGACAAACTTCCAATTTGCAGAATTACTGTTCTATTGTAGTCTTGATGGGCTCTTGGATACACAGTAATCTCAAATTAGCTATATCTATACTTACAGATAAGAAAAATTGTCTTATACTTAGCTTTTTGCAACTTTTTGTAATGTTATTTTATTAAGAGATCTAAATAACTTCTTGTGCTTGTAATATTATTATCCAGTTAAACAGAATGGTCAGAATTGGCCAAAAATATTATAGGAGGTGAAAGTATACATTTAAATGAACAAAATTAAAATATAAACTAATACATACGTTTTCTCACAATTGTCATCTTGTCAAATGGAGTAATTAAAGATTTCAGTAGTCTATTTAAATATTTCAAATGCAAATTTTTAGCTATTTCCTCTCCAATTAAATCTCCAATATCCATTTGTTGGGTCTTTATTACCTGTGGCATTGGCAGTTGCATATTGACATGTCTGTAAATATCAAGTTCCATGATTTCCAAACCCAAACTGTTTATATCCCCTTCCGTTGTAGGCAATTTACAAAACAATCGTCACCAACGAAAGCTGGAAACTACCAGCTTACTCTCTCGTTACATTGAAAAAAGCTGCTGCTGGTGCTACTTCTACTTCTCATACATGGATGGAACTGTTCAGTTACAAGAAATACTGGGATATATATGTGTCGTCTTGGAGGCATATCATAATAACATCAACACTGTCTTTCACGAGTATGCTTTGCAGTCCCCCAGAAGAAGACACTCTACTGGCAATGTATTTTGAAGGTTGGACGAGCAGATGAGGATAACAGGCCACATGCTCCTCTGCTGTTGAAGGTTGACTCCCTTTTGACGTGCACTACAGCTCGAGGATAGGGTACTACATATCATTGAAGATAATCTAATACCAAGTTACGTGTTACTGTACAGCACTTGGGGTTGTATCACAGAATGGCCTGGGACTTTGTTCACGAGAACGGTTTGTACCCCTATCAATACAGTCCTGTGCACCATATCCTGCCCACAGATTGCCTTAGATGCCTGAACTATTGTCGATGGTTAACAGGGCACTGCAGAGAGACTGTGATATCTAAATTAAGTTTGTGAACCAACAAAACTTTTTGCATTCGCGATGGGGACTTCAATTACTTCAGTAGTCTCATGCAGCACTACAAAAAATCTACATGTCACACTTGAGATTCTCATAGGTGCGATGGGGAATTAGTGTGTTGGCTGGCATCCTCAGTGGGGCCTTGCATGTTTCTGGGAAACTCCACTGGCTCTATGTATGCGAGGTTCCTTCATGAGGTACTCTTATTAGAGCACCTTAAAAATGTTCTCTCATTCTTTGGAGCAATCTTACATGTCAGCAAGATGGAGCACCTCTCCAATACAGCCTAATAGCCTAGGGGATTTATGAATGGCATTTCTAGGTGATATGGAAAGTCGTCTAAGTTTCTTCGATGAGGACCTGATCATGTTTTCTGTAACACTTCTTGTCTGTCGAAATTTCGTAATTAGGTTATGAATCATTATAAGACTTGGAACATTAACACTGGAAAATTATTCTATAAAATCTGTGTTCAAACTTGTCAGGGCGAATATATTAACTTATATGAATCATATATATCTGCCTGTCCACACCTGTGGAGTAATGGTCAGCACGTCTGGCTGCGAAACCAGGTGGCCCGGGTTCGAATCCGGTCGGGGCAAGTTACCTGGTTGAGGTTTTTTCCGAGGTTTTCTCTCAACCCAATACGAGCAAATGCTGGGTAACTTTCGGTGCTGGACCCCGGACTCATTTCACCAGCATTATCACCTTCATATCATTCAGACGCTAAATAACCTAGATGTTGATAGAGCGTCGTAAAATAACCCAATAAAATAAATATAATATCTGCCATATTACATTGTGAGATGAATGAACAGCACTGCACTGAAAGCAAAAAAAGTCAACTTAAACACTGTCCGTGTGAAAATCTGTGCTTCATTGGCTGACCATGATAATATCTTTGAAAAATATTGGAGTGCAAGAGGTCAAATGACTTTATTGTCAAACGCCTGGCATTAGAAAACAACAACAACATTGTCCATGGAATCTGTGACATGGTTGTGCATGATTTCACTCAGGAGAGGGCAGAATCTGACAGCACCTGCTCTCTCTCACCTTTGCTTTCTCTTTTCCAAGCCAGTTGTGTTCCTTCTCCCACGTAATTCCTTACAACTTTTCGATATCTGTCTATATGCAATGGTAGATTTAATTAAATCAATTTTGAACTTTGTTATTGTTTTGATTAAAAATGAAGTGTAAGTTGTTGTTTTGTCTATTTTCGAAACTAGGTAAGTTAAGACTGCAGAATTTTTTTTTTTTTGAGGAGTATAACGTTTCTGACATAGTACTTTTATTCTTTAGTGAACAGCAAGCCAAGTTCATTCAAGAGAGGATAACCCTAGTTGAGAAGCATTTTGCAGAACTGTGTACCATATTTGCAGCATATACAAGAAAGAACGCAGGGTATGTTAGAGAAATATATGTAGGAATTATAACATAAGAACACTGTAAAACAAATTGAACATACACTTGCCAGTAATGTAATTAGATAATAGGCACTAATATTTAGACCTCTCTTGGGGTTTGTGTGGAAAGGAAGTGCAGTCAAGATTCAAGAAGTGCTGAAACATTATAAAAGACAGAGCTGTTCTTAAATTATAACCATTCATAGTGGTTTAATTATGTTGCAATTTCTGGATACTTTTATTTTGATAGCGACACTAGGTAACATACCAGGTGCAACTGCATTGGTGACTTCTGAAATTACAGTACACATAACGCACTTAAGGGGACACTCTTGTAAATTTTGAAACTTTTTTTCTATTGGACCAAATTTAACTAAATTTTACAGCATAGTTTTGCTAACCAATAATGGTATTCTACGAAATTTAAAATGAGGTGCGTAATTTCTCCAAGAGATATAATTATTTTAATATATTATGTAATGTTTGCAGCTGAGTCTCCATATGTGGGAGAACCAGGCTGTGCAATAGATTTATATAATATGTATTAATTTCTGAGATATAACTTTTTGAAAATTTAAAATTCATAAATTCATTATTTCAAATTCGGATACTTAGATAATTTCATTGGCATAGTGGTCCGATAAGCGAGTACAATAAAATAAAATATATTTATATATGGTTCTGTCAATTGCTTATCTTTAATATATAAATAAGTCAACACATGATCTAATTACACGATAGGACCCCGGTGGGGGGTAAGGACAAACGTTTTTGCCATAAATGACCTCTTCAGGTCCTTTGTTAGGTGGTAAACACTAAATGAACACCTTAGCATATCTGGTTTTCTTGGGAATACACATATTGATGGAACCATATACAAATAGATTTTATTTTACTTAGATAATGTTTATCCATTCTCTGCACACTGTAAAAATGTCATTAGAATTGGGTAATATTTACTATAAAAAAGTAAGTCTAAAAAAGAAAAATAAATGTATCTTACCATATGGGAAATTGAGTTTAAATTATTTTTGAAAACTTTCAAATGGGCCACGCCCACACAGACATTAGGGGACATTTTTCTAAATCAACTTAGAAGTGGAATTGGACAAATTCCTGTGGCAAGATGAAAGTACACATGATTATGGTATTTTAAGTGGGGGGGGGGGGAATCAATAAAATTTTCACATTTTTCACCAAAGGTCTCCCCTTAAATTGACTGGTTACTCCTGAAAATGGAATTAGAATTAGTTAAGAGTCCCGATATAGTACTAGAAATAGCTTCACAAGATTGTAAAAATATATCTCAAGAAAATTTCACTAAAATTTGTAAATTTAAAAACCCAATGCATCCTATTTTGAAAGTTATTTGTGAGGCATTACTTCTAGCAGAAATTTTTCATATAGTGGTAAAGTGATGAATGAATTTACCTGAGAATTTTATGAAAATAAATATGTGACTGTTCATAAAATCAGGAAAAGTAGGCCTAATAATGTTCATTATTGAAGCACCTTCGTAAGATTCTACACTTGTAATTTGCAGAGTGAGTAAATACAAAATACAGTAGATAGCATGGAAATATAGTCATAGCAGGTAGTATTAATTTCTTTTGTTCTTGGTACGGAGGAGTCAAAACCATCTCTAGGCACTACAATCTGACAAGCAGTTTGTTAGCTCTTGTGGATAACATTATTGCTGTTTCTTGGCCTGAAATGAAGAGAATCTTACCTGAATTTCAGAGCAGTTGTGCAAAATATCCTCCATTACATTCTATATACATGTTACAGCATTGGGATACTTGCTGGAACTCATATTCACTAATATTGTGTTTAGCCCTATTATTTCATCCTTGAGAGCCTCCAGAGTATGTGGATTGTTTTCGTACATTCATTGTTTGAGGGTACCCAAGAGGTAAAAGTCACACACTGATAAATCTGGAGACTAGCAGGTCATAGTCCACTACTTATTACTCTGTCCTGTCGTCAGAAATTTCATGTAGGGCTTCCATTGAATGCACTGATGTATGTGCTCTTGCACCATCTTGCTGAAAAAGTTTGTAATTCTTTTCTAGAATTGTCAAAAATTGTGAAAACTGTTACAGAATATTGTTCATATAATGCTCTGAATTAATTGTATCATAAACAAAATACGGGCCCAACTATTTTTTGCACACTAATCATAATTATACTATTACTTTCGATCATGTTATGGGACTTAATGAGAACAACATGGCTTTTCAGTATTCCAGCACCAAGTATTCTGGGAGCATTCACATAACCACTGAAGTGAAACATTTTCATCAGTGAAAAAAAAAAAAAAAAGCATTGGGTAACAATTCCATCGTGGATTGATTCTAACATCCAATAAGAAAATCTACTGGCTCATCTATATTCAATTTTACTAACCTCTGACAGCTTATAAGAATAAAATTTCGAATCCCTTACCACAGAGTGTTGTGATACAATCATTTCTTGTCCTAAGCAACAGATAATTTTTTTGTGCTCAACCCATCCTCTCATGCTCATCATAAAGTTTTTGTTCTGTTAAAATATGCTTTGGACAACATTTCTTCTAATTGGAAAAGGAACCTGTTTCTCTTCACTTATTAAATAATTTAACAAACTATTTGCATGGCTGTGTAGTCTCTGGAAAATGCCACCAAAACTTGCGTAAATACAACTTGTACGATTTCTTGTTCAGTAGATTTTTTTCAACGAGGAAAATGCGTTGCTGTATTATGTATCTATACATGATTAATAGTACATTATGCAACGAGCCTATAATGATAGTAATTAAGACGCGAGTATGTTTGTTTATGAAACGAGCGCAAGCAAGTTTCATAATTTTCATACAAGCATCTTAATTACCATTATAGACAAGTTTCATACGACTTTTTATGCTCGACCATATTTCTAACTTGAAATTATTCAGAAGTATTCATTTTATTCGCATCTCTCTGAAGAGTGGAAGTGACCTTGTGCATAGCTCGTAAATTGTGAGATGTGCGCAGACGCGAAAGTATTGATTTTTTCCGAGGAACAATAATGTCATTGACCTTGATATAATCTAGAGAATAACATGAACTAATTTTGATGTAACCTGGAAATTGATTTAGAATTGAAAAACGAGATGACAAATTGAATTTATTTGAATATTATTTACAATTAACGCTAATTATTATAGTAACAGAACATAACCTTCTGCGACAGTATTGGATTTCCAGCCTCCATGACGTTTCCCTCGTCTTTCGATTGCATATCCGAGAATAATCGAAAACCTGAACTTTAATGACATGCATTAAAGGACTGCTACCAGGTGTAGAATTACTACATTTCGGCATTGTCGAGCATAAAAATACATATTTCTCAATAGGCCTACTGTTGAGACAGTTGACTGAGTGACACTGTGAAATGCCAGAATGTCTGTAACTTAGGTTTGACTCACTCTTTATAAGGCTTGCTGGTTGAGTAATTGAAAATATACTGTATATGCATTGACCATCAGTATTGTTTGAGTTGTGTAGCCACTGCCAAATAACACATGTTTTAATAAGCCACACATCTTTAGTTTTACACAGGAGAAATTTATTTATGACAAGTTATTCCCCATTGTTTCAAATTGTATTTATTTGGTGGAGTTCCCAGCTCTTTCTATTACACAGAAGTGTTGGTGTTTCTGGCTTACATACAAATCCATAGTATTAAAGTAATTTTATATTACCTATATGTTATGATGTTGAATGGTTTTTATGATTTTAAATTTATTTATTATTATTTCGTTCTTAGATTGCGAGATAAATCAGATGAAGTAGTGAAAGTAATTCAAGACTATGCAGAAGCTGAAAATGTAAACAAATCTCTTAGAAATGGCTTGCTCCAATTTTCGTCCACATTATCGACTATAGGGGACTACAGGTACGAGTATGTTATAAGAAGTATTTCACCCATTGCTTTGTGTGCATTGATATAGTATTAATTGTTTTCAAGTCCTGTCCTAAAAATAGTTTTAATTGATTATTCAGAGATACTGAGGTTCAGCGATTAGAAACGAAAGTTGTGACTGAGCTGTCACAATATGAAGATATTTGCAAACATGCCAAGGAGGAAGTGAAGAACACGTTTGTTGCTCGTGACCGAGAGCTGGCTCGCAAGAAACATCTGGACCGAATCAAAGAGAGGAATCCTAGGAATAGGCAGCAGATAGTATCCTTATGACAATGTAATGATTGCAAGTGTAATCACCTGACTGTTTCTACACTTTTGTGCATTTTAATTTATTGCAGTAATACTCATATAGACACTAATATTGTAGTTAGTTATAGTAAGGTTTAAAACTCATGATGTTTGAGACATTACTTGAAGACAAAGTAACCAGTCACAAAGTGTTACAGACTTAAAAATATTCGTGTATACTATAAGTATGACATGCTAATATTTGGTAATATATTCATCTCTACAAATTATCAGTTTGGGAATGTTACAGTGATTTTTAAAAGTGGAAAATTTGTTTTTGAATTTCTACGAGACCAGTTCCATCTTTTTAATGATTCATGATGAACATGGATTTAAGTAAAATCACAGCAATTCAAAGCTTGCGTTCAAATTTATTGTTTACTGAAATATTTTAAGGAATTTGTAATATGTATAGTACAGTGCTCTTCTTAGCATTCAGACTGCCAGGTTGCCAGTATGGGATACAAGCACGATCTTGATGTGCGGACTGTTGCATTCAGATATATAAGATTATGAGATTTGGTACTTGGAACATAACTAGTCTTTATAGAACAGGAGAGGTAACATTAGTAGCAAGATATAGAATAGACTATGGGAGTACAAGAGGTTAGGTTAGATGGGAATGACATCACAAATAGGAGATTACTTGTTGCATTATGGGGAATAAAATAATAATCACTCATTAGGAACTGGATTCTTTGTTCATAAAAGAATAAAATCAGTAGTAAAAAAGGTCGAATTTATCAGTGACAGATTATCGTGTTTAGTACTTAAGGGTAGATGGTGCGATATCATAGTTATAAATGCTCATGCCCCTACAGAAGAGAAAGACGACCATATAAAGGAGAGCTTCAATGAGGAATTGGAACACACTTTTGATCAGTTATCTAGATATCACATGAAAATTTTATTGGGGATTTCAATGCTGAAGTAGGATGGGAGGATATTTTTAAACTGATATTGGAAAAAAGAGTCTATAAGTAACTAGTAATGACATTGAAGTTAGGTTAGTAAACTTTGACACATCAAAAAATTTAATTGTTATAAATACAACATTCCCCCATAAGGATATATATAAATATACTTGGACGTCTCCAAATGGATTGACATACAACCAAATAAATCACATCTTGATAGATAAACAGAGACGTTTTAGTATAGTAGACATTCGAACTTTCATGGGGGCAGACTGTAATTCTGACCATTATTTGGTACTTGGAGAATTAAGAGAAAGACTATCAGTAGCCAAGCGAGTAGAGCAACAATTTAATATTAGTAGATTCAATATTCTGAAATTAAATGACGAGGAAACTAAGCAACATTATCAGGTCGAAACTTCAAATAGTTCCAACGAAGTTGAGAAAGAGTTAGATATTAATAGCATGTGGGAAAATATCAGAGATAGTATCAAAATTGCAGTTGAGCAGAACATGGGTTATTATGAAACTAAGAAAAAGAAACCATGGTTTGATGAAGATTGTTCCATGGTAGTAGAAAAAGGAAACAGGCAAAATTGAAATTCTTACAGAATCCAGTTGAGGCAAATAGAGATAACTATTTCAATGAAAGACTGGAAGCAAGTCGTACACTTAGAAATAAAAAGACAGATTACTCTGAAGGAAAAACTGACTGAGGTAGAAACAAATAGTAAGAATAAAAACATTCGAGATTTATATAAGGGTATAAAGGAATTTAAGAATGGATATCAGACAAGGGTAAACGTGACCAAAAATGAGAATGGTGACTTGCTTGCAGACTCTCATTCAATACTGAATAGATGGAAAAACTATTTTGGGCAACTACTAAATGTACATAGGCCAAATAGAAATGATCGGGACGAAATCCAAATGCAAACTGCTGAGCCATTTATATCTGAACCCACATTTTCTGAAGTCGAAATTGCGATAGGAAATCTGAAAAAGTACAATTCTCCAGGTATCTATCAAATTCCAGCAGAATTAATACAAGAGGGTGGAAGCACATTGTCTAGCAAAATTTATAAGCTTGTATTTGCTATTTGGGAAAAGAAAATTGTACCAGAACAATGGAAGGAGCCCATAATTGTACCTATTTTTAAGAAGGGGAACAAGACTAATTGTAGTAACTTTCGAGGAATACCACTTTTGTTGATGTCATACAAAATTTTGTTCAATATTCTTTTGAGAAGATTAACTCCATATGTAGATGAAATTATTGGGGATCATCAGTGCGGTTTTAGATGTAATAGATCGACTATTGATCAGATTTTTTGTAATTGATAGATATTGGAGAAAAATGGGGGTATAAGGGTACAGTACATCCGTTATTCATAGATTTCAAAAAGGCATATGACTCGGTTAAGAGAGAAATTTTATATAATATTCTTATTGAATTTGGTATTCCTAAGAAACTAGTTACTGTGTCTCAGTGAAACATAAGCAGAGTCTGTATAGGCCAGTTTCTATCTGAGCTTTTCCAATTCAATGCAAGCTAAAGCAAGGAAATGCACCATCACCTTTACTTTTTAACTTTGCTCTAGAATATGCCATTAGGGAAGTTCAGGATAACAAAGAGGGTTTGGAATTGAACGGGTTACATCAGCTTCTTGTCTATGCAGATGACGTGAATATGTTAGGAGAAAATCCACAAACAATCAGGGAAAACACAGAAATTTTATTTGAAGCAAGTGAAGCGATAGGTTTGGAACTAAATCCCGAAAAGACAAAGTATATGATTATGTCTCATGACCAAAATATTGTACGAAATGGAAATATAAAAATTGGAGATTTATCCTTTGAAGAGATGGAAATATTCAAACATCTTGGCGCAACAGTAACAAATATAAATGACACTCGGGAGGAAATTAAACGCAGAATAAATATGGGAAATGCCTGTTATTATTCGGTTGAGAAGCTTTTGTCATCTAATGTGCTGTCAGAAAATCTGAAAGTTAGAATTTATAAAACAGTTATATTACCAGAATAACTCTTCTCGGGTTCTTAGCCAGGTGAGTTGGAGATTTGCTTCCAAGCTTTCGATGGCTAGCTCTGCCATCTTCTTCAGGGAATGAAGTGATGTGGGACCATGTCTACCCGGTATATATGCAATAGGGATTCCCGCTGCGGGCCAATCAGGAGCTAGTTCCTAGTCCCGACCTCCAGGTGCACTGTGATTGGTGGAAGCAGTAGCCAATCAGGAGCTAGTTGCTGGTCCCAACTGTCTGCTGTGTGCTGGTGGTCGAAGCATATTGATGGCAAGTTTCCATGCTGTACTTAGCTGTAGACCCCCGTCTCTGTTTAAACGGATCACAAGATAGATTTCGGCGCCACCACCATCTTGGACAAGACATCAGGTTACTGGGACTTGGTTATCAAGGAAGCCATCGAAATCCAGCTAGATGGCAATAATTTCAACAGAGATTGGGGGAGGGAGGGTCTACAGTTGAGTACAGCAAGGATACCTGCCATCAATACACTTCGGGACTAGGAACTAGCTCTTGATTGGCCCACAGCGGGAAGCCCTACTATTGCATATATACCGGCTAGACATGGTCCCACATCACTTCATTCCCTGAAGAAGATGACAGAGCTAGCCATCGAAAGCTTGGAAGCAAATCTCCAACTCACCTGGCTGAGAATCCGAGAAGAGTTATTCTACATCAAATTCCGGGAAAGCCTCAAGTCATAGTTATATTTCCGGTTGTTCTGTATGGTTGTGAAACTTGGACTCTCACTTTGAGAGAGGAACACAGATTAAAAGAATGACATGAGGAGGAATGCTTGAACAGTGATGTAATGAGGAATACAGGAAGTCCAGTGGGAAGATAAGAGAAGCTGGCAGTTGAGATTACAAGGGAACTACTAATAAAACGTAGAAAAATCTTTAAAAGTAAAAGTAGGTATTGAAAATTTTACTACAGTGAATTTCTGTAATCATAATTTACTTCTTGCTCTTTGTTAGTACAGATACTCTGTTATATGCCATATACATATAATTTACCAAGTGACAGTTTTAGTGGTAAGTGTTCAGGAGATGCAAGCCATGGAAAGAAGACTGGTTTCTTCAGAATCTCATCCATTTAATCTTATATTTATTGTCTTTAATTGAAGATGCTGAATCCATCTGGAATAGTAAAGTGTTAGAAACTTACAATGTTCATGATATATTTTACAATGTTAATCCTTAATATATCCAAGTCTCTTGCTGAGTCAGAACTACTGAAAGCAAGTGCTGATGTTTCACGGACTGTGAAAGCTCTGGAGGAACAAATCGATATGTTCGAGAAGAAGAAACTGCATGATATTAAATCATTACTTCTCGCTTTCGTAACTATTGAGCTAGGTTTTCACACAAAAGCAGTTGAACTCTTCACAAAGGCTTACCAGGAAGTGGCAGATATAGATGAAGATGAAGACTTAGAGGTAAGTATCTCTCTGTCTTTTTTTAATTTTCTGTCAGTTGCAGTATGACAATTCAAAATGATTAATTAACATTAGCACCTATATTTGGGACATTACAAAAGATTACATTGCTTATTTAATACTATATAAGGAACATATTTTGCTTTTGCATCTAATGATATATATCATTACAACGTTTCTTGTGTGATAAAACACATAAAGAACAAAATTGTGAGCATAAATTTCAAGTAAATTGTTTTTCCCCCTCCTCTATTGTTCCTGAGGACTTAAAATGAAAATATAATTTTGAATTATGATAATAATAATAATTCTGAACATTCATCTGTACGCTTCTTCGATAAAGTCACTTGTAAACTTTCAGTACTAACAATATAAACAGGAAAAACTGTATATAAATAAGACAGTTTTGTTCTTTCATTTATTTTCCATGCATTACAATTATGTATGTAGTTTTACCTAAAGTCTCAAGACTGAGGGGTAAAATGTATTTGTATATACATAAACCTACAGTAACTTCAAATGCAAGCAGAATTTGTATCTTATTGTTATGAATTACTTTGACATTTAAAGGGTAGTTGTAATTTTGAATTAAATAATGATTTATAAAATATTGAACTGAGTGCTGTTCATTTGTTATAATTAAATAATTGCTCAAGTTTAACTAATTCTATGTCCTTACTTTCATGTAGCTCAGTGAAGTGACGTCTGCAAGTTGGAAGGAACTAAAGTGAATTTCGAGTTGAGAAAAAATTATTTCTTCTTCTTCCTCCTCATTATTAAGCATTAACTTATGTTAGACATCTTATATCTGCCATTTTTTATTATACCAATCCTTCTCTTCCAAAATGCATTCGATTCTATATTTATTTTAATGTTTCAAATTTTTCATAGATCTTACACATCCATAATAGTTTCTTGTGCATTGATCTTTTTGAATATTTTATTTACAATTTGCATCTAACTTATCTCTTCATTTTTTAATTTTTATTTATAGACTAAGCATCACTTTTTGTAATGCTCCAGGAACAGCCATGATTTTATGAAATCTTAAGTTTATCTTACCTTGTAGTGTCTCCTCATACCCACTTTTCAGCATATGTTTATAGAATAAATCTCTGAATTGTTATTAATTAATTCATTCTTTATTTTATAGGAAAGCAATTTCTCTCTTCTCAATAACCTCGATAACAAGTCTGAGATCCACTTAGCATAATCACTTAAACCCTCCTCATGCAGAAGTTAAATTCATGCATACATCTTTACTGCATGAGAGCTTTGTGTTCTACAACAGAACATCAGTCAGTATTTAAAATTTAAGTCACCTTCTTCCTTTAAGAAAGGCAGATGTCAATGCTATAAAAATCCGCCTTCACTGGGATATGTATGTATATGTGTATAGTTGTTTTATTTATAATATTATAGTAATGTGCAAGAATATAAATGTTGACATACTTCCATAGAACAACACTGAAATGTGAGTTTGAAACATGTTACAGGACTTTCAACAAATAAGAGGAAGTTTGGATGGGGTAAAGAAAGATTTACTTCAATCATTGTGCACATATGTGAATGTAATTGTTTCAAACTACTTATGTCCGTGTGTGTCTATGGATCTTTGCATGTAGTTCACTTTTTCCTATGTGTGATGTTTTCTCTCTTTTTCATCTGTGATTGGCAGAAAAAGTGTGGAGCATTGCTATAATAGGTAACACTTGCAGATGTGTTAAGACTTTGTTTAGTAAAATCTGTTTTTCTTTCTAAATGCCCATGAATTGTGTTTGCTTGTTTTGTCACATTACTTCACACTCAAGCATGTCATACACATGCTGCACAAAAAGAATAAAGTGTCTGAACTCTAAAAACTTTGCACATAGAAGTTTGATAAAATTAAGTTTTAATAGTACCTACATTAATTTAAAATCACAATTTCTTAATGTAAATATGTATCTTTTCAGTAAAAAGATTACATTAATTGTTATGAAAAGAGGATTGCACAGTATTAAAAAGTGATTCAGTAGTAAAGAGATAAATCGAATATGTTAACATTACTGAAAATTTGTATTTAAACACTATAAGAATGATTAATTTCGAATATGAATGTAAAGTTTTGGCATAGTTGTATTTCGAATGACCATTATTTTCATCTATTTTTCTATTACAGAAATCACCTTCAACCTAACAAATGTGTAGCATACGTTAATGAACTCTGTCTTAGAGATCTTATAATTAATTTTAAAATGACCACATCACTGAAAGGCTTTTATTCATGCAACTGGACAGCATTTATTTTGGCTAGAAATCAGGCTTGTTTGTGAATTTTCCATATTATTGCACGGCTTTTGTGTGATTTCATGTTTAACCAAGTCTCCATTAGTTTTATTTTAGTTTCCGATATACATGTAATGCTGTTTTTAAGAACACAAAATATAAAGAATAAGCTCTGAATATTCTTTCAGCAGTTGCGAAATCAAATTACGAATTATTATCAATAAAGTGGTAAATTCTGATCATCCCTTTGGTTATTAAATTTTGTAATATGACAGTTTCATTGCTATTTCGTCTGAAGTGAATAAATTAAATTTTAAATATTTATTAACATTATTAAATGTTTTAATATATTAACATAAATGGTATAATCTCTGTCGATAAAAGCAGTTGTTTTTATTTAGTGCTTGAATTCCTTGTATAAATTGACTTTACAGCATAGATACCGACCTTCACATATGCAGTGGGTGCTTTTGGACAACACATTTAAGGCTAAAATCTTAAATGTGCAAACTTGGAAACCAGAATAAAGAGAATAAGTACCAGCATTGTATAATGAAGTTCACATAATCATAAAACATGTTGTAAGAGCAGTTGCGTAAGTCCATATCTGGATATTTGTCTACCTGGCACTAGATAGTTCTGTGTAATGTTGAAATTGTGCATTAGGGGTTGCAAATATAATGGTCAGTAATTAAGTTCATAGAATTGTAATATTTATTGATAACTTATGCAATATAAGTTACAAATGAATGGATTGAAATAGGTTGGGCCCTTTCGGTCCCGAGCACATATGCCACTTAAGTGGGTCATTGTGCCTCAGATAACTTGAAAGTTTATCCAAGTCCCAAAGTCTCCTTGAAGGCCAGGATTACTCTTGGGGTATGCTTTCCTTATATCCTCTGGTCCCAGCCTAAATAAATATAAGTTACATTGCTGCTGTCAATAGGAAAGATTTCCACTAGATAATAGCAGAAAAAAAACAGGGTGCATTGATTTCAATTATGGCTTTTAGTCATTGTATTTTCTAAATTCAAATTGTTTTTCTGAATTACTACTTTAATATTAATTGTTAAAATAACTAATCAGATGTGTTAACAGTTAACATACTAATTGTTATTCAAGCTCATTAACAATTTATGAAGCACGTAAATTTGTTTGCTTATTGGTAGCAACCCACTGTTTCCAGTGTTCAAACAGTTTATTTCTGGTAGGTTGATTTTCCCAATTATTGAGTTAACACATTGGTAATAACTTGTTTCTCATCTTCAGTCATGTCATTGATAGTATGTTCTAATAGTGGTAAACATCAAAACAAGTAGATTATTGTATTAATTTAAAATGCCTTATGTAGGAAGAGAACTTGATCTCATATGGGGAGAATTTAAAAATAACTTCCTTATGTAAGAAGAAAACTTTATCTCATACAGGGAGAATTTAAAAATAACTTACAGCCCAAAGTGGAAAAGGCATTAGTGTTAAATGCAAATCTTGTGGTTTAGAAATGCAAGGGTTAGTTGAATGAAATAACATTTTCGGAAATGTAACAACATGAAAGACCATTAAAAAAGCAATGAGGATATTCCAGCAACTGATAACTCAGAAGTTAAAAGCAGTGGCTCAGAAACAAGTTGCAGTAGTTGCATCATCATCAGCAGCAAAATAAAAGAAAAATTATTCATTAATTGTGAATCAAGAGGAAACTAAGAGATCATGTCTGAAAATTAAGTAAGATCAGCTTAGTTCTTTTGTCATCTGAACAAATGAACAAGAGAAGGAAGACTTAAATAAAAAAGTTCCAAAATTCTGTTACATTGCGACCTGGAAGTAGTCCTGTACTTGTTGCAATTAAGGTACGCCATCACAGCTCTGGAAAAATCACTGTGATAAATAATAACGATTTTGTCACAGCGTGATTTTTGTATTAGGATGATTCTTGGACATTGTGAGGCTCCATTCCCTGTCTGTAGATTTCCAAGTCGTCTAGAACTCAATTTCGCTGCCATCTACAGTACTTATCTCTGAACTAACCATGAGGAATACCAATATTTCTCATTACGAACCGACAGTGTTTGTTTATTGCTCTTCTGCTACTTGATATACCGGTGCCATGACTTACATCAACAGTAGTGATTATCACAGCGAGTATACTGAAAACAAAACACGCTCTGATCTCTGAGCTGTGTTATCACTATGTGTGGGCGTGTATATTCGCCCAAGAATGTTTACGCATGATTAAGTGAATAAATTGTGGAAGAATATAGCGAGTGCATAGCTTTAGTATCAAAGAGTTGCCGATGTTAACCTTTTTGAGTGGGACGAAAATGAATTAGATCTCATATGTTGTCCTTCAAGTTAATCATCTGACTTGCAATTGTCTGGACTCTGGACCTGTCACATATATGTACATCAGTCGTCTTTGCTGTGAATCACACATTGGGCAGAGATGACGATTTCTCGGAGCTGTGATTTTGGAACTGTAGTCATAATCTGAACCAGTGATAAACATGTCACGGCGACAAAATCAGAGGTCTTCAAATCATACCCCACCTCTAGCTGCATAGTTGGATCCTTTTTGAAGAAGTTTATGAAAGTGAAAGAGATTATTGTTATAGGAATTTGAATGGGAAAACAGTTTGGATATGTTAGGTAGCTGGACAAATACTCATAACAACTGCACAGGGACTGGAGTGTCGGCAGGCGAGCAGTGTATGCCTGCAGCCATGGTGTCAATGGATAAAATGATGACTGTATATACCATTGGCTTTTTATAGGCTTTTAAAAATGTTTAAATATCTTTATTGTCAGCCTTAAGATTATGCCTAGGAGTACCAAAAACCACATCAACTGTTTCCCTAGAAATTGAATGTAATATTCAACCATTCAGACACTATGTATTACAAAAGGATCTAAAAATACATTTAAAATTGCGAGCCTCATCCAGATCTCAGATGTTCTTCAAACTGTCAGATAATATCCTGTGTAATTTCTATAAAATAAACAAAGAAGAAATACCAATCTATATCACAGACACACTCATTGCTAAAACTCCAGTTGTGAACGAAATTCCTCCATGGAAATTGGTGATTCCAGAACATAGCATACAAATTCCAGGAAATCATTCCAAAAATGATCCTCCATACATTATTAAGTTAGATGCCATGGAAGTAATCTGCAGCACATATAAGGATCATCTTAAATTTATACAGATGGATTTCTAAATCCTAATAATGGGACATCAAGAGCAGGGTATTATATTCCAAAATATCAAGAAAGTTATTTCATACCATGTTCATCCTCCTCCAGTCTTGACACTGAATTGCTAGCTATTGATGCTGCTCTTCAGTGTGTTACTCAAATTTCTGAAAAATCTATTTGCATACTTACCGACTCCAAGGGGGCTCTATTTAATATATTGTACTCCAACCACGAGAAAGTCTCCAGGGAATGAGAGGGAGCGGGGTGATGCTGTGAATGAATGTTGATGTCATAAGGTCACACACGTGGGTACTCGTATCTCTATTGGCTAAGTCTCACAGCACAAACAATAACACTGATATACACATTTTTATACTATCCTAGTTACAAAATTAGATCACGGTTAATCTCCTGGTCTTTTAATCCCTCCATACAGGAAATAACATAGGCTATGCAGGAGAGCGCATGATTTTTAAACTGACGTTATAACTCTGATATAATCTATCTACTTAGCTCCAATAGATGACGCAATAGTAAGCACATTCCTTTCACGGTTTATCTCCTGGTTGGAGAACAGTAATCAAATATGTACCAAACCTATATATGCACATAGAATTATTCCAATACAGAAACAACTAAGTAAACTAAAAAACTCCAAAAGGAAATAACATTTCAATGGATACCTAGTCATTGTGGTATACCTAGAAATGAGAAAGTCGATAACATTGCAAAACAGGCAATAGATTTGCAACCAAGACCTCTTCAAGTGATATCTCTATCCAGTGCTTTTGCTTCAGTAAAGTCTCATTTTATAAACCTAACAACAATTGGCTCTCTTCTGATAAAGGAAGAATTTTACAGTCTGTACAAAAGAAACCAAATGACCTGGAAATGTACAAAAACTTGCTCAGACATGTTCAAACATTTTTAACTAGAGCCAGAACAGGTCACATTGTCACACAATTGTACCTACACCTACTTGTCTGTGGTGTAATAATCATGATGGAGATCTGGAACACATTCTTCTATATTGTCCATCCATAAACCACAAAAGAAGTAAATTAAAATCATTAGTACCAGTTGCAGAAGACACAGCTCTGCAGTATATATTGACTACACCCCAAGTCTGGCTACTAGCAACAGGCATCTATAATGTACACCGATCAAAATACCCCTCAACTGAATAGACTACAGTGGACTATAGTGGACTTTGTTGTCAGCAAACAGCTGGATACATTAAGAAGATTGATTGAGTTATTTATTTATTATTAAACCCAAAAGAATTTGTCATTTTTTGAATCAGCAAGTTGATTTTCAAAGAAATTTGCGATTTTTACTAGGGAAGTATAACAAGCATTTCTTATTGTTTCCTGATATGGTAATACTGTGCAGTAGTGGCAAAAAAAAAAAAAAAAAACCGGACCGACCCTTGTAGCTGATTTCAGAGCCTTGTTCACTCCAGAGCACGATAGACTGTTAACTAAGACTTTCGTGGTTCGAATCCTGCCTGGGAAGGAAACTTTTTTTTTTTTGTTCCTTAGTTAACAGTCTATTGTGCTCTGGAGTGAACACGGCTCTGAAATCAGCTACAAGGGTCGGTCCAGTTTTTTTTTTTTTTTTGCCACTATTGTACATAGAAGATAAAGTGTCTGTAGTTAATGCATGGTGTTTTGATTATTGTTACACACATCAAGTGTTTTCCCATTCATTATAGTATTATGGTGGTGATGGTTGCAGCAGCGTCATTGGTAATGATGTTAATGATTTTTATGATTTTATTACTGGAACACTTTTCAGTTTGTGTTTACGTGCCAGAAAACCTATAAGTCGGTAACTATGCTGTAATTATATGTGTATTCTTTACAAACATTCTTGTTAACAGTAACTGGTAGATTACTACTACTAATTCCTTGCCACTGCTCACAGATTTTGACATAAAACATTGCGAATTTATATAGATATACTACATAATTTATGTATTTAAAATTTGCTGTAAATTTGAAACTTTGATTATTCTTTAGGAATTCAAGAATGCTTTGAGGGTTCCTGATTCTGTTTCCCGGCTGGATACAGTGAAACGCACTTCATTTCGCAACAGTTCCTTCTCACTTGCCAATTTATTTTCAACTCCTACTTCATTTAGAAAACCAAGTGAAGGAACACATCATTCACCTTTCAGAACAGCAGCAAGTGATGTAGTGGTAAGTTACATGTAGCTGATATGTAAGTAACTTTAAATTAATATTAAAAAGTATTTTGTTTGGCAGTGCACTTTATTTGAACCAGGTACATACATATGTACGTACATTAGTGGACAGGTCTTTCACTACAACCCAGCATTCTTCAATCTTTCCTATTTTGTGCCTTCATCTTAGTCTGTGTATATAGAATATACCATTGTGAAAAGCAGCTGCAAGACAATGTACCAAAATATGATTATAGCTTAGGTTGCTCATGTGATACTTCTCTTTTTGAGAAACAAGCTTATACTGAAAAGTAGAAAAACAAAAAGATAGGGAAATGTTGCAAAACCCAAGTACAGTAGAACCTCTATTATCCGTGGTAATGAAGGGGATGGACTGAGCGGTTAATCAGAAAAATCGGATAATCTGTACCATAGAAGATTTTGTAATTTCCTCTATGGTTTTGTATTTAACTCGCTAGGTAGTGGATCAGAAGTTTACTAATTTAGGTTTGGTTGTCAACGACGGGTTTTTAAGGGGAAAAGAAACCCCTTGTAATGGCTGTCTCAGGAAAGATAGGAATAATGGAAGTCGTATGTTGTAGATTTACATATTATTTACACTTTATCCTTGTCTTTTTATTAAATCGCGCAGTTGTAACTCCAATCTCATATTCTGATGTCATATGAGTCACAGTTTCCCTTTCCCAAAACATTAAGTTATTTGCACTTTTTTCGATACTTTGCAAAACATGTTTTCTGTTGACAGCCGTGGAAGACATTTTATATAGAAGTTACGAGTATATAGAACGGCAATTCGAACAGTAGACAATATTATGTAAAGATAAAGGCTTGTAATAACACTCTCTAGAAAAAAATACATAGGACCTACTAATATAATGTACAAAACAGTACTCCATATAAGTTATATTATTTCTGAAGAAAAAAAAAAAGGGCGAGAAATAGACAGTGGGATAATCCACCAATCGGTTAATAGGGTGACGAATAATCGAGGTTCTACTGTAATTACATTTGACAATAGAGGAGGATTTATTACGAGAATGTAACCAAAAAACAGAAGTGAGGCCTGTGATGAGTACAGTGGAAGCTCTTAAGTTCGACAGAAAACAAGTTCGACATCCTATAGTTCGACTGCTTATGTAGGAGGATTAGACTAAGAAATGAGTTTGCCATTTGAATGGGAATTGGTTCTGTGTCTTGTAGTGATACTTTTGTTGATGGAAAACAGAACATTTTATTGATTAGGACATCCATAATTAATCACTGATTTTAAATTAATGAACTCTTCTTTTTCTATTTGAGAATTGTGCCATTTGTGAGACATAAATGTTGAAACCCACTGTGGTACTAGAAGCGCATACACAAGTCTCGGTGCAGGCAGGAAATGCAAGTACAGTACTGTATTCGTTGATGGATAACCAATAAGAATTTGTATTCATTTCACCTGTCACACCCACTATTCTCATTGGACTGAACTTTCAGTTCTCTTCAGTCGAACTTGGGAGAGTCCACTGTATATGTTTTACAACCATGTGCCTACTAATCACCAAATCTCTGGCTGGCTTTAGATTAGGTAAGATATTGTTCTTGTTTCTTGCTACTAAATAAATAATTTCATACTTAATGCTTTGTTTTCTAGGAATCAATAAAAACTGGTTTAGAAGATTCTATAGAGTCTGTACACGTGGAAGAATATGTGGAAGATGAGTCTTCCTCATTTGTTTCTGAAGAGGATGACCGTAAACATGTAAGAAATAAGTTTAAATGAAGTATGTAAAGTAGCTTTAACATTTAAAATTCACTGGAGCTACTACCGCATCTTATTTGTCAACATCACTTTAAAACTAACAAAGATAAGAACAGCCGTTTCATTTTCTTAGATAATGTAAAGTTAAGTTTACAATTGTTTTACAGTGCTTGTAATACAATACAAAGGAAGTTATATCAAACACATTACTCAAAAATTTCAAATCAAATACAGTGTGTATTATGAAACATCGACAAATTTAAGTTTGCTA
The DNA here is from genome assembly GCF_040183065.1 of Periplaneta americana. Lineage (NCBI taxonomy): Eukaryota > Metazoa > Arthropoda > Insecta > Blattodea > Blattidae > Periplaneta > Periplaneta americana. The sequence continues at coordinate 107,159,366 of NC_091128.1, forward strand.
ATCTGTCCATGAAACTGCCAATTTATTTATTATTTTCAAGAATTGTAACTGGAAAATCTAGAAAATGTACCTGTTAACACATTTATGACATTTAATTTCTGCCACCAAACTTTCCATAAAAATATTCCATTCCAAAACTACAAAATGCTAATTTTTTAAATTTTAATTTGGTAAAATCTACCATCTCTAATAAGCACAAATGATTGGCCAATTATTAGATCTTCTAACTATGCTGGATTAAGAGCTTGGACTGTGATAATTTCACAGTGTAAAGAATTCCATCTCTAGAGACATCTGTAAGGCGAAGTTCATTACCTCAGTGACTGGATGAATTTTTTATGTGGACGATAATTGAATTTAACGGAGGAGGGCACTATGGCCCAGCACTGCGACTTGTTAAGATCTATTGTGCTGACCCTTTGGTGACGCATTCCCAAACCCACATCGGCTGACCACACTAAGGTTCTCTGTGTGCCCAGGTTTCGAGCAGGCAACCCCACTCATCTCTAGGCTAGCACCTTCCATGCGCCACCAGCCGGCTTTCGGGGAATGCCATGGAATAACAAAATGGAGAAATGGTGACGGAATGATGTAAATGCCTAATTTGGGGAAAAACAGGAGAACCGGGAAAAACCCCCAACTTCGATCTTGTCAGCCACAAGTGTCACTATGGATGTTTTCAATGAAAAAATCCCAGACCTGACCGGGAATCGAACCCGGGCCACCTGCGTGAAAGTCTGAAGGTCTAGTCATTCAGCCACTGCAGAGGTTAGACGAGAAGTAACTGGTAATTTTTTTTTCTGAAGCCCTATCATTCAGGAACAGGATTCATTTACGAATTTAGGACTTCTCAGATTTATTTCCCTTTCGAAAGATGCCATGCTAAGGATTTTTATCATCTTCAGCCAGGTTTCAATTCATTACCTACAAATCCATTGGCAAGCATTGTAATATTTTACCACTAGAGGCAACAAATAGGCTACTCGAATGTAGGTTTTCATTCTTATCTTGCATTCGAAATTTGAGTTCTTTATTATAAATGTTTATTATTTTATTAATCTGTGACTTAAATATTAGTAGTAACCTGTCAATGTTGAAGCTGGTGACCACCATCATGTCTTAGGGTTTAGCAAGCAGGACTTGTGCTCCAAGGCTGAGCTCGGACCTGGATTCCAATCTTGCGTGGGCTGATTATCTGGTTGTGTTTCCAGTTTTTTGTCTCCAACTATAAAGTGAATGTCAAGTAATCTCATGACAAATCCTCCTACTCATCTTGTTAGCACCAATTTCACTGATGCTAGATAATTTCGCACCTGATACAGCATCATTAAATTTCTTTTCAATTTTGAAGCTGATGCTTGTTTTGTTAATATAAAAGCTGAGAGTCTTTGGCTCATCTTATTATCTATTCCTAAATTCTTGCAGAAGATATAATAATTCTGAGGGGAAATCCAATATTTGAATCTGATATTGTTAAGAAATTTAAGTAAGTTGTTAGTATTGGCACAGGCAAACAAGATACTTTACAGGAAGATGGGGAAGGAAAACACCCGGCTGTGTAATAAACTTGCTCATAAATGGAAAGCTATACTTGACAAATACATAGTAACAGGATCATGAAGATGGAAATACAGTAGCTTCCCATGTCACTTTCTCATTGTGGATGTTCTTACCGGAATTTTACAGATAATTTTGAATATATTGATTGTTCACATTTGCATGTGTGCCTTATGCTTAGGTCCACTTTATTATCTTAATTATTATTTTTTTACTTAAACAGTGTCACATAAAACAGTATAGGCCAAATATTTAGAACAAATATTTGGTGACAGCATTTAAATGCTGTTTAGTCATTAGTGGTACTTGTAAATCAAAGTTCAAACAAAAATTATAAATGCAATGACAAGAGCAAAATTTCATTTGGGAGTTATCATATACCAAATTTGTTAATAGAACTGAGTTTTTCTGGAAATTATGTTACGTGAAGCAGTATTCTTTACTGTTTCTTAATATAGATACTGAAATTTTGTAGTAATAATAATAAAACAGAGCCAATTTCAATCAATGTTAAATTAAGAAAATAAAACTGCTTGTGTTTTGAAAGTAACACAGATAGTGAATGTAGGAAGAAAACAAATACACATGAAAAGAATATGATACCTGTGCATGTTTTCTTCATCTACTAAATTTAAACAGTACATCTCAATAAATGTTGGTAACCAACAAGTAAACCTGATGGTGTCGTCAGTATGATATAAGACTGTGTTTCATCTGTCAGTATTTCAGTTCCCATCATTAATTTCAATGTTACATTTTTTGCTTATCTCTCTCTCTGCCCCCCTTCTACAGCTTCTTCTCCTCACATAGTTGACTTTCATATCTAATAATCGTGTATTCATATTTTTGCTGAGATTATATTGATTTTAAATGTCTTGTTTTACATTAAAATATAATTTTAATTACGTAATACTTTTTGTTATGTTGGATTTTTTATGTTTCTGCACCCAGGAACAATCAGACTAGTAACTTTAAACTATGGTAATCACTGTCTTCCATTCATGCCAGCTTATTCATAATCATTTCACGAGTATATTTCATTTGATACATTATAATTACAATTTATACAAAATTAGTAAATTTAAACTGCTAACTACTGTAATGGTAATCAAGTAATTTTGTTTGCTTGAAGTCTTCCTTTGTCAGTCTGTTCAATGACTAAAAATATATGTATCGAATTATCAGTGTTTCAGTCATTCTGTCTGTTTTATTACTGTGGCTTACATAGTTTTTAAATGTAAATATATTTTAATATTCTGTAAAGAAAATTGTGTCACTGTTTCAAATATATTGATATTTATGATAAAAGATGACCGTGGAAATACACATGAACCCCTGCAGGATTTTTTCTAGGGAGATCAAACCACACTTTTTTCAGTAACTGAATTATACATTCGTGGCCTCCAAGAAATGAGACACAATCTAGAATATAATATGTTCTAATTTTATTAATTGATATAAAAAGAGTCTACATCTGTGGAGTAACGGTTAGCGTATCTGGCCGCGAAACCGGGTGGCCTGGGTTCGATTCCTGGTTGGGGCAAGTTACCTGGTTGAGGTATGAGCAAATGCTAGGTAACTTTCGGTGCTGGACCCCGGACTCATTTCACCGGCATTATCACCTTCATTTCATTCAGATGCTAAATAACCTAAGATGTTGATAAAGCGTCGTAAAATAACCTACTAAAATAAAAGATATAAAAAGATTATAAATTGGAAATACCAGTAATATCCACTAGATGTTGACCGAACATATTGTTCATTAGGCAACAAACTATTGTAATTGAATTCACGCATAACAGTTTAATTGCAGTTCAAATAAATAAATTCACTTTGTTTCAAAATGCAGTCCTCTTTTATAGTAAATTTTTAAGTCTTGGATTGGTGAAATCCAGATCTTGAAACAACTGCAACTTCAATATGAAATAATTATTCATTATAATTTACTAAGCTACTTTATCATTTAGAAGATAAAAACTGCAGTTGTATCTTCAATCCAAATCATTCTACAACTTTTTGACAGAATGCATGACAAACTGTTTTATTGTTAATAAGGTCCCTGTATGCACTCAGCATGTAAAGAGCGTCTAGCCGTTAGTTGGTCATGATACATTTCAACCAAATCTTTTCTCTTTTTAGGACACTAAAAGAACACAGTCTAAAAAAAAATCAGGAGAGTTAAGTGATCTCGTTTGACTCTTCTCCTGCAAATGCTCATGGGTACACATTAAATTGACTACAAAACTTGCATCATTACTTATCATTGCATTTTCACTTATAAGAACTGTATGATTTTTTTGAGAATGTCGGAGGTGAGGAGTAGCATGCATTCTGTCCATATATAGGAATATTAATGATAAAACTACATAATTTCATTACATTCTGCCGCAGTAGCTTGAATATTACAGTAAAATCCCTTGTAACAAGCATCCAATTAACCGACAGTACCAAAAGTACAGCACTTTTGGCTGAGCAAAAAAATAAAATAAAATCTATCTGCAGTGTTGCCAAAGCCTGGGTCGCAACATTAGAAAGTTTGCACGAACTTTCATGTGAATATTCGAACCTAAAATTAGTATATTATTATTAGTATATGTGTTATGTGATGTGTTTTAATAAAGAAAATCCACATAGTTTTTATGTTATTTACTTATACTCAAGTGATTGAAAAATAAGCTTCATATGGCTGCAGTTTCAACAGTTGGCATCATAAAATATATACAGGTAATTTTTAAAAACATTTATTCAATTATCTGGCAAAATCACAGATCTGGAACTAGCTTGGGCCCTTTGATACTGGTTAAGCGGGATTCTACTGTACCTTCATATGTGCATCATTACTTTATTTAATCTTGTCTGCTTGGAAATAAATGTATAATGGAAGATAGATATACCTACCGGTACTGTATTACAAGAAATTAATGCACGAGTGAAACATATGTTTAATAAATATTTACAGAGTATTACAACCATGTTTAATCATATAACTTTTAAAAAATCATAGTAGGTTAAATCTATTAATGCAAGTTTAGAGCAAGAATAGTAAAGTAAATCTTTATCACTGAACAGGACAATAATTATTTTGTCTGCTCTTTTTAAATGTGATGCTTTGGAAAGATGCCTTCATATATCTGTTTGAACCAGCTTTCTATTACTAGTGTAAGGTTGAACATGATTAATTAATAAACAACAAAATTGTAGTACTTTACAGAATAAACTCACTTTAATTTAATTACAACATGTACAAATAATATATGATAAGTATCCGAAACTGTTATCTGCAGCCTTTTTAAAAATTTAGTATGTATGAATGTAAATTTTCTAGAGGAAAATGAAGTAACGAAGTTCGTAGAAATATAAATACATGTGGAATATGAATCTGGTTTCAAGAGAAGTGTGGAGAATTAGATGTTCAGTAAGATTGTTAATTACGTACTTACTTAATCCAGAGAAACAATTTCTTTAGTTTATTGATTCTGTAGCAGAAAGAAATATACGAGGTTTAGTCAAAAAGTATCAGATCTGTGGCAGAGGAAATAAGACTAGCTTATCTATCAGGTCACACTTTAATCCCCTTCTGATTACACATATTTACCCCAGTGATCCTTTCATTGCCCAAAGCATTTTTTCAAAGTCATATTTTGAGGTCGCTAGCATGGTATTTGTTGCATTGATCTTGATTTTCTTATTGTTTTCAAATCTCGAACTATTCAATGCCATTTTCAGTCGGAGAACAGTTATAAGTTGCAGGGAAAGTAGGAGTCTGCTGGACTTACGGGCTTTATGTTTGCCCACAAAGATTTGAGTAAGTTGTACTGAGTGAGCGTCATTATAATGGAGCTGCCATTCATCACTCTTTCACAGTTCCAGAATCTCATAGATAACAGGATTCTACTCATGATGAACACAACCCTGACTATCTTGCCCTGTACTTGCCACACTTTCTTTGTCTTCCATTGAAATGATCGAGTCTTTGTTTACATTATCATAACATAGATCCGTGACTTATCCCCAGTAATTATCTTTTTCATAGAATTGGAGATGTCTTGGTCAGCACATTTCAGCATGTCTCACATATCAGAAGATTTGGGCCGGATTTTATGACACAATGCATGCCAGATTGTTAGTCAAAATCACTTGCACAGAACCAAACAAAATTCCCAGTTCATTTTTTCAATTTTTTTGTAATTCGGCAATTTTGATTGCTGAATTGCCACTTTTTCATAATTTCTGGATTCCTGCTGGTTGAGAATACCAGAACATTTGCAGCTCTCAACTGATCATCAGACATCCTTATAAGTGACAGTCCCACTCTGTAATTTGCATTGTACTTGTAACATTAAAAAACTTAATCTTGTCCATGGTCTCTGCTTGCATGTCACAGAGTTTCTGTCAAATATAATGCATATTCTCTGATCAATATGCTTAGTCATGACAGCACAAAACGAGACTGTGACACAGAGCATATAACAATATATACTGACTGTCAGGCAATGACTTACCTAGAAGGTAGAATGGCTAATGCGTTACGTGTAGGAAGATCAAAAGTCATATACCTCATGCTGCTACTAACTTGAAAGTAATAAAGTCGACTATATTTTGATCAGACCTCGTACATGCTCAGAGCTATATACAAGTGTTTGGGTAAGTTTGTGACAAACTTTGTTGTGTAATAGATGGTGTCAGATGGAACAACTTTTGCTTATCAACCCATATGCAGCAAAGTTCCAGTACAACACTACATACTCTTGAAAGTGTTCAGTTTCTCCCATGGCCGTTAGCTAATTATTTTTGCTCGTTTGCAGGATGGAATGCAAGGAGCTTGGTGATAACTACAGTTTTGCTAAGGCCATTCTTTTCAGCTCTTTTTTAATGTTATACTGTGTGTACAAATACTGTAAGTACATGTTTACACATAGAGCTACAGTCGAAAAATCGTAGAAATCTGGAGACATGCCTTGATACTTTTCATCCAGTGGATTCAGCCTGTGGATTTAGGTTTGCACAGACTTACCTCCAGATTAGTCTTTGTGTGTATGGAGCCCTTATGGAACCATGTACAAAACTCGAATCTTGGCCCGAAAACTGGTGGGTTGAGTGCTTAGACATTTTGTAGATGGTAAGGATGAAGTTGATTCTCGTGTAACACTTCCCACTCAGTGCTATGAGTGCTCCCATAGCATGAGCTATTGCATGCGTGCTAGTGGATGGTACCTCACTTACATGATTTAGTATGGCCTCCTCCAATGTTGGGATTCTTACAGTTCACACTGCACTGCAGCCTTGGCATTTAGATTGTACATAACATTTCCTGTATGCGTTTGTGAATTGTAGGAAATATGGTCTACACTGGATGAGTCTAGTTGGAACTCTGGCATGAATAAAGACACTCGGCTTCTTTGCTGTTACCATGTGCTTCGCCATAAGCAAAATGGATATTTGCAAGTTCTGCATCGTGAAATGTTGCAATGTAACTACTCAAGAGAAAAGGTGTGATAAACACGAAACTCAGAATATTTCATAACCTAACGACATGTGTAACAACTACATTTAACAACTGAATTAATGTTTACACAAAGTGATACATACAAGTTACCTATAATTCCAGGTATTTAATACAAAATCGAAATTGTGCAAAATGAGTTGCCATGGAAGAAACTCGCCACTTTCAAGGTATAAAGCATTGTATTGAAGCATCACTGGATGTGGGTTGGTTAGAAAAAGTTGTTCCATTTGACACCACCTAGTACTCCTCAAAACTTATCTGAACAGCTGGAATTTCACAAGTATTCTGAAATCGACTAATGAAAATATTTTTATTCTCTTTGTTGTTTAGTTTTTTTTCTATGATTTGGTGGGGATAGGATACAAGTATCAAAACATACCTTATACATTTTAAATACTATTTAGAATACCTGATATGTATTAATGGTATCAGCATTTCATTACATCATATTTTCTTTGATGACTAGAACAATTTCCTAGTTTAAATGAAGTCTTTTTTTTATTGAAAGTAACTAATCAAATATATTATGTAATTGATATGTTATTGAAATAAAAGACGTTTGTAATATATTGGAGGTAATATTACAATACCTGTCACAGTCCTCATTCCATCAAATTTCAACACTTGTCAATGAGCATGCATTCAAATGCTATCTAATGTGTATCAGTTCATTTTATTTCAGTGTCATTCCATTGAAAACAGATTGATATTAGATCACTTGGTAAACCAGTTTTGAACTGCAAGAAGGTCTGTACCGAATCACTACATGCTTGTTTCCCCAATATTGTTTAGTATGAAGTACTTACTGGGTTCCAGTGTCTGTTGACAACTTGTAGAAATTAAGCTGCTGTCACAGAGACAGGAAAAAGCCAATTACCAAAGAATACGTCTTGCGCTGTGGCATCGTGGTCTAAAGCATCCCGCCTAGGACTCTAGTTACGGAATGCATGCTGGTTTGAGTCCTCATGGGGGAAGAAATTTTCTCATGAAATTTCGGCCAGTGTATGGGACCAGTGCCCACCCAGCATCGTGATGCACTTGGGGAGCTATGATAGGTAGTGAAAATCCGGTTTTGCAAACCAGTTATAACAGCTGAGGGGGATCATTGTGCTCTATTGAACGTATATTGCATTTGTTTGTTTACCGAAAAAATTTGTTTCAGAAGCTATTATTAAAAAACACTAAAAATTGACCAGTATTCTCACTTTATGTACTGCACTTTACACGCCCACCCACGAATGCTATTTGAGGAATCTTATAACAAAAGTTAAATTTTTCAATTATATATAATCATACATAGTTTATCTAAATTACTTTGAAACAACTGGGTTACAAACTTACAGTTATTGATTAAAGAACATCACATCCATAAATATATGTTACTGTCACCATCACAAATATCACAATTGCTACTGCATTATTATAGATATACAATATATTGCCACATACCTGAAATAGCAGTTGCTTGTCCACTGAATTATAGCTTGTAGTTTCCTAGTATGTGTTCAGCTTTTTAATAAAAGTTTCAAAGTCTGATTGATACATTACCCATATTGTATCATTTTCTAACATTGGATATGAACTGGATGTTACAATTGATATCACAATTTTTTTTAAACAGATAAAATTTTCAAAGATGTTTGCTCACTACACATCAAAAGCAGAAGCATACAGTGCAGAAGTGTGTGACAAACTTCACCATAAGCTTACTTATAAAAACGGATGATCTTCATTATGTGATGCTTGCTGCTTCTGGTTGCATGATTGCAGAGAATGGAAAAATAAAAAAAATACTACGTGACTTTGCTTCATTATTAATTTGTGCATATAGAAAAATAGTAAATATAAATTTGAATTAGCCACACAATGCAGCCAAGGAAATGCAATGTCAATAATATTAATACAGTACTTATATTGTAATTAATAATTTATTAATGTACACAAAATTTATTTACATAATAAAAGTGATACACTTTGTATATATATGAAAGATTGTGGATTGACACAGCCTTTGTATTTTGTACAAAGGGCTTCTAAAAACTGCACTTAAGTAAAAAATATGTTTCTATCAGTGTATTAAAAAGTTGAATAATTATTACTGTAAGGAAGTTTACAAAATTGATTATGGTAGTTCAGATTGAAATTACAGAACTTCCAGGTCCTGCACAAAATTGAACTAATTTAGGAACACTTTTTGGGTTTCGAAGTTTTGTTGACACTGATCTGAGTAGCTATTTCAACATATCCAAAGAATGTTCATACAGTTTGTACTTTATGTGTGTTCGTGCTCACAATAAGCACATGTTAATCATTTCAGATAAATTTATAGTGTGTCAACAATAGAGGGTCTGAGCACTGGTACTTTTTCCTCCCACCTGCTTTTACAGATTATTACTCCAAGGGAAAAAAGAAAAGTTGTCAATTTTTCTTCCTCCACCTACCTTTTCTTTTAAGACATTTATTTAAGTGTTAATTTTTTCATGTGAATATTTTCTAGAATTCCTACCAGTGAAACATTAATGAATTTAAAATAAACGTTAAAACTAATTATTAAATTTGCTCATTTCACGGTTTTTTTTTTTTTTTTTTTTTATTTTTTTTACTTGTAGACAAATTAAATTGAAGATTAATAAAGCAAGTTCAAACATGAAATTACTGCATAATTCTTTTACATTATTTACTCTAAGTAATACAAATATAACTGTGCTCAATTCTGACTCAAATGTACTTATTTTAGCCACGTTTTAGATTCTTGATCTTTGTTGATATATATGTTCAAAAATGTGTAAGATGTTCTGTTAGCATTCTTCATTTTAGCAGTTCTTCCAGTATACTAGTAAGTCGTACATAAATGGTGTTCATGATTCACCGTGGCATATAAAGTTAATTTTATATTTTGGCCAATATTCATGATTAAGCAGTCAGAAATAATACACAATTGTGTAACAATACAGGTGCGTTCGCAATTACATTAAATCCTTTCTACCAAATAATGCCAATATTGTCTAATGTTATTTACATTTATGTGAACATGACTACCCAGCTTATTAAATTAAAACATTACAAAACTGCATGTATCTGTCAGTCTTCATAATGTCAGTCATGTATTGCTTGGTGAAGATATTCTTTCAACGTAACTTCAAATAGAAATGTTTCTTTTAAATTAAGCTTCAAGAAATAAACATATTACTGGTATGTTGTTTATATGTCTGTATTCTACAAAATACAGATATAAAAACTGGTATATTTTATCATACATTCACAGTGAAAAGATGCACCTTTTTCTGATAATTTTTCCAGATAATTAAAATAATAACTTATGAGAATATCTGTGAATTAAATTAAATTTCTTTATTCTAATAATGAATATGTTCTAAATTATGGTTTATTTAACGATTCTCACAACTGCAGAGGTTATATCAGTGTTGCCGGTGTGCCAGAATTTTGTTCCGCAGGAATTCTTTTACATGCCAGTAAATCTACTGACATGAGCCTGTCGCATTTAAACACACTTAAATGCCATGGACCTTGGCCGGTATCAAACTCGCAACCTCGAGTATGAATATGTTACAAAAATAAAATACAATAGTATTATTATCATCATCATCTTTAAAAGTAATATGAAGATAATCAACATTTCAACACTCAAACTCACAATGAAAATGATACTGTTCCTATACTTAAAGCAGAAAGCTAAAACTTTGTATCTTCTTTCACATTTAATACCTTGTTGGTAAACATTTATTTCCCACAATTTTTTTAGAGGTCAGATAAGCATTCTAGTGGCTGGACATTATTTTATATATATTTTTTTCAAGTCAATAAAAAGGTACACTGTACAGTCTTCAAGTTTCTGTTGGGAAAATTAGTGATATATTGGTGAAACATTTCCTGTTAAAATAACTGTAATTAGATGGCCTGTGAACTATTTAAATCTTTCCTTGATCTGACAAATAATTATGTCACTTCTTTTGTCTCTCTGCTTAGGTCTGCGTTATTAGTTTTCCACTTCGCCTCATTCACAGTGCTTTCTGGAACATTTAGATTACTTGGGTCAAAATCTCTCTCCCCTCACCCCCGCTTTTTTTTTTCCAGCTAACCCAAAATGTCTCCATATGGCATATAACTTTATGGAAAAAAGAAAGCCAAAATGTTCTCAAGTGTTCTTATGTGCTTGATACAAGTGAGATGGTATATATGTTGCAGGTTTGTCGCCATTTAAAATAACCCTCAAACACTTCATTTGTTCCGCAGTTTTTGGAGATTAGTGGAAAAGATTGTATGTACATATGCTTTGAAGATCAGCAAAAAAAAAAAATTTATTAACTGATGCATTATTTCGCACCACTAAATTTAATTGAAGAGCATAGCAATGTATATATATTCAGCTTGAGGATATATTTGTTTCAGAAATGCCTGAACCCTGTCAGACCAGCCACTCATTACATTTGCCCTGTCACAAGTCGGCAATATTACTTCATCTTTCTGTTCATTAATATCCACACTTACCAGTTCTTGCAGTTGATGTTTCAATGTTATGCTTTCCAGATGCGACCCAGTTTAAAAACTTCTGTGTTGGCTTCTCATTCATATGCCTAAACAGAACCACCATTGGTATGTACTGGCAACATCCTGGTTTCATTGCAAAATTTGTTTCACGAATTTTTTTTTTTTTATTAATGGCTGTAACTTCGTCATTCACCCATATGAAGCCAGTTGTGTAGAACATCTCTTTAAATGAACCCTTAAGAAATGGTCTAATTTCGCATTGAAACAATTTACTAATCCTGTTAAGACATCGGGTTAGTTGAGAATTCAGTTTCCTCATGTTCTCTTAGCTCCAATTCAAATGCTCCATAGAATCTTATACAATTTATGATGATATTTGAGACGTCTGTTGTACTTAACCTTCTTATTATGCCTATACACTGATTTTTTTGTATTTGCTGTCTGTCTTGCAATGTTGAATTTTCCAAACAATGATAGAATTAAAGTATTTTTAATGTGTGCCTTTAAGCTTTCATGTTTTTTTTTTCCTGTCTGTCAGCTGATTTGTCACGCCTGTTTTGGTCCATATATCCTCCACATTAAACAAGCATTGAAAACAATACTGTATTGCAGTTTTTGCAGCCACAAATCCAATTGTTTATCATAACTTATATGCGTGTTGCCAATTCTTCCTTTTTTATAGACTTCTCTGTTTAGAACTGAGTGAATCATTCTAAAGTTTTAATTTCCAACTTCTCCTGCACTAAATGCAAACCGAAGTGTTTTAACAGGACACAGAATGTTGAAAACGTGTTGGCTGAGTCACTAGCACTAACAGCAACACCACCATTCACTTGTCATAGGCACAAAGGTTGCAGACCAGCTCCAACCAGTGTTCGTCATACTGATCTTAAATACCTCTGGTTGAGAAAAAACTACGCTAGATGCATGGTGGGTGGCAAAACAATTGCCACACCTCACAGGACTCAATGGAAACAACAGCCTTAAACGAAATAGCCTGCTCGAAAATAATTAATTGAAATGCTACTGGGAGAAATAAATTAAATCTTGATTCAATTGAAAGAATATAATAAAGGTGGTGGTTGAACAAACCTGCAACCAGATAAGAAACAGCCCTGCTAATGGGTCTTCTTTTTTTTTTTAATATCTTTCAGAATATTCTGAACAGTTACGTGACATCTTTCGACGATTTCAGGTATTTTCTCGACATATTTTCCTTTCTTAAAATGACTGATCATTAATCTACATTCTTCTACTCTTGTACGAGTACCTACCCATTACAATATTTGAAATAGAACCATTGACTTCAACTAAATGATTGAAGACTGACAAAATACACAGTTTATCCAAAGTAAGACACTTACATATATATGAATACACATAAACATTACTCTATAATTTTGGCTGTGGCATGGCTTATAGAGATGTGCACCTAAATATTATGCCATCATTTCTACTATAAGGTACCTGTATGTGAAGTCCGATCGACACGATTACATACATTTAACACTTGCACTTTTATTCATGTAAGAAAAGGATAGAATTTATAAAGGAAATACAATTAGATGAATATCTAGTAATATAAGTTATTTAGTAAGTTTACAATAAAATATTTCCTATATAATTTTCACTGTTAGCCACTATGTGTCAGATATTCTGATGGTCTGTTACAACCACTTTGCACAGGAGCACCCGCAGGAAAGGGCAGAAGGGCAAAACACTTCCTCAATACCCAGGTTGTCAATTTTTAAGAGTAATATTCTGTGCTGGTTACCTTTTCCCCGATATATAGTAATGAACCCAAAACACAAGGAAAATATATGCAGTCTTGAACACAGTATGTTTACAAAAATCTACATATTAAAAAGTATAAAAGTTTGACTTCTCAGTAGCGACTGTTGCCCCCCCTCCTCAATTCATAAATTTGCTTTTTAAAGTATTCCGTTTTGTATATGTACTGCAAATAGATAACGCATGTTCTGTCCTCTATACTATCATTAGTCTCTTGTAATCAAAACTTTACCTCACGTTTTTTTCATTCTTCTCAATTCTCCCACAATGAAAACAATGACAAAATAATCAAACCATTTTAATCAGACTTGAAGCTGGTAGATAAAATTCTATTTTGAAAAGATGAATATACAGAGAAACAAACTGAACACAATCTGTTTTTGTACAGATGCGAACGCACCTACACTTCAAAATATATATAATTTTATCCATGCATTAAAACATATTGTGCATGTAAATAATACAATTTTACGTGAAATTATAATTACTGCATTTATTTATATTTAGGCATTATATTTAAAAATACTTTATACTGTACACGAGACAAAATTATGGAACAAATTATTCACAGTGACAATAAATCCATGGCAAATACTACATATTTATCTAACATCGTTTGTAGAAAATTTTCAATAGCTTATACTTAATTCTAAGTTGATGTTGATATTAATTTTGTTTCAATTTAAAATACATATTCTGATGATAGCTGTAATATTTCACTATGAATAATTTCAAGTTTTGCCAACTAATTATAATACACAGCTAACGTTTTATGTAAACAAAACAAAATAAATTGATATCTTCTATAGTATATTCTTTTTTCTTAAATATGCAGTTGGTAAAATTCACTACCATGACATAATATGATTATATTACTAATATCGATTCATAATATGTCAGTAGAAATCAATCTTTAACACACGTACATAGCTGGGAAATGTGTCTATTATTCAGAGATGAAAAGCTCTGATTTTTATTATATAATTTTTGCATATCACCCTTACAAGAAATAGAGCACTCCAGACAAACAGCATATCTTCCAGTGTTTTCCGTGCCTGCTATTAACATGGAAGATTTTGAGGGAAAAAAAATTTCCAAGAGAAGGCAATAAATACATCAACCTTCACTACATCTATTATGTATAATAAAAAATAAATGACATTTTAAAAAAGACACTTGTAAACGTTTCCTTTGTTTAACTAGATTGTAGTTAACAATGCAGTTTCATCAGTTTATTTTCGTTATTTATCTGGACCTTCTACTCCTGCTTGGGTCATGAGGTCCGCAATGTTCTTTTCTAAGTCATCTATTCTATTACCCATTTCATCTAGTAACACTTGTTAAGGATAATCATGAAATGTAGCACATCATTTAAAACATATTCTGATGTAGGTTTACTGGATGTATGTCTATAAAAGAAACACACTAATGAAGCCAACAAATTGCCCATTTTCTCACACATAATCCAAACCACAGACAATCATTCATTAAATAGCTATGTATCTACTTTCCATGACTGAGATATGGACTCGAATTCGTTACAATCGAATTTTTTGTAGATGAAAAACTATTTGATCAGGTTATCTTGGGATTCTCTGATTTCACTATGAAATCATCCCACCAATTGTCAAGTGCCACATCATGAAATGTCTAATCATGCTAGTTAACACAGTATTGTAACCCTTAGGCACAAAATGGATGCATTACATTTGACCAATTACTTGAACAGAACAATGACTGAGAAACATATACAGTATACACTAATCATTAATATTAACTAAAAAAGTAGAAAGAGGACAAATATGCATTTTGTTTAACGAGACGAGTCCACTCTTGTTAGCCATTAATGTCCAACGGAGTAAACAGGGTGGGTGGTAACCTCTACACCAAAATTTAAGAGGTGATTCTAGATGTTAAATATAACAAAACTTTTATTCCACTTTTCCTTCAATGAAGCACCGTTAAGCAGGAAAAAAAATAGTCTCTGCTCAATATTTGCAATGCTCTATTGCGATAATGGCCCGAAAGAAATGGCTGACTTCTATACAAGCAGATAGGTACTCTTTTTAAACCGTTCAGCCATGAATTTAAATCGAATAATAGCGAAAATCGTTGAAATAAATCTTGCAATGCAGTGCACGTCACATGTTACGACTGAGTACAGCAGAGGGGGAGGGGAAGGTAAGGAGTGCAGGACGCGCTTGCTTAGAGTTATTGCAGCAGCCATGATGTTGCCAATTGCTTCATAGAAACATAACTATTTACTCTAAAACAGTGAATGTTAGAGAAAAAACTTATTTAGATTTTTCAAATCTCTCCTCATGATCTGTTATCAGTTTCATTTTGGTGCAGAGTTTACCATCCACCTATATATACTGTAACTAACGTACATATTTTGATGCCCACGTGCATCAATGTCGGTTAGTGTAACCACCGGTTAAAATTGTCACCTAACCTCTGGTTAAGCATTTTTACAGTGGATCGACCTCGGTTACGACTTAAATAGGAGGTTAACCACAGTAATCTCTAACCGGCCATATTCAAGCGGTTAAAAGAGATAACCAGTGATTAGTAGAGCAAGTAAAGCAAAATGGCGGCCAGAGCCATAGATGTTTATTTCGAAGACGATTATTATTATACAGTACTTGAATTACTTGGCTAGAGCGTGAGCATGAAGTTTCTTTAGTGGAAAGAGAGAATTCTTACGAGGAATTAGGTGACAGAAAATTTCAGGAGGGATTTCGTTTATCAAAATCTACAAATGGATCACTTGAAATAACACAAAAAGTCATATTTCTCCTATGGTTCGGCTGCTTATATTACGATTCTGTGTAACAGTTATTTTCTGTATTTTAAGAGGGAATACTCGAATGTCTCTTTCTCTATGTCACTGGCTGAACAAAGAGAGGTTATTTATGGATCTTAGGATAATGAACAGTTCCCTCGTGTAAATGAGGCCCTTGTTCGTATACACATTCCTATTAATCTTCTGCATCCTTTTCCTTTATAGATATTCCATCTTTTAATATAATATATTTAAATTCTAGTAATTAAGTCTAGCGACACTTCAACCACACATTGGGATATAATCATTTTTGCATTCAATTTTCTATTTTGTACGATTTTAACCCAACAGCAAAGAAATGCGACTCACAAATATAACAGCGCCCAAAGGCAAACAAATGCAAAGCGAAAATGTAGGACACGTTCATTTCGATGTAGAACGGAGTGAGCACAGTCATTTTTAGACGTTGACTATTATCTTTGCAGCGGTATGGATGCTTTCCTTTAGTCATTTTGTAGAAACAGTACACCAGCATAGACTTTACTCTGGTTAAATGAGGTGTCAGCTAGCCATGTTTAAGTAATCTGTGATTATGAATGGTGCACACAAATTACATTTTAACCACTGTTACTGTTTAACCGTCATTTCATAATCTACGATTACTGCGTTTTTAACCGATGTTGATACACTTCGCCATGAGACTACTGCTAAATCGATTTCACAGTACCGGTATATTATATAGGGTGAACTGTTCCGGTAACTATGTCATTAATTCCAGTGGGTGATCCCTTAAGTAAAGAGCAACAAAAGAGTAAAATACCATTTTTCTTTGTTTTGAATAGTTTTCCAGAAAAACGTGCATTTTAAAATACATTTATGAGATCTTGCAATACTGCAACCAGCAGGCAGTACACATTAAGTTGTGTTGCTCTGCACAACCCCTTCACCTGGCTTGTTGAAGGTCACTGTTATGTACAGTGTTTTTAAACTGTTCAAATTTTATGTTTAAATTGTGTTAGAGAGTGGAGAATGAACAATGGTCATTTCATGTTAAACAAAATCTTGGAAAATTTAAAATAAACTCTACAACCTAAATTTAATTAAATGTTCAGAGAACACAGACAATAAGACATGCTTATTTCAAACTAAAGTGGTAAGATTAAGAAATATTTCTTCACTCCCACTTCAATCGAATATTCTAGAGATCGTAAACAATAATTATATATATTTCACGTTATAAAAACGAAATTTTAAAAACATTTAAGACTAAATGAAAAAATAAAAATACAATAGTTGCTTATTTTACTTTAAAGAAAGGAACAAAATTAAAATAGTAATATTATGAAATAAGTTTATAATGTTATAGTTTATTATATGAGTAAATGTTATGAAACGAACATAATGAATGTAATATTGTATAACATTATAAATGAGTTTCATACACTATTTTTTTTGTAGAACAGCATTATAAAACAATATTAATAAAGGAATAAAATCAGATTTGTAATGATGGGTAGTTTTATAATTATCATGGTCTATTAAGAAAGAGGTTACTATGACAACAATGATATTATAGCATTGGCAAATAGTTTCACAATGTCAACTTTATGATACAAGTTATACCTTCTTAATAGAAGTCATGACATTTTAGTTGGCATGGTAATATTTTTACAGCACTAGTGCGATAATGTGGCATATTATGCACGATTTTCACTAACGATAAAGACTGTTTATAATACTGATTCACAAAAAAAAATATTATTTTTAAACTCTTCAATTGAATTTTAATTAAATATTCAGTGAACACAGCCAATAAGAAAATCTTATGTTACATTATACAAATGTAATTAATGATTTAAAAAATCTCCATTTGTCCCACTACAAGCATTTTCTTCATCCAGTTAGAGATAATTTCCTCCCACTTCCATTTTTAAAGTAATAACCGGTAAATTTACATATAAGAAATCAAATTTTCCGAGCCATATTTAAAAGCAATTGTGTTAGGTTTACATTTCTCGTTATCTCATTCCTTGCATATGCGAGCTGCATCTGTCCAGGCACCTTTACAGCATTGTCACAGTGCATCAGGTTTTAAAATTCCTTTGCAAAATGAAAACTTACATTTGTTTGGATGAAATTTCTGCACATTTAAAGGACAAAACTAAAATTCTTTCAGTCATTTATTATCATAATACACTGCTCTCTTAAATTGATTGAACATATTGAGAATTAATTCAATAGCTTTTCCAAAATACACTATGAAATGTTTCATACAATTTTTTTTTCTCGAAAAGGAAGCGCAAACGAGCATAATTGTATTAAACTTTTTTGTTTGAAATATCTAAAAGAATAACCCTTTGAAATCATTGACATTACTTAAGATTCACCCTGTATAACATGTTCTTGTACAATCAAAGAGACCTACCTATACACAAATGTAACAGTTTTAAACATAATATGTAGAAGGAAATCAAGAAGGGAAAGAATACTGTATGGTACGTGTTTGTATTAATATTCTGATAAAGGATATTTCTTGTAATGATTTGATCCGACATTGTCTGAAACTTGTCCTGCATTCCTTGGAGGAGTGTCTGAACCTAAAAAAGAAATCACAGTATAAATTCTTCAGACCTTCAACACAACAATTCGTATTATCCTAATAACAAAATATATCAGTAAACCTCATGCATCATTGCCTGCTTGGAACTTGGATGCATAGGCCTACCATACCAGTATTACGAATTCATTACAATATCAAGATGTATTTTATACAGTCACTATTTTTTTTAGTAAGCATCTGAATGAGATGGTGATAATGCCGGTGAAATGAGTCAGGAATTCAGCACCGATAGTTAGTCAGCATTTGCTTATATTGAGTTGAGGGAAAACCCTGGAAAAAACCACAACCAAGTAACTTGCCCCAACCAGGAATCGAACCCAGGCCACCTGGTTTCGCAGCCAGGTGTGCTGTTACTCCATAGATGTTAACAACTTTCACTAATAAAACAAATTAATCTACCTACAGTCTCAACACTATTACTACATTGAATTTTCATTGAAACTTTGATCTCGTTTACATACCACACATAGGACTGACATCTGATTTGTGTTGCTTTATATAATGATCAAATGAAGCTGAGAGAGGAAATAACTTTACAAATATGTAATGACACAAATTATGTGTGTGTGTGTTTTTTCCCTCTTATCTTTGAGTGCTAACTCCCTGTTCTTTAATTTCTCTTGTAATATCTTTACTCGTCTTCGGGAGATAGCAAAGGTGTCAAAGGTGTTGCACAATGGTTTTTGGCAATCAGGCTTTCCATTGAGGGAATAATCAAAACCAGCCAATCGTGTAGAAGTGGCGTCTGTTTTACCACAACGCCTTGTTTTTGGCTCTCGTAGGGTAATAAACTGCATCAATAAAAGGGTTTGTTCATTGTAACTTAGTTCTTGAAGCTTGTTGAATGAACTAAAGGCTGTTGAAAGGATGAGGTCGCTGCACCCTTGCTTCCTACATGTAGCGAAAGTACATCCTCGCGGGCTGGATGTTGTTGTTTTCCGGGAACACTTTTCATGTGCGCCAATTCACGTAACTTTTCTCACTGTCCTTCAAACATTTGCACTTTCTGTCATTCCACTCTGCGATGTTTAACACCCGTTTATGGTTGTTTAGGCCTACACTTTCTAAATCACTTGGAGATACCTGCATAGCTTTAACATAAACAACTCCACGGCTCACGACAGAACCTCCTCCTTCGTCCGACTCACATGACATTTTGTGGAAATGGGATATCATTACAAAAGAATCCAAAATTTTCATTTATAAAACTTATGTTGTACAGACCCAGAACTTAGAAAATTCCGGTGACCCAAATGTTGTTTCTGGATCTTGCTAAGTTATGTGGCTGAAACATAGGTATTAACAAAGGACAAAAGCAAAGATGAGAATATTAAGAAGTAGGCCTACTGAAGGAAAGACTAGAAGGGATACAGTTAGGAATACAAAGTTTACACCATTACAAGAGTCTATTGAAAAGAGTTTACAATGGTTCGGACATGTTAAAAGGATGGTACCAGAGAAGTTACCAAGAGCAATGGAGATTAGAACAGAGAATAAAAAGAGGACAATGGGAAGACCAAGAATGAGGTGATTGAACCAGATAAGGGAGAACTTAAATGCAAGAGGAATGGAATGTACAACAGTGATGAATGAAAAATCTTGGAAGGATTGAGAAGGCTAAATCAGATGATCCGCATTTAAACGGAAACACTCAATAGGGGAAGGGGACGAAGAAGAAGAAGAAGAAGAAGAAGGTAGATGGTGTGCTACAATTTTGAGGTTATTTTCAATGAATGTATTTTTTTCCCGTGTGTGGTGTGTGAACAAGATCGAACTTTCTTTGTATGCACACACTAGTGAAATGCAATGCCATCAATTAAGGAAAATAAATTAGCCTATTATTTTTCGAACAGACATTTACATCGATGTTTATAAACCCACAATTTTCCTATAAAGTGCAATTTGCGTTAAACTGCTATTATTGCTGGAAGGCCATTTTGAACTCAATGATAAGGGGTAAATATACCAGTACACATTTTTAAACTAGGCAGTGAATATTAATTAGCAGCATTCTTCATTACTAATATAAAATTTTGGTATATAACTTACAACTTTATTGTAAGATTCACGATGGACATTATAGGTTATCTACGTAAGGGAAAATACCAAAGAGAGATTCGATCCGGTGCTGTGGATTAAGCCTCGGCATAGATCAGTGATTAGAGCGCTCGGTCCGTAGAAAGGAGGACCCGGGTTCGATCCCCGGCACCGGAACGAGTTTTTCTCCATTAATAAATAATAAATCAATTATAGGTTATGTTTCACTTTTGCGAAACAAGTCCCGAAATTTGTTAAACTACATATTGATCATATGTAAAAATATTTCCACTTTAACAAGGCACAATTCACCTTATATAATTGACATTTACAAAGTTGTGACAGCATTTATAGTCACAATATCATTTCGACATCAGATGTCGTCTTCTAATAATTATCCTAATGACTTTTAACTGTAGTGACTTATTTTATCGTGTGATGTACCTTATTATGCTACTTACATATTGCGTTAGCTCCTGCATATTCTTGGGGTCACTGTTATTACCCACTGAATAATTTTGCTGGTCATCGACAGACTTCAAGTCTTGCTTCATGTCCGCCATAGTGCTTTTCAGAGTTTTCTACTCCAGCGGATCAAACTACTGCTGCTGCTGCTTTCACAGGGCGCAGGGTATGCACGCCGACCGCCGTCTGTCAAACTGTATATAGCTTCAGCCAAAACACAAAGTATATGAGAGAAACGGGTTGGGGTTGTTTCAAAACCCTCATGAAATATTGACGTAACTTTGGGTGGTATGGAACGGATAGTACGGAGTGGTACAGTGCGAATTAGATGCGTGACATCATGCCATTCGGGTGAATGGTACAGCCTGCATTATAAAATGATGTATTTGGAAGGAAGGACTAAGGTACCGGTAATACATAATCTGCTCTGCTCGTGTAATATTTCAAGTATCGTATATCTAAATTAGCGTAATTTTTATGTGGGTTTTACACAGTAAAATAGCAATCATTCGTGAGTTCATAACGAAACCCGAATTACTATGTCTTTCGATTCCAAATAGTATGTCTGTTCAGACACTTTTTTTACGTAGTAGAGACCCGAAGGATTGCACTGCAGCCTGAGGCTTATTGTCCTTAGGCCTACCACTTCTGTTCTGTGAATGACTTTTCCGCCGAATGACCTCGCTCTTACGTAGGCCTATCAGCGCACTGCACTGTGAACTTAACTCGAGTTACAATAATAATAATAATAATGCTTTATTTTTTCTGGCAGAGTTAAGGCCGTGAGGACTTCTCTTCCATTCAACCAGAGGTCAAAAAGGAAATACATGATATGTTAGTATAACAGAAAGTTAAAGATATACGTACCTAAGACAAGATCTAAACAAAAAAAAAATATGCATAAGCCAGAATATTATCAAACTTAAAAAACTACTTAAACTAGATGATAAATTAAATTATACGATTACTTTATTAACTAGTTAAAATTGTGAATTTTAATATAGCTATATCTTGGGACACTGCGTTCTAAAGTAAGATGTTTCACTTTGGACTTAAAAGCATTTAAGGTCGGGCAGTCCCTAAAATCTGTAATGAATTCCAAGAACGGGTAGTGTCTATTGTAAAAGACGAAGAATACGCAGAAGTTCTGTGGAGAGGGATTGACAATAGAGTGTCGTGTCGTGACTGGTATACAGATTATAATGTGTGGATAGACTATTAAATCGTGATGCAAGGTATTCAGTGGTTGATGTATGCAAAATCTGATAGAGAAGAGAAAGGCAATGCAAACTGTGTCTGTCAGCCAGCCGGAGCCAAGACAATTCATTGAAAGATGATGAGATATGATCATAGAAACGGATATTACATATAAACCGAACACAGGCCTTATGGACATGCTGTAATTTTTTTAATCAGATCATGGCTGAGATCACTTAATAGAAAGTCGCAGTAGTCGAACTGCGGCAGGATAAGTGTCTGGACTAAAATTTGTTTCAATTTAAAAGGAAGAAACATTTCTATTCGTCGAAATGAATGCATCGATATGAACACCCAGATTTTTCACAGTTGCACTGAACGGGATTTCAGTGTTATTTACAATTATAATGGGAAGAACAGATTTGTTAAATTTTTATAGAAGTCTCTGATTTCCTAGTAAGATAGCCTGTGATTTTTCAGGGTTTAGAATCAATCTAAATTTCAGTGACCAGAGGTTATAGATTTTAAATCCAAATTTAATTTACTTATACTGTCATTTACCAAATCAGGACTGGCGTGGATATACAGTTGTAGATCGTATTCATAAAGATGGTAACGACAGTGTCGTATTGCTTCTGAGACGTCGTTTATATATATTGAAAACAGAAGAGGACCTAAAACAGAACCCTGGGGAATCCCAGTTTCCATGATGCACCACACTGAAAACCAATCATTAAGAGAAACGCTTTGCAAGCAATCGCAAAGATAAGATTCCATCCAGGCGATACTGCTCTCAGAGAAACACAATACATGTAACTTGTCCAGAAGAATATCTACATCAACTGAATTAAATGCCTTGCTGAAATCAAGTAATGTTAATATTGTCACCTGTCGATTGTCCATTGCTTCGCATGCATCTTCAGTAATTTTGAGAAGGGCTATAGTTGTGCTGTGCCCTGATATGAAACCTGACTGAAAGGAATTAATAAGATTATAAGAATTAAGATAATCTGTTATTTGCGTGTGAACAATATATTCCAAAGCCTTTGAGAGAGCAGAAAGAATGCTGATTGGTCTAAAGTCACTGGGAGCAGAAGGAGAATTAATTTTTCGAAGGGGTTGCACTATGGCTTTTTTCCAAATTTTAGGATAAGTAGTGGTTATGAGTGGAGAATTGAATATTGAGTCAGTGCAGGAAGTATAATGTTAATTATTTTATTCAGAAGAATTATTCTGATCCCATCTTTACCTTGTGATTTATTTTTAATCCGTCTTAATGCTCTCCAGACTTCAATGGATGTAACATCTAAAAAGTAAAATTTATCTCATGAGGGTGAAGGTTTGTCGAATAATTCACTTAATGACTGAGTTTTAGTTTCATTGTCAATTTTTTATGGTGATTTTGTGAAGCAATCATTGAGACTGTCAAGAGGAATGTTACAATCAGTCTGCAAGTTTTTGTGTCAGTCTTAAGAAACGTGTGTATTTCCACATTTCAGACGAACTAGCAGAAGGATCGATGATTTTATATGCATACCGAAGCTTTGCATTTCGAAAGCCTGAGTTGTTCTATTTCTTAGTGTTTTGTAGGCATTCAGATTTTGCTCGCACTTGTCTCATCTGCAGGTCCTGTATGCGGCATCTCGTTCTGTCATAAGGTTTTTAATAGATTGAGTCAACCAAGGAGTAGGCAGCCTGAAAATTCGTCTGATTTTCACAGGTGCATGCTTGTTATATAACTCAAGTATCATGTCGTTGAACATTTCGATTTTATCGTCTATTTTCGGCAGACTCCAGATATTGTGTCAAGGCAAGTGAAGAGCGTCATTGTTAAGTCTTGTTTCGTCAATGCTTTCCAAGTCTCTGTATGTTATCATTCTATATCTACTTTTCGGACACTGGAGAGGATACTGTGCATAGATAATATCATGGCGGGATATGGCTGGAGAAGCCAACTGTCCACCAGTGACAATTTTCTTTGAGTTGGTCATGGCAATTAAATCTAAAAGGTTATCAGAAGTATCGGTATGATGAGTGAGATTCAAGGGTAGGGTGGACATGTTGCAGGCTTGAAACATATATTGAAGTTGTAAGATGGAGGTTGAGGTTGTGGAGAGAAGATCAGTATTAAAATCGCCCATGACTAATACGTGTTCGTAATCTGATAAGAGCTGTAACATCACATAAATATCCAATTCGGGTGGGGGAGGGGGGAGGCTTGTACACAACACAGAGAAGGCACTTTTTAAAAGTAACAGTGATTTTGATAAAAAGGAATTTGGGGCCTGCTGTGTATTCGATTGGAGATGTATGTATAATTTTCGGCTGAAAATCACTCCTGACGTAAGCTCCAACGCCTCCTCTCTGCTTACCTGTCCTGTCATTGCGACACAAGACATAACCATTCACATGAACAATGAACAAGCGCAGAGAGGAGTGATGATGACAACCATGTTTCACTAATTAATATTGCACTAAGTTCAAGGGGAGAAAATATTGCCTGAAATTCATGAAAGTGAGACAAAAGATTCTGGCAGTTTATATGTGCAACCTTCAAAGTAGTGGTCTGGGGTGAGAAGCGAAGTTTCAATATTTGAGGGGTAGACAGAGAGGTTTGCGAGCAGGTACTTGTTTGTGAGATAAGTGGGTCAATTGATGGTAAAGGAGAGTGTAGGTCATTGCCAGTGAGGGCTGCCGGACCTGAATTTCTTTTCTTGTCTAGATCAATAGTGCCAACCCAGGAGTACTATGGTTAACAGATTATAACGATTCTAAGTGTTACTAAAAATCACTAGTTTAACCCTACTTAGTTAATTTGTAAAACTAATAATTATTAACAATAAAATTAATTATATATAATGGTGTAGTTATGGTAATGATGACAAGGACATTTGAATTAATGATGGTGAAATGAGTCTGAGGTCCAATGCCGAGAGTTACCCAACAATTCTGCTTCAATTAGTTGAGGGAAAACCTCGAAAAAAAAAAAACAATCAGGTAACTTGTCCCAACCAAGATTTGAACATGCTAACCGTATAAAGTTTTTCGTCACTAATACTTAATTTAAGAAACTTCATTGGTAGCACAGTTGCCAAATTTTATTAACATAAAAACAGAACATTTTATTGTGGTCGGTGAACTCTCCATCTAATAGTGCATAAATACTGTTAGGTAGTACTTTACTTACATAACAATCATAATATTTAATCTGTTTTCAGTTGAAAAGCAAACTTATTAAACAGATGAGTTACTTGTGTTTCTCAAATTTCTCAAAATTAAATAGCAGCAATAATTGTCTCCATTAATAAAATTTGATGAAAAAAACCTGCCAATAAGGTACTGCCTTTCATCAATAGCACGATTACCATGATTTGATTACTTTCATTCACTAAGACTTTTTATCTGTTTTCATATTTTTAATTGGTCATTTAACAACACTATATCAACTTCTATGTTATCTAGCGTCAGTGAAATTCAGAGGCGTCATTTAGGGGGCAGGGAGCACAATTGTCTCCTTCCCTTGAGTTTAAGATTTAAGAAGTTAATAATTGGGTAATATTATTAAAGAAAAAAATGTGACAAATTTACTTTTAATATTACAATATTCCATTTTTATAAACGCTTTCCTCCTACCCCCCCCCCCCTCCCTTTTACAGAGGAGGGCCCAAGGTCTTGCATCTCATCCTGAGGCTTTTTGTGCTGACTACTCCTGTTCTATGAATGATATTTGTCATTGAACAGTAATGTTCTTGTACGAATACAGCACACTGCACTATGAACTTAACCAGGCTATACTAATGATGATAATGATATGTGAATAGGTTAGGTTAGGTTAGGTTAGGTAACGGTAGCTAGGGGCGGGTTAGGGATGACCCTTTGCAAATCGGCGATACTGACGTCTATTGTGCACCCCGAATTTTATGGGATGAATGAGGATGAGATGTACCAGCCCACTGGCCGCATGTGACCCCTCACCCTAAGATCATACCCCCAAGGTGACCAAGCAGCACAGGATCCATTCCAATGGCTCTTCCAAGGTGTTGAAGCTCCCTTGGAAATGCTCTTAAGGAATTGATCCTGACAGAGAGATTGAGGAAGACTGGAAACCCAGGAATGGTTGCAGAGAGGACGCCCCCACCTTCGTAAGTGGACAAAAACATGACCTGAATATGTCTATGGAATGAGATGAAGAAGATGAATGATATGAAATCTAAAGTCCTTTTCTACAAGGGAGAGGAAGGGAAACCGTGGCAATGAAAATTCCAACTCGGCATTTGCCTAAATAACTGTGGAAAATCACGGAAAAACCACAGTCAGGTTGGTCGGTCTAGGAATCGAATCACGGACCTTCCGAATGTGAGTCCCATGCGGAATGCATGAGTCACCTCGCTCGGTGTATATGTGAATAAATAATGGCTAAATGAGTCCCTGGTTCAATGTTGAAATTTTTCCTAGCAAGTTTGCTTCAATTGCTTGAGGGAAAATCTCGGAAAAACCCCCAATCATGTATCTTCCTAACCAGCATTTGAACTTGTTTCATGGTCAGACATGCTAACCATTTCTCCACAGCAGTGGAATTTATCAACGCTTAAGAAATAAAAGCTGAGATAGTTAATGACTTTTCTCAAATGAAAAATGAAACCAAGGGATTATCCTTTGCTACATTAGTGGTTGTTACCTATTGTAAATAAAAGCATTCATTTAATGAACTTAAAATTTCTTTTGTGTGTGTTCATCTTTGTTCGCACTTATGCCATATTAACAGTAAGTGCATGTAAATTACATATCGTATAAGTAGGATAAATTAAAAACTAGGCCTGTGTGTAGAAACTATTGTTAATGTATTTTGAAATTGCTAGATATTAATTTGTTACATCTATTTCGTCATTGCTTTCATTAGGCTGGTCCTTATTTTTTCCCCAAGTCTTCTTTTTTTTCATTCTACCATCTTCTTTTCCACTTGGAGAATCTGATCAACTTAAACATATCTGAAGCTGTGAACTATGTCACAGCATGGACGAAGAGATAGAGGATTATTGCTGTAAACCGCAACTGAAAATATTAATCTTATTTATTTAAAAAGAAAGTTTACAAATTCGTTATGTGCATACACATACAATGTACTGCTTACTCATACGAAATAAAACCTATGCTTGTGTTTCTCTTATATTCCTGTTGCATAACAGTTACACTGAGGACTCTAATGTTTTGCACGTGCTTTAAATTGTTTTTATATTTTATCTCGCAATGTTGCCTTAGAAATGCATCACAACTTCTCTACCACTCTTTAGTAATTTACTAATAATGTTAATGTTTATTTTATCCAATCCTTAAATTTCAATTTCTACTTTCTTTTTAGAGATGGTCCCCGAATGGTAAATTAAATCTTAAGCTAACTGAAAATAGCATATAATGTTAGATATTTGCCTTTGCTATTAATAATGTATTTTCAATGGTGTGAGACGTATATTTCCCATCTTGAATAATTCCTGTTCACCCGAATGTCACCCCTAAACTAAAAATGCTGGAATGGCCACTGTAAAAGGATTCTTTCTCTTGTGACAGTTTAATTATTTCAGTAGTTAATTTGGTAGTTTTGTTTTGGAGAAATTATATTTAATACCGGTAGTCTTAATTAATGCCATTTAATGGTTATGTAAGAAAATTTAATTAATTAATCAATCAATCGTTTCCTCACTATTTTTCTCGTTTAGTATTAGAATAATTTGAGTTTTTAATTATCATAATGTCATCATTTAATTATGTTTAGTTACAATAGTATTTTCTTAATTAGTTGTAACCAATATATCGACAACAAAATTTAGGTGTGTGGTGTTGGACTTGATATTTAAGTCCTGTATGCTTTGAACTGTAATAATTATTCTAGGGACGAATTCTTCTATCAGATGAGGTACAATTTAGTATTGCCAACGTGTATAATTATCGGAAGCAAGAGTTTGAGATACGGTAATATGAAGTAATAGATTAATGGCGTGCATAAACCATGTCATGGAAGGGGCAACGAAGGCTACAGAAACCTCATTAAACACCATAAGAAAGATTTTGGCGAAAAAGAAGGATGCAGACAAACGAGGTGTGAAATTGAAAATGTCTATGGAGCATCTCATCCTTCTTCTTCTTCTTCTTCTTCTTCTTCTTTTGGCATACAGCTAACACCTCCTTTAAAACAATAGCCCAATCACTTCTGTCCTCTGCCCTCTTCCTCCATCTCCTTATTCCCACTTTCCTCAAATTTTCCTCAATACAGTCTAACCATCTCAATCTGGGACGACCCCTATCTCTCCTTCCCTCCAGTTTTCCAGTGAAGATCATCTTCGCCATTGCGTTTCATCCTTAAATTGTAATAAATGCTAAATGAAGTACACTGTTGCAAGAGGACTATAGCTCTCTTGCACTGTTGCCATGTTGCGGGCGACAGCATAATCTAATAGACTGTGACGACAGTCCATTGATATGCGATTGGGGGAAAAAAAATGCTTTTATGAAGTAAGAAATATATCAGTATTTTTGGTTACCTGTAACAACGTGTTATGTTAAGTTATACTACATTATGTTTAGTTGAGTTAACGGACTCTAAAATGAGATAAATTAAAAAAATATTCTTGCAAAAAAATGTGACTTCCGGTTTCTTAACAAAACCATTCCATTTGCATGCAAGAGCCAGAGCAAACCTACTTTTTTTGTTTTAGTCCTTTCCCTACACCCGAAGCACTTTTATGTTGATATCTATCTACTATTTTTTTGCATTTTACACATTATTCGACGTTTACTCAGAACTAATCGTATAGTTTTTCCATGAATACCAAATTAATGAATACTGACAATGCCATCTGATAATGTCATCCCTCTCAACAAATTAATTCTTCTTGCTCCTGCATTGATAAACTTAAGGTCATGTAAAATTCAGTGTCAGGTAGAATACTAAAAATATGAAGATAATTTTATTATCTTAACTTGTGACAAAAAATGCTACCTACCAGAGAACTTCAGGCAAAATCTGTCATTCTTTTCTCGACCATTTTGAATTTCGATGATGAATAACCTTTGTATCGTTAAGTAGAATAGCTTAATTAAAACGAACTCTGAGAAAAATATTGGTGATATTCTGCAAAGATAATACAATAGAGACAATGTCGCACCTCTAGAATAATATTGTCGTAACTCCCAAAAATTGAGTTTTGAGTTGTAGGCAGTTTTTTAATCTTTATTACCTATTTAATCCTCTATCAAACAATAAAATTGTCATATTTCTAAGTTCAAGGGTAAAGTATACAGGGCTCATAATGATACTTGGTAATCCTGATTTTTCATACGACTTTTAAATGTTTATCTTGCATTTATTCAAAACTAACTTTTGGTAGTTACGACAGTATTATTTTGAAGGTGCGATGTGACCATATCTGTACTGTTCAATCATAGGGATTCTGTATAGAGTTTTATTTTATCGGCTTCTTGTTTCTGTTCCTTGTCAGGATTCTGATGAATGCCGTTCTATCTGAACTTTCTAATTGGATAAATAGTTACATTTGTTGTCATGTGTTGCTTTAAATTTGCCGAAAAAATGTACAAGAATTAAACCCGCTTTCAATGTGAGCTTTCAGAGAATAAATAGATACCAAAGCGGCACCCTAACTAGAAAAGATAAACAGAGGCTAGGCTATGCTTTGTACATCACCTTATACATTCGGATATAATCTTTCGACAAAGTAAACTATTTGAATTCCATATCAAAAAATAATTTACACATGGAAATGACGTGGAAACATTCAAGTCCAAAGTTAAGGGCAATGATGTAACCATATTTATTATTCTTTGTTTGCTATTACTAAATAACAAGTAATTGGAGTAAATTAAAACTATTCCTTTGTTCAGTTCACATATAAATGCGACAACTTTGGGTTTCATAAATCTGCTCAAAATGTATTCGAAATATTCTATGTATATCCGACTCTTGTTTTTACTCATTGTAATTCTGAGCAAAGCATCAAGCACATGTCTGAGAGAAAAACCTGCAAGGACGCCTGTCATCATTAGTAAGTAGGCTACCGTTTAAAGTCATACCATATTATATTAGATGTTCAGTTCACTGAAATTTATTTTAAAGCTTATGTTTATTATACAACTTTATGTCGAATATCGGCCGGAAGTTTCATTGCTTCTCTTAGGTGAAAATAATATTATTAGTATTAGCGTATAGCTGACAACCTTAGATGGCTGAAATACGGAAGATAAATTGCAACAATGCAGAAAAATTATAATTATTAACCGA
Source organism: Periplaneta americana (assembly GCF_040183065.1). NCBI lineage: Eukaryota > Metazoa > Arthropoda > Insecta > Blattodea > Blattidae > Periplaneta > Periplaneta americana. The sequence goes on from NC_091128.1 coordinate 107,190,123, forward strand.
AAAAAAAAAACTCTGCTTTATTGAATCAGTGTTTCAACAATTTGCTTGTTATAAAATCTCGCTCAATGCTGCAAATGGCCAAAATCCGTAGTATGATGGCTAGTAAGAGAAAAAAGGTTTTCTTACTGAATTATTTTATCCCGTTATAACATTAGAATACTTTTTACACAATAAAAAACCAGACAGAACTGAAGGAGCGCATCTGAAGAGTATTATACACATATTATACTGTATTATATAGTAGTACATTATGCAACGAGCCTATAATGAAGGTAATTAAGAAGCGAGTATGGATATTTATGAAACGAGCGCAAGCGAGTTTCATAATTTTCATACGAGCTTCTTAATTACCATTATAGGCGAGTTTCATACGACTTTTTATGCTCGACCATATTTCTAACTTGATATTATTAATTTTCTTTGTTTCTGACCTTGACCAATGTCCCGTATGTTGTGAGATGTGCGCAGACGCGAAAGTATTGATTTTTTCCGAGGAACAGATGTTCACATTGATCTTGCTAGGCCATAAGAACCTACAGAGATAACATTGAAATAAAATTAGACATTGAAAAACGAGATGACAAATTGAATATATTTGAATATTATTTACAATTAACGCTAATTATTATAGTAACAGAACATAACCTTCTGCGACAGTATTGGATTTCCAGCCTCCGTGACTTTTCGCTAATTCTCTTTCGATTGCATATCCGAGAATAATCGATACTTGCTGTTTTATAACAGTAGAAAGCTGACCTGTCATTGGCTGAACAGTTGTAATCTGAGTCGTCATTGGCTGAAAGACCTGACCTTTAATGAGTAGGTGTACTTTAATGACATGCATTAAAGGTCTGCTACCAGGTGTATAATTACTACATTTCGGCATGGTCGAGCATAAAACTATTACCGGTATCATTTGAAATAGCGCAGAAATAACATTCCTATATTAACGTATTACAACATACAACATATTGGACCGACAAATGATCAGTTCCTTTACATTTAAAGAAAAGAAGCTGTAGCAAATTCTATTATGTTTACAAAAATATACAGAGAACTCCAGAATGTGATAATAAAAAAGGACAGAATAAAGTTAAAAAAGAAAATTTCCTTCTGCCATAAAATAATATTTATGCTAAAACATAAAGAATGAAATGTAACAAACTCTGATTTTATCGTGACATTGCGAACCTTTTACGAATTGAAAATCATTGACAGAACTATACTATTTAGTGACGATCTAATTGGTTTTTTTATATGATACATACTTTTTATCCAACTTTGACGACATTATATGAGTTATTTTCTGAAGTATTATGACACCAGGCTACATAAGTACACGTACAGTCAACTAATTATTAGTTTGTAAATATGACATGTCCCATATCATGTATATGATCAGTGGATGCAATAAATGATTATGATTATGACTCCCGATAATTCGCGTACGTTTAATTCGCTTTGTGGGTAATTTGCTATCCTTTTCTGGGGAAGGGAGCGAAGTAACATAATTGCCGTTTTTACTCCATTTATGCTCTCTCCCTTCTCTCAAATGATTAGAAGTTGATAAGGAAGATCAAGGATACAGATAAGAAAGTGAGATACGTGATTTGACAGCTGGTAGTGGAAAGGATGGCGCAGATTACGAAGAGTGCGAGGATGAAGCCAGGAAGTTAACGAAACTTGCACACACCCAAGCTAGTATCACTTCAGACATGCTTTTATCGTATATGGAAAATTGTGATGACTTTTTGTTTACAGATATTGTTTTCTTAAGAAATTTGCGATCTAAAATCAGAAAAAAAAAAAATTAGCAATACTGTAAAAAAAAAGACATTATTTTATTAAACTGAAGTATCTTATATTTCGTAAAACTTGTGTTTCTTGTTTTGAGATTCTATTCCACTGCAGTAGCTATGTTTCAAAATTATTTAAACCGTTTCATCTCTCATCTTAACTTCTATTATGGCATCATGGAGAAGCAGCAATGTTGCATTAGTAAAATTTGTCATAGCAATATGGAAGGATCATTAAACCATATTACTGGTACTGTAATAATTAACAATGAAAATCCGGGGATATCTGGCAAAAAATTATTAAAACCGCAGATGAAATTTGTCCGGGGACTGTCCCTGGGAAACGGACCCGTCTGATAACCTTACCATAAAACTAACGAAACACTGACATAAATCAACAATGTCATAACTTTTGTACATAACCTTTTTTTTTTTCGTGAAACTAATAAACTTATATGGATACAGTATCAAAAAGTTGGGAGTGATATTCCATACTTAATAGTGCATACATTTTATCTTTCCACACTCACAGAAAAATGGAGCAGCAGTGCATAGCGCAGCTGCCCACATGCAACATTGCCAAAATAGAAAATATAACTTTCTTGATGCAAGGAAAATAAGATCATATTTATGAGATATGGAATTTTAGAAATGGAGCTGTCTTCCTCAAAAAGGCAAAGGCATCAATCTTTTTTCTGAATACGAACCACTGGATTAGTACCGTTAGTAATGATGGACTAGACTATAATCTAGTGAATGGCTTGATATATTGAAGATGGTTGGTAATGCAGCTGAAGTGCGCGCCATACCAGGTAGAACCGTGGGCAGTAAGTGTTGTCATCACTGCAACAACGAGATTGAAACTCTCCCTCATGTCCTTGGTTCCTTCTCGCATAGAGAAGCATTCCGCAATGCCAGACATTCAGAATAAGATCCATGATTGCCCAGGTCTTAAGCAGTAGAGGAAGTTCATGGCTTTTCTGAAAATGGTAATACTCAAAGAATGGATATTATAGCCTTCAACGACGATCATACACGCTATATAATCGATCCAATGATTCGGTTTGAGTCCTCCAGGAACCAGCCTAATTAAATACCTTAAAAATAAGTGTCCATCACTCCCAGAAAACTCGTTAATGATTCTGTTAAATTTATATTGATAGAAACAAATTATTAAACTTAGGACCTAATCATTGATATTTATACGTGAAATTTCACAATATTTCCTGATATTTTCACCTTTTCTATGGCACACTGAACACAAGAACCAATCATTATTGACAAAACACATATCTCTTTAAGTCATCATCACCATCATCATCCTATCAAGTACTAGTCCCAAAAGAACTGTTATGGCCTGAAAAAGCAATTTTCTTGCCATCTTTTCATAGGTCGACCAAGTGACCGTTTCCCATTTGGACGATACTTCATTATTGCCTTAGGGATCCTGGATGAAACCATTCTTGAGACGTGTTCCTTCCAGTTTAACTGATATCTGGAGATATAGTCCAGTATTGATGACACATTAAGTTCTTGAAGAATATCTTCATTTTTCTTTTGATCCTATTTAGTGTAGCCAGCTGTTCGGTGCATGAATCTCATCTCGCAAGCTGTTAGTCTGCTTTCATCTTTTGTCCTTATAGTCCACGCTTCACTCCCATAACATAAGACTGGTCGAGCTATTATTTGATAAAGACGAGTACGAGTTGATTTTTGTACTAATGAAGGTTTTAAAACTCTATGAATGATGCCTATTGATTTGTTGAATTTTACAATTTTCTCTGATAAATCCAAATTTTCAACAAAAGAAAGTTTATATCCTAAATAATTAAACTCATTAACTCTTTTCAAAATTGTGTTATTTAAACAAATTTTGCTTGGTATTGGGTATTTACCACAAAAGGCCATTATTTTTGTTTTCTTAATGGATATTTCCATTGAATATTTTTGAGCTATTAAATTTAAATTATGTACTGACCATTGCAAATCATCTTCTGATGTTGCTAGTAAAACAAGATCATCTGCAGACGTTATTACATCTAATTTTAAATTTCTGTTAATAGGGATATATCCGTGTTTTGTTTCTCTAAAATCTTTCACAATGGCATTCATATGAACATTAAAAAGCAAAGGAGAGAGGCCACAACCTTGTCTGACTTCTGAGTTTATTTTCGTCCAATGAGTTATTTTTTCCTTTATTTTTACTGCAATAAGGTTTGATTTATAAAGGTTATGATCTGCTTTGGGATCTGATCATTTGTTAAAATTCCGAATAACAAACTTCTGTTTACTTTATCAAATGCTTTTCTAAAATCAATAAATGCCAGATGTGTCTCTATATTAAATTCTCGCTGCTTCTCAATCAAAATTTGCGTTGTAAAATATCCATCACAGCATGATCTGCCCTTCCGGAAACCATTTTGTTCTTCACTAAATATATCTTCATAATGTTTACATAATTTATTCTTAATAATACTAGAATAAATGTTATAACCAGAATTTAACAAACTGATCCCTCTGTAATTGTCACAGTTGGTCCTATCTCCTTTCTTAAATATTGGAATAACTAATGATTTTGTCCAATCTTGAAGTGGATATGATATTTAACAGATTTAAAAATCGTAAGTAACTTCCAAAAATTGACATTATAACACAATAATAAAATATTTTCCAACTTGTGTAGTATGGTGTCATATCCTTTACACCACAATCAAGCACTTTTCTTTAGGCCCTCTTTTGTTATACCGTATTTACTTCTAATCAGCATAGGTAGTTATTATGTACCAGACAGAGCAGGAAATGTACTTACTTAAGTACTCATTAGAGACTCTGGTTCATTGCAGTCTGATAAGTCCTGTAGGTATTCAAGTTCATACAGTGGCAGTCTTGATTTACCTCCTGGAACTTTGCACAACACTGGGCTGTTTGCAGGTGTACAATATTAAATGGAGATTTTGAATTTTCAAATTAAAAAGAACTTCATCTTTATTAATTCTGTATTGTACAGTGTATAATCAAATGTAACTAGCTGTGAATTTATCATAAGTTATAACATTTACATTTTATAGTTCCTGGAGATGCTGGCGATCAGATTGAAGCGCAACTTAATAAAAAAAGAGTTATTCATCCTGAATGTCCAAAAACCACGAAAGATTTCATCACATTATGGCTGAATGTGCGTGATTTAATTACGTCTCTGGATTGCTGGGTAAGTAAAATCTTTTGGTGACTGTCTTCTTCACTACAACGTTATCATTTGAAGTATGGTATAAGTGTAATCTGTTACATCTTAAATCTGAGCAATGAATATTGAAGTTCCATAACACTGACTTACGAAATTGAAATTTCTCAACATTGTTTGCAAACCAGGCGCAAGTGAATCTCATTTGGCCGAATAATTTGGATGGAGGCTTTCTTCTACGCAGTCCTTCAATATATCTTATTCAGAGGCGTCATTTAAGAAGAGTGTGGGAGGAAGGAGGGGGGGGCAAATTGTTCCTCTCTCTGAGTTTTAGATTTAAAAAATTAACAATCGAGTAATACTAATGAAGAAAAAACTACAGTTTTAATGTTAAAATAGTCCACTTTTCTTAAGAAATAAAAGACGAGCTAGTTAATGACTTTTCCCGAATGAAAGCAAGGTGTTGCCCTTTGCTACGTTAGCGGTGTTACCTATTGTAAATAAAAGTGCAGTACAATTTTTTTTTTTTTTTTTTTTTTGTTAATTGAAATTTTAAAAATTTCTTTATCAGTAAAATTGTGTCTATTCATTTGTTCGCACCTACGTTATATTAACAGCAAGTGCATGTATATTATTTATCATATAAACAGTATAAGAAGTTAAAATTACACCTGTGTGTGTGAAAACTGGAAATGTATTATATAGTAGTGTAAACTTGACCTGTTTGTGACTAAAAATAATAATAAAAAAAACTTTAGAAATGTAAAAAAAGTTAACTTTAAAAATATATTCAGTGCATCTGATATCGTAGTTTAAATTATTTTATGATAAAGTTTACCCCACTTTACGGTATGGAAAATAATTAATTTCACTGAAGATTTGGTATAGGTTGTTATAGAAACAACTTTCCTGTGTTAATGTGAAACTATATTGGTACTTCACTAAGAAGACTAGTTTCGGCTTAATTTGTGGGAAATTTCAGAAAAAAATAAGGACGAAACTCGCCACACAATATACCCTATAAGGTCTTCACAAAAAAATCTTACTTCGCCAAGCAAACACTAAAATGACGCCCCTGATCGTATTGGTTGAGTATGCTCGTCCTCATTTTATCAGAAAAGTAACGAAAATTCGTATCTTAAAACTGAAATTGATTGATGCGATATTAATTTTTGCACATTAATTAGAATCTCTAATATAGCATTTATTCCTTCTTCATAGTCTAGTGGTTACAGTGCTAGTCATTGATTGGATGTAATATAGCGAATTCATTTAGAGAGCAGGCAAATCTGTATCACGTCTTCCTTCTACAAGGAAGTAGAACTCTATGTTACTTGTCATAGATTTATGGACCAAAAAGAATCCTGTTTCTGATAGGGATCTCCAGGCAAAAAATCTCTCAATCGTCTTCATTTTCGGTGCAGAATAACTTTTGAGTTAAAAGCATAATTAAATTAAATACTTACTGTTGTTTAAAGACAAGTGGAAACTCCAATTTATTGTCTCCATTGCACAAAAAGTACGTGCAGAAAAAAATCTTATAATGAAATATTCTAAATATTCCCCAATCTGCATCTCCATATTTCAGGCCTTTTCAGGATACATTTCTCAAACATATCCAAATATTCGAGGTAGGTTAATAAACATACTTTTTCTGCGAACTCGTGATGTCCGGACTGATTATACTTCCTCAATAGAGGATGTAGTTTAATGTTATACAAGATACATTTCGAAAATTATGCCGAAATACACATTTCCAACGTCCATGATAGCGAAAAATTGGTTTAAGCATGCTGTCTTCCTCAATTGAATAAGTTTATTATTTTTCAGTCAATGACTTACCACATAATATTTATTGTATTGTATTGTATTTATTTATTCTCTGTACAATCTATTAAAGATTATAGGTTCATCATTAGATACAAACACAAAATACAAACACACACACACAAAATAAGATTTCTAGTATGAATTTAATTTTAATTTTAAGATTTGATTCCTTTATGTTACATATTATTCTGTTTGTATGAACGTTTTCATCCCACATGCGACATCATCAGTTGTATCATTAACCAATATGTTAACCTCAATTTTATCAATGCATGTAAGCATAGTGAACATCAAATATCAAATATCAATGAAATAAAACAAGAGTGAGGAGTTAAGATTAAAATACAAGATAAAATATATGCACTAACAGATGAGTTATAGACACATTTTAATAATTACAAAATGTAAGTGAAAGCTCCTAACATATTTTGTAAATGTTTTACTCGCATATATTTTCTCTATACAATGCTACTAAATTTATGAGTTGTATACTGCAAGGCATGATCAGGTAGAAAAAATAAACGGAATAGCCAGCTTCCACACTCCTGCGATCTCATTGTTTTTGCCAAAAGTTACTGAAAGAGGGTGGAGTCTGTCCTTGGGCTGAACCTAACAGTATTTCACGCACCATTCTCTATTGACTTAGGAATCCTATGTATTCTCTTGAAAACTATTTTCTGAAAAACTTACAGTTTCTGTTTGACATAGAATATGGCACTAGATTACTGATATTTTCTTATGGATTTTATATTCGTATTATACAATATATTTTTATAAAACAATAAAATAATCCGTGGCACTACAGCCCATGAAGGGCCTAGACCAATCAGCCGGCTGTTGGTCTCACACCCACATGCCGAAGCAGAGGTGGACGATCATCCAACCAGAATGAAAGTATCGTGTAGTTAGCACGATGATCCTCCCAGCCGTTATAGCTGGTTTTCACAACCGGATTTCGCTACCTATCGTAGCTCCCCAAGTGCATCACGATGCTGGGTGGGCACCGGTCCCATACACTGTCCGAAATTTCATGAGAAAATTTCTTCCCCCATGAGGAATCGAACCAGTGTGCATTCCGTAACGTGAGTCCTAGGCGGGATGCCTTAGACTACAAAGCCACGGCGCGGGACTTTATAAAACAATTACTTACTTACAACTTACTTACAAATGGCTTTTAAGGAACCCGAAGGTTCATTGCCGCCCTCACATAAGCCCGCCATCAGTCCCTATCCTGTGCAAGATTAATCCAGTCTCTATTATCATATCCCACCTCCCTCAAATCCATTTTAATATTATCCTCCCATCTACGTCTCGGCCTCCTTAAAGGTCTTTTTCCCTCCGGTCTCCCAACTAACACTCTATATGCATTTCTGGATTCGCCCATACGTGCTACATGCCCTGCCCATCTCAAACGTCTGGATTTAATGTTCCTAATTATGTCAGGTGAAGAATACAATGTGTGCAGTTCTGCGTTGTGTAACATTTTCGAATAAATACGGTAATCTGCACTTTCTCTGTTTTGAAAGTTTTAACTGATCTAGAAACTTTATTTCATTTCATTTATTATATCCCATAGATCTTACATTAGGAATGAAGCTTTAAGATGTGGAACAAGTCAGAATTTTACAAGATTACAATTACCGTACAAGTTTTTTACAATTTCAATTTTAATTTTTTATAATTTTTTGGCGAGATGTAGTGAGCCCGAGGATTCGCCAACAGATTACCTGGCATTTGTCTTACGGTTGGGGAAAACCTCGGAAAAAACCCAACCAGATAATCAGACCAAATGGGGATGAAGGGAAGTAAGGCCAAAGACTCCCCATAGACCACCTGGCATCAGTTCTACAGCTGGGGAAAACCTCGGAAGAAACCAATCAATCACCAAATGGGGAATCCAACCCAAGCCCGAGCGCAGCTCTGGATCAGCAGGCCAGCGAGTCTGCTGACTGAAATACATTGATGGTTCTATTAAAAATATAAAGTACATAGCCAGTCAGATTATTAAATTTACAAACCCAGACGATTATTTATTCATCAGCTGAGCTATAAAATATAATACATAGGAAGTAAGTTAATTCAATTTAAAGGCATAAAACAGTTCTGTCAGTTGAGATATACAGAAATTGATAATACATATCATGCAAATTACTTCAAATTACAAGCATAAACAATTCATTAGTAGAGCTATTCAGATTACTATTCAATTTAAAGCATATACAATTCATCAGCCAAACTATACAAACATATACAAGGCAAACAGATTAATTCAATTTACAAGCATACTGTTACATTGTAGAGTATTACTTATTTGAGATTATGTATATTGGTAATCTAATTAACTATTTGTTTGTATTTTCAGGCTGACAATGTGAAACTTCATTATTGCAATGTAACAAGAAAAACATACAATTCTGAAGGTGTTACCACAAGAATTCCAGGCTTTGGAAACACGAATTCTCTCGAGTGGCTAGATCCCAAATTCAAAGAATTAGGACAATATTTTGCATTTGTTGTCAGCCATTTAGTTGAGTTAGGTTATGAGCGAGGAGTGTCTCTTCGTGGTGCTCCATATGATTTCCGCAAAGCTCCAAGTAAGTATGAATGTTTCTGAACTAATTAATGACAAAGATTTATAACTTTTCTGTAATTGAAAGTGAGTGAAAATGGCGTTTAAATAGAGGTTTCACACTACTATTAGCTTAGCAAGAATGTCACCATCCACAAGGAGTTATAGTTGCTACAGTTTGATATTCCAGGTGTAACTTGTAGTTATAATACCATATCAATGAAAAAACAATAACCTCGAAATCCGCCATTAGAGAAAAATTTTGGCGAACCAAGAGGTTCGCGAACCACAGTTTGGGAAAGGATGGTCTATAGCATGTCAGTGTGATAAATAATGGAGCAGAGGTGGAAAGTCGTTAGGGGAAATTGGAGTACCTCACAGAAGCTCAACACATAACACTGTCTTTGACCACCACAAATTCCACATGGACCCATCAGGATTCGAACCCAGTTTTCTTTTACGGAGGGACCTGAAGGGTTGCACCATGGCCTGAGGCTTTATTGTGCTTATCACTTCTGTTTTGTGAATGATATTTGTCTCCAAACGCTCACGCTGTTGTATGTAAACAGCAACCTGCACCTTGAACTTAATCTGGACTATGGAAATGATAATAATGATATGTGAATAAATGATGGCAAAATGAATCCGAGGTCTAACGCCCACAGTTATCCAGCAATTTTCCTCGGAAAAAAACCGAACTAGGTAATTTGTCCCAACTAGTATTTGAACCCGAACCTACTCATTTCACAGTCAGACAGCCTAACCATTACTCCACAGCAGTGGATGAACCCGGGTTACCAGCGTGGAATTCCAATGCTCTACCTCAGCGTTTCTCAAACTTTTTTGAAATGGGGACCATCTTTTTAAGTCAGAACAGTTCCGCGGACCACCTTACTCTTGTTCCCTTCGAAAGCAAATTTATCATTTTTGTAGCATATTTTAATAACAGTATACCGGTACCTATATTTTTAAATGAAATTAATTAATTACAATTAATTTGTTTCTATTAATTTTATATTAGTATTAACTAATTAAGTTAATGTTAATAGAAGAAAATTTATTTTCGTTTTTTTTTAATAATTCAAGGCTGTTAGAGTTTGGATAATCTTTAACTTATTAATTAACAAAATAAATAAATGTTGGTACTCACATTAATAATTCTACAGGTTTACTTTTTACACTTGCGTGTTTCGTCTTTAAGTGCCGTTTCAATTTTGCGGGTTTCATACACTTGTTTGAAGGCACTTCGTAACAAACAATGCACCGAAGTATTGGTTCACTCTCATTGCCACACCAAGTAAATCCATGTTCCAAATAACTCTTGTAATATTTACGAAAATATTTTTTCGTTGAACAGGACTAGATATTTCTTTAATGGCACGAGAATCACTGATATTAATATTTCACATACAGCTTCTGAACTATTAGCACTGCCTAAATGAAGCGTATAATCACATTCCTTTCGTTTCAAAGATCCAGATCGAAGCCAGTTTTCCATTATGTATAATGGGCACTATTTAACAGAGACATAGACAACTACTAGCATGTACCACATAAGATATAAATAACTGCTAAAAGGCAAGCGACGAATCAACAATGCACAGAATTTGTTTTAAGTTACTTGTGATTGGCTACAAAAAATATAATTAGAGAAGTATTGTAATTTGAATTTCTGGATCTGATTCGCCCGGATTTTAAAATAGGTGGAGTCTAAAATTTCTTATATCGTCATCTGGAGAAACAAAAATAAAAAGAATTAATGCAGAAACATGCCCGATTTTCAACAAGTAAATATTCAATTTGGCACGTTCTATTATTGGTTTATGACGTGACCATTTCAGTGTGCAGACTGGGTGTCGGCAAAACTATTAAGAAAGTCATAAATACATGAAAAGATTCGGTACTTTGGTCCTCTGTTATGAATTCGGGTGGTCCCTGGCTGGGTTACAGATGTGGGATGTGCAAGGAAAAGATTGCGAGAAACACCACGTTCATAGTGCTTTAAATCCCTCTTTTGTTGCTGAGAGTAGACTGGGAATTTGGTAAACGAGTAGGGTAATAAATTTCATAAAATGTCAGTACTGGGAGAAAAAGTGAAAGACGATTACCATGTGTCATTTCCAAACTGTGACACGCAATTCGTTTCAATTTTATTTTTTCTTCTGTCTTTTTTGAAGGACCACAAGGGCAGACCTCGAGGACCACAGGTGGTCCACGGACCATAGTTTGAGAAACGCGGCTCTACCTGTTTATCTAACGTGTACCAAACTGATTAAAATAAAATTGTTTAATGAAAATACAAAACAAAACCGATATTACTACTTAAATAACAAAACTGCACAAAATTGAGTACATCTCCATGTCGTACCATTGTTAAAACAAAATGCTGACATCCAGATAATAATAAATGAAGTACCAATATTCTAACACAGTGAAAGACTTTAATGCAAGAAGCTTGAATAATAAGTTTGTTGAAATAACTATATTGGGAAAACTAAATGCCCTACTTTTAGAAAGTCTGCCTTTAAATATGGCATATGAGTGAATAAAACGTTTTGTATGATGATGAGTCAGAAAGTAGGTTTTCGAAAACCATGGAATCTTTATATGAAAAATATTCTTAAAAAAGTTATATACTGTTTTATAATATTACAATGTTTAGGATATTAATTAGTAAAGCTTTTAAGCAAGTGCTGGCACAAATTTAGAACTGAATTAAAGGAAAAATAATATTCCTTCACAATATAATACATTCCTAGCCCATTATCGCCTAATAGGACTGTGACAGACACAATAAAATGTGAAAAATGTTGCCACCTTAGCAAGCAAATTTGTAATTTTATGCATTGCTGAAGCAGCAACCAGTAAAACAGTCTGATCAATAAAGTGGTCACCATAATAAGGCTTATTGAAATTTGGAATCCTATTTTATAAATTTCTTCTCATATAGATACTTTAATAATGTGTGTCTAATTCTAGTTCAATTTCGTTAGATGAACAAGGTGGATATTTTGTACAACTGAAGAACCTAATAGAAGAAACATATAGAATAAACGGCAATAAACCTGTAGCCCTACTAGCTCACAGTATGGGTGGTTCTATGGCCTTGCATTTATTGCATGGTCAATCCAAGCAGTGGAAAGAGAAGTACATCCATTCGCTTATCTCCCTGTCTGGTGTATGGGGAGGAGCAGTTAAAGCAATGAAAGCTATTGCTACGGGTATGTATTTAATATAAGATATCACAGATTTATAGAATTTTGTAATTTTTTATGTTACCGGTATCTTTGGTAATAAAAATACTTTGATTGAAACTGAAACATCAATTCATTTCATCGTCATGTTTATGTTGTACTCACATTCTAATTAAGTTTAATGTCAGATAAGAATTTCCTGATGTACAAAGAGGAGAATAGATGCTGGTTCGATATACAGTAGACTTCGATAACCTGAATGTCCGATATTCCGAACACACTTCCAAATGTAGTACCGGTACAGTACTGGAAAGCACAGAAAACGAGAAATCAGGGCAGCACTGCTTCAAGCAACGATCATACTCTAACTTAGAGTGGTGGGACGGCGCAGCTAAGTTCGTTCATTCATTTATACGGTAGTAGTAGTAATAATAATAATAATAATAATAATAATAATAATGCATATAGAGTGTTAGTTGGGAGACCAGAGGGAAAAAGACCTTTAGGGAGGCCGAGACGTAGATGGGAGGATAATATTAAAATGGATTTGAGGGAGGTGGGGTATGATGATAGAGACTGGATTAATCTTGCACAGGATAGGGACCGCTGGCGGGCTTATGTGAGGGCGGCAATGAACCTTCGGGTTTCCTTAAAAGCCATTTGTAAGTAAGTAATAAAATACATTACACGTTAAGGATAGAACTGACAGTATGACTCATGATATAAAGTGGGGTATGAACCCATTATATCGTCGATTTATAAGCAAAACACATTAAGTAAAAAATATTACTTCAGAGGAAAAGACGTATATAATGTACATAATGTATGTGTATGAACTTAGAATTTGAAAATGAAATACATATAAAGAGAACGAACTTAATAAAAATAATATTTTGAGAATTCAGTTTTATCAAGAACTTTCAAACGACTTTTTCTCAGAAGTAATATTATTGTCTTAATGTGTTTTGCTTATAAACCGACGATATGGAAGGGATGTGAGTGCAGTATTATCATTTATTTTCTTTCCATTGTTCTGTATGCTTTAACTATTTGTTTGATTATTGTACTTCATACATTTATTTCTACAACCTTTCTATATGTATAGTACCAATACTGTAGATGTTTTTTTAACTTCAGGTAGAATAATTCGTTATTATGTTTCATAATCGAAAAAAAATTAAAATACAAACTACCCCTAGTCCTGTTAGTTCGGATTATCGAGGTTCTGCTGTAATGTGAAATACTGGACAAACCGTTAGAGTAAGGAGAAAGTTGAAGAGAAATTTTCAATTTATATTAATTTTACCTGTGAAAATACAACAACCTGCGAGATTAGACTGGCTGCAGAAAGTGGTAGTACCTATACCTTTTGAAGACCACAAATGATCAATCATTCTGGTATCGTTTACTTGGAATTTTCTCTTGAACTGTATCACAAAAATAATTTTGTTTCTTAACATCTGTTATTTTTTTTTAACTTCAAACATCAATTAAACTGTAAGTAAGAAGTTCTGTTTATTTTCAGTATCTTGTCGGCCTGGTTGGTGCAGTTGGTATAGTGCTGGCCTTCTATGTTCAGGCCAGGTCGATGGCATTTAAGTGTGCTTAAATGCGACAGGCTCATGTCAGTAGATTTACTGGCATGTAAAAGAACTCCTGCAGGACAAAGTTCCGGCACACCGGCGACGCTGATATAACCTTGGCAGTTGTGAGCGTCGTTAAATAAAACATAACATTTTTTCAGTATCTTTTTCCAGTGCTAAAGGTTGTGTTTATTGATTATTCATACCTTTATTTTTTGTTATCATTGAATATTATTTATTTCGTGCAAATAGACTATTAACACATTTTTGTTTATTATGAATCTACTTAAGCACTTAACCCAGAACACTTTTGGAGGTCTTATACTTATATTAATGTTCCTTTGATTTATTTTTCTGTACTGGAACAGAGTATGAAAGCCACCAGCATATCTGAGACAGTAGCAACTTGAGCATCTATACTAGACTAGTATTATCACTTATCAGTAACCTTTCTTGTAAGATGAGGTGCGTCATTGTGGTGGATAATAAAACTCTTAGATTACAATGACAGTGGGAGTGGATATTAACTACTAAAAGCGAAGTAGACCTCTTCATTTGGTAGCAAAGTACGGTACTTTAAAAATTTGGGGCTATGTTGGGACAAAAAAATTATCCAAAATTAATTTGTATTGTACATAGATCTGCAAGACGCCAACAATCTTCACATAAGTACTAAGTAATATTGTAGCAGCTGTCTTCCCTTCACGCAGTGCATTTTTTATGACAGGCATATAGGAAATTGCTTAAATAGTTTAAAACAGTCCATTAACTACTTCCTCCAATTCACCGAAGCTAAAGACACTCGGCATTTGAAAGCTGTGTCAAGTAAAACACGATACATTTTCTAATTGTGTAAATAAAAAATGAAGAAGTGAATTGATTTTGTTTCAGGAGAGAATTTTGGCATTTCTGCACTGAATGAAACCCTATTACGAGAGATTGAGAGAAGTTTACCAAGTACAGTATGGCTTATGCCCTCGTCTTCATTTTGGAAGCCTGATGAAATTTTAATCCAAACACAAAAGAAGAACTTCACAGTAAATAACTTTCAGCAGTTCTTTGAGTAAGAAAGTTGTTTTATTATCTAGAATGAACTTCTTTAAATTTATTGAGTGGTACAAGAATAAGAGATAATGTTTGTTGTAGCGACATTGGATATCCTACTGGTTGGGAAATGAGGAAGGACATTGAGAAGTACTCAGATCATACTATACCTCCTAATGTTGAAGTGCATTGTTTACATGGAATCGGACTGAAAACGGTTGACAGGTAAAAAGTTGTGATTATCAGACGGTCTTACATTAACTTTAATAGTAATTGTTATTATTAGGAGATTTGCATTTCATGCAGAGTTTGATGGATAAACATGGAAAATTGTATTTTAGTCAAAGTAGTTAATTACCGGTTATATTTATGATAATTTTCAACTTCTCCTACTGTTGCTGCATTATTCCTAAGGTCCTAAATAACTCTGATTTAATTTAAAGCATAAGCCTATGCTTCTCGTTCCTTGTTTTTCTGTTCCTATCTTTGAATTTTTTAAATTGTATTTTATAAACCGTTTGCAAGAAAATAAAGGTGTGTAAACAGTTTATGGTGATCCCTAAATTTTAACTTTCTAGACTTCTGTAGCATTGATACATTTTTACGGTATTTTATCTTTTCAGGCTTAATTATGGTAAATATAACCCATTCCCAGATGAAGAGCCAAGTATTGTGTATGGAGATGGTGACGGCAGTGTTAACAAACGTAGTTTGGAGGGATGTTTGAAATGGCGTGGTCAACAGAAGGAAAAAGTTCATTATCTGACTTTCAATAAAACAAGTCATTTCTCTGTAATCACTGATGATCGTATCATAACTTATCTTAAAAAAGTGCTCATTAATATGTGATGAGGAAAAATGTAGATCTGCAATGTAAGCATCTTAAAAACTTACATTCTTATTCCTTTATGTATGACTTATTAATCCTTAAGTTGTCATCCTTATACATCTTGATTACACAACTTTTAACGCTATATCACTTCGGAATATGTATTATATGTATATGTATGTGTTAAATTTTACTGTACCTGGTGAACACGAGAAAGACATATAATACCTATTCCGTTGTCATCTTTGTTATTGTATTATGTTTTCTTCATTCAGTGTAATATAAGAATAAATAATTTTGGCTTCTTATGTCTGACTATAAGATGTTCTTCATTTGTATTTGTGTTATTATCATTATTTGTGATTGAATTATATACTGAACATCTACTTGTATATACTCGTACATTCACTGGTTCCCAAACTTTTTTGGTTCACTGCCAGTGGCGGTTACTCTTTTAGAGCACTTGAGCATGTGAACCCCCAGTAAAAATATAGTAGAATAGTATTCAATAACTTTGGTTCAGAGACATGGACATTTACAAAGAAAGAAGAGAACTTCTTAAGAAGTTTTGAACAGAAGATTTTGCGTAGAATCTTTGGCCCAGTCATTGATCATCAAGGATGGACAATACGCTCCAGCAATGAACTTCTTAACTTGATAGGAGGTCAAGATGTTGTAAAATTTATAAAAGCTCAAAGACTAAGATGGCTGGGACATGTAAACAGGATGTCTGAAACACGCACTCCTATTACAATGTTAAAGGGGAGACTATATAACAGGAGGAGAAAGGGTAGACCAAAGCTGAGGTGGATGGACGGAGTATCCAAAGATCTTGAAATTATGGGAGTGAGAGGATGGACTAACATGGTGAAGGACAGAGTAAGATGGAAGGCTGTTGTTGAGGAGGTCAAAACCCACCCCGGGTTGTAGCACTAACTGATGATGATGAGTATTCAATAAATAAATAATTATATACTGTATATATATTCCAACAGAAAAAGAACGTCGTAGAATTATTTGCTTTCGATTGCTGTAAGAGAAAGAATAAAAATTTTTACACTGTGGCAGAAAGACATTTTTCGTCTGCTTAGGCACACGTGCTATGACACGTCAGTGGGAGAAAGACTAGCTGACTCTTAGAAGCGAAATTATGGGGGTAGCTTGGAGCACATGCCATTCGTGCCAAGGCATCCTGCGAAGTGAAGTTAGCGAGTTGAAAAACTGCTGTTTTCTAATTTATCGTTGAATGAGAAGTTGGAATTAAAACAAAACGGTAGACAAACATCTCAGCTCAATATTGTGCAGGTAAAAAAAAGATATATTTTAAAAGAAAATTTGAGTGTGATATTCATGAAAGAAATGTGTGAATTTGTGGCTGTGAGGCGATCAATCATTTGTACGTTTTCCATGCTTGTTATTTGAGGAAGAAGATGGCAAACCTAATTGGGTAAAGCTTGGTCGTCAGTAATTTTGCGCACTCAAGTAATAAAATAAATAAATATGAAAGTGCGCAGTCACACCTTTATTCTCTTACATTTTAGGGAAAGTGAACAATCACCCACAGCTTAATAGTGCTTATGGTCTGAACATAAAGATACAAAATGAAAAAATCTCGGAAAATCGTTACGTAGGCTACTTTCTAAAATTGTCAACTGCATTAAATTTTGCAGTGCATTCGAACTAGCACTTTGGGGCCACAATGAAAGTGCACATTCGAGCAATCCAGGTGTTTCTAAAGTCCTTCTCAACTTCTCGGCAAAGTTAGATGCTTCTTTAAGGGACCATATTTTTTGTTAGTTATTTAACGACGCTATATCAACTACTGGGTTATTTAGTGTCGATAGAATTGATGATAAAGAGTTGGTATTTGGCGGGATTATGCCGAAGATTTGCTGAAAGAAAATGAATTGTTTGTATCAAATTGGTTTAAATTATATTAGCAATAACCAATAAGGCAATAACAAAGGAATTAAAATGACTGTATTTTTCTATGAGACCAATAATTTGAATACCGGTAGACTATTTCCCATTATATGAGTAGTGTTTTTTAATGAGATTCTATACATTTTAGGATTCTTAGTGCATACTCAACACTAGTTATAATAAATATAAGATTTGAATTGGTTGAGAATGAAAGTGACAGAAAATACTACTAAAAGATGTGATATTGTCAGATGTCACACTTTTATCTAAGACAAATAAAGACACACAAATTGGAGTCGATATTTAACTTAGATTTGACCTAAGTATACGAAAGTCATATTAGGAAGTTCTATTTCCGAATGGTAAATGCTTCGATATCAAGCAAATATTTATGGGTCTAGTTAAATATATTTAGTCGTCCAAGCAGGGAGTGATAATGACTTGGTGCAAGTAAATTTTCAATGGATACCAGTACTATCCTATATATTGGTATTGAAGGAAATGAACAATGGGATACGTATTTTTAGGCCATTTGAAGAAAAGTACTGGAATTCTTTGAAGTCTAAAATGTGCTGAAAATCATAAATTTGAGAAAACAACCGACAAATAAAAACAACATAAGCTATCACAATATGTATTCACCTCAAAAATGCCCACCTCCATATGTTGGGGCTTAAATGACACTCACACGGTTCTTACAACAAAATGTTCTTGCCGTTGATAATGATGCCTGAATTATTATTGATTGGATATGGCAGAATGATTGAAAGAATGTCGGGAGAGAGGATACCAAGGAAGTTTTCCACAAGAATTCCATCCAGAGTGAAGGGACTTATTAGCGCTAAGGGGAGGGTGAAAGGTGAATCATTAAATTATTTTTTGGAACAATCAACGAAATTTTCATTTTTTATTTTTTTTAAGATTTGTTCACTGTTTTCATCTATTCATCACCTTAAAACCAATATTCTATCCCTTAAAATGATTTCTTAATGAAATAATAATGCATCTGCTCAGAGTAACTAAAAGCATTGTAAGTATATGAACAACTATTTTTTTAGGTATACACTTTGAGTTTAAAGTATAAACGATACAATGGAATGTATGTTCTTATTTGCTCTTTTGTTTTGTCATTAAGTGTAAGTCTGTATTTGCATTTGTTTATGTATCATATTTCACATTGTGCATTATGCTTGTTGTCTGTGCTATTGCTGGCATGCATTTTTTCATTTGTGTAATACTGTTTTTATGCAGTTACTGCAAGTTCAAACTAATAATAAAAAAAATGTTAAAGTGCCCAATCAACTATAGGCGTACTTGAAGCAAACACATTTTTTTTATAAGACAAAGTAAATTTCCTTCAGTTGTTACTCTGTTTAAATGTCAGTGTCATGTAGGATTAAATGTGCCTGGTGTTCTGTCTAGTCTACAAAACAATTAGGGGCAACTGCTTCAAGTTCGAACATTTGGTCGGATGTTAAACCTTTTGGTTGGTCTCTGACCAGTCGAATCTGAACTGGATCTAAACTGCAGCTCTGTAATGTATACAGTGAGAGATGGAAATAAAATACAGCTGTGTTATATAATATTTGTGTCGACTTTTCATTCACAATAAAAAGTTTAGATGTAGGAGCTTTATAGACTATTGTTATTTTTTAGATATTGATATTTATTTTATTTATTCGTATGTAGTTTCATTTAATACACAGAAATACACACTCCAACACCTTCCAACAATAAAACACGACCTCCTAACAGGCAGAGAAGTTCGAGATGACGCCGCGATCTAGTAGGTTCTGATGATGGTGCGTGAAGCACTGAAACAGCTGTAAGCCTGACAAATATTACATATTTAACACGAGTAAGTCTACTTGTTCATCAATTAATTATATTCAAGTGTTAAATGTGGTGTACGCAAGATTCAAAATGGATATAATTATATATATATATATATATATATAACAAAAAATAAGAACATGAAAAAAACTTTATACATAGAATCAATTTAAGTAGGCTATACTTCGTGACAAAACATAACGGCCCTCTCTCCTGAAAGGAAGATCATAAATACTCACCCCTGTATTGCTTTTGTAAGCATTCCCACTGTGGATGATACCACTTTCTTATAGCACCCATATGCTGAACGTCGAAGTAAATAGCGATTGAAAACATCGATGAGGGTATAATGGAGTGGTATGAGGAAAGGTCGTCATGTTGTGTCACCGACTTATATGATTGATACGCAGATGTTTAGACCTATATTTTTTTTATTTAACTTAAAAACAGGAAATGCTGAAAATTCAATGTGCATTCTAATTATGGAGCTATATAATCTTGAACCTAGACTAATACTGTGTTTTAAACCTATGTATGTCTGTTTTGTTTCCATAGCATTTTTTGTCCCATGACAGGGTCTTTAGCTAGCCGTTATCTACCCCAACTCAAATAGCTTGCTCTTAGATATTGCTAGTGCCGAGAAACGTACAGATACGGAAATAAAATTTGGAGCTTCCTTATTGTATGTTTCGCTTACAACACACTGCGCATGTGCAGTAAACAAGAGCCCCTGTATATACGCTACTTGTGGGCAGTCGTGCGAAATTGTTGCCTGCATACAGGTGGACTGCCATCAAGACTCGCTCCAAATTTTAATTCCGTATTTGTATATACAACCTAATTCGTCAGAGACTATCCACAGATGGAGGGTCTACGTTGCACTCTTAATGAATTATGATGATGATGGATGATTTTTAGGATGTCACAGGGGAACCGGAGTACCGTACTCTAAAGAAAAATCCTGTGTTGCCTGGACCACTGGCTTGCCCAACACAAGTTATGAATTCTGGGTGGAGCTGGATTTGAACCCGAGCCCTATGGCTTATAAGTCCAACACACTAGCACTCAGTCACCATGCGTGTCTGTTTATTTGTTGTATCGTCTTGTTATTATAGCTATACAGTCCTAGCCAGTCTGCTACCACGTGCTTTTGTATAGCACTTCCGCAAGATGTCATCCGTTTCTCATCATTCCCCTTCAATGCAGCTCAGTGCTCAAGACTATTTGATAGAACTAACATTTGCATTGATGCTGGTGGACTTATCATAACAAACGACATCTTCCTCATATGACTTTCGTTTACTAGGTCAAATCTAAATTAAATAGCGGCGTCCAATTTGTATCTTTTATTTGCGTTAGATAAAGATGCACAAGCCGACAATATCATATCTCTCAGCAGTATTCTTTGCCGCTTTAACAAGTCAAATGGTATATTTCTGATGACTTGAAACAACGACCAAATTGATCATCTAAATTTCGTTTTGGCTTACGCATGAACATCTTTTAGAAGCATAAACCAATAAAAATTAATACAAGCCAAATATACATCTTTCGACTACATTCATCTTTTTGTAACTAGATTACGTTTTCTTACTATAACACAAATCCATAAGTTACAGTATTGAACTAAGTGAATACAATCATATAAATTCCACTGCATTGCTGGCAAGTGTTATTGTTCTTCCTAAAGACACCTTGTTGGCAAATGTATCTAAAACTTGGAAAACCATAAACTCATGAATAATTAATATACTCGTACAGTAACCTAGTGTTTAAAAATGCGCCTTGGAATGACACTTTCGTCACTCTAGGAGAGACTCTGATAACACTATTATAATAAAACATCAGTTGTAGGCTGTGTAACTGTAACAATATTTCGTAACTACGTTCTCCATATACCACTGCAGATTAACAGATTCATGAACTGAATACCATAAATAACACCCACGGTAGCTCAATTCTAGCGTGTTGGATTTAGTCATTTTAATTCAAAATACAAATCAGATCTTTTACGCTCTGTTAGTCACAAAAAAAAGAGTTCATTATTCATGTAGGCCTATTAGAGCCTACAGTGTTCAATGAATTGCCTAATTTTATTATCTTAAAGTAGGTCTATTCATACTTTCTACTCAACTGGTGAAATGTTTATGCTAGTGAACTAAATCTATCTAGTACTTACTTTCTGTCAATAATTAGGTCTATATATTGTATATGTTTTTACAGAGAGTTCCTATGCAGATTGATCTCAGATAGTAATGTTCCATCGGCTTAATAACTGTAGTGCAGAGTACCCGTCCCAAAGAAGCTAAGCAGTAAGGGGTAGAGTGGGATCCGTCTGCATAGAGAAGCATGCATGGACTTTCTCCACAGGTGGACAGACAGATAGTAGGTCTATATTATATAACAATGTACAAAAGTGGAGCTTTATTACCAACTGGGTCAAGTTAGATCATGACCAGAGGGAATGAGCTAAGACCCATGAGTTAATGAAGCTACTTTTGTACGAGTTGTATACAATACTTTATCTACGTTATTCGTTATTTGCCGAAAATTAGAAGAAAATAAATCTATAAATTCAATCAGGCATATTAAATCTGTTATATCAGTGAAAGAATTTTATTATTTACTAGCTGTACCCGTGCGCTCCGCTGCACTTATTAGAAATAAATATAAAGTAATTACGTAATTAAAATAGGACATCTGGTCCAGGGAACATTCGTGTTTGATAGAAGGATAAATTGTTTAATATGTCACTTAATTTAAATTGTATTTAAATAGTTAAAATGCGATCATTTTGATCCAGAGAGCAATCATTTGGTGCAATGACAATTCCTTTAACATGTTTCTTAATTTTTATTACATGCATCCATACTTTAATGAAGACTGACATATCATTTAGATTTAATGTGTATACTTTATTTTACTTGCTATATGTTTCCATTGAATTATGATAATAACTTAATTTTAACCCTTGTTTTCTACGTATTCAGTAAATGGCGCTTGGGCTACTATGGTTCTGAACCCTTCAAATAACTTAAATAACTTAAATTATATTATATTATATTATATTATATTATATTATATTATATTATATTATATAAAAAATGTGTTGATAACGGATGTACACCGATAAGTAAGTTTTTAATTTGTTATGGGGGCTGTTGAATCTCAGGAGGAACAAATTTTATTTTACAACAGCGCAACATAATCTGCTTGGCTCATTACCCAATTTTTTTGCATTGCATTTAATGCTTATGTATTTATGTATTTTAACACGATTCAATTGAGCATAATTAAAATTTGGATTATAAAATAATGGAATGCTAAGCTAACATATTATTACTGCATACTAAATCTATACACTTGTGGTTCGTTAATTCTCTGAGATAAACATTATTTTAAGAAATACAGGAAACGAATACACAGAATAGCCTATCAAGTTGTTTGTGCATAAGAAGCTATTTTAATCTTACCTGTCCTCAATTCACTCCGAAGTTACTGTAATAACATTATACCATTATGTCCATATAGAGAAACTACACTTTCCAATGGTGAAATAATAATTAATTACACAAATCGGTTAATTTAGCTTCCGATATTACTTCATACAAACACAGAAACATTCTCTGTAGGCTATGATTTATAGCTTTCGATTGTTATTGACCAAGGCCCCTTATAGACGAATTCATTTGTTTATTTCATTACACCGCCTTAGATGGCAGTTATTTTAATTTTGAAACTCATTTATCTCATTAAATATCAGTCCTATCAAAATTTTTCAAATAATAAAACTTATCGGAAATGATTTTTAAAGAAATTTTTGTTATGTAACATTTTTCACAAAAATCAATAATAAGCGAGATATTTCGATTTATTTAATTCAGACCCCCTTATAACCCCCCTTTTAAATAATGTATTTTGAATGCCATATAGCCTAAAAATCTAAGTTACAACGAATTTAATTTATATTCCAATTTTCATCGAAATCAGTTCAGCCATTATCGCGTGAAAAGGTAACAAACATAGACAGACAGACATACAAACAAAAATTTCAAAAAAGCGATTTTCGGTTTCAGGGTGGTTAATTATATATGTTAGGACCAATTATTTTTGGAAAATCGAAAATTACCAGAAAAATTTCGGCTACAGATTTATTATTAGTATAGATGATTCATGACTTCAGCTGCATTGTTGCTAGGTAATAATTGAACCTAATTGATATAAAATACTTCAGAACACGTTGCTAAGTAAAATAACATAGCAACATGTTTTCCATTTTATTTAACAATAAGGGCAAACTTTTTTTTTCTTTAATTGGCAATTTTTGTACATTGGTACAGCAATGCAGTACAGAAGTGTCAAATAATGATCTACTTTTGCAAGAAAGTAGATGCATAAATAAATAAATGGACGAACAGGTGAACGGACATAAATAAACAAATAAATAGATAAATAAATAAATAGATAGAAAAATAAATAAAAATATATATCAATTCTATTTTCAATTCTGTATACCAGAATAGCAATCCTATTTTCAATTTTTTTTTTTTTTTTTTTTTTTTTTTGAGAAGAGGGGATAAATTAAAAGATCAAAAATTTCTGTCACTGTAAAAATACTATTTTCAGGAAGAGTAATTTTGTCTTGATGGGATCATTCTACGCCTAGAGATTCAATGAACTCCTCCTGACTACAAAATAGTAAAAATGAGAAATGATTTTCAGAATTCAATTCTCAATGACATTATTTAAGTTTTATACTATACTGTGTCATGAGAAATTGTGAACCATATGAACTATACAGTTTGTCTTTTCTATGTTAGGATGTTATTCTTTTAACTTTTCAAAAAGACAGCAATGTTTACAAAAATTCACAGAACTGTCTGCACAATATGCAGAATGTTCAAGATATTTTTATGTTCATTGCCTTCAAAATTTGTTTCATAACTGCGTTTGAAAATTCATTACTATCTTGATAGTACCGGTATCTATCTTGATTCTGTACATTTATGTAGAATCAGTAGGCCTATATTCAAAGGCAGAGAGAGAACAGTTTCCGTGGGAGGGGGGGGGGCAAAGTAAAACTATAGAATCCCGATATAACAAAGTTAGTTATGGGGGACATTATTTACCTTCTCCTCCGTTACAGCTTGACTATGGTACAGTACATTGGAATATGATCATTTAATAAAGGTATTTTTTTTTGGGGGGGGGACTTATTTCTTACAGTGTTACATCCATATCCGCGATGTTTTGGACCGAGTTATATACGGCTAGAACTGTAGGTCTACTACAAATTATAATAGGGCGTAACTTAAAATAATCTCCCTATTTTTCTGTCATACACAAACACATGTATACATCAATAACACTACGTGGCAGTGCTAACAGAAACTATTTTATCTGAAGCTTACCTTCCTGAAGATATCATATGAAATGTAGATTCTAATTTTATTTTACTTAATCTCTCGTCTTTAAGTTTACACGTTATAACGGGATCATTTTTCTTTTTTCTGCGTTGTTCTGCAATATGTTATTCATATTTCTCCAAGTGGCGACCTGAACACCTAAAGACTTCTAACACAAGAGTACAGGCTGTTACAAAAGAAACATTACAGTGTTTCCATTTCTCAAATGAGGTATAGAAATTATTATAAATTCAGAAATTTAAAATAAATATTATAGTCCAGACACATGATCTGAAGACATTAATTTGTCAGTTTAAGCACAGAAACTTAATCATAAAAAATGCAAGAAAAATCTCTTGAATTCAGTATTTTCTAACGTTAAAAGAGAGAAAAAAAAAGACTTCAGACAAGTTTGAGGGGGCATTGCCCCCCCCCATGCCCCCCATAACTTCGCCAATACCTATATTATCTCTTGAAGAAACGCCAGGAGAATACCAGTACCTGTACTGCATAGATATTGCAACACCGAACTTACTGCACGAGAAGTCTTGCGATCCCAAACAGTAATTAATCAATCAATTAACGTATACCGTACATTACTGGGGATACGGTTGCGAGCAATAATCAAAAGTCAAGTGTACACCAACGTTATCCCAATGGGTGGAACGATAATAATTTGATTTAACGAACTGGAAAACGTATGAACTGTGTTTCAAGTTGAGTTCAAGTCAAGTAATAGCTTGAATTCAAGTTTCAGTGAAGTTGAATCTCTTTCTACTTTTTACTTGACTTGAAAGGATTGAAAGGACACTTGAAACAACTTGAAGAGTATGAACGTCATTTGATAGCTTGAATTCAAGTGTAATACGCGCGGATTCAGATTTGCACCTATTTTAAGCGCGGTAAATTAACAGCTGATTGTTTTTTCCGTTATACCGGAAAGTAAAAATAATAGGAAACATTGAGTAAGTGGAATAATGACCAAGTACTCGAGTTTCTGGAGTTGTATAAAACTCATGAAGGCCTCTGGAATATAGAGACTGCAAAGTATCGTGACAGAAATGCAAAGGAAACTGCCAAGGAAGAATTCATTGAGGAAGTGAACAGAACAGATTTTAATGTGATGTACGAAAGAAAATTTAGAACTATTAAACTGTATATTAGAAAATAAGTGAGGAAGATAGAAAGGATTAAGAAGAGGGTTATTTGAAGGGATGATATTTGTCGACGAAACTGGCTGATTATTTTTGTGTGTGTGGTACCGGTAACTAACAGCTTCAAGAAAATTATTTTCAAATATAGTAAATTAGACCTGCTTATTTTATTACATTTACATTACGAATTATTAAATATTTGCTTGAAGATTTTACTTCTATTTGTAATGATGAATTGTCATTATGTCTGAGCCGCATCTTGAATTCAGGTTACTTGAAACCAAGTGACTTGAATTTAAATGACTTGAAAAGTGAATGAGGCTGTACTACCGGTAGTAGCCTACATTTGTTTCGACATGTGGAAGGTCGGCTCAATAACTACAGGTTCAGCAACACTGAGAAACGTTTTAAGTAGGGTATTTATGTGTATAGTTATCATATAACCATAATTTAAGCCTAAAGCTTTGTATGATCCTAATTGAAGGCTCAGACTCAAGTGTATTATGGCTAAATTTGTGCTGAGTAGTTCCTTTCGTACTCCGCTTATACACCTTTCATATACGAATCTGTGACAGGTTAGGTTTGGTTAGTTTAGGCTTATGTTTTACCTTGCACACTGGTGTACGGTCAACTGCATCTCCACAAAAAAAGCCCTTACAAATTCAATCATAGTCACTTCCAAAATCACCGGAACTACGTCAGCGCTAGTTTCACCAACATCTCCGTACCAGTTCACCATTATCAACACGTACCAGTATCGAAAAATGGTCAGTAGGTTTACATTTAAATGAGTTATTTGCTTGCAAGACTGTCTTATTGATGTATGTATTACAGAGAGATCAGATAAGGTGTGGACAGGAGCGATTGGGTTTTCACTGTGCGCTGCTGATGCTTTCACAGTGGGAAACGGACAGTGTAGAGTCACTGTGTTACAACCATACAAGTTTTAGTAACTATTTTAAAAAGTGTCTTACTTACCAACTTTATTAATGGAGGTGCTGAAATTGGCTGCCTTCGTTGTCCACACATTTTTGGCACCTCTTTATGAAATGTCGTCTGAGAAAAATATTAAATGTGGGTCTGTTGGTTCGTTATTAATATTATTCAGCATCCACTAACAAAATGCACGCCTAAGTGCAGGATCACCCAGTTGAAGAGCATAGTCTTAGTTATTTTGCATGGCTGCAACTATAACAATTTAGTAGCTTTTTTGCATAGAGCCATAAGAAATTCGTACATTTTGGGAAAGGTGCCTAAGTGATTTTCTAAACTGTTCTAATATAATTTTGCTTCTGTGAGAACCCTACACTGTCTGGTTTGTTTCTTAGGCTGAACACTTCCCATTGCCTGAAATGTATTATAAAGATTATGGATTGTTGTTCGCAGGGTGCGAATTAAGATTTTTGGTGAGGGAGGATAGAATCTTAGATAGAGAATACTACACATAAAATTATTATTATCCTCATTCAATACAGCTCAACGCTTGGTTGCACTGAGTTGCTTGTCTTGTATCTTGATCATAATAATAATAATTATATCCATGAGCAGGCTTAAGAGATAAGATTTCTAATTCCTAAGTTATTGATTTGTCAGCTTGCCAGTGGTGATAATACATCAATATTATTTTCTTTGCTTACTTTATACTTTATAAAGTATACTTATATTAAAACAAAATTATAATTTGTGAGAGAGGGAGATAACTTTCCAACAGATGGGGGAAATCCCCCCATACCCCCATTAATTCGCAAGCTGGTTGTGCGTGATGGAATTTTACACCCCAGAATTGTGTTTCAAACCGCCTTCGTACTTGGCTGGCTGACTAGGTTAACACATATGAATCATAAATATATAGGCCTATACACGTTTTTCAGTAGTAAACATTTGATTAGCTGTTATACAGTTTACACTTATGCACACTTTCACTTTAAATGCACAAGAAAATGCTGTATAACACTATAACTTAATACATCGTAATATCTTCTTTGTCACTCTCCAGTCATTTGGAGACTGATTTACTAACCTTGACACGAGCCAGAACGAACATCACCTCTGCCAGCCCACCATTCTCCACCATGAGTGCGTCAGCAGCGCACAATGAAAACCCCATCACTCCTGTCCACATCTCATCTGATCAGTCTGTATTATGTACGTAGTGTACAATGAAAGTGAATAGATTTTAGCTTGAGAATACTTTGAAGTTCAAACAATTTCTGTAGTGAATATGATTCTTTTTTTGTTTTATCTTATGTTTGTTTGATTAAATAATTTCTGTGTTTCTTAATATATATTTACATCTTAGTTCAATGCAAGTACCTGTAGTCCTATATTTAGACATATGATTTAAAAATATGATCATTTCGTTGGAAATTTGATTTTTTTTTTCAAGGCAGCCATTGAATTGGTCTATAGCAAAGTAACTTATTACCAAACAGACTGATAACAAATTTAAATAATCAGTATAGGCCTATCATGTTAAGACATCATAATGTAAGACTAATCTATACTAATAATAAATCTGTAGCCAAACTTTTTCTGGTAATTTTCGATTTTCCAAAAATAATTGGTGGTAACATGTATAATTAATCATCCTGAAACCGAAAATCTCTTTTTTGAAATTTTTGTTTGTATGTCTGTCTGTCTGTCTCTCTGGATGTTTGTTACCTTTTCACGCGATAATGGCTGAACGAATTTCGATGAAAATTGGAATATAACTTAAGTTCGTTGTAACTTAGATTTTAGGCCATATGGCATTCAAAATACGTTATTTAAAAGGGGGGTATAAGGGGGCCTGAAATAAATCGAAATATCTCGCTTATTATTGATTTTTGTGAAAAATGTTACATAACAAAAGTTTCTTTAAAAATGATTTCCGATAAGTTTTATTCTATGCAAAATTTTGATAGGACTGATATTTAAGGATATACAAGACTTTTAAAATAACAATACAATACATTTTCACCGCCGAACCATAGTGGGCCAAGCGCCATTTACTGAAGACGTAGAAAACATGGGTTAAAATTAAATTATTACCATAATTCGATGGAAACATATAGCAAGTAATATAAAGTATATACATTAAAACTAAAAGACATGGCAATCTTCATTAAACTACGGTTGCATGTAATAACAATTAAGAAACATGTTAAAGGAATTGTCATTGCACCAAATGAGTGGTCTCTGGATCAAAATGATCGCATTTTAATTTTTTAAATACAATTTAAATTAAGTAACATATTAAGCGATTTATTCTTCTATCAAACACGAATGTTCCCTGGATCGAATGTCCTATTTTAATTATGTAATTACTTTATATTTATTTCTAATGGGTGTAGCGGAGCGCACGGGTACGGCTAGTTGAAAATAAGAATTAATAACCTACAGAGTCTACTGTTAGAAATGGGCAGGTCCTGGGAAGTTTCGACTCTTCTCATGTGCTATGACATGCAAAAGCTGTATGGGCTGCGGGCTTCAGTTGTGTTCCTAACGGAAGACCTTGTATTATCGTTAATAAGAATAGTAGCAGCAATGAATGTACAATAGTTTGTAATTTATATTTGAGAAAAAAATGTGAGATTGGAATTAATAACATGGTAAATCTGGATTATTATGCATCCGGATCGCATATCAGGTAAAATGAATTGTATATCTTATAAAAAGGATAAACATTTCATCTTAAACTGTTTTACATAATCGCCACGATGGTCTAGTGACTAGAGCATTAGACTTATAATTCAGATTTGATCCCAGGTGTTCCCCGATTTATAACTTGGTGTTGGGCAAGCCTGTGGTCCAGGTAACACAGAGGTTTTCTTCTCTGAGAGCTCTGGTTGCCCTGTAACATCCCAACAAATCTCCATCATCTCATCTCATCGCAGGTGTAGCATAGACCAGCCTCCTATGGCATACTCTGGACAATGACTCTGTCACATTTTGGTAAATTGTCTACGCATTTGGCTTTATATGGGTGAATGACAAACAGTCAAGTACACGCCATTAGTTAAAAAAAATGTCTTATATTTTGTCCTTGACATTTTTTCGATCTAAACCCAAGAATATGGTTTCCTCTCTTGGCCTGGAATAGGCTATACATTCTCTATACTTAGAAAAAATTTTCTTTGTTCAGTTCATTGTTTCAATCGGTGTATTTATGACGCATTAAGAGTTCACGAAATATTTGTCTTTTTCAGTTTATCTCCTACTGATGAAATCAGAAGATGAAGGCAATATTCAGTGCCTGTGTAGTGCGAATTTAATATTTCCAACTGGTGGTAGGATAAATGCCACGAAGAGAAAATTATCTGAATTAAAGTATTCGGTAAAGTACTCGTATACATAAATAATAATTGGTTTTGCTTGTCCATTGCTATCTTATACTGCACTTAAGTATAAAACTAAAGCATTTCATTGCTCCACTCCAAGCTTTGTACTATGTCATTAATACTAAGCCAACAAATTTTATCCGACTTTAGCAAATTATGTTCTTTTAAGTTTAACAATTCCTGAATCTGTTTCAATTCTATTTTTTATATTTTTACTGTATGACGTTGTGAATAACATACGGTAAATAATTCTTTTAGTGTTCAGTAATTCCTACAGAGTTCAGCCGCACATGAATTAAAATTGCAGGATATAGCCTATATCTGGTAAATGCAAAATAAATTGTTTGTAAAAACTGACTGTGCTAATTAAAGGAATAAATTTAACGCTTAAAAATTGATTGTGCTAACAGAAGGGGAAAAAGTTGATCGTGAAAATTAACTATGCTGAATAAAGGAGAAAGTGTAAGACTAAAAATTTATTGGAAAAATCTCTGGCTTTCTGAAAACAAAAAACCAGGATTTCTTCGTTTAAACCAGCTTGGAATATGTTTGGTAATATTAAGAATACATAATGGACAATTCTTGGTTTATAACATTATAATTATTTAATTTTTTTTAATCACAAATAAAGTAGGTTTCCAAAAAAAAAAAAAAAAAAAAAGGAGAAGAAGAATGCAAATTGCATATAAATACATGTTTGCAGGTATTTTCTTTTTCCCTCTTTTTTTTTTTTTTTTGGCACAAAATAAATAGGTAACATGGCTGCTAATTTCTATCAAACTCCCCTCTTCCAAGTATACAATTGAAATTGATAGTCTTTCAATAAAAATCATCTAAATTAGTTTGACTGTTGAACAATCTAAATACGAAAGCCAATTTTGATGATTTCTTTGTATCTAGTCTGCTGCTCCTTAGTTTAGAATAAATTGTTTCAAATGCTAAAAAAATGCAACATAATCGACCGTAACTTAACTGTGAATAACTGTTTAGTTACAGGAATCACTTTAGGCCTATCATTAAAATTGAACCAATTCATTTTATGATTCTTCCACCATACATATGCTGTCACTCTGTCTTGGAATGGTGGTGATTAAGCTTCGAATTTTACAATTAATATCAACAAAAAAATTTCTTTTTCAAAATTCAATGCAGTATTTTTTTTCTTCTGCCCTAAGCTCCATTTGTTCAAGTTTTTTATCTAGTATATTAATATGTAAGAGTTACAGCCATGTCGTATCTTTTTCAATGTTCTTCCTATAAGTATGTCTGTTCAATAACAAAATCGTCTTCATTAACTTTT
This sequence comes from Periplaneta americana, assembly GCF_040183065.1. Lineage (NCBI taxonomy): Eukaryota > Metazoa > Arthropoda > Insecta > Blattodea > Blattidae > Periplaneta > Periplaneta americana. The sequence continues at coordinate 107,222,083 of NC_091128.1, forward strand.
TCCATGCAACAAGTGATTTGTCCACTTGTTCTGTTGTAGTTGGTCCAATGTTAGTGAAATGGGTTGGAGCAGCAACTTTTCTTTTCATAGTTACATTGAAGACTTATTGGATACTCTTATCAATCACTTCTGATTTTCTTCGTATACTTTCAGTATATGAGGCCAACTAACTTTAAGTCAAATAATAAACTGGATATTAAAGACAAGAAGATCAGAAGATGCGCAGGGCTATGACTTCAGTTCAGAGCAGAGAAACGACAAGGGAGGGAAGAATGCAAGGCAATCAACAGATTACATCAGCAACACAGCATAAGTAAGCAGAATGCGAAACGATCAACAATACTGTCACCTGAGATCGATGTCCAAGGGACGTTATGTAGTGATACTACACATGGAGGAAAACGGATCTACGAAAAAACTTCACTGAGGGAGTCAGTTGCGTCACCAGAGGGAAGCTGCCAGAACTGGGACCTTCGAGAGCAGATGGTTTACTAGAACAGGTATCACTTAGAAAAAGTCACTTTATCTGGGAATTAAACATTATAAGAAAAAAACGGAAAGATAGATGATCTTTTTATTAAACTTAAAAAGTAATTGGATGAGGAAATTATGTTATTAATAGAGAGGTACTGGTATGTAAGTAAACATTGGTAATTAGCGAGTTGGTTGGGACTGCTTTGATAAGAACAGGAAGATTATTAATAATTAACGACAGATATTCTGTGTATTACCGATGTTTAAATAGTATGAAGGGAATAACAAGTGGTGAAAGTGTGATGAATTATAATTGACGAAAAAGTGGACTGAAATAATTCTGTTATTAGGAGGTGAGTCCAGATGAAATGATCGAAAGAATGGTATTAAGTGTGTTAATATGAGGTGTGAGCACTAGGAAAGGACATATTCGAGAAAGTCAAATGTATGGAAAAGTGCATGAAAGTGTTCTTAGAATCCCATGTAGTCAAATACTTGTGAGGAAACTATAAAATTGATTATGGTGTAATATGGTACACTTTTGTATGAAACAATATTTCATTCGGTGCTTGCGTACAAAGTTATTTTGGGTGGTCAAGATAAATGGGACACTCTGTATAATAAACTCAAGAGTACCAAGTGATCTTATGTCACAGTGTGCGCGTATTTCAAATTATTATAACTATACAAATAATGAATCATTGTGGAAGTAAAAAATACGTGTCTCCTTATTTGATGTCTGGAATTAAAAAAAAAAAAAAAAGACCATTTACGAAAAGGTCGTATTTTCTCAGTATGCGATTTGACGTGGAATGACTCATAACTGAAAATGAGATAATTCCAACATTGCCACCAAGGATGGAGGTGGAGATTTGAAGGTGCAATTTCATTCCTTGTTGAGAATAAATATTATTGACAGGAGAGAAGTCTGTAGAACACTATTTGATAATTATATATTATTTATAAGAGGATCTGGATGATTTGGCAGTGATTCTAAAATGGCTTTCTTGTATTTGAAGTACATCGCTGAATTTAGGTACTGATATAGGTACACAGGTCTTCATAGAGTTGAATATTTGTCATGAAATAATCAGCACCTAAGATTGTTTGGATATTGCTCTTTGAAGGCATAATAAGCTGGCGTATGTGCGTTGTGTCCATATTTCTAGTGTAAACTACAGGGTGACACAGGGGAGTGTACTTATTTGTAAGTGAACAGTACAGAGTTAATTTTTCACCAATCTTTATTATTTTGGTTTTAACATGTGTGTGAATTTATGCCATTTATTTTACATAGCAAAAATCACATCTTGAATATGATGTCCATCTTCCTTAATGTAGTTTTCAAGTCGAGAAGTGATGCTACACTATACGCGTTCCAATATCTTCTGATTCATCTGCAGCATCTCTCTACAAATAGCTGTCTCCAGTTTGTCTAATGAAGGGTTTGTCAAAGTAAACTTGCCCCTTTAGTATCCCCACAGAAAGAAGTCGCACATACTTAGGTCGGGAGATCGAGGAGGCCGAAGCACATCTCCGAACCTGGAAAACAAATGACCAGGAAAAATCCCCGTAGGATGTTCATTGAATTTTTGATGGTGTGGGCTGTAGGCCCATATTGTTGGAACCACACTTTGTTCCAATTTCTACATCTGGAGTTCTGGCAGAAAAAAAGTGTTTATCATGTACATGTAACGATTGGAATTCAAGTTACTGCTATAACATAGGGACCAATAACATAACGCCTGGATATCACGCACCATATTGTCACATAGGGTGAATGCAGTGGTCGTTCATGCAGTTGTCTTGGATTTTCCAGTGCCCAATACCTAAAGATTTGTTGGTTGACGAATCTGTTTAGATGGAAATTCGCCTCATCGCTCATAAAGATGAGCGCATCAGGTTCATCATGAATAAGAAACTGCATCCATACAGCAAAATCTTCCTGCTGGGCATAATGCAGTGTGAGTAATTTCTGCACACAGACAATTTGTATGCATGAAATTTCAGATCAGTTTTCAAAATTCTTCTTATAGATTCCCTTCCCAGATGTAATGCTAATGAGTGGTGCCAAGCCGATAGTGGGGGACTGTGGAGAAATGCTGCTTTCACTCTCTCAACATTTTCTAGTGTTCAGCCCCTGGTGGTTTTGTTGGAATTACAGTACCTGTGATTCGAAAATTTTGAACCAGAACTCATTTTAAGATGGTTTTGCGTATTGGGACTGCTCCTTGCCGCCCGACGTTGAAATGACGCGGAATAATCTCTGAGCTGCAACCACTGAGTCACAGTTCCTCACATATGCATCATACGTGAACACGCAATGTTCCACCAACCACGGCTCCATGGTAACTGAAATGGCAAACCCGACGGAAGTTAATGCTTACCTCCACTTCGCCCACATCACTTCTTTCCCGAGTACAGTTCCATCAAAAATCAGTACACTCCCCTGTGTCACTCTGTATAAGGGTACGTACACGTTGGAGCGACGATAAACGATAAAAGAAGCAGCGATGCTATATCAGAGAGAATTGAAACATGCATTGTCATTGAGGTGTGCTTATTGGAGTAACGATAAAAGCGAAGATGCACGATAAAAGCGACGAAAAAGCAAAGCTCCATTTTCTTCGTTCTTGTCGTTCATATGATCTCTGATTAAGATAATATTAATCTGTATAAATACCGGTGATTATCAATATATCCGAATATTACTCGATTTATTATTATTTCGGCTTATTAAATTAATTATTGTAGAAATTGACAAATTGATCAGTTGTGTATTTATTCGTCCTATGTTATGTGATCACAAGAACCAATCACAACACAACGAATTTATACTCTCTTTGGGATGAGAAACGGGTTTAATTTTGTACGTATTTAAGTTATATTAACCTTGAACTTGGCAGGTGATACTTTTTATACATCTTCTCTCATTAAGTGGATGCATAGAATATCTTTTACTGATAAATCAAAATGTTCGCTTCCCGCGTTCTCGTTGCTCCGATATAAACACTTGATTCTTTGATAATACTAAAGCGTCGCTAGATCATTTCTCTTATCGTTTATCGTTGCTCCAACGTGTACGTACCCTAATGGATCTAATCAGTGATTCATAAGGCAACAGTTGAAGTTGGGGAATTATTGCTTTTGAAAATAGGATATAACAACATAAACCTTTGTCACTGATTAACTTTATAACTTCTTTACTGTGTTAACATCCAATCTTTGAAATGACTTGTCTCTTATTTTTAATATACGAGTTCTAAAATGTTAGTCTACTGTCAATGTAGGTTCCAAATAATTATTATTGAGCTGAGGTGCTGATTTTAGACTTGAAGTAAGTTACCAATAAGGTTAAGTGAGGGAGACTTTTACTAAATATCACTGCCTGTAATTTGTTGCCATATATTTTGAGTCTCCATTTTGTAGGCAACTGATTAAGTAAATCCAGTGCGTCTTGGAGTTGTTGGAAAGCAAATGTAACGTTTTTTCTTGCATAGGCTTATAGAAACATATTATCTCTATAAAATCCATGCATCATGGTAAATCCCTGGTGTAGCCTATATTAGATAAAGAAATGGGCCAAGTCTCCGTGAGAGAAGTAAAGTTGTAGGATTCATATTGCATAATTCGCAGCATGTAAAAGATCCTAACATATTAATCAAATGTGTTCACAGTACAATAACGACTTTCCGAAAATTTGAGAGTTTTGAGACTAAATATCTCTGGTTAAGTGTGCTCCCCTCTATTGAGAGAAAGAGCATTAGAGGCAAATCGCCGAAAAGTGGAAAAAGCCTACAAAAAAAAAGTCTGGCTTGTGAACCCTGATCACAAAATATAACAAATTGGCCATCCCCATGTTAAAAACGGTAACATGTGGAAGAGAAGAACCATCAGGATCGCCACTGTCGATTGGTAACGATTGCTAGATGGAAGTACAATTGCTCCATGCAATTCAAACGAGAGATATAACGTGACTTCTTCTCCAGTCGCTAGATGGCAGCATGGTAAGACATTAAAAGTTGCCTTCAAAGTCCATATGGATGATCAGTCTGTTAATATGTGATCTAGGCTGCAATACATTTATACTTGTTTTTTTTTTAAAGATGGGACATGACAGTTAAGCGGCCGAACTTGGAACTACAGTGGCATGTTGCCAATATGGACTACCACTCTGCCAGCTGATGGAAGCCAGCAATTGTCGTGAAGATGGCTGACGTTAAAACATTCATTGACAGTTCACGCGAAGGTAAGAAAACAATACAAAAATCGACAGAGAATCAAAGACGAAACATACCAATGCCAACATTGTGTGCACAATAAATGTCGCCAAGCGAGCTATTAAGAACTCGCCAATGGGAAGTGTAACTTTGGCAACTCAACTCTTGTTACCATAGCAACAGGCCTACCACGCTATGTGACATTCAGTTGTTTTTCCGATCGCAACGCTCCTGTCATGTCCCATCTTTCAAAAAAAAATAAGTATAGGAACAAAGTGAAAATTCTTGATGTCCTATTCAGTATCGCATCGCAGATGCCGTGATTTCACTGTCCTGCTTATATCTCGACACCAGAGATTTCATTTGCCTCATAAGAGTTCTGTTCTGTACTCTTTGGTTTGCGTAGGTTTGAAACTTTGCTTGAAACACGAAGCAAATAGTAACCCGAAATCCCACTTTGAATATTTCTTAATATACAATACTATATAGAGAATAATGATGCTAATAATAGCTTTCTGCCAAGTTCATAGTGTTTAAGAACACATGTTTAATCTCAATACCAATATTTTAAAGATATTTTCAATCAATTATTGTTTATTGTTAGGTATTTCTTTTATTTGAATAAATAATGGTTACCTAAATAAAAACAACATAAATGTCTTGATACCATTCTTTTGTTTCAGGAAGTAATACCAATAATAACTTTTCATTCCACTTTATTGTTTACATTGTATTTATTTTGTGTGTTTGTTTGTTTCTCGTAGTATGGATCCCCAGACAGAACGAGATGATCATCTGACTATAGAAGATGGAGAGCTACTCTGTGATTAGATTGAGGGGTGAGGATGAAATTCAAAACGTCTGTAATAAATTATTATTCTACTGCTTTTAGAATTGGTTATTGCAAATAGCTTTTGGAGTAATTGTGTGAATATTATTTTTTCGGAAATATACAAATTAATTGTGAATACAAAGCATTTATAATGCCTCCTTATAACAGTGTTTCATCATATGTACATAGTTTGGTTAATCGCCACGTGGTCAGTGCCACGGGTTCAAATCCCGGTCGATGCACTCTAAATTTATAATTTGTGTTGGACAAGCCCCGTGGTCCAGGCAACACAGGTGTATTTCGGTTTCTCTGTGGCACCCCAATAATTCTCCATTATCATCATCATTCATCACGACTATAACATGAATATAATGTATACAGCCACAGTCGACCGTGATACAGTCTGTGGTGCACAGAGTAGCTTCACAGTCTAGTATATACAGTCACGAAGCTTGAGTTGTGAGGGTACTAGGAACAATTGACTGTGCCGGTACTATTTCGCATTGTCTGTAATGAGGCGATATTAGCGATCCTAGTGGTTAGCAACTATCTATGGATGCATATTTACTACGTATTGAGCTTCGTGACTATATATATATATATATATATATATACATATACATACATACATACATACATACATACTGTAGCCTCTCGGTACTAGCAACATCTGTGATCCACGCTAGTAAAGTCAGGGCGAATAACGACAGAGTTCTGGATCCTTTCATTACAAAAACAAGCATTGTTTGGTTTTAGTACTGTACTGGTAATGCCCATTTGATTTTACATACCGTGATCCCTTTAGAATATTGTATGTTAATACATTGCAGAAGATCAGTGAAGACAGAGTATGTGCAAATACATTCGCAAATTATGCATTGCGAGATTTATGCAATAGATGTGTGTTAACAGAAGAATATCCTGCAAATTGAAGAGTGTCATTACCATTAAAAGATGATAGGAATTATTAGACTATTAGCGATATGATTCTTACAGAGAATTTATAGTCGTACAAACCTAAAGTTAATAAATGAAATATACTAATTAGATATATTAGAAGTGTGTAGGCTATGATGAATATATAGATCGAAGAGTTTCAAGCCGGACATGATTATTTCACAATATTAAAACAATAAGTTTCTTGTCTTAATCCCATTTTCAGATGATGTTTTATTTTCTGCTAATAATGACTAATTGTTTCCTTAACTATTGAATGCAGATTATTGAGATTTTGTTTGACGCCATGAGTGAATATATTCATCCATGACGGTATATTTTCTTGAATTCCTGCGCACTTTTTTTCAGAAATATACATGTAAAAATACGGGTGCGCGAATTCGAAATGAAGTTGCAAAGTTGCCCGATTATCCTTCCTTATGCGCAATTTCTAAAGTAATATCGCATGCCATTGTCTTCCCGCGCGTATATTTCAACATTGTTGAATGGCGTTTGATTCGCAGTGCATGTATCAGAATCAAGTTCAAGTGTGATAACAGCTGATAAGTGTGTAGGTTGTGCGTCTTATATTTTCAATGGATTCGTGATGCATGGGCACGCATATCACTCACTTCCTCTTAATGAAAACAACTCCAAAAAGTGTAGCATCCCTAACCAGCTGGATGGAACAGATGACGATTGTGTATGGAAAAGTGAGAGTGAAGACGAATACCTGGGCGACAATTATGATGGTGATAACAAAACAGCGCAGAATGAAGAAGTTAATACTGATGACATGTATTTATTATAACCACTTAGTATCATAAAAATAAAGGTAGTTAATTTACTGACGCTGCTATTAATATTAGGAACAAGATATCGTGTAAACGGCCGATTATTAAGCATGCGTGCGCATCGGATGGGTTATGCGTCCTGTTCCAGGATAAAATTTATTGTTGACTGAACTGTATTTGTTTGTAATTGTTCATTTGTCATGAATATATTTGTTGAAAGTTTTATTTTTGTATATTCTTTTTCTTTTACGCCTTTTAAAAGTGGGATGCGCGGAATATTCGAGAAAATATGGTAATAATAAATTTACCGATACGTATGACTGCCTGCACCTTTGGACGCTGCTGATAACGAATCAAAATGTAGGTAATATTGCAGTATGCTATCTGTACTTAATATAGTAACCAATTTTGATCAGTTTCGTAAGAAAGTATGCATAACTACGTAGGTACCTTTTGATTTGTATGTCTTCTGTCTCCAAAACATATCGTCTTCAGAAACTCAATTCTCTCATTTTTTTGTTTAAGAAGATATTGTTTTATGTTGAATTCATAAATAAAACTGCATTTTACGCGGCATATGACCACAGATGTTGAAGCGAGTATAAATAAACTTAACAAAAGAAAACTGCATTCATAACACAAGGATTAACAAAATGTGCCAACAATGAAAATGTTATCATAGTAACCATAACCAAAGTGCTTCTCTATAAAACAAATGAAGTATTTCATAAAAATTTATGTCCTTTGAGATTATATTACAAATATATAGGGTGTCATTTAAAATGTTCTCGACCATAACTTTCACAACATTAGTCCCAAAATAGGTTTTCCCCATAAGATATTCCTTTCTAAATACAAAGTTTGAAGTGTGTCTGAGCTTTTTATCCAAAATGTCATTGAATTTTAATTGCAATTATGCGTTACTTTTGAAAAACTCTGTATATACATGCTGTAACATACGTAGTTTACAGTGCATAGAGATTTAACATTGGAAATCAATTATTTGAAAATACTATCTTCCTTGTATGTTTCACGGGAAAATTTTATAAGGAAATTTATTCATGGGCTAAAAAGCATGGATTTGCAGTAACATATTTTATTTTCTGTATAGATTCAGAAGAATAAATGTAAAAATTCTACAATATATGCTGAGTTTTGCCTTTCTTAATGTAACAACAACGTTATTCAATGTTCCGTTATTCCTGCCACAACCTAATGAAACTTGATGTTAAAATATAACACAAATAAAATAAAAATTTCTGTAGAACAAGCAAATATGAAATGTTAAATAAAGCAAATAAAGTTACATTTTAGCCTTTTGTTTAATTAATTCATCTTAATCTAGTAAGAACATCCTAGCCCGTTAACATTTCGTTTTTTTCGCCTGTGAAACATACAGGGAAGGTAGTAATAATTTATTCATCTGGTAAAATCCCTAGAGAGAGAGAGAGAGAGAGAGAGAGAGAATCCGGAAAGGGATAGCTGTGTTATCATATATATATATACTGACATAATTAAATTATATAATATTTAATTACAGAAAATTCTGTTATTATAATTAAATAACAATAAAACAATTATTAATTGACATAATAAAATTATAATCAATATGTAAAATTGAATGTAATTGAAATTGAGGTGAATTCAACTTCTTAATTAGGAAATGAAGGACCATTACAAGTGTAGTAATTGGGCGACATTGGTGGAGGTGAAGATTTTGCTTCTTTGACCTTGTTGAAAGCTAAAATTACAAAAAAAAAAAAAAAAAAAAAAAAAAAAAAATCAAGCTATCATTTTCAAACTTTCAATTGAGGAATAAACCGCATATATCTCAGAACAATCTTTCTATTTAAACCTACATTATAAATTTATATGTGGGAAGGATTGTGGAAACGTCGATTAGCTCACTAGACACATGAGAACAAACGCTTCCAGGGTCAGATTGTTCATTTTATTTTGTCCACAACCATGTAGTCCACCTTCATTTGCACACATATATTTCCTTTATCTTTATCCATTAACATTATATATACCGGTATACAAATATTTTGTCCACTTTATTTAGTCCACATAATTACTTCCATTTTTTTTTTCTAAAATCCATCTACAGTTTTGTCCACACACTCTAAGAAACTAACGAAATAAAATAGTACACATTTGGAATTAATCGAGCACTATTTCATTATTAGTACCTACTCTTTATTGTGGTTTCAAAGAAAATAGAATCTAATACACATGCTATGTTTCAGGACTCTGACAGAGGAATAGAAATTGTAGTAAAGAAAATATGTTCGTAATCCAATTAGAAAACCATACATAAATCTGCATCAAATAGAAAATATAGCAGCCCTAGGCATAACAGGGAAGAGTAACAAAACTCTGAAACACCCTCCCATGGCCTTTCTGCTTACACTGTCTTATAAACAAACGCACAGTGGGCACTGTGCATCAGTGATAGATTTCAGACGATCATAGAGAGCGAAAGTTCGTAAAAGTTATGATACAATCCGTCAATGAGCTGTGCTTAACTGCAGGTCTTCTCGTCTCAGCCAGGGAGAAATTAAGAAGAAATCTGTAGTGACTCAATTGAGCTAATAGCGCCCAGGCACGGAGTATAGTATATATATTGTATGAAGAATGTGTAGATACTAACACTATCAAATAATAATATTATTTGCGTGACATCAGGTACAGAATTAAATTGTACGGTACTGTATTGAAGAGAAAAATAAAGAAGAAGCAGAAAATAATTAAATACTTCATTGAAGTTTTTCTTTACGTGTCTTCCAAATTTAAACCTTCAAATATTTTTTTACTGTGCATGCAAACATGTGTCCTTGCAGCAACCCTTTATAAGGGAACTTTATAACATTAAGCTACTTTATATAAATACTCGTATTCTGTGAATGTATTAACTGATAAATAATTACAATGGACTATACATGTGGACTAACAAATTTGGACTAGAAGTATATAGGACAAGAATATCTGGATGTTATTGTAAGGTACGCGAAATAATAAAATGTATATATTTTAAGACTGATCATAAATATATGGACAAAACTGTTGTGATCATTCCTGTGGACTACAATCACAAGTGAACGAAATGTCACTGGGCAAACTGTCTGGGAATCAAACAAACCACATTAATGTCTCCAAAGTGACTGCCGACCAAGTTTCTCTGTATGTCGTACCCTTTCCACTGTGGCTTCATTTTCATATTTTTCTGCTGTTGGTTCCTTGTCATACTCATTATATGTTACCTAGTCACCAACATTCATTGCTAAGGGATCCTCAAGTGACGATTCATGTCCAAGCAAGCAGCTAGCATGGGAAAGTAATGGCTCAATTTTAAGTGAGGACATGTCAACTTCTTCGATTGTATAGTGGCTATCATCAATATACTGATCATTGTCTTGCTCTTTATCTTGATCATGGTCTTCTGACAGCATGCATTTGTTGCAAATATAATCCTCGTCTTCATTGATGTCATCTTTGTTAAGACCAATGCAATGTAAGTGGAACCACTTATCACAGCCTCCATCACACTGCACCCAGTCCACTTCATGTCCTGTTGGTCTGAAACAAGTTGGAGCAGCACAGTCGTCATCATCTGAATAGTCATGTTTATTTTTCTTCGCATGCAGAGGTGATCTCTTTCTGTCTAAAATATTTACTCCTTTTTTTGTTTTCCGGATTCTTATTATGGAGTCTTTTTGATTCCTAACCTTTTTATCTTTCCTGTTCATATATGTTTCTTCAACTTCTTTTCTAATTCTAACTTTACATTTTTTATTGTTTCCCTCTAACCCTGTTTCTTTTGGTGATCTCTTTTTCGTTTTTCTTCTGTCTTCGAATTTCTGTTTATTAATCTTGTTTTCTAATATTTCGTCTTCCAATTCTTCGAAATCTGGAAACTTGTCTTCTTGGGGTGGATTTGTGGCTTCTAGAATTCTCCATATGTATTGTGTTTCATCAAGAGAGACTTCCAGAAGATCGCCTTCCATCATGAGCTCCTGAAGTTGAGTCCGAGCTATCTCACTAAGAGTCAGTGCCGGTTTTGTCAGCTGTCGAGACACTGACGGAGTGTTGCAGGTATGTTTTTCGCTTCTTCCTGTTACCAACTTTGAAGCTGACGAATAAACACGTTCAAAATTACTGCAAGGATTACGGCATTCTTCGTGATGTGAATCATCTTCATCAGTTCGAAAAGTAGGGGGGAGCAATACTGTTTCATTATAATCAGCATCTTCTTCTTGTGGAAATGATGTCCGAGTGTGGTCATTTGTGTTATTCAAAGAATCATATAGACATTCAACATTGTCAATGTCAATGATAATTGTTTCTCTCATTTGTAACAGACTTGGTTGAGAGCCCAGGAAATCTTCACACTGTACACCTGTAAGAGATGAAATGGTTTGACCACTGCAATGTAATTTTGGCTTACTGGCAGTTGTGTTGAGTTCACTTCTAATTATTTTTTCAGCTTTTTCTCTTGCAGGCAAATTTACATGGACAGATGAAAGTTCGTCAGTTGCAAGGGTCTGACGAACACGATCCTGCCAATTCATTGCTCGTTCTGTAAGACACAGCAGGGCTTCTCCTTCAGGTATTCGCACTTGGAGGTTCTGAAGTGATCTAAGAAGGGACAATATCGTCTCAAGGCGAGGACGACGAGATCTCAAGCAACAAGGACAAATGAACTTGAGTTCTGTGGTTGCTGAGGCAGCCACCTTTTGCCCTGCCGTTTGCTGCTTATTTTCATTATTTGTGCTCTTAGGAAGTGTCACACATCTCGCATGAAACCAGTCTTTGCAAAGTTGACACTGTACCATAAATCCAAACATTCCTCGACTGCACACACAATATTTAGCTTCTCCCGTGTCTTGTTTTCTCTTCTTCAAATTTTCAAGGCGAAGAACGCGCATAGCAACCACTTCTCTTTTCTCTGCTTCTTTGAAAGCTGCAACTACAACATCAGAATCTACTTCATTATCTAACTTCACATCACACAGTACTTGAGAATTATTGTCATTTCGGAAATTGAGTTTCTTTTTCTTAAATGCAGCAACACCAACTTCCACTCTAGGCGACAACACTTCCATTAAAGTATAGTGAGAGTTTTTTCTTAGAAAAGTGCGTGCCATTCGTTCTTTCCATGTTGTGGCGCCATTTAATTGTGATTCCAATTGCGGCAGAAGTTCTAGATGCACAGGAATACTTCGACCATTATTTACAAGTACTTCAAGTGTTTTTAGATATGGAACATTTTCAGCTCTCTGAAAGGCTTCTGCCTTTGATGACCATTCTTTTGCTTTATTCAAAGCATCTTTCAAGGTTTTCATGTTGGGTAGAAAAGCTTGAATTGGATTTGCTTCCGTTAATATTGTTTCTATGACTGAAATTGTCTCTCTTGACTTTACTTGCAAGCAGATTTTGGCTTTTTTTTCGCACATCTCCAACTGTGTTAGTAGTCCTTGTAATTCTACCAGGGATTTTTCTATAGTTGCATGTGGAAGCAAACTCTCACCGAAATTCAGCAACTTTCTTAAGGACTCTAAAGTAAATTGATTGGAATATTTGTGTAAATTTCTAACTTCTTCAAGCCATTTAATTTGCTCTAACATATGTTCGAGTTTTGGAATTTCTGGAATCTCTATGCCCAACATTTTTCCATTCTCTATACATTTACCTAAAGCATGTGACTCTCCCATCCCCTGACTTAAAAGATCAGTTGCTTCTTTCTGGAAACCCTGAACTCTATCAAGTAAATCCTTCACACCTTCACCTTCTTTTATTGTGCATGGTATACGTTCTATTTGCTCATAAAATAAAGATAGTTCTTCTACAGTTAATTTATATTTTGTTTTTGGTATTTCCCGTGACCTAGTGCAAACGTTTTTGCAGATGAATTCTTGGGCCACACTTGCACATTTTTCTGCTTCTACTACGATCTGCTTCAGGGCCTGAAGTAGTTCTGACTTGGGAAACTTCTTTTGTTTTGCTTCGTGTAACAATCCCTTTATATTTTCAAGATCCACTTTTTTCTTAATGTCCATACTTAATGCAGTCTTTACAGTTGACACCCAATTATCGAACGATTCTGCACGCAATTTCAGTTTAAGTAACATCACAGCCAGCTCATCCAATGTATACCGGTACAACAATATATGCTTGTCGGGAGCGCATAAGCAAAGATGTGTATAATGCCGGAGGCAGGCTAACTGTTCTGCATTACAACTACATGTTACTGCTGATAAGAAGCAAGTAGTTTTGCACACTTCACATTGTCGTTTGTCATCAAGTAAAAGTTCAAATATTTCCTGTGTAGCCTCTTTTATACCCCATTCAAGCAAAGATTTTCTCATTTTTTCCTCATAGTTCACCATTTGAAGCATGTCTTGGTACGTTGCAGCAGCTAGTGTCAAATCCAATGCATCTGGATTCACAGCCATATTGCATACGAGCTCATCATGAGAAAAGACACAGAAACGACGTAGGATGGTATAATGGTTAATACATTCACGACCCATTTTTAACCAGTCAGCTGGTGCAAAATTTACAGCTTCAGCAAAGTTATAACCTTGATTAAAACCTGCATGGTACGCTCTAGGAAAGGTTATTACAAACTCCCCCGCATGTTGATCTGTTCGAAAGACTGGAACACCACGTTGCATAAGAATGTTTGGATTCATGATTGTCACAAGCTGTTGTAACAAGTCAGGTTGTGAGTGAAAAAGTTCTGGTGCAGCCATTTTCATGGATGATTCAAAGGCTTCTGCTTTACTTCCAGGTACACCATACCAAGTTTTTGGCTCACCCCAATGAAGATAATTTATGGAATAACTCCAATGATCTTCATTGTGCCAACAAAATGTAGCAAAACACATACCTACATACATCCAAGGTACCTTCATCCCAGATATATCAGCTTTGATATAATTCAGAACAGAGCCTTCAAGGACAGGAAGATTATTTAAGTTCCACTCAGAATCTGCATACTGTTTATCTATTGGATGTAAATTTGAAGTTGATTTCGTGGGAAAACCAGACCCATGATCCATTGTATGTAGGTCAGCTCCATATTCTACGGTGACATCCTCATCCATGGACGATACTAAACGCCAGAACTCTCTTTCAACAACTTCTGTAGGGACCAAATGAGTAGGCATGTTGAAATAGTCTGACTTGAAACAATCAGCCATTTCTCCGAATTGCTGTAATGTGTACTCCTGTTGAGCTTGTTCAAAACCAAATGCTTCCATTGGTTTGCATACTTCTTCAGCTATACATTTTGGACATTTCCAATCACCTCTAGGAATGTCCGGTAGTGGAGGAATTAGACAAAAAGTGTGGTAACTGTCGTCACATCCATCACATAGAAGCAATGACTCCTCGGCACCCCCACATTCACAATTGTGACATACGTACTGGCTAAGAGAATCGAACACATAATTAACATCCTTGCCACTTGTCTTATTTTCTGGCTTCTCTTTGGCTGCTTGATATCCAGCCATCTTAGGACCAGCTCCATAGAACCGAAGCCTTTTCAATTCTGTATTCTTACTTGTGCATGCACCATCTTGTTCTGACGAATTATCAATGTCTGAAACATCACTAGGACTGTATGATTTTGCACGATTGTACTTTTTATGTGTTTTTTGAATTACATGTCGTGATGAAATACAGTGCGGCTTGTAATTCTGATCTCGCTTTTCATTGTCATTCCCTGGTTTGATTTTCTGAACTTGTCCAACAAGTTTCCTCTGCTGGAACACATCAAAGGGATATAGAATCCTGTCATAATGATTTTTCAAAAGCGTTCCTAATCCTCCTCCAGAAGAATAGCCCATCCTGGCCGCAATTCTCGCCCATTTTCTTTCTTGTGTCACTACTTCTACACCACCTTCTTCCTGGATTAATCTGTGTAATGTATAAAGGTCTAATACTTTTTTTTCAATCACTGGAATTTTCAGTGAAGATCCTTGCAGTTCCCAGAATTTTGCTATGTGATCCAGAAAATTTAACTTTATTCTTGTTTTAGCCTCCAGTTCATTTAGACGCTGAATTCTTGGAATGAATTTGAATTTGTCCACATCCACTGCAAATGGTGGTTGCCAGTTCGGAGGTGGCTTTATTTTGCATATGCCCGATTTTTCTGCAACAGGGAGTATTTTTCTTATATATCCTAAAGGATCTTGAAAGTCTTCAGTTGTTGGCTCAAATACAGGTGCTTCTGGTGGCACTGTGAATTCAAAGTCTTGTATAGAAGCCTTCGATGATTTTTCACTGGATGTAGGGCTTCTAGAAATGTCGCTTGGCCTCTCTCCTTTGTAGACCATTTTCGATGAGTCACAACATTCCTAAAAAAACAATAATAAATCTATAAATACACCGTTAAGTTCATTTTACTCACATTTCATGCACTTCATAAATTCCACCTCACATCTGATAGAGAAGAAGACCGTCGCCTGTTTATATTATACTCTTTCATTAAAAAAAATATGGCATGCAAATACATACAAAATTAATGGCGGCTAAACATTTACTGCGCAATCTCTGTATATTTGAATGACCTTTGGGACCGGTGGTTATAGCCATCTGGCTGTGAACATGTGGATTGCTGAATGTTGTCGATTGTTTATGTGTTCGGTGCATTGTGTGGCATATGCTCTTTGGTCTATGCGGAAATTTATGAGGTTGTAGTTTTGGTTTTATTAAATATTTTTCGTGTGATCTAGAGTTTTTAACGCATATCTAAAATTGAATAATATGTCTATGACGAATTTCCTGAGCGATACAAATTAAAACAGTATTCGTGAACTATTATTTCCTTTGGAATTAAAGATGTTTAAGTTACTTCCCTCCAGATGGCGTTTGAGATCCACAGACCATACAGTGAAACAGATCACACACAAACGTGACAGGTTTCTATAACTATAACGGTGACTTCCGGTCCGAGTCCCGTACAAGGAGGCTGTGAATAAACTATTGACTACTGCTATTCCTTGACGGAAAAGAAAATCTTTCCCATGAATTAAGTCTGTGTCAAATTAGTTACGATATTAATGTGGGTAGCTATAAAGATTTACAGTTCCATCAGCTGACATTATAAATAAAAGAATTTAAATTAATCCTATTATCGCTGCTAAGCTTGATTCGTATATTTTCTTTTAGTGTTAGTTTGACCCATAATTAACGTGCCTTTATTGCCTTGTGTTGACATCTCGGAAATATTGAAGAGGAAATATTAAATATATAAAGGTGTGTGTTTTTTAACATTAATCGCTGCTGTAAGATTTAGTTACAGTTTGCCTTTAGATTGTATTATGCTCGAGACAAATACAGAGGTGAATTATTTGTAGAGATGTTTTCAACAAGTTGACTTGTCTTTTTGTTTTTGGTAACGGGGGTTCTCTGAGCCTCAATTTTATTTGACCATCTGATGACTACTGAATTAAAACCGATATTTATTTTGCATTCACATTCTGGAAAGCATATCTGTGAGTTAGAGTGCAAATTAGTCTTATGTTAGTATTAACTTAGTATAAGAATTCCATATCGTACCTCGACGGACAGGGTACAAAGACTTATGTTTTTTGAACTTTGAAGTTAGCTAAGTAATTTGAGAAGAAAAAATAATTGAGAGAAATCTTACAGAATATATATGTTGCGAGTTAAAAGTTCAGTTAATTGTGCCGGGTTTATCTGCGTATATAAATGTTTCAAGCGTTCTAACGTTTTTACTGTTTGTTTTGTTAAGTTATCTTTAAGCAAACTGAGACATACTTTCAGAGTTTGGTAAAATGAAGTGTCCAAAGGGGAGTATACTTTGCATGAATTTTGTTATTGTTTGTACTAAGGCCTATATGTTAATGAGTTGTAGTGAAAAATTGGCTAACTTATTTTCTATGTACATGTTTCTTTAGAAATTGACCTACTGTTGACAGCTCATCGTTATTATAAGCTAGACGTAATACAATTAAAATTTATTAAATATTTAAACATATGAGCGTATGTGAGAATAACAGATTTATTAGTCAACTGTCCCAAGACAGGTTGGAACCTCGTATTCGTGACACTAATAAGACATTACTCATGAGACAACTAAACCAGGAGATAATAGGGTAGAGTGACCAGTTCATTTCCCCCTCTATTGCATTCATTGCTGAATACTTAGTAACATATTGCACTAATCAGACTTAAGATGTAGGCTATACTTACAAACAATTTTATCGTTCTTCTTTTGGCGCATATCAAGTGAGATGTACTGCCTGATAATAGATGTACAGCCCCAGAAACAAAAAAAAAAAAGGCCAGACTCTTCTAGCTTCTTACAGAACACGATTCACACCACAACGATTTAATAATGGTTTTCAACCCATATTATTTGAATAGTTTTACAGAAAGGTATTTCACAACTAATGCAAAAAGCACGAAATTAATCTGAAAATAAGATCAAATTAATGCCTAAGTGTCATTATGTAACACACACGATACAGTATGACAAACTCGATTATGACTATTCTGATAGCTCTGTGCTTGAGTGCTTGCATGCAGATTACAAAGTTCATAATCCAGATATTGTTGAGAAAGGAGGTTTTTTTATTGTGCGGGTTAATTTTGTTTACCATAATTCTAGTTTACTGCACAGTTTATAAAAAATTAATCTTCTATTAAGAATAGATCAATTTTAATCACATCTTTTCAAATGTCTTTCAGGTTGCGACAACAATCAAAGTACTTAAAACGAATTTCAATAACCTGAAAAAGTGATCTTATAGCCTACTGTATATAGGCTACCACTGCTTTGGAGTACTGAGCATGCGCAATGCGTTGAATCTAGAACTTACAAAATTCAGGCAGGCCTTTTTTTTCAATCTGGAACTGTACAATTTAGCCAGAACCTCAATCAGAGGTAAAATAAATGATTTATCTAATGTCTTTGAAGATCTTAGCTACTCCTATAACATCGTAAGAATCCACCTTTGTGGAGTATCGGTTAGCGTGTCTGAACTTGGCGAGTGGGGCTGGGTTCAAATCCTGATTGAGACAAGTTACCTGGTTGAGCTTTTCCTAGGGTTTTCTGTCGCCACATTAAGAGTGAATAGTGGCAAGTTTCGGCACCAGACCCTGGACTCATTTCACTGGCATTGTCTCCTCCATGTCACTCTAGGGTTACCATGAGAGGAATTCTATAGGAGGACATGGAATGTAAAATAAGAGGACATTGCTGAAAAAAGGAGGACTTTTTAAAAATTGATGTGAACAAAAATAAAGATGAAAACAATGGCTCACCTTAGTCGGTTTTCTCACTAGTTGCTGGATCAGTATTACATCTGTATCCTACTTATCGGTGGAGCCCACCTTCTGCACAAGAGCCTGAAGGGACCAATGTATATGTTGTAACAAGTAACCACAGTCTAGTATATACAATCACGAAGCTCAATACGTAGTAAATATGCAAAAATTAGGTAGTTGCTCACCACTAAGATCGCTAATATTGCCTCATTACAGGCAATGCAAAATAGTACCGTCACAGTCTATTGTTTCTAGCACCCTCAAAACTCAAGCTTCGTGACTGTATATAGTAGACTGTGAAATAACTATGGAACTGTTCACAGGACATGTCCTTAAATTATATTTCACTATGATGATACCTTTGACTGTATCCATTAGCATGCTATTTCGTTCTTTTGTCCATTGAGCAGATATTAGGGAAAATACTCTCTCAGCACTTTCATTGTGACTTGGGATAAATAAATAGAATTGACATACTTTTAAGAGTTCTGAGAAAGTTTCAGTGCTCGCAGAACTGTTGGAATTGAAGAATTTGCACCATTGTTTATCTAAACTTAAATCTTTGTCAAAATTAACTTGATTGGCATATCTTTGTACATTGCAGAATAAAATTGATAAAATAGCTTAGAATCATGAATAGTGACATTTTTAGAGTGTAAGAATTCAATGCTTGTCAATAGGTCATCATAGGCCTATTTTATGTTTTTTATGTGCTCCAGCTTCATCCATTGAAAGCAGTTTATTTATTTCATAGTTTTTCACCATTTATTTAGATATTCTATATATAATATCGCACATTATTCAATATTCATATGAATTCAGTTGAAATGCGAAATGCCGGACATTTCAAATTTTTTAAAAATGCTGCTGGACAGGATAAAGTGATTAAAAAAAAGAGGACATGTCCTCCTTTTGCCAGTCGGATGGTAACCCTACTCCACTCAGACACTAGATAACCATCACAGCTGATAAAGCGTCGTAAAATCAATTTAAAAACTATGATAAGAGTGAGAGTCTAATTTTACATTACACCATTTGGCAAAAATAATCTTTTAGAAAGTAATAGTGTGACTCTTAATGTTTCACCGAAACTGAATATCGCAATTAATCTTTTTAATAGACCTAGGTCTATATTTAATTTTTTAAATCCATTTAGTATGTTTATTGAGTGATTCTCGATAAATGGTCCTGATATTTTTTATTATGTTTTATATTTATATTTCCTATCTCTTATATATTTTGTTACCAAATAAAATTTAAGCAAAAAACACAGCATTTACTTATTTGGAGAATAAATGTTGATGATAACGAAAATTAAGAATATTGTTTTTTGTTGGATTAGAAAGGCCTATTTGTAGAATAGACTAGGCTGTATTATAATATCTCTTCTGTGAATTTTTAAAAGCATTAATTTGTAACTGACTTTGGTTTTAAACTTTAATACTTGCGATTATGTAATTACAGATGTGTGAAATTAATATTCCTGTTAATTTTGATTAATCTCCAGATTACCATTGTAAAGAAATTTGTTTCTGTGTAAAGGTAAATAGGTATGAAGCTGTCTGAGCGATGCCATTAACATTTATTCTGTAAATGTAATAATTCTTTCGTATTGTAATTTAGTATGTTGTGTGCCTTTTTGGAAACGTGCAACAATGGCTTACCTGTTTTGTGGTTTACCAAAGATTTTCCGACATTCCTGAATCATGAATGATTGCGCTGTTTGAGTTGGGTGGCTCGTCATTACACATGACGTCATAGATAAGTTTACTGCTGCTGTGAACAATTAAGTGGACTTAGTAAAATAATTTATACAACTTGTATAAGAGATTTCAGAGATTCTGTGTAATTACTTTAGTGCACATAAAGGTTTGTGCAAATAAATTATATTGAAAGTACAAACTAATGTTGTAGTGAAGATAATCATCCTATCACATCATCGGGGTAATGTAACTCCGCCTTCCAGGCGCCCCAACCTCAGAAGTGGGTTACAACTAAGCCACAGCCAGGAGAGAAGACCAGAAATGTCGAAAAGACAACCTGGTGGCACTGGATAAAAAAATGTTTTAGTGAAGAGGAGTTAAACAATGCAAAATATAAACTTCAGTTTATTCTAATTTTAAAGAAGAGATCAATTCTAGTGCCATGCCAAGCCTTTTGGCTTCTTTCTAGGGATGCCTTTTTTCCTTAGATAACATTAGGGTAAATTATTAAAATGATGATAGACTTCAACCTGAATGTGATCTTTTTAGTAGGTCTATGCTTTTACAAATATACTGTCATTTAAAGTATAAAACTGTCTCGTTTCTGTTGCTCGAATAGAGCAGAAAGAAGGTAGTAAAACACAGGATAATATTCCAAATACAGTGTTCTGTCTCCGTGATAAAGAGACCTGTAGAAATGGGAGTGTAAAAGTAAAATATTGCTTTCAATGGCTGAATGAACTTATATCCATATTTAGTCAAATGACAATAATAGTAAATGGGACATTCCATGTTCACGTGTGGGACATTTGTACTAATTTCTTAATCACATATCTTCCTATAATTAGTTAAGTAAATTTTTAAATTAAAAGTCTAGTATGCCAAAAGGAAAGTGCCAACAATGACTGATTTTTTGAGCTATGAAAAGTTATATCTTTTTTGTGTACTTAGAAAATACAAGACACATGATGGTCACGTGCGGGACACATGCATTTCTCTAACATAACAAATTACTGAGTTATGATAGAAAATTCAGCCCATCTGCTAATGCTGTCATTATGCTGTATTTTTTTCTGAATTACTTGCAGAAAATTCTATAATCTCACGCAATCACATTGAACAAAACATTAACTGGTGAGCCTGTAGAATTTTTTTTGTTGGCCACGTGTGGGACACAGGGGGTCACATATGGGACTTTTACCCTTATGGGAGGAATTAAAACAGATGACTGTAAATACTCTTAGGCTATGATACGTAAATTTTTAACAGAATAACAAAAAAAAATCATAAATATCACAAAACTAGGGAAACATTAACAAATTTGAAAAAGAAATGTTCTTCATAAATAACACAATACAACAGTTTACTTTACTTTAAAAATGCTCTGGAAAATTAAAAACTCCATGATTATTCACAACATCTAGAGGTAACAGTTTCTTGACAATCACTTGTTGGCTGTAGGAGATAAGTCAGGTCATTCAGGCCACTTGAAGTGATTTGAAACTCCAGCCTGTACCAACACTGAGACTTCAATTTTGTCACAAGCATGCACTTGCAATTAGTTTCAGCAAAATATTTGGGTAATTATAAGTAGGCTTACTGGTTTTCGTTTTTTTATGAAATTCATTTTTTTAACTTTTTGATTATTCCTAATGTGAAAATACTTCCAAGCAAAATCTATCTTGTACTTCTCAGAAAGTATAGGGTATTTCAAAAGTCAGTTCAAACATTAAACCGCTATAAATACTATAATATTTGAGATAGGGAAAAAACAAAAACATCACCGTGTTGGGCACACAATGGGGTTTACGAAACACTGGGAAGAAGTCTGCCGTTCTCTTGTTCAACATATAGCATTCTGTCTGCAACACCGTGTACATCATTTTGCAGATAATGTCTTGGAATATTGGCAATTTCTTGCGAGATGGCATCTTTCAGTTGCAGTAGGGTTGTTGGATATATCAGGAAAACTCGTTCTTTAAAGTAACCCTACAACCAAAAGTCGGCTGGATTGAAATCTGGAGATCGCGGAGGCCACATTATTGGAAAGTGCCTACTGATGACTTTGGTCGGAAAACGAACGTCAATTACGCATGTTAACTCCACCATTAATTTTTAGTAGGTTATTTTTCGACGCTTTATCAACATCTTACGTTATTTAGTGTCTGTTGAGATGAAAGTGATAATGCTGGTGAAATGAGTCCGGGGTCCAGCACCCAAAGTTATCCAGCATTTGCTCATATTGGGTTGAGGGAAAACCCCGGGAAAAAACTTCAACCAGGTAACTTGCCCCAACCGGGAATCGAACCCGGGCCACCTGGTTTCCCGGCCAGACGCGATAACCGTTACTCCACAGGTGTGGACAATAATGGAATAAGACAGACTGTTACAGTAAATGGGGAGCACTACTAAGCATGTTACAGAACTTCGTCATCCCTAGACTGAGGAACCACGATATGGAAGCTCCACCCCACATCTTTAGCCATGCAAAACAATTAATTACGCAGATGTTTGACGATCGTGTCATCAGTAGGCACTTTCCAACAATGTGGCCGCCGCGATCTCCAGGTTTCAATCCGACCGACTTTTTGGTTGTGGGATTACCTTAAATAACGAGTTTTTCTGACACATTCAACGACTCTACTGCGACTGAAAGATGCCATCTCGCAAGAAATTGCAAGTATTCCAAGATATTATCTGCAAAATGCTGTGCATGGTGTCGCTGACAGAATGTTATACGTTGAACAGGAGAACGGCAGACATTTTCTCAATGTTCTTTAAACCCCGTTGTTTGCCTAACACTGTGATGTTTTTGTTTTTTTCCTATCTCAAATATTGTAATATTTATAGTGGTTTAATGCTTGAACTGACTTTTGAAATACCCTATATTTCCAGCATCTTTATCATGAACTTATTTTAAAATTCTGACAATGGCCCATCACTCCATATTATTTCTAACTTCGGCTCATCATTACCCGATCGAATGATTTCATCATATAGAAAGGCAACACAAACACAGTGTCTTTGTCCTTAGATTGGCAGTCAGAATGGATAATGTACATTTTACATTGTCCTTTACAGAAAACAACTGCAGTAAATAAAAGTACACTTGTGTGTGATCAAAGAGCACTTTGAATTTCTAACACACTTGGAGAGCAAGTTTTGTTTTGATTACAAAGGTGATTGCATACATGTCCCATATAGGATGGTCACGTGTGGGACAACAATGAAAATTATTATTTAATTCTTTGTAATTAATGAAACAATTTCAAAATGTAGTCATGCAATTGTTGATTAAAAAAAGAAGGAAAACAGTTACTCAAAGTTTTTTTAATGAATATATTTCTTTTGCAAAACAAAATATAAACTATTTTAAGTCACGTGTGGGACATAGACTTTAATTTTTTTCACTGGCTTAATTAATAATTACTTAACACATTTATAACGTTATAATAATAAACATGTGTTAAAATATATATTTATTTTTCACACAGAACAGGAAAAAGTTGCACAATAATGTTTGTTAAGCAACTGAGAATCTAAAAAACAATGCAGTTACAGTCTAGCGGGAAATGGCTGATATAGGTCATCTTAAATGCAGATGTACCACACTAAAATTTTAAAGCAGTTGAAAAGGCAATATGTTTCAACTTAATTCAGGGTTTTATGTATACCATTTTACAAAACTTTTACCTGAAAAAAAAATTATGACAAATTCATAATAATGGCCTGTTTTTCATGGAATGTCTCAAATACAGGTCTAAAATGAAATATGCCTCTGAATTTATTTTCCTGTCTCCTGAAACACGAATTACTGTTTTGTTGGTTAGATCCTAATCCCAGGGAGGTATTCAATTACACATCTTTTTCAAATTTTGGCACCTAAAACGTTTATATGTAGCGTATATTAAAGCCTGAATAAGCCAAATCTAACTTGTCAGTGATCCTAGATCTTACAAAAAGTTAATCTATCAAGAAGCGTAAGCCTATATGCAAGGTATATCAGAAGCCTGAACAAACCAAACCTGATCTGTCACTGATCCTCGACCTTAGCGAAAAATTTGCTTTCTGCCTATCTACTAAAAAGCTAATATTATATGTAAGGCATATCAAAATCCGGAACTAAACCAAACTTAATCTGTCACTGATTCTCACGAAAACTCACTTATTCCACAGTTCCACAATTTGCACAAAGACATTTGTCTGATAATACACCATGTCTTAACAAAAAGAAGATAGCAGTTCTTCAATATTCAACAATGGCTTCTTTGAAAATCCCAAAACCGTCCATTGACAACTGCCACACAAACTACATACTACACTTGGTCCTGCCTTCTCCAGGATCATTAACCTAAAAAGTCAATGATATAACTTCGCGAAATATAGGCTAATCAAATCTTTCATTTACATGAACACCAAGTAGCAGGAAATCCGTACACTATCACATATTACGAAAAATATTTTGCCACAGTAACTTCACAGTCTTAGAAACATACGGGCCTTTGGTCACCAGAGAAACAGATAAAATCACAAAAATCAAATATTTATACAGAACAAACTTTTTATTGCTTGACCTCCACTTCTTAACCATAAA
This sequence comes from Periplaneta americana, assembly GCF_040183065.1. Taxonomy (NCBI): domain Eukaryota; kingdom Metazoa; phylum Arthropoda; class Insecta; order Blattodea; family Blattidae; genus Periplaneta; species Periplaneta americana. The sequence continues at coordinate 107,246,937 of NC_091128.1, forward strand.
TAAATGCGCTCAAATTGAAATTAACTTCGAAAATATGATTTTTATATTTTATTAGCAATGTCATGAGAGGTAACATACTGTATGTATGCGAATACTCCGCGCCATCGATTAATCCACGCACCCTAATTTTAGAAGAGAAAAAAAAAGAAAAAGAAAGAAAATAGGCTGTAATTTGTGTTTTATTTACACGAAATTAATCCTACATAATGATTACCTACTCCAAAACTAAATAAAATAGCAATTTGTTTCAAGAAACTCGTCATAATCTTCACATGCTGTTGTAGAAGCATGCGGTACTCTACCTACAATAGCAAATTAGGAAACACACTCTTGGATAATTTTATAGACTAATGGAGGTCATGATGAATGGTTCCAGCCAATCAGAAAGAGACTATCCAATGTCTCACCTCTCATGCCACCTATGAGAGAGATGCAGAAACGTTTTTGTTCTACCTGTGGTTTGCAAAGGAGTGAGTTGTGAGTTGTTCATTAATGATTCAGAAGAATAATTGGAATCACAGACTGGAAAGAATCATTAGAATCAATTCATAATATATGATGTGTTGAAATAGACTTCTGAAAAAGAATCATGTTGCCTAACTCTACATCAGACAGACCAAGGTGTGAGGCCGGACAACGCTATATTATAACGGGATCCAGTGTTTGAGGCAAAGCGGTATCAACCCAATTTCAAATAATACATGCACCCCAGTTTTTCTTCACTAAATTCGGGAAAAAATATGCGCGGAGTATTCTCTTACAATAATTACAATTTTTACTTTTCACTGAAAAAGTTGCTTTCTTTTCTGTAAAAAAAAAAAAAAAAATCTGCCAGAGTATATTAGGCTTTAATATATAAATATTAAGTTAGGTAGGCTTAAATTGGAGCAGCTAAACAGAATTGATTGAAAAGCAATGAAGATTAGCTATTTTGTTAAAAACACAAGACTGTATCCAATGAGATACATTTGAAGGAATTATAATAAAATGTCATCACTCTTGATAGAACTGGGTGAAAAGCATGTTATAAGCGGAATATGGCATGTTCTTAAGCACATATTTTCAAAATTTAATATTACTGTATTAAAAGTGAACGTTATGGATAATTTTACATGAAAACAATGTAGGCCTATTACTGGATGTTACTAAATGCTATTTTAACATCTGTCACATCTCATTTGTTCCCCTACTTAAAATGTTGTTCTCAGTGTGGCAGAGATTAAATCTTCTAACACATCAAGACGAGAAGTCAGATATGTGCTCTGATGGCAGACAATGCATCCAGTGCAGCTGACTTTGACAGTAGCAAAGGTGACATGCCATCATTATCCTCTTCATTATCTTCGTAGTGTTGTTAATGACTGTCAACATAGTTAGCGTTGATCTACAATAGTGTTTGTTATTCAGCAGTCCAATTATGTTTATTTAGCAGTAATGAGATTTTCGTGAACAGTGACGAATTCGTGGAAGTTGACACTAACTCACAATAGTGTAGTTAGTCACTGTATACTTAACTTTCCATCATGACATTTTTCGGTAATATGGATGAGTTATTATTAATAAACACTTTCCCTAAACAGGGATTGCATAGAAGACAAAGTATACCATTTACAAAAACAAAATTTTGAATAGTACATATTACATGGATAATTTGTTATGAATATAAAACCAATGCAAGAAAGAGAAAAAGAAATAACGGTGTAATCTGAGGTGATTTTTTAACAATGCAATCAAGTCACAGAAATTCAGCATTATCAACAATAGTGGAAGAATCATCAAATTTACAGAATTAACTTCTGCATATAGACCAATAGGACACAGAGATCAGGGAAGACCTAGATATTGGTGGAGGGATCAATATCATCATTCTTAGAATACCGTCATAGATCTCATGGTTTAAATGTCGAAGTTCATGGTGATGATGATGATTTTTAATATTATTGTAATAGTGATTTCAGTAAGGTCAGTTTATTTGAAGTGTCATTTAACAGTTTGTACTTTCTTCAGGAATACAGTCTTTTGAAAATATGTATATTGAAGTTTATGAGTGTTCCCTGGACTTACATAAGTTAACTATGTCTTGCAGAGAAGCTACATAGTCGGTGTCACGTGGTGCAATTCCTGACGATGACATCGACATCCTCTGAAGTAAAACTAAAGAGGTTCCTTCATTATGGACGTGAGACACCTCTTTATCAACCGGGAGATCGCTATGTGCACAAGTACTTCGAACGAGATAATGTGACATCCATAGAGGCATTAGTTGCTGATGGGAAAGAAACTGATGCAGTAGTACACATTGTAAAGGTATATAATTTTAATTTCAACTTTTTTATGGCAAATGAATCTCATGTATGTATGTAATAGTAATTTTTAAGAGGTATCCATTATAAACCTGTGTTGTTTTCTGCTGGTTTACTGCATTTTGCAGAATACACGAGCATGACATCGGAAATATTCTTGCTGAAGGTTTTGTCTGAATTTCATGGTGTTATCAGCATTGGTATGACAATCATGTCAAAAGGTCAGCGTTATCCTTTGTTGGTTGCAAGTTATTGTTAGAATGTGTTCATTTTTCAGTAAATATTTTATTTCGGAATATGTATGATAAGACTTTCTTGTGTTAAATTCTAACGTACCTTGTAAACAATTTAACACAAGAAAGTCTTATCATACATATTCCGAAGTGATACAGTGTTAAAAGTTGTGTACTCAAGATGTAAAATATTTTACGGAGGAAATCAACAGATTTTTGTCTTTAAAGAGAATTTTCTTTTGCACAACTGCTATTTTATTCATTTTTGCACTTGTATGCTCTTATTCCATACGTCACATGGATTGATTCTGAATTTGTACTTATCATTTGCCATAATTTCATTAAAGAAAATTTATCTTCCACATTATTATTATTATTATTATCATCATCATCATCATCATCATCATCATTATTTTATTTTTGAGAAAATAAATACAGTAGAATTCCTCATATCCAGCAACTTTGGGACAAAGCCAGTGCCAGATAACTGATTTTGCTGGATAATTGGAAAATACATTTATAGGTTACTAGTGGCTTGTGCAGCAAATGCTGCAAACTAAGTTCATTAGACGTTCAAATAAACATTTTTCAGATTTATTTTCAATAAAGAATACCAGACATTCTGTAAGTTATTTGCTTCCATAATAATGAAAGATACTCTCTCTCTCGAGCCAGTACTGAAGAGAACCATGCATATAAATATCTACACCACACCGCCATTAAATATATGGAAAAAACCCAACCCAACTTGATTAATAATATATGAAAATATTTGATTTTTAATAATATTATTATCTTACGTAAGTTTCATAGCTTTCAATAACATATACTATATATACTATATAGCTGCAACTCAGAAAATATAGAAATCAAAATCTAATTTAAGTTATTCTCTACATCTACTTATATAACCCCAAAACGTTTCATTGTCATATCATCAATATAGCATTAATATGTACAAGAGCGAATGCGAATCCGATCTAAAACGAGAGGACCCCAAGATCTGGCTGCTGGACAGAAGTTTCGAGTGGCACTACCTGGCTGCAGACTTCATGCAGTACTTCCGCATGATGCTGGTACACCAGGGTCTCCCCCAGTGGCAGTTCAAATTCACGCCCATGGACCATTATTATGTATAATTAATGAAAAATAGTCACATCATGGCATTAACTGCAATAATATTTCATTTCTAATGGTAATAATGTCATCAAACCACCTCAAGTTTTGTAGTTTTTGATATCCAATACACAGCTGTACCCAGAAAATTACACACCACAGAATCGAACCTGTAAATTATTTTTAATAAGTTAAGTTTTTAATAACCAATTTAATTTGAGCTCTAAATATGTCAGCATTCTTGCAGATCATGGCCTTCCTGTAATATTGTTTACTGTAGTGTGTGTTTTGTTTCATTCTGTAATGCAACACGGCCGACTTGATGATCGCTTTGCTTCTCCTTTACAAAAAAGCGAAGGGAATATCAAGTCGGCCGTGAATGCTATTAGCTAGTTCTCAAAACTGACGACAGATGGGTTTTGGAAAATAGGAAAATTATGTTTAAAAATTGACATTTCACTGAAAACTACTATTTTTTCCGAAATGCTTTGAGTGCCAAGCTTCAAAATGAGGGGTCATTTATTAAAATCCGTCCAGCCGTTTTCCCGTAATTTCCATTACCAGTTCAAATTATATATATAGATGTAAAGACACATGTACTGCACAAACATCTTTTTCTATGTTGAAATTTAGTAATTTTCATATAGATATTTAAAAATAAAGTTTTGAAATATGTACAATGTTTATTTTTAATACTGAATACGGTAATGTACATTAATCAGTTCATAATTATTGTAATACAGTAATACATAATAGTGTAAAAAAAAATACTAAAAGTTTTCGTAACCTTATGACAATTTTAAATGGTGGTCATGTGATGTGAAGAGCAGTGTAGCCAACATCACAAATATGAAGACGAAATAACGCTTGATGATTTGAGTGTAAGAATATTTCGCTTGCATTTCGCAAAATACAGTGTGCAACAGCACTGCTTAGTGATAATAGCCATGATGCTATTTATCACTCAAATGAAATTTTTACATGCTATAGGAATAGAGAATTTCACACTTTCCTATTTAGATTCATCCAACACCCCTTCGAAACAGGCGAGTTCAAGTTGTAAATTTAAACATATCGTCTCTGCACATTATTTGGAAGTAGTGGTGAGATAAACTGCTCTTTTGTGATCACTGTTCGATCTCATTTATGATTACGGTGATCTTAGATAGTGAAACAGTGATTGAACTGTGAACTTGTTTGAGGTGAACACTGAACAGTCTATTCTTCCCCCGTTCATCAGAGCGTATCAGTGCGATGTTTCAATACTGTTGATATTTCGCACATGGTAGGAGAGAGCGAGAAAATGTTGAGGTTGTGTGTTAATACTTCACAGAAGCCAAGTATGAGCACAATACAGAGTTGTAAATATAGACGTTTCATCATTTTAAAAATAGATTAAAGGTTTGGAAGTTAGTATTAATTAATTTATTTATTTATTTAGACAAACTGAACATTTGTCGTCTGGCTACCCAATATAATGATTGTCCATTTGATCTTGTCTAGTATTCCTGAAGTGAAATATTATATATAGGCCTACGTATAAAACGGAAGATTAGTAATTTTGACATCATTCACACATCACTCAGAAGATGAATGAAACATTGTTATTTTTTAAATCATTGTCATATTTGGTAAAATTCTGTTATTATTGTAATTTTACTAGTTGACTAGTGTAGCCAATATTAATAATTATTATTAATAACTTCACTGCTTACAATAATGGAATCAATTAACCAGTGTAAAATCCTGCCAGATTTTCGGCTGACAGTAGTATATTTTCCGTCTTTAAGAAATTGAATTCTACCAGGATCAGCCTGAAATCTACTGAGTTGGCTACACTGAATGTATTGTTAAAATCGGGTGCTCACAGTTTGCGGGCGTACTTGTTCTCAGTTTTGTGACTAGGTAGTATAAGCACAGCAGCGCAGCACACGCAGTGAGAAAAGAACATGAACTGTCGCTGCTGGTGACCAGTTTAGCCCTCGAACTGTGATCACTGTTTAAAGAGCTGTTTAATCATAGGTGTGATCGTGATTTTTAGATCACTGTTATAAAATCACAGGTCAATTATTTCCTGCTCATCACTATTTGCAAGGTCCAAGTGACAGCTTACCGATGCTACCCGATATACTCCAGGGACATAACGGTTTTTTTTTTTTGTCTATGGTTTCATGCATGAACGATGCAAAGAGTAGACATGATGTGCGGCATGTGCGATCCATGAAAACCACTCACATATTCGTCTGACTCTTCCCGTTCGCATGAATGGCTATATATATATATATATATATATATATATATATATTTTTTTTTTACCTAGCCAAAAGTGCTGTTGTTTTGGTATTGCTGGTTATTTGGGTGCTGTATACGAAGGATTTTACTGTAGGTTCTGTTCTTCCTTAGATTTATGTATTATAAACTAGGAAAATTATTAATGCTCCAGGGAATGGGGTTTACTTTTTTATTTATTATTATTATTATTATTTTATTTTTTCAAAATTGGCTTTGTAAAGGCTGCAGCTAAATAAAGATACAGTATTAAAGTGTTGTTATTTTATGAATGAAACATAAAAATTACCAAAATGTATAAAATTTAAGAACTAAAAAGTTTTTTCAGTTTTAAAAGATATTCCATTTTCGATACACAACACCTGTTTGCATCAAATAAGTGAGTCAGCAGAATTGTTATTAAGATCTCTTACATCTCTCAAACTCCGACTGATTTTAAATTATTAGTAATCATTGTTTATAATGTAATGATAACTTTCTCCTCTTTCTGACACAGGTTATGAAAAAACTGTTTTGCTCTAATTTATTTTCAAATGGCGAGAAATATTTCATGATCCTGAAACGTAAAGTTATACTTATTACAGACCATGGAGGCCCAGGGGATAGCAGGAGGCTCACACATTCAGTGTTTTGCCAGACTAAATATTGGGCAGAAGTGTTGGAAACGTGAGAGTGTGCATTATTGTGGTGTAGGCACCAACCAGATGGATGCAGCTTAGTATGTTATCATCCATTGTGTTCGGCCAGGGTCTTCAAAACAGTCACCTAATACTGCCCAGTAACTGTGGTTTGTGTGGGCACTTCATGTTGATAGGCCATTTTATTGTAGTTAAAGAAGGAAACCACCATTACCTTTCCCTCTGTTGGAACAACCTTGCCTTCTTTGGCGTCAGAGAACTGGGTGATTTCCAGACTGCTCACCTGTTTGTTTTTGGAATCATAGTGGTGAAGCCAACTCTCATTGCCAGTAATGATGGAATACATAAGGACCTCACCATGCCCTCTAAAATTTCAAAGCTGCGTACTGCTCATTATGAACTGACGCCATTTTTCATGTGCAACTGCCAGCCACTTGTGCTTTGTTAGTACAGTTGTCAGCTGCATGCATGTATGTGTCTAAATTTTGTTTACCAATTCCATGAGACCTGGTCTTCTTGCAAAAACTTGTCCAATGTGTGATACAAAAAAATCCGCTTTCACTGTTTTTTGATTTGCCGTCGTATTTGTGGTCCCATTGTCATTTTGTTAATCATTTGAATTCTTAGACATTGCTCACTTGGCACAGTTTATTGATTTTCTATATTTTTCTTTTTTTGAGTTTTCACTGTACTTGGGTGAAACCAAGACATTCATTGTTTTCATCCTCTTTACAACCCATGCGAAAACTTGAGTGAGTGATATGTAATTATTCCCACACATTTTTGTTAAGAAACAGAAGTAATCAGGTTTTTAATTTCACAAGAAATTTGAGGAAGAAGCTGACAGAATATTATAATAGTACAGGAAACAAGAACCAATTCACTCACGAGTGATAAAGTAAGTTGTCCTGTATGTTATACAGTTTGAGTTTCTAAATGATACTGTTGCATTAAATTGATTTTTTTTCCTTCCTGTTCTCTCTCTCTCTCTCTCTCTCGCATGTTCAGATTGTCTGGAATTTCGGACTACCAGAGTTTTACTGTATACGTTTGTTGTTCAGGCTTTCAGTGATGGATACTCTGCACATCCCCAGTCACTAGTGTTTACTTTGGCATTGTGTGCCCGTCAAAATGACAGTGAACGTCTACGTGAAGCAGCATACAATGCCATTAAGACAGTTTGTAAGGCTCCAAAAGATCTTTTCCTGTTTGTCAAGTTTGCTCATGACCTCTCTCAGCCGAATTCAGGTAAGTTTTGGGAAATGACTTTGTTGATTGTTATTGTCTCCTTATGATTTCTGTTTCTTTTATTATTTCTACATACTGTTCATGTTGAAGGATGGGGCCATGGCTGGCGGCGTGTGATAATTGACTGGTATCTGAAGAAGGAACCAATGGAATTGGCAGAATGTGTGACAAGATTCCGTGGCCGATATGGATGGACACACCGAGACATTATAAAATTGTCTCATCCAAAATCAGATGATGTTGGTAAGGACAAGCAAGAAGTTTCATTTAATTGCTATAGATCGTAATGAGAATTGTACTATTTTACCTGCATTTATATAGGCTACACAGTGAGGAATATGCATGGATTTTATTTTCTGTCTGAAGTAGATTCTTTCATTGAGTAATATGCTTCTGATTATAATCTCAAAATATATGTATTTGGACATTTAAACTCACTGATTAAAATCCAAATGGAATATGATAAGAAAATATCACGAAACTCCAAAGGGCTATTTCATTAGTATGATATCATAGCACAAAAACTACTTATTGTTCTTGAATCAGACAAGATGAATATTCTGTGTGCGTAGTATTAACATTCCTGATAGTTTTCAACTATGTTCCATTATAGAAATTTACAATGTCTTTAGCTGCCAAATGATGTATATGAGTTCTTGTATATTGTGCCGCTATGCAAAGGCACATTATTTTTGTTATCTTTGCTCAGGACACATTTTTAATTTTATAATGCACTTGACCATTTCTGTTCTTGGCTTGAGCATATCGTTCAACATTATGTCCATAATTTTCTCTCCCAGCATTATTCAGAATTAGAGGAAAAGAAGTATTTATTAATTTATTATCACAACAAACAAAAATTAATTGTTCAAGAAGAACCCATGTTAATGAATACCTTGTGGTCTTGAAGTCTCAAACTTTTGGTCATTGGGAAGCATTTAAGCATTTGTTCTCTTTCATAATCATTATTAGTCAAAAATACAAGATTATCTCCATGTTCAGATGCTAATATGTGCCAAATTGGGTAAATCCATGGTGCCATTAAAGTAAATAATTACGTTCATTATTTTCAACAAGAGATATTTATATTAAACCACATATTTTTCCATCCAAATTAAGAGCTGGAGAGTTTATTTTAAAAAAGAAGTATAGTGCTTGTTACCCATTTCAATGATCCAGCAATTGTGCTTGTTATGAATACAAGGTTCTTGGGTTTCAGTCTTAGCCAAAGGCAGTAGAGTTGAAAGTGATACATAATCCTTAGCATTACTTTTTGGCTGCTACTGTATATCTTGCCCATGTGTTCTGTTTTGTGGAGAAAGACATGTCTGCAGTAGAACACTGCAATGCAAATTTTTTGCTCTCTCGTATTTGTTCAAAGGTCCCACACTAGAGGACTTTTTCTTTGAGCGAAGAGCACTCTAAACCATGTTGACTAGTGAACTATCTTGCGTGAAAGGAGATTGGCAGAAAGCGACCGGGAATTGTTTAAATTTTTACTTGGAAGCTCCCACAGCCTACATTACACCTTATTGTGTTACAGTGAATTAGATATATTCTGTGCGATAATGAAGGTTAAATAATGGAATTATATTTATGTTCGTTCTGATTTCTGTTTACTATATTTATTGCTCAATTTCACTTGTACTTCAAATGCTGTATGAATGAAAATTAATTGTACATTTTTCATCTTGTACACTACATGAATCTTGAATAATCTGTGTATTAAATTATGTCTTCGGATCAAAAATATAAATATACAAGAATAAATATGATATAAAATGCCCTTGGCTCGAAAATAAAAATAATACAGGAATAACAATGGAGAGAAACGATATTAAATAATGATTTATGTTCGTTCTGTAACTAATTTTTCCTACATATTACTTCTGAGCTTGCCACCACTATGATCTAATGGCTAGAGCACTGGACTTATAATCCTGTAGTTACGGCTTCGATCCATGGTGTACCCCTGATTTATAACTTGTGTCAGGCAAACCCATGGTCCAGGTAACACTGGGGTTTTCTCAGAGAGCTCCGGTTCCCCTGTGGCATCCCAAGAAATCTCCATCATCTCATCTCATTGTGGGTGTAGTGTAGACCAGCTTCCTATAGCATATTCTGGGCAATGACTTGTCAGTAAATTGGTCAACACAACTGGCTTCATATAGGTTAGTGACAAACAGTCAAGTACCTGCCATTAGTTATAAGGAAAAAAAAAAAAAACTTCTGAACTCTAATGGCTTGCTTAATTTGTGTTCGTGGCTGAAACATTTGACCTCCATAATCTGTCTAGTTTCCCCATCCATGTTTACTGGGCAACTGTCACGAGTGTGTTTTACTCATCTCAAGCATCAATTGTTCTAAGTTCATTGGTGAGCGATAGAGTCTCATACATTTGCATCATATAGTGGTTTAATAGGCAACTATATGGTCACTTTTTCATGCTCAAGGGAAATTTGTAAATGCAGGGCTCTAATTTGTAGGCTTTTGACACTAAACAATCTCTGATCTTTGACTAAGAAAAGTATAAATCAGATTCTAGCATTGATGCAAAGATTGTAGAAGACTTTTATGTAGGTTGTTAAAACTTATGAAAGCTGCAAAGCTCTACATTGTTAAAAAAATCTAGGAGTATACAAAACACCGATCATATTAATTAGCAGATTGTAATTTTATTATAATGAATTTTTCCTTTTATAATTGTTTGCTTTTGTTATATTCCAATAATTTTATTATTGTATTTGATCCTTAATTTTAAATATCACATTGGCTTATTTTTCATGTAAAATTAAAATACCATATTTATCTGCTTAATGGACACACCACAATTTTTCGCGTTAAAAAAAAATTCCCTGTGTAATAAGCGCATAGAGGAATATAATCTGTGACAATGACAGCAGTGATGCTGAACTGAGAGTGAAATATGCAAGGCTAGTATTAATAATAACAATAAATTGTCTTGTCTTATTGTCGCTGTATTCATTACAAGTTATCATCTGTTTATACAACTGCTGCTAACTATCGATCATCTTAAGTGTGACGCAATCGATATATAAATTAACCGCAGCCCATGTATCGTTACACATTCTATGAATTATTTCAGCATTGGAGCTGGCATACCTTTAATATATATATTTTTTTACACTAAACTTTTTTCCTTGCATAAAGGACATTCTGTAGTTTTTGTTATAAAATCGAAAAATAAAAGTGCATCTGTTACACGGGTAAATACGGTAATTACAAGATCTAGTATAAAAATAAATACTGGTATTTTTAGTAATGAAGAATACTGTATGAATTACTTCTCTTTCTATTTTAGCAATCTCTGCAATTTTGAGGTACATTATTCGTGGTTTGAAAGAAATGAAGAAGGAATTTGGTGAAAAACAAGAAGCGCAGCAAGTAATATCTTACTTGCAAACTATTGAAGATTTCAAGCACTGTGAGGATGAACATAATGCTGCAAGACTCATAGAATCCCACTCCCTCTCACTTGACCATGTCCCAGCTCATTTTTTGAAGTCAAAGGAGGTGAGATAAAATAAATTTATTAAAATTAAGTATACTTATTGTAATTAACGTCTTTGTCATTTGTAAAATATATTTTTGGGTACTGGTATATCTATATTGTAAGCAAAACACCACATTTTTTAACAAAATCAATTTATAATTCACAGTTTTGCTACTAACACAGTGTATAGATATATATTTTAGGAAGAAGCTGCTATTTTTGCATATACTTTCAAAAAGAAGCTGCAATTTTTGTACATACTTTAAATCACTTAAAATAACCATAAGCCATCTATGAACAAGAGCATGTATGCCTGCTCTGTAAAAGTCACTACTGCACCTTCTTCACAGTATCAACAAGAGAATTTCGTGTCCTGAGTATAGTTTCAGTTTCCAAAGTGATAGTAATCTGATACTGTCAGATCAGGACTGTACAAAGGATAAGGAAGAATGTTCCACCCCAGGTTTGAAATTTCATCCTTAGCGCACTAATGTGGGTTTTGTATTTGGTAAAGCAGGAGAATATCTTCCATCTGGTGATTTAGTGAACATGACTCAATCGAAGTTTCTTCAGTGTGTTCACTATGATTCAGAATTTATGGTAGCATCTTTTGGTGTTATGTTCACTAGTAAGAGTTCTTCCAGCCATGATGTTCTCTACTAAAGATGCATATTAGAATTTTTGCTTCCTTGGAGATTCTTTGTGGTGTTACTACATTGACTGTCTCTTGGTTTTGAGCTTGAAATAATGAAACCGCATTTCGTCTCTTTTTACAATTTTTGTAAGATTCGTTCTCTTTCTCGTACCATGCATCTGGGCACATGATTTTGCAACTTTCTACAGACCTTGAGATATCGCAGTTGTTCAAATATGCCACACACACTTGCTTCCCTGATCACCAGAATAAGATACTTTTCCTTCACAGTGATACATCTGATTACCAAACCCATGTTGTTATTGCGTTCAGCAATTGCTTCAGTTCATGTAACTGTGGCTTCCCACAGTGAGCTGAGTCATGAATATCAGCATGCCCATTTTGTCCAATATTTTTTGTGCCCAATGATTAATTGTACTGCAATCAACAGCATCTTGTCCACACCTAAGGAGTAACTGTTAGCACATCTGATCGCGAAATCAGGTGGCCTGGGTTCAAATCCCAGTTGGGACAAATTATTTGGTTGAGGTTTTTTCTGGGTTTTTTCTTCAACCCATTAAGAGCAAATGCTAGGTGACTATCGATGCAGGATCCCAGACTCATTTCACCAGCATTATCACCACCATTTCATTCAGATGCTAAATAACCTGAGATGTTGTTAAAGCGTCATAAAATAACCCACTAAACTAAAAACTAACAGCATCTTTCCCATATACTTGCTGTAACCACTTGTGGATTTTTCCTGTCATTTCATTCTGACACATAAGGAACTCGGTTATAGCATGTCAACTGTAGCAGACATTTTGAACTTGTGCTGGAGTTGGGCCCCCTTGAAGAAAAGGGATAACGTAAATTGGAAAAGAAGTGCGAAGTATGTTTGTACTCGTACATATGATGTAAGTAGCAAAACTGTGAACTAATAATTGCTTTAAATTGCAGTGACCCTTATATTATTCTGTTTTGGAAAATATTAAGTAAGCATTTATTATTGATGTTTAATTTTGTTTATCTTTTGTAGATTAGATTCATTATTCGTTGTTCGAATTCTGTATTACTATGGGCTTTGTAGAACAAAAGGAAGATGAATAATGTTGATAGACTGCTGCTAGCATTTTTATTACAGTAAGAAATGAGTCAGTCAAGTTTTCAGTGCTCTTGTCTATGACACACTACATACATCATCTTGTTCTCTATAACGCATAATTTGGAGACATTAAAGTTTTGATTTATATAAATAATTTTGGTGACAAAAAAAATGTTGTAGCAGCTGATTTGAGATAATCAAGGATTACATTTTTGTCAGGTATAAATGTCTCCCATATGGAATTTTGTGCATATAGAGTAGTTTTAATTTTGAGCTTTTTTTCAGTGCTTAAATTTACCATATGTTTTACTGAAACACTGAATTCCTGGTTGTTATAACCTCATGTTTTGCCTTTGTATATGTAACTTCATTTCTATGAACTCTACACCATTGCACTTATTATAAGCATCTAAGCAACCCAAGTTGTAGAAATTACAATTTATTGAATTTCGGAATGTAAACGAAATTAGTACATAAATGTTCAAGATTTTGCATGACACTATGTAAGTTTGCTTGAAAGAAGTTCTTGGTTGTGTACTGTGTGATATGTCCCTTTTAAATATGTTGAGATACTTCTTAATATGGGTGTCCGGCTATAAGCTGATTACATGATGTCCACTGTAAATCATATATGATCTTTAAGAAAGTGCTAAAATGTTTCTCTGGAGATGGAGAAGAGATACATATAGAAAATTCATTTGTAAAAGTTTTAAACGATGTTAATTAATATGAACTGTTGATATTTCATGTGCAGTGTTTTTAGCCACTACTTTTAACACTTCCTGGTCAGAGTCTGTCCGGGAAGGATTAAATTGCATGAGAAATGTGTACTTAGTCCATGGAAAATTATTTTTTAGTGTTAACCGTAAAATTTCTTTCTATAAATATACTCATTCATAGCCTTTCACTGCAAACCAGCATTCTCCAGTCCAGTTTTTCCTATTTTCTGCCTTCCTCTTAAAGTCTCAGCATGTAGAATTTTTCTTTTTTTGTGTGTGTGCAGGTATGGAATGCATTGGTACCTCATCTTCCATTGGGAGTGGTACTTCAGAACTTGAAACGACTTGGCCGACTGCGATTTCTGAGAGGCAATCAGCCTCTTGTGAGCAAAGTTTTGGATGCTTTGAACAATCAGACTTCAATTGCTGAATCGAATCTTCATCCAGCTCATGTATTGGTGACACTTCGCAATTATGAGAACTTGGCTAAGTATGTTTAAGAAAATTTATCTTTATAAAAATAAATCCTCCTATCAATGTAAATATTGAGAAAATAATTTGTTTGCAAATTTAATTCATTGCATATCCCATGTTACAACATTATTATTAAGTAATCTTGACATATGAGTTCTGAACTGTACATTTTGTATTAAATAATGGCTGAAATGTTCCATTTGAACTAACAAACGTCATTTGGATATTTTACTATAATTTACAGTATGCAGTGAAATGCAGATATTGCTACATTTGTTAAAAAGCTTATGTTGTCATGATCAAACATTATGGAAGGAATAATTTTTAGTAGCAAACATTTGTGAACATAGTGTAAGGATATGATATTATTTTAATGTATGAATGTAGATTATAAAGGGATCGTATGGAGCCCAAAATATAAATTAAATATTTCGTTATAACGAAAACAAGTAAGGCATTAAGGCAAACCTAAATACTGTTACACCATAGAATTCAAATTTTATCTTACTTGGTACAATAAAATGTTATAACGAATTTGAAGGGACACCCAAAATTAGTTTGTTGTAACGAAATTTTCTTTAAACTGACATTAGTATTGATAAACATTATCTCTAAAGAATGTAATGAGTGGAATGAAGAAAAAGCTAACCTTTACAGTGTTAATCACATTTAACTCATACCGAATGGTGAAGTATAGTTTGAATCAAATTTCTATGTGAATATATAGTATGTATTATTCCTGGTGAGTGAGTAAGAACATACACATTTTAAAGAAATAGAAAGTGGTATTTTAATACAAATATACATACAGTAGAATCTCTACTTAGTGTGGACATGGAATAATTGCCTTAAATGGAGGTTGATGCTAAATAGGAGTTTGCTACTTTTGTTTAAAACGTTTGAATACTTTTGCAAAAATGCAATTTATTCGCGAAAAAGCTACAATAAGTAAATTAAGGGAAATACTGTGAAATTACTTATTGTATTATGGGGAAGGAAACAATAAGCGCCAATTAGGAACAGGATTCTTTGTTCATAAAAGAATAACATCAGCAGTAAAAAAGGTCGAATTTATTAGTGACAGGTTATCGTATTTAGTACTTAAGGATAGACGTGCGATATCGTAGTTATAAATGCTCACGCCCCTACAGAAGAGAAAGACGACCATATAAAGGATAGCTTCTATGAGAAATTGGAACATACTTTTGATCAGTTATATAGATATCACATGAAAATTTTATTGGGGGATTTCAACGCTAAAATAGGATGGGAGGATATTTTTAAACCTATATTGGAAAAGAGAGCCTACACATAACTAGTAATGACAGTTGAGTTAGGTTAGTCAACTTTGCGACATCAGAAAATTTAACATTCCCTCATAAGGATATACATAAATGTACTTGGATTTCTCCAGATGGACTGACGCACAACCAAATAGATCACATCTTGATAGATAAGCGAAGACAATACTAGTATAATAGACATTCGAAACTTCAGGGGAGCAGTCTGTAATTCTATTATTTGGTAATTGGAGAACTAAGAGAAAGACTATCAGTAGCCAAGCAAGTAGAGCAACAAGTTAATATTAGAAGATTCATTATTCCGAAATTGAAGGACGAGAAAACTAAACAGCATTATCAGATCGCAATTTCAAATAGGTCTGCCGCTTTAGTAAGTCCTGACGAAGTTGAGAAAGAGATGTTAATAGTGTGTGGGAAAATGTCAGAGATAGTATCAAAATTGCAGCTGAGTAGAGCATAGGTTATTATGAAACTAAAAAAAAAAACCGTGGTTTGATGAAGATTGTTGCATGGTAGTAGAAAGAAGGAAACAGGCAAAATTGAAATTCTTACAGAATCCAGTTGAGGCAAATAGAGATAACTATTTCAATGAAAGACTGGAAGCAAGTCGTACACTTAGAAATAAAAAGACAGATTACTCTGAAGGAAAAACTGACTGAGGTAGAAACAAATAGTAAGAATAAAAACATTAGAGATTTATATAAAGGCATAAAGGAATTTAAGAACAGATATCAGGCAAGAGTAAACGTGATCAAGGATGAGAATGGTGACTTGTTTGCAGACTCTCATTCAAACTATTTTAGGCAACTACTAAATGTATATGGGCCAAATAGAAATGATCAGGACGAAATTCAAATACAAACTGCTGAGCCCTTTATATCCGAACCCACACTCTCTGAAGTCGAAATTGCGATAGAAAATCTGAAAAAGTACAAGTCTCCAGGTATCGATCAAATTCCAGCAGAATTAATACAAGAGGATGGAAGTGCATTATCTAGCGAAATTTATAAGCTTGTACTTGCTGTTTGGGAAAAGGAAATTGTACCAGAACAATGGAAGGAGTCTATAATTGTACCTGTTTTTAAGAAGGGGGACAAGACTAACTGTAGTAACTTTCGAGGAATATCACTTTTGTTGATGTCATACAAAATTTTGTCCAATATTCTTTTGAGAAGATTAACTCCATATGTAGATGAAATTTTTGGGGATCATCAGTGTGGTTTTCGGTGTAATAGATCGACTATTGATCAGATTTTTTGTATTGGAGAGATATTGAAGAATAATGGGAGTATAAGGGTACAGTACATCAGTTATTTATAGATTTAAAAAAGGCATATGACTCTGTTAAGAGAGAAGTTTTATATAATATTTTTATAGAAGTTGGTATTCCAAAGAAACTAGTTCAATTAATTAAAATGTGTCTCAGTGAAACGTACAGCAGAGTTCGTATAGGCCAATTTCTGTCAGATGCTTTTCCAATTCACTGTGGGCTAAAGCAAGGAAATACACTATCACCTTCACTTTTTAACTTCACTCTAGAATATGCCATTAGGAAAGTTCAGGATAAGAGAGTTCGGAATTGAATGGGTTACATGAGCTTCTTGTCTTTGTGGATGACGTGAATATGTTAGAAGAAAATCCACAAACGATTAGGGAAAACACGGAAATTTTACTTGAAACAAGTAAAGCAATAGATTTGGAAGTAAATCCCGAAAAGATAAAGTATATGATTATGTCTCGTGACCAGAATGTTGTACGAAGATGGGCTGGCAAAACGTCTTTAAATAAACTGAACTGATATGTTGGTAAAGTGTTGCCAACTCAGAATTCCATTTACCGCTGCACAAGCTTGAAAAAACCACTAAACTGTAGTTTAAAACACTCCAGATTTTTCTTAACACATCACTTCCAAATTTTAAATACAAACTATACAGTTTTAGGAACTGGAGAATTTTATATAAATATAGACTAAATTATGGAAAGTGTGTTAACACTTTGTAGACTCTATGTTCTATGCAAAATCGTCGTCATCGTACAGGAGGGATGATGTACAACCTTGCAACTAATGAAATGATTCTCTTTCATTACCTGATTTGTATGCGGCCATTGTACCTAAACAGAAGAAATCATACTCGTGTTATGTATTATGACGTCGAATAATGTATGGGTATTGAATTGTAATTGTGTATTAAGTATATGTTGTGGGTGTGTTATTGTGTGCTTGTATATTTCTTATTGTTCTAATATGTTTAACTTGAACTTTTTGGTATATTTCCATATCTGTGTCTATGTTATTGTAGTCGTGATTGTTGTTGGTAATGCTTTAATCTTATTTTTTGTCAGGCCAACATACATCCAGCCAAGCACTGAACCAGAAACTAAAGCAAAAACACCACCTCAGCCACATCCTAAAATTGTGGAAGCACTGAATCAACTGTTGATGTCTACGTTCACAGTAAGTTTGAAACTTTCGTGAGAATGAGTGTTAACCTTAACAATAGGGAACATGCATGGATTTTATTTTCCGTAGAAATTTGGCATTTTTAGTTGGATATATAATATTGTAGTCTTATAATCAGGGTTGCCATACATCCTGGTTTTCCGGAATTGTCACTGCTTTTGTGTCCACTGGCCCGGTGTCGTGACAAATTTATTTGGGATGGTAAGATGTCCTGATTTTGAGTTGGTTTACAGCTTCTTTGTATTTTAATTTTACAACAGTATATATCTATTGTGTGATTTAGCCGAACTTATTGAAAACTTTAAATAGTGATATAGAAGAGACAGTCCACACCTGTGGAGTAAAGGTTAGCGCGTCCGGCCGCGAAACCAGGTGGCCTGGGTTCGACCAGGCAAGCTATCTGGTTGAGGTTTTTTCCAGGTTTTCCCTCAACCCAATATGAACAAATGCTGGGTAACTTTCGGTGCTGGACCCGGACTCATTTCACCAGCATTATCACCTTCATTTCAGTTAGATGCTAAATAACCTGAGATGTTGATACAGCATCATAAAATAACCCACTAGAAAAACTAAAAAAAAAAAAAAAAAAAAAAAAAATGATTTTATATTCCATAGCAAAGTAATGACAATATTTAGTGTTTCAAGTTTTTCAAATGAATGCCAAAAAGCAAACATACCCATATAGTATTCGTTAACTTACCAGTTAATTTAAAGTAAACAGACAATTCAGAATTCTATTCTGGTTTGAGACTAGTAAGGCATGACTACTAGAAAGATCAACAGCAGCAAGATGGATAAACAATTCACATGAAAAAGACTATTAAATGAAGTGTCCAGAAGGATTGTAATAGTAGGAAATACAAGTTTATTCTCCAAATGAAAAATTGCATTATACAGAACCAAAAGAAAAATCAAATTACAATTGCAGAAAAAGAAATCGAAGATTGTGTTACGTTAGAATAAATTGACAAGATCCTGAGAACAGGGTATAACTTTGTATATTTTTCTTTTAGTTGCTAGTACCTACAGGAATGCGCTACCTGGTGGCAATTGACGTCAGGAGCCAGATGGTGCATGGAAAATGTTGGCATTGTATCAACGTTTCTCCAGCACAAGCAGCAACCCTCATAACTCTTTGTCTTGTGAAAGCAGAAAGAGATGTGACAGTGGTGGCATTTGGCACAGAAGGCTCAATGCAGCCAGTCGAATTGGACAAGAGGGTCTCGATGCAAGAAGCACAAGATAAACTTAAAGAGGTAAACAGTTTTATTTCTTGGGTTCTTTGCATTCCTAGAATAATAGTAATAATTATAATTATAGTAATATTATTATTATTATTATTATTATTATTATTATTATTATTATTATTATTATTATTATTTAATTTCAAATTAAGTATTTAGTTTAGTAAGCACAGAAGCTCTTTACCATGTCTTACCTACTTTATAATATTGTTGCAATTTTTTATTTTGCATATACAGTTTTATCTGATCTTTTATTATTTATCAGAAAACCATTTAAATGTATTCCTTTCTATCCTTCTCCAAAGTAACAATTCTAAAAGTTTCTAGTGTTACAATATATTGTTATTGTTGGATCATATCAAGTTGGATAATATAGTATATAAGTTACGTTGTGGCCATCCAAGCTTATCATATACAAAGTAGTAATTACTATGTAATCTAATAAAACTTTGTATATGATAAGCTTGGATGGCCATAATGTAACTTATATACTTTCACATGAGCTTATCGGACCATTCAATATGTCATTTAAAGTTAGATAATGTTAAGTTTAAAGACAGAAATATTGTCGGAAAGTTGAAGTTGTTACTTGTTATTATTGTTATATTAGGTTTGTTCTAGCAAGCAATTCCGAACGCGTTCTGAATCAATACCTAACTTTTTTCAACGCATGCGCCAGTTGTGTACAGTGTCAGACCTAGTTCGAGATTTTACATTGTTGGAATATTTCTTGAACTCTTTTTTTTTTTCACAGCCTTCGGAGTTTCTTCTCGTATTAAAATTATATTCATCTTCCGAACTTAATTCTTCATAAAATATATCACCTTCCACATCATTCATGATGGACTTTTATTTTTATTCTAACCTGCCTAGTCTCGAAGCATTTTAACCGTGACTTCAGATTAAACCATCTGCACATGCGTCAGCAGTTCAGAATTCCTAGTTCTTGGCCTTAATTGAGAACCAATTTCACTCATTCCAAATGAGTTCTAAAGCACGTTGGAACAGGGAACTGGAAGTTCAGTATCGGTTTAGAATCAGTTCTAATCTTGTTGAAACACATATTGAGCTACTGCGCATGAGCAGACAGTTCAGAATTGTATCTGAACTGTGCTGGAACAAACATATTGAATTTATTTCATGTATGATAAATAATTAAGTAATCTAAATATACATTAGTTTCAAGAATTATATACTAACAATTATATATTTCGTTGCATGCAATAAGTAATAAATATGTGATCTAATAATGTAATCAAACTTTGTGAGTTTGTAGCACTGTGATGCCCAGTGAAGCTTGATATCTTTTAAGTTGAAAAGAATCTTCTTTAAACTCATAGTTATTTCTTTCTAGGAGTTGTATTGTTAAAATTGTGTGTGTTTTTTTTATGTAGATTCCAAATGGTCCTGTTGATTTGACACAACCACTGTTGTGGGCTAAAAAAGTGAAAAAGCCAGTGGATGTGTTTATCATATTGACAGACACTCAAGTGAAGCAAGGGAAATTGAAAGCTGTCAAGGCTCTACAACAATATCGCACTGCTCTCAACCTTCCCAATGCCAAGTGAGTCATTCAGTGAAATCTAACATTTGGAAAGTCAAATTTGATGCTACAGTTTACAATAGAATAGCTTTGTGTCATTATCAGTGTATAGACTACCGTATTTACTTGAATATAAGTCGCCCTTTTACTGCATTAAGACTGACGAAATATGCCTGCAGCTTTAAATCGTGTACGAATACTTGATAAATGCAGACCTAAATAAATTAAAATAAACCAAAAATGCAGATGTGACTTATATTCTGATAAATACGGTATTTGATTTGTTGTGCCCCTATAGCTCTGCATGTATTATTTTAAGAAAATTGAAAATCTAGAGGGTACAGTAAAAAAGAATGGGGCTGCATTGGTTTTACTGCAGCTTCTGTAGACACTTCTTAGTTTATTTGTTTACTTGAACAGATTTAAGTACCTGCTATCACCATGTCAAGGTGAGTGCCTATGAGAGTGTTTTCTTTCTTTTCTTATTTTTTTTTTTTTCCTTTTTTTATTTATTTATTTGTAGTTAAGCTACGCAAATTTTAGTTTAAATTGGATTATTCATGAACTACAATAATTTGACATTCATTCCTTAATTACTGATGTAAGAAAAAGTGAAAGTTCTTATCTTTCCTTTTCTTAAAATGTGTTATTTAAATCCTTAAATCATTTATTATCGTAATACACTGCTGTCTTAAATTGACTGAGTATATTGGGAATTAAATCAATGGCTTTTCCAAAACACGCTATGAAATATTTCATATAAAGCAATTGAAAATGAAGCAAGAACGAGCAAAATTGTATTAAACCTTTTTGTTTGAAATATCTCAAAGAATAACACCCTGAAATTAATTACATTACTTATGATTCACCCTGTAGTTAAATATTTTCCATACAGCTTCACTCAGTCTGTAAGCCAAAAACCAATATTTGCAAGCCAGAAACCAATATTTCTAAATAACTACTGTAATAATGAGTACGTTTCGTATTTTACTATTCATTGTTGTTTCCTTTCCTTAGGATGGTGACCTGTGGATTGAGTGTTG
Organism: Periplaneta americana; assembly: GCF_040183065.1. Classification (NCBI taxonomy): domain Eukaryota; kingdom Metazoa; phylum Arthropoda; class Insecta; order Blattodea; family Blattidae; genus Periplaneta; species Periplaneta americana. The sequence goes on from NC_091128.1 coordinate 107,268,802, forward strand.
CCAAGTTTGTCGTGGCTTGTCCAAGTGAACCAGGAATGCTTGACATTGCAGGCTTTGATGCCCAGGTTCCACGTGTGATTGAAGCATTCTCCAGGGGAGCATTCTAAATACAAGTTGATGTCTAGCATACTTGAGAAGAGACTGGACACGTGATACTCATTGTGTCACGTACTTTTAACCCTTTCGTTACACCTTCAACCAAAGCAAGTTTCTCTTTTCTGTTTCATTTTTTAAAACAGAAGATGCCAGAAGAGATATATTAGAAATGTAAGAATTTTAAGTCATAGGATCAAATTTTGTTGACATTTCATAACACTATCCATATAACCTTGCTATTTAAAATTAAGACTAATAACATACAGTGGAACAACACAGATCAAAATGTAAAAAATCTGATATGTAATAAATATTTATGTTCAGACTTTCAATACCCATTGCAGTATTGTGGACAGGACATCTATTTTAAAAATTCCTTAATCCATATATTCCATAAGATGACTAATTTTACATTCTCTCTGTCGCTGAAACTACAAGGGACATTTAGCAACCAATAACATCGTTGTCATTTCGTACCTGCCATTTTATTCATCTGTCTAATCTAAAGAATGTCATTTTTTCCAACTTTAGTCCACATATTAAATTCATTGAAACTAATTGATTGCAATATATGTAGTATTTATTTTTACAATACAGTAATAAATTTGTCTCAGAAGCATTATTTTTATTGCCTTTGCCATATAAGAATTAATTAGGAAGGTAGGATAATGCTTTTATGCATTTACTAGATTATTCAAAACGTACTTGTCTATCTGTCAAAAAAAAAATGAATAATCAGAAAATTATATTCTTCTTTCTATCATTAATAGACATAATATATTGGTAAAAGTGTTGTGAACTTTGACATTCAGAAATGATTCTTTTCATACTGCTATTTTATGTGTTTATGTGCACATATAAACATCTCGAATATTTCTCTTCGAAAACCTGTAACCTGTTTGACGCTGCTTTAAGACATTATTCCTTAGAGTAAACTATCTCTCAAATTTTGGAGAAGATATAAACATCTAAGACTTCTTTCATCTGCAGGGGTAATTTAACTTTCATATAATTTTGCAAATGGAAGTTGATTGGAAGACATAGATTACAGATATAATTTTGACGCATATGTACATAAAATATTGAGTGCATTAATTACTGTGTGAAATATATAATGACAGTATGTGTATAATTTGACATAAATCTTATCCATTTCAAAATATGTGCGTTTTAATTTTGCTGTAATTGCACTTCAAAACGTTACATTTAAAACTTTGCAGTTACCTTACAAGAACTGTAAATAGTAAACTTCACTACATATATTGATGAGAGTTGTAATTTTTCCTGGCTTTACTCACCAGAGTATATGAAAATACAGTCAAATTTCTCATCTTATGGAGAATCGTGAATGATATTAAAGTTTAACCTGAAACATAAATATTGTTTCATAATATCAGGTTTATTAAAATAATTGTTCCACTGGACCAGAAAGGACAGATTGAAAGTTGGGACATGTCATTAAAATTTGTCACCACCACTAGCAATTAATAGGGAACTCAATAGTAACAATAATATTTACTTACTTATGGCTTTAAGGAACCTGGAGGTTCATTGCTGCCCTGACATAAGCCCATCATCGGTCCCTATCCTGATAATTCAGTCTCTACAATCATATCCCATCTCCCTCAAATCCATTTTAATATTATCCTCCCATCATTTATAGCTTTATTGAAACCTAAGATGTTACTTGACTCATTTGGATATAAAGGTCATACTGTTGAATTTTTTTATAATCTAGTATATATATTCCTATACAAAAATAAATGCTTAGTATCCAAAATCCATTACTGTTTTCTTAATTTCTGTTTGCTTACATTGAAGTTTCTAAATATGAGCAAAAGCAAATAAATAGAAACCCAGCAGTTTTAGAACTTTTTATTACTGCCTGAAAAAATTATGATTAATTCACATTATCTTAATAGTTTAAGTGTGAAGCTGATAGAATCAGTTGATTTACAGAATGTTAATATGTCGTCTTAACTTCACACAGTTGTAGTCCTACATATATGCATGTACCTTTCACAGCAGAAATATACTAATATACTTCTATATTGGTATTTTTCAGTACACATTCCGAATTTGCATCAAAATATTTGTACTTTACCGAATACAGCAATGATAGCATTTAATTACACTCATAAATCAACAATGATCTTGTTAATTTATTATTTCTCGGTTAAAGTTTGTCTTCCATATGTCATTACTTTGTTCATAATATAGTCATGAAATTATTATATTGACGTGTGTTTTGACAGTGATTGTATGTGTAATTTACGAAACTAAGCAATTAGCTTCAGCAATTCATTTATTTGTTCATAACAACCCACCTTAAATAATTATTAGCGATTGGACATATTTATATTTCTACTACAATAGGCACACTATTAACCAAATAGCTAGAGCATCAGCTTTCCAGATTGGTGACACAGGTTCGTATCCTGGTGAGTCCAAGTAGAATTTGTGGTGGCCTAAGAGAGTGCTTGGTGATAAGTTTTCACAGTTTCTCTTACCACTAATTTCACTAATAATCATCATTCATTGCTATGTTGATCGTCTTCTAAGGCACACAAAGAGCAATACTACAATGACAAAAAAAAGTCTACAACTGTAGTATCCTAGAGGGAGATGTTTGGATGAATGACACGAAGTCAAGTACCCACCATTGGATGAAAAAAAAATTCTGCCACAGTAAAAATAAAAGCCACGTGATGTGGTGAAAAAGTACCGAATCAAGAAAGTAAACAAAAAATATGGGATTAGACTGTATTGGATACTACCACGAGTGTTTTAGGCATGAATACTAATTTATTTTGAGCTTTGCATTACTTCTAGGCACAAGGATTGTTGTCAGGTTGCTCTTGTACTTCATGACACCTTTTAATGCCGATATCAGACACAACAAATGCAGAAGCACTGCACTCGTGCTTTGCGCATCTTGTCCATTCTGATGCTCAGCTTTAAGGCATGCACTATAATCTCTACAACATTGAGCATTGCTTTTAGCCATCGGCATAGCTCACTTGGCTGAGGCGCTTGCCTGCCGATCTGGAGTTGCACTCGGATGTGGGTTGGATACCCACTTGGGTTGATTACCTGGTTGGGTTTTTTCCGAGATTTTCCCTAACCATAAGACGAATGTCAGTAATCTATGAAGAATCCTCGACCTCGTCTCGCTGTCATCAATCCTATCAATGCCTCTATTATCCTGATGCCCTTTCATCAATTTTGTCTTGGCTTTTTGAGTGAGTCTTCGATATTTTGAAATTTTGTTGCCAAATTTCAGTTTACACGCGCACCATTCGCTTGTTTTAAATGACACTGTACAGCAATCTGTTATGCCTTAAAGAACTCTTAATTCCCTTTCAAATGACACCTCAATTATTTAAATGTGTCCACTCGGACTGAAGTTACAGCCGATACTAAAACTAGTGCTGCAATTGGTGCCTTTTTGTATTCCCTTGCGCTGTGATGACGTCATCAGCAGATATTATTGTTATGTTATCTTGTGCATAATTACACCAATCAAAATACCCTTCATTTCTCGTGAAAAACAAAAACTGAATAGACTACAATGGACTATAGTGGACTTCATGTTGTCAGCAAACAGCTGGATACATTAAGAAGATTGATTGATTGATTGATTGATTGATTTGATTGATTGATTGATTGATTGATTGTGGATAATTAATTATGTCCTCTACATGATGATTTATGTCACTTAGCTCTAGGTTGTATAGCTTCTGAGATATAACTGTTGACCACAGCTTGTCAAAAAGTGTTTGTCATTTTCATACTGCTACCTACACCTCAGACCAAAAGCATAGACATATTCACGTCAAAAAAGAAAATATTTGATTTGATATTTACCTTGAATGCATAAGAACTTGCTAGCTATTTGTGTCTAATATGTCTCCGGTTTGCAGTTTTGTTCATGTTACATTATGACAGTCAATTTTTATACTTATTCTAGTCCTAGTGGTGTATTTTCATTCTGTCTGTTTTGGTTGAACATTATAGCAAGGTTCTTTCTTTTTCCGATATAATATTGTAAGATTGTTTCTTGTTACTTTTACTAATATTACTATAGTTATGTAACTGTGACATCTCCAGTTTTTTCTATGGAACGAATGTTTGTCTGAGGGCTCTTCAGGTTTTAAAAACTCACAGAATAATTCCATAAAAATGTTATATTTTATACACTTTTACAATTTAATCATACTACGAAAGTCGTGTTCAGTTTTTTGAGAATTTCTATTTATGAACACTGTTCAGCAACCAATGTCCATATAAGTGGCAAATTTTCAAATTTAAAGGACTCTGTTTCAAAATTATGTAGATAATATTTTTGTTTTTAGAATTGGTGTGTGATATATCTGTCATTTGCACATATATCTTCACACAACTTTTTTGTCCTTATTTCTTGGATTTGAGGGAAAGATTTACTGAACTGCATACAAAGAGAATTGTAAACATTTTCTTATAAGAATTTTTGTCATGTTTTTTCAGGATAGGTGTATCCAAGTGGACTTTATTAGTATATAGTGTGTAGTTAGAACAGCGTTTTTCAATTGTTGCAACTGGAAAATATATTGATCTATAATTTAATCCAGTTTGCTTAATCTTTAAAACATCAAAGTCGAGCATATTAAGTGAACTTCCCTGTACATTTAAGAAATGCCAAAACTTGCAAATAAGACTAAATCTTAAAGCCACCTTACTTAACATAACCTATCATTCTGAATCTTTAAAAATATGTCTGAGCTTTTGTTAGCAAATTTATGCCTCCGATTTTGCTAATTTACTAATGAAATTGCAACAATTTGCTTTATTTTTTTTAATTCTCTAGTTTATGTTGGAAATGAAAACGCTGTGTTAGTGAAGCTTTGGGATAGTGAGACTGTCGGGAAATTGGAATATTCTTTGAAAAGAATTATGTTGTTTGAAACCTGAAAGTAATAATTAGAAATATATCTATCACTTTTGCATATATAGAGCCTAACAATATGAATGTACTATTATTATTAGTGTGGAAGATTTGATTTTCCTTACAGAAGGGCCTTTCAAATTAAAAAAATGAATATTTCTTAATCTAGAAAAACGTAAGTACTTACCTGTTAAAACTATCTAATATTTGCCAAATAAGATAATTAACTTAATCTGGCATAAAACATGGAAGTACATAAATATTTTGTTTGTATTTGAAAGCATTTAAAAGTGTGTGGATGTGTTCTACTGTTAATCATAATTTATCTTTCAGTCCATGATTAATGTTGGTACAAGAAATTGTGTTACTTGTAAATATTACATCAATTTCATTTTTCGGTATTTGAAGCGGCCCTATGTAGACTAAATATTTTGCACTGTTTCTGTCTGAAATATTAATTCATTTTGTATCGCACATATTTATTGCATTTATATTGCATATATAAAAACATGAATTTTAAAGATTTAAGTTTTACATTAATTGTTTTGGAGTCATGTAATTATATATTTTTTTATCATATGCAAAGAAAACAAAAAGGATGTGGTGAGGTGGATTTATGGTTTACTGTTTAGTTTACGTCCAACAATATGACTCCAGTGTTGCATTGTGCACAGAGAATTATTGGTGGCACATCCTAAATAAGAAAAGAAGCTTATTTTGTTTAATTGACTTTTATGAAAGTAAAATTAGGAATATGTGCATTCCAATGAATATGATCGATCTGGGAAGTGTCGAATAATGATGTAGACTTAAAAGATTGATGTTTGTAGATGCTGTAGGTTAATGATGTTAAATAGTAGCGAAAGGGTTAACATTTATTAGAAACTTATGTTGTAATGATTATTTAACAAGGAACTTCAATTATGCTGTTGATTTAACAGGAACATTACGATACTCTTTCATCGATTGGCCACTTGAAGAAACCTCTAGTTACTGTGTCAGTGAATTGTGTTAGTGAAATTTGTTCTAAGTTCGCAAGAAGTCTGAAATAAACAGTGTCCAAGAAATAGCAACTTCTCGTTGTAAATTTTGACTCACGTGAATAAGTGTAATCAAACATGATCACATCTGTAAGTCAGCATGGTTTTTAGACTACATCGTAAGATTGAAATAAGGATAGTGGTTCACAGATCAGAACATGCACCATGGTGATACAATACTCTGCCATTAAAATTCAAAACTGGATAAAAATGAAATATTAAGAGTATTGTCCAATATCGTTTTACTGGAAACGGTTAAAACAAATTGATATATATCTATATATTCATATAACCATTCAGTGTTCAGAAGCTTTATATTGAAGATGATTATGGCACAAGACATCTTAACCAAGAATAACAGCATGGACTGGTTTCTTGATTGTGTAAATTACGTTGTATCATCAGATATAGTAATAGTCTTACAAGAAACTCTTTTAGCCTTGTGATACAGTGTGTGTACTCTCAAATGGGTTTATTGCAACATTGTCAAATTTCTAACCCTCTGAAGTTGAACTCCACATGAAGCTGTATCCTGTTGATTTTCTTTAACCTCCGGTTCAGTGGAGTTTCCCAGTTTCCGTCCAGGACCACATCTTGGTGAGTTTTTGTAAGGCTATTCGAAACAAATACTGTTGTTTCTTTTTTTTTTTTTTTTGGCATGCTCTTGCAGAACTTGTGAGACATGATAAGGTGCTCCCATCTGTTAAGAATTTATAAGGTTAGCAGATTGTAAATTGTCATTTGTACAGAAATTCAAATCAGACCTGTAAAGAAATAGGCTCTAAGTAGATATCACAAATGATATATTTTACTGCATTAAAAAAGTAATTAGAGTAGCTGTGCGCCACTTCAGAATTTTTGGATGGTTTGACAGCTGCTCTAAGTTAGTTATTTTACATCTTGGAAGTAAGGAATGACTTTCGTTTCTGAGATGTAATTTGTACCATTAGCAAATACAATACTTCAGATCGATTCAATAAAGTCTCGAGCTGTTCATGGCAGCTGAATAGGAAGCTGCATCAGTAGTTCAGATAGGATACAAATACTTGAAACACTATATGATTTTCACTTCATATATTTGCACGTTTCGCTTTTTGTGTGAATTCACAGTACTACAATCTCATACTAAAGATGGTAGTGGAAAATATGGATATTGATTAATAACAGGGTTATAGGAAATTTCATAATTCTTAGATGAGGAGAATAATGAACTCTATGTTAATTTTTTTGTGGTTTGTTATTGTTCTATAGATATAAGACTCTTAAGTTTCCAGAGGAACATGCAAATATCTAACACTGTCATCTAACTTGACCTCTGTCACATTATTACAGTCTTTAAAAATTCACACAGTGTTCCAAGGCATACAAGTATAGACATTATTATTATATACTGGGGCTGAATATCCTTCTGGTAAACTGAAACTACCAAACAATTACTGTTCATTTACTTCTACGTTGTTTTGAGTGCTTGGAGGGCTGTATAAAATAGTTTGTTTTATGCTCGCTAAAGGAAGCAAGATAAAGAGTGAGTTGTAGGAATTTTTATATATTGGCTTAACCATTAACTTCATAAAAATTGGAATGAAAAATAGATTGCCAGCAAATGAAATTGATTATTAGAAGTGGGCTTTCTTTGGGCTTTGAAATGATATGAAAATTATCAAGGTTATTAATTTTTTTACAGTACCTAAAATCTTTCAATACTTGAAAATGTTCTGGCAGTTGTATATGTATTTTAGAGAATCATTGTAACTACATCCATGCAAAATATATTAAACGTAGTAATATTTTTGCGAATTTCCTTGTAAAATGGGCGCTGTAGTAAATATTTCTTGTGCATAAAAATACTGTATGATATATTTTTTTTTAACTTTATATTGTGTCTTAGCTTTTTATTTGGTACACCTTTGTTCTGCTTAACATTTTTTATGCTACGTGTTTCTCTACCTTCCCCATTTTATTCTGGCTTAGTTGCCTCATAAGCAATATCTTATTGGTGTCACTTATGAGGTTCCAACCTGTCTTCAAACAGTTAACTAAATAACAAGAACAACATTTCTCTAAGATCATATGCGTAATCCAAGAGAAAGGTGGAAAATAGGGAAAAATGGAGAATGCTGGGTTTGCAGTGAAAAACTTGCCCTTGTACAGAACACTATGAATGAATTAATATTTCTCTGTTTCTGTTATTGTTCTGTTTATAAGGAAAATATGAACTTATTGCAATGATTTTAAGTTCCTAGAACTCTATAGGAAGCAGTAAACCAGGGTCTTTAAGAAATGGTGTTATAGAAATGTTCACATATGTACAGTTCCACTTCCACAGCTCCAGTGTTGCCCCCTAAATATTGGCTAATTATTTTAGGACGAAATTTATTAATATTGCCCAATGATGGTTCCTGATGTAGCTTAGTTTATCTTTTTGTTATAATTACATTTTGGTATATGGTGCACATACATTTTTTTTAACACTTCAGGTATTTGCGATTTTAGTTTCTATAAAAGCATGAGTATGATTAAGAAATGCAGAAAAATTAAAATAATAGTTCAAAGGACAATTATGGTTGTGTGTGTGTGTTTTTTTTTTAATTATATTTTAATTTCTTAGGTTCGTTGGTGGTGTACTTTTTCATTAGCTAGAAGTCACCCATTTCTATAAAAAATAAAGTTAAGGGTGCGAAAGTTTAGCAACAAACCAAAAACAAAATCCTTGTGAATATAATGAATAAAAAGTGAACAGAGTATTCTTTGTGGCTTAATAATGTAATATTATTGAATAATTATTATTTCATTAAAATCATCATTGTATAGTTGTGTTCTTTTTGACTATTCCAAAGAACGTTAAAAAATAGGGAAGAAGAGTGGAAGAGCTCTTAAGCAGGTAGAAGTAGTTTACCACATACACAGATTTAGAAAATACTGGTATGGTTGGTGGTATGTAGAAGAGAGTCCTAAGATGATAGGCCTAAGTTTGAACATACACAAAAGCTACGAAGAAAGCCTGGAAATTACGGAACTTGGAAAAAATAATAATATTTATACAAAACAGTGTTCAATTTACCTTAGAACTATTAAGGCTTATGCATGAAGTGTTTTGTCTTTTTATTTAAATCTTACCGAAATTTCATTGGGATCCCATTTCCTTATGTGAGTGTCTGAAAGTTATTAAGATTGTTATAATGTCCGAATTTCATAAATAAACTTGACATTTTCAGTGTTAAAATTATTTTTACAATCCTTGTGTATTTACATGTCATAAGAAAGCCCACGAAAAAATCACTTATTTATGTGAATTTACTTTCAGTTGGTTCTTCTTACGAAGAACCATCATTTATTAACATACTCATAATATTGAATTTCTTTAAACTTTGGTAGTGAAAGGAAACTCCTCTTGCCCTGTACAAATAAGAAGTCTTCTGGAGTTTGATTGTAAAGTTATAACAGCTTCTGTTATTTTGTTAAATGTATGCAAATTCATATGTTCCGTAGTTTATATATAAATTTAAAAAAAGTGCCATGTATTTATTCTACGAGAAGTTATGATAAAAGTAATAGGGGATTATTCCTTAAAATTGCGACTTTTTCATAGCCAGAATGTGACTGTTACCATAATCAAAACAGTTTTGTTGAACTGTAACCTTTCCAGTAGATTTTAAAGATATTGGGATGAACTTGATGTTTCATAAATTGTCATGTATCACATTATAGTAATTGACAGTGCCTTCGAAGTTTACAGAAAGTAAATGGGTTTTTACTTAAGTTTCTTGTATAATTTTGATTTATGTCCACTCTGGCCACACAACTGTGTTATCAATTGATTATTTTATTTACACTTATGAACTCAGCATTGATTTAATCACAAATTTTATAAATAAGTAAAATTATTGGTAAAAGGTAAACGTAGTCCATTTACATGCCATGAAGGCACTTTGGGGGCATGGAGGTAGAGCCCCATGCTTTCTTGACCTTGGGACTAGAAAAAGGTGTTATGATCGACACCACACTCCGACTGCCTTCTACCTTCGAGGAAGACCCGGTACTCAATTTGATAGGGGGCTGAGTGAACGAACCTTAGGGCCATTCTGGAAGTTTGGAAATGAGAAAATTCCGTCACCACCAGGGATCAAACCCCACACCTTCCAGCCCATAGTTAGCTGCTCTAACAATTGAGCTACCTGGCTGCCAAAATTGTTGGTACTGATTTTATTATATGAAGTATGGGCAAAGTATTGTGATGCTACAATGAATTTTGATAAATGATGTATATTGCTTTAGCATCTAAGCTCTAGACTTTAATCATGACTAGTATTCAGAAGTCATTTTCAACTTTCTCTTAAATCATGGATTTTCATAATTTTTACTCGAAAAGTACTCTAAATGCTTGTAACAAAATAGCACAACACAGCAATTTTCTTTAAATAATTTTAACGATTTTAATATATATTTTTTTTCTACATGTATGCATAATAAAAAATTCTTTAAAATAATATCTATATAGCATATAAAATCTCTAGTTTAGAGAAATAGTAGCTTTCCACACATTGATACCTAATTCAGATTAACATTGTAAATTGTGAAAAGGGGTGGGTTTGGAGAAAGGAACATACACATTCATCGAAGATATGAACGCAAAATTACTTATAGTGGGATCTTTTCTTTAAATACATATTAATTTAACTATTTGAAAAAAAAGTGTTAAAACAGATTTGTAAAAAATAGCAAGTCATATTGTAGAATCACACAGTAACTGAGAAGAATATACCATCTATAAAAATTTTGATGAAAATTCACACTTGCAAGAAGTTCTTTTTACATAAATATTAAGGCCTGCTGAGTGGAAAACGAGTCCTGTTAGAGAACTCTAATGAGTATATTATGAAATAGCCAACAAAGCGAAAATATCGAATGTGGCTTGATTTTATTGTTAAAATCTCTTTAAGTTGTGAGTTTTAATGTAAAGAATGAAATTCGTGTTTTTATTTATTATTATTATTTTTTTTTACAGATTAATTACTTTACTTTTTCTGCATGGTGTACAAATGGATTGTAATGTTGATAATATATTTCTCAGAAGACTGGAAAGATACCTCTTTTAAAAATATTGTTGAATGATATTTTCTGTAAGATATATCTAAGTCATTGAAGACAGAAGTAGCCCCTTTTTTTATTAGTGCTGTAACAGACAATCCATATATCCCATAAGTGCATATTGCATCACATCATGCCTAGAAAATTCAGTTTGTTTGTCTGAAGAAGAAATCCATCTTGTGCTTTGTATTATTTATTGTCTCTATTTTTAATTGCAGACACAATTTTGGAAGTTCAAAACAATCTTTTATTGGAGGGGAAAAAAAATTCTACATTTAATGACTTTGTATTCAATGCATTGTTTCCATTTTGAGTTGTTTAATGAGAAAGTGTAATTATCCACTTTCTTGAGAATGTATATTACAAAAGCTTTTCTCACTTGAAATTAATCACAAAATAAATATGCTTGCAGAGATGGTTGAGACTAGGGAAAATATAGTTCCTTTACGAATTTTAATGCACATAAATATAGTGGGCATTTCAAAATATAGCTAAAACATGACATGGATGAAGTATTGTGATGTTAATGTATACTTCAACCTACATAATAAATTCCATTGTTAAGGGCATGAAACAAATGGTTAGTGTTGATGAGGGTCCATATATGTTGTGAAGTTTTTTAAGGTTCAAATAATATATAATATTATTTTCTTTACTATTCCATATACACCTCAATATAATGGATTATAAGTCAGAAGTACTCAACATTAGTTTCAAATTCATTTTGTCAAAATACATTACACAGTCTTGTGAAAATTAGTATATGAATGTGTGTTTGTCTCACAATTTCTCCTATGTGACCATTGGTAATCTAGTTTTTAAAGCTTCAAATATTATATCAAAGCTCGAAGGTTGAGAATTTCTCTTATATTCCCAAAATAAAAATCGTTGAAGAGGGAGTTGGTTTTTGAACATAGACTTCGTATGGTTAGATTCATTTCTACACTCTGAAAAATGTTTAATCTGTCTAATCAACATTTTCATGACAAGAAATTAGGACAGGCTATGAACTTGGCACGGTGAATAATATGTAGAAATATAATTAATCAGTTTCTCTTAACTTGGAAGCTTTTAGTCATTGCTAGTGCTGGGCATCTATATTTTGTTCTTATCTGAGTTAATGAAATCAGAAGTAATACATGAAAAGGTACAATGATGTAACATTTTGTTAACAATGCAGTAAATTTAATTTATAAAATAATTGTATTACAATTCTGATATACATTGGCCATAAGTAGGAGCATTTACCAAGTTAAGGATGGAAAATTATTGACATATTTAGAGTGTATGAATGATATTGCTTAACCTCACGTGACCTGAATATCCAACTTTCATTATTTTAGTGAGCCGATGGAACCTTGTCATATTCAGATCACAATACAGATGTTACTTATAGCTCAAAAGTTGTCTTTTTCACTGCCTCTTAAATAACAGAATGGTGTCTTAACATTTTGTTAGAATATTAATGTAATTGTAGCAACTCTGGCAGACTTAACATGTGGAAGCACCTATTACATGATATGAAAACTGTATAGTAATAAACTCAGAAATTGGAGCAAGAGTGCACAGTTCCGAAACATGAAACATTATGCAGGAAACAAAACTGCCCATAGTTTTTCATATCGTTAAGTCGAAGATTGAAATAATGACAACTAGTGAGAAACCGTTGGTATTATTATAATTATTAATAATATTATTATTGTGAGATATAAAATTATCCTTGTTGTCTACAGACCACTGAATTGAGATGTTACTATGAAAGAAAACAAATCTTTACACATAGTTCCATAACTTTCTTTAAATAACATTCACCAAACAATAAATCAGGAATGAATTGTGATGTTAATAAATGTTACTCTAAGCTTAGTCTGTGCTGTGTGTAAGTGAAATTGTAATATGCTGACAGAGCATTTGTAACAAATAAAGGGAAGCTAAAGGGGATTGTTTCAATAGTAGTTACTAGTGATTCATAAATGCCTAAGCGACATGCTAATTAATTTCAGAAAAATAAAATTTCTTCTTTGCACTAGTTGTTTTTACTATTATTATTGTTATTATTATTATTATTATTATTATTATTATTATTATTATATTATTATTATTATTATCATTATCATTATCAATAAGTATTATGAATTAAATAACAATTCAGGTTTTTGGTAATAAAAATGAATACCTCCTTTAGCCTTTCATTATTTGGCAACCAAAAAAAAAAACGCTTCCATTTTTTTTTAATTTAATTTATATAGCAACTTTTCTCTAGGTAATTTTAATGTAAGATAAGTGTGGTGCTGGGTATAATGCTGATTAGAGCACCACCTTTCATTATATTGGGCATTTGTTATAGCTTATGGAGATAAATTAAAAACTCTGTTTGCTTTTTCTCATATTCATGACATACAGTGTAGTTTTATTTGTCTGGTGATGTACAGGACCTTATGTTACAGTTGTGTGTACCTGTTGAAATACTTCGTGACGAGCTAAATTATTAAACAAAGAAATGCTTAACCTACAAGAAGAGAAGAAATAAGTATTGTATTTGGTGCTTTCATTCCTGTACTTTTAATATTTAGAAACAACATTAATTCTGAAAAAAGAAAACACTAATTTGATCTATAATAGTAAAATAAAGTGCAAAGTGCAGTAACTCGAAAAGTAACAAAGTTTCTAGTCAGTGTGCATTATTTCTGTAATTAAATGTTTTGGCTGATGTAATTTGAAAGTTTCATGCTTTAATGGTATTGGATTTCTGTTGGCTGTTTCTAGATGGTTCTCAACTAAGCTGCATTTGATAGCCATTTTTTTATATATATTCACAGTGCATTATTGGCTATCCACTGCACTCAAACACCTCAATTCATTGGCATATAATATATAGACTGTACTACATTTTAATGTATGTAACACATAACTAATGAGGGATTACAGTGATTGTTTTAACACTGCCTATTTGGATCCTTTTAAGAACAATAGATCTTTAAGTTGTGATCCATTTCTCCTATAAACTCAGAGTAGATTCTCCTTTTATAACTGAATCAATTTCCAACATACAGTCCTCAGTTATCTAGCCTACCTTGGTTATTAGACTTCTTGCAGATTCTCATTTCAGTAAACTATCAAAATAATATGCCAAGAAAAATATAATTTTTTCCTCAATTTATCCTAACAGAATCTAATACACAGAAGTCATCATTTGTAAGCTAGCTGTATGCAATGATGCATTTTCTTCCATCATTTTCAACAGTTAAATTCCATATCATTTTTCCTGCACTTATCCATAATCTTAGGAAGATTTGAAATTCTTTAATTTATAGCCTACTAATGTACTAATTTTGGATGCACGCATTTTTTTGCGTTAGTTGCGAAAGAAATAAATCTCTATTCTTTGCCACTCATATTTAAATATGGGATTATTGCTTCTGTTAAAAAATATAATACCTAGCAGCAATGCTCCAAATATTCAGATTCATTTTTTGTCGGCCTCTTCCCTCCACTCCCCTTTTCCTCTCTAGCTCTCCCTCACTTTTCATTCTTTGGAATGGAGTAAATATACTCAAATGATTCACTCGTTGTTGTGGTCGTATTTATATTTTCTTCACTTATTTGGAGGTCTAGAGTGTAAAAGTTTCACATTAAGTCTGTAGTAAGTTCATCTAACATACTGGTTTGTTCCAGCTTCATTTTCTTTGAAGATTAATACCTACTTTAAAGTTTCGTGTTGACAGTATGTAGTAAGTTAGGTTTGTTTTCCGAGTTATACAGAGTACAACATACTTTTATTATTGTCACTCTACTTGGTATAGTGCAATAGGTCTACTCTTGATTCAAGGGGTTGACTGATGTAAGATTGGATATCCCTGAGAAATAACATAATGGATATTCCAGCAATAGGGGGAAAATGATGTAGATCAATCAAATAATCCCCATGCCCAACTACAACCCTGGTAGTACAGAGAGTGCATTATATTCATACTGTATATAGGATTTTGTAAAATTGGTTATGCCTCTTGCAAGGGCGCCTGCAGGATCCAATCTCAGTGGTAGCAAGATGGTTAGAAAATTAGAGGAAACGGATGGATGAAGAGAGAGAAAATTGCAAATCTAGTCTTTCAGGTAATGCTCCCTGTAAAGCAGATTTGAATAATTTCAAGGGAAAAATTGTTCCGGAGCTGGGTATCGATCCCGGGACCTCTGGTTGAACGTACCAGCGCTCTTACGAACTGAGCTACCCGGAAACTCCACCCGACACCATCTCAACTTTTCCCTTTATATCCACACAACTTGTGGGATCGATACCCGGCCCTGGAACAATTTTTCCCTTGAAATTAGTCAGAGAGAAAATTGAACATGAAAAAGAGCCAGTTCTGAGATCTAAATTACCTTGTGCACGCATTCGTAGTTTAAAACACTTTTGTTGAATTGTTTACTGAGGGTTTGAGAAAATGTACCAAATAACTTACATAGAGAAAAATATAAAAAAAATAAAAATCTCAGTGGTAGCAGTTGCCCTTGTGAGCGCCCTTGGCCTCTTGTAGCTATGTGTAAATGTAAAATGTTAAGATAGGCTATATGGAACATATGATGGAGATACAATGCAAAAATGAAAATGGACTCCAAAATTTTCCCTGGTAGGTACCAAACATTTTTGTAGCTCGTAATCAGTCTGGTCTTTTTCGGTTGTCTAGTGGTTTCCATACCTTTGGGGAGGCCGAGACGTAGATGGGAGGATAATATAAAATGGATTTGAGGGAGGTGGGATATGATGGTAGGGACTGGATTAATCATGCTCAGGATAGGAACTGATGGCGAGCTTATGTGAGGGCGGTAATGAACCTCTGGGTTCCTTAAAAGCCATAAGTAGGCCTAAGTGGCTTCATGCTTCTATATTGGATCCAAGGTTTACGGGTTCAGATTTGGCCAAGACGATGGATTGAGGGCAATTTGGTGGTATTTTAAGGGTGATAAAAATTCGTAGTCACTTCCTTTGGAACGAAAATGAAGCTGGGTGTACCTTGTAGATTTAGAGCACTTTAAATAAAAAATAAGGGTTCCAAGAAAATTTTGTATTTCTCGCTTACATAGAAGTTTCTGGATGTAAGTGGTGATTTGATACCAATATAATTCATTCTCAGTGATGCCCGATGGTGTTTGCAATTAAAATGTCACATAGTGTGACTCTTATATGAGAGGCATGAATATTTGCATAATTTCACATCCATTACGTCGATATGAAAACAGTGTTTGGAGATACCCCGTACACAGATTCCCAAGAAAGAAAATTTATTAAAGACACGGACGGAAAATTGGCTTTTATATAAAAATAGACTAGCAATGGGTTATTTCAAGGCTGTAGAAATATTAAGGAAATGGAAATTAGGATTTCTGTTACTGTAGTGTGAGTTACGAAGTATTTGTGCTGATTGAGCGAACTGCAGATTACCCATATACAATCTAATATAGCCCTCTTGATACAATTGTAGAATAGAAGGTAACTGCCACGCTGCCACATTACAACCGCAGAACACGCATTTGTGCTGGAAAGAGTGTTTTCGCACATAACGGTGGTTGTAGTTGAAGTTAAGAGTCCATAGAGGCGTGGATTCGTCAATTATTACCGCCAGAGTCATCGAAGTCAGAATATAAAGTTATCCATCTTGGCATTAGTGTCGCTGATATCGCAGTTGGAGCAAATAACATCTGAGGGTTTGTTGCCTGCGCAAACTCTTAACCAATGATAAAATGGCAAATTGTAATGTAAATCTTACAATGAATCCAGAAATTCTTCCGTCGAGCAAAAAAGAAGAGGCATTCAACGAATTTTATACCGAAGTAAGGCGTGAATTATATTTATATTAAAAAAAAGGAAAGAAAAGTCGTTATAATTCTGTACCATTTCTTTGATTTCAAATTATGTTAGGTTATGACAATTTAACAGACCACAAACAATAATCAACATATTACAGTTGCAGCGTTTATATTTAATGTTAGACTCTGGGCAATTAAGGAATATCAATCTAAGCTGTCTTGTGCACTCGTATTTCAGGTGAAGGAGATAGAAAAGCGCGATTCAGTTTTGACACCTAAACAACAAATTGACAGATTGCTTCGCCCTGGTTCAACTTATTTCAACCTAAATCCATTTGAAGTTTTGCAAGTTGATTCGGACGTCCCTCTGGACGAAGTTAAGAAGAAGTACAAAAGGGTAAAATCTATAATAATTTTTAAATAGGTTACTTTCAGTACAATTATTGTTCCTTAATATAGGCCTATGTTAGATATACTGTAGGCCTAAACTTTTGTTCAAGATAACTTATTATTTCAGAGATGTAATTGAGTGTATATTGGTGTACAGAAATTATAAATACTTATATATCAAATCTATGTTGTTTTCTGTTACCAGCTGTCCATTTTGGTACATCCCGATAAAAATCAAGATGATCCTGACCGAGCTCAACAGGCTTTTGAAAGTGAGTATTTTGAATTTATTTACGACTTAACATTAAAATAGATTCTGCGGGTGCTAAACATATTCCTGTTTATGTTTTTCAGTAATCAACAAGGCATGGAAAACTCTTGAAAATGAAGAAACAAGAACCAAGTGTTTGGATGTTATAGAGGAAGCAAAAGCTCGGACTGACCACATGGTAAGTTTTATACGTAGAACATTGTTCATATATCGCATGCCGTCACATAAAAATATAGGCGTAATCTATAATAGAGACATGTTTAATATATGAACCTTTGTCAGGTGTGACTTGGTGACTATGAATAACCGAAGAAATGTTAAATGGTTTTCTTCTGCAGTGGAAAGCTCGGTGTAAGATTTGATTTCAGTTATTTTTTTTATTCCCTATAAATAGGGATAATAATGTAGTAGCCTGTTTAAAAATACCCATAATCTGAAAAAACGGTGTAGCGGCTGGTTCCTGTCGCCCACTCCCTATAATATGTGCATTCGACACCTCATAAAGAGCTTAGCTCCACCAGTCTTTCAGATTTTCGAAATAATAATATAGGCTACTCTTAGAACACAGTAAGTACCTATAGCTATATTTTCCTTTCACATAGTCTTCTAAGGGATATATTATCACCAGGGAACGGATTTATATGGACTAAAAATATATGAAATATGTAAATATATATGTAGTTATTTTTACCAAAATATGGAATTAAATATGGATTTTTACCAAAATATGGAATTAAATATGGACTTAAAATTATAAAAAAATGACTATGTACGTTAAATATTGGTACTTTTTAATCAAACTAAACAAAAAATATAATGGACGTACCTTATCTTCCAATGTAGTTTCAACAAAACACAATTTTTATTGTCTGTTACCATAACAATAGGTTACAAACATTTCTTTCAAGTGCTGAAAAGTGAATCTTCTTCTATTGTCTCTGAGGATAGATTTATACTGACTAAAAGAGCGTTCGACGTCACAAGAAGTAACTGGTACATAATTCAATTTCACAATGTCTGCTGGGGATAAGTCCAAGTTAATCTTCACTGTTGATTCACCACTCATCACAGCAACAACCTTTTGTAGTTCTTCATATCCAGGGTTTTTTGAAAGTACAGTGTCCACCTTAGCTCTTACTGCATCTGCAACTTTACCTCTACCACGATTCAGTTGTTCCACAGTACTATTTATAATTTCAAAACTTTCAGATAGTGAAAGGTGCCTATTTTGGAGACTTTTGAGCGTTTTTATGATGCATGAAAATATATGCTGAATGTGAGCTAAGTCATTTTTCACACTTATGTCACAGGTAACTGTTTTCGCAGTATCAATTGAGACTGCATCTTCAGAGTCCAATGCAAGGAGAACATTGTTAATAGAGTCTATATGTTCGGCATAATATTCAACTGCTTCTAGCCATGTACCCCATCTAGTTAAAATTGGCTTTGGTGGCAATGGAATTTCAGGGTACATTTCTTTCAACACGTTAACTCTACTGGGAGCTTTGAGAAATACTTTTTTCACTGATGAAATCAACAAATCTACTTTAGGGAAATTGTCTCTGACCACTTCTGCCACACGATGAAATGCATGCGCCACACAAGTAAAATGAGTCAATTTAGGATATACAACAGATAATGCTTGTCCAGCTTTGACCATATAAGGGGCAGCATCGCTAATAAAGAATAACACATTATCGTACATAATACCCTTTGGCCACAGGATACCCATAGCTTCGTTGAACAGTTTAACTATAGTTTTGTTATTGCACTTTTCTAGAACATCACAATGTAAAAGAATTCGTTCAGAATATTGTTCACTTAACAAACCGATAACTACATTACCAACAAGTCTACCTTCTTTGTCGGGAGTCTCATCAATGGAAACCCAAATTGAACTATCTTTAATTTCATCTCTTATCTTCTGTATTGTCTCATCGTAGATGGATGGAGCATACGTCTTCCTAAGTGTTGACTCATCCGGGATTGTATGTTGAGTATATTTTTCAAGGAATTCCCTGAAGACCTTATTCTTTAGTTTGTAGAGAGGAATATCAGCAGAGATGAGAGAACGGCACAGGTCGATGTTAAACTCAGATCTTACATTCGATGTTGTTGGTTGTGTTAAAAACAATTGTCTCTGCTTGGAATTTAGTTGTTTGTTGGCCTGATGTTTACTAGTTGTAATGTGTTGTTGCACCAGGAACTTTTGTGTAGATGATACTGCACACTGACACAAATTACAAAATAATATTTTATTGTCAGTTGATAAACCATCTTCTTTAAATTCTGAAATGTAACTTGTTAGTTTTGATTTTAAATTGACTGAATGACGTACTTTTGGCATATTTACCGTCTTTATAGTATGATTTACAAAACTGAACCTTGTGTACTCTGACTGGCATTTAACTGTTGAGCTGCACAACTGAAGTCTGTTAAAAATTTTAAATTAAATTAATACAGTTTTGTAACTTACTTTCCCATTGTTGATAGGACTGCTAATTTTCAAATAACTCTGATGTTAAAGGGATTACTGAACATGTGTTTAAATCTCTATTGTTGAAATGTATTTTTAAAAGTTAATGGAATTTTGTTTTGTTTTATTGTTAAACCTAATATAATATGGACTGTTTTATATGAAATATGGAAAATATATGGAAATTAACGAAAATATGTACTAAACTCTAAAATATGGAAAAATATGGAAAATAAAAGTAGGATTTTTCAACCCTACACATTGTGAAACATAAAGATAATGCAAAATATAAATTATATTAGCTTTATAAGTAAATATGTATTTACATATAAATCCTTTCCCTGATTATCACTCATTCGTCAAGAAAAGGGCTCGTATATAATTAACATACTGTTATTGCAAGTTATTTTGAACCTTACATCCCCTAAGTCTGTCTTTCGAACTGCTCAGTACGGCATGTACTCATCAACGTATCGGCAAATACTGTAGAGAACTAATACCGGAAAGCAACGCGATTAACATGGTGTCGGGCGGCGACACGAGAACACTAGCGCTGTCTAGCGGCTTGGTTTGAACAACGCTTCCAATATGCATTGCTTCAAATACCGTACGAAGCTCTCTACAGTATTTCATTGCGTACATATCTAGGAGGGGTTGGGAGGAATTGTGGTAGGCCTATACGGTATTACATGAGAGCTAAAGAAATCATTACAGAACGGTCAGATTTACATTCCCGTTAATTTAATTGTCGTAACTATTGAACTAACATTATGATGCTAATAATAATATTATAAGATGTTTTAAAAGAGATGTCACATTGGTGAAAAACAACATTAAAGCTACAGTGCATACTTCTTAATTGTCCCATTAGCTCTCTATTCTCCAGGTTACTGATGCATTACTTTTTTTAGCCTTTCTGTTCTTTTTTCCAGTCACTGTTCTACAACTTATTCTGTCACATTCATATTTTACAAAACAATTGATCATTATGTTCAGGAACTTATTAACGAAAACATGTTTACAATCTTTATATACTGAATTAGTTTGATCTATTTGTTCAAAAATAAGGGTCATTATCTTGGTTTTTACACCTTGTCTGCTTTATGAAAGAATTTTTCTGAAGTACGTGTGAAATGTTGATCGAATAATTTTTAGATAAAGAAACTGAATAACTTGTGGGAATTAGAAAATTAGCTCTGTCATACTTTTTATTTCCAATGTGCTGATAAATGCCTGTCAAGTTTTCAGATTTGAAACTAGCTAGTTCCAGTTTGCATGTCTCATGTGGTATTCTGCTACAAGCCCACCCTGTCACATATGTTAGTGCATTATCTGGAATCATACACTGATCATGATTGTCCTCTTCAAGTTCAGCGGTTTCTACAAAACTGTTTTCTGTTGCTGGATAATCACTGCAGATTCTAAATGAACTTTCTTCAATCTCCTTCTTCGTAACTAAAAAATCACTGACTTCAATTTCACAGTTGCCTTTCTCTGAAGGTGTTAAGAGCTGGCAGCTCATAATTCCCCTGACGGCAGACTTGAATTTACAGCTGTCAGGGGTAATGTTATTACCACCCTTAGAACTCATAACAGAGAAAATATTTTCAATACAGTCTTGTATTATACGTCTTTTAAGCAGGAACCGAAAGTTAAAATTTTGTTCCAACCCTTAAAGCAAGGAGGGTTTGTCCTTTTTTCGCTCAGAATTTTCAGTTTTGAAAACAGACTTTCCAGTTTTTGTAGAGTCGTCCAATGACAAGTAGTAGTTTGTAAAGCCCTGCGTGAGGATTTAGCATCGTTCATGGTCGATGAATTAAAATAGTCAAATCCACGATCCACTAGCTCTATAAACTCAGCTGTTTGAAGAGCTTCTTCAGGTAGTGACTGAAACGATACATGAGTTTTTATGGCCTTGCTGACTGAATGACTTAGCACCTGTACAGACAGACAAACCCTCATGGGCGAGAAAGGTGGAAGTTCTATATGTTTTTGTCTCAAATTTGGGCATAATCGAGGATTCATATCTTTATCCTTATTATACAGTTCAACAACATGTTGCCACTTGTATACTTCATCTTTGTACGAAAGGTCGTGCCGCTTAAAGTTGTTCTCCATCTATTTCAATAAATGGTTTATCAACCTCGCATCCCAATAAATTCCTCATTCTAATATTACTGGCTGCCTGGTCACTAACGACTACTTTAGGAAAATAGCCACATTTCCTAACCTCGCGGATGGCTTCGGAAAGAAGATACTTTAGAACATCACCGGGCGTGGAATTATTAGATAGGAAATATCCTATTATCTGCTTGTAGTTGGTTTGTAAGCCCCTAATCATAAATACTAAAGCCTGATTTGCGGGTTTCAATTCTTCACTTTTTGTTTCATTTTGACTCTCGTACGGTCCAAATTCTACAAAGCCATCGAATAAATATAATTTTGCATCATACGAGAAACTTTGTTTCAAAGATATCTCGTCAAGTACAATGGAAACAACTCTCTGAGCTGGTGTCAGACTTCTCGATTTTATCTTAAGAAGTTGCATTATTGTCTCATTGAAACCTGGACCAACACCCAATTGTTGCAGCCAATTACGTAAGGAGCGAATAGTCGGCAGACAGAAAGTCTTCCTCAAGTATCGATATGCATTCGGTGAAGCATAATGCAATGCCAGTGCGAAATATTTGTCATACACGGTATATTGCCTTCCCATATGTTTTCTTTTTCTTAGCTTCAACTGAGATTTAAGAAATGAATCTTCTACCAGCAATTGAACACATTCTAAAGATGAATGAGATTTTTTCAATTTTTGTACGTCAGCTCTTAGGGTTTGAATGAGTTTCCTTTGTTTTGACATAATTTTCTGCGCATTCCTTAGTTTGTTAGTAAGAAATGTATTTTTTTCTCAGACGAAATTTTTTGCCTTTTAGGAGTTCTAGCATTCTCCAAGTTATCTATAACAAGATAAATTTTGTGCTTTATAAGGCTTACAATATTATATTTCGAAACATTTTATATTGCAATCATATTTGCTAGCATCACAGCTTCTTAGACAGGCAACTATTCTTACTTCTAGCTCGCTGCAGGCAACACAAGAAATGTTTCGATCTCCTCTCGCACGGTCGACCCTCTCATCAACTTATTCAAACCTTTCCGCTTGGAGCGCTGTTAGTCGATGTCGCACATATGAGAGCCAGCTTTCCGGTATTAGTATCTACAGTATTTGGTATCGGCACGGCAAGGATGCCCCTCCCTCGGGTAACGTGACTCTTTTCAGAAAACGTTGGTTCTTTCACTTTACGGCTCTCTACTGTAAAAGAACTTGGTTCAATACAGACATCATCATCTCATGACACTCCGGTTTTGAGAGGAGAACATGGTTTCGTAGCAGGTTTTAATTAACCTGTAATGAATAAGTATTTAAATATAATCGTGTGTACACTCTTCCTCTCTCATCTGGGCTGGGGACCGGCAATGGCGGAGTTACTACCCTACAGCTATTTCTGTACATTATCTAGGCCTACATGACTTACACCTACAGCTGATATGTACATATTCTTATAACAATATTTTACAGGCTTATTATTTGAATTTACATTAATTTACAATTATACACAATCCATATCCCTATCATTACTGCCATCATCGTCATTGTCTTCAACGCTTGGTCCAAAATTAATTATTATTTCGTCGATGACATTAACCATTCGGAATTATCTTCTTAATCATAGGTACTACTTTCTGAACAAGATAAAATTCTTCGATTGTATCCTGAATGACATATTGATCGAAGTCGTCCACTTCAACTTTACACAAGTCCTAATTCTGGAATAAAATAATATGTTTTGCAGAACTATAACAAAATAATAACTTAGAACAGTAATTCATTCTGTCGTTCACAGTACACATACTATTGTACATAACTATTATAGCAATAATTTCTAAACATTACATATCTATTCTTTTCCGGATTAGTGTGAGGTTCATTCGGTTATAATTCAATATTATTCTTAATTCTCTTCACGGAACTAATACTTTTGCCAGAGTATTTAGCTGCTCTCTCATATTCCTTATCGAGAGGTTCCAGCAAACATTTGTTTAATTTTTCTTCCTCGCAACACTTAATTATATTTGCGATATTTCTCTTTCTCCGCTATGGATAACAGCGTTATTTTTTCTCCGCGGTGGTGTGATTTCACCATAATTACTACCCTGTGGTTGCTGCTGTGCTGGTACGCAGTGTAGGAAATAGCTCTATGTTTCTTGACAAGAGATTATGATGGGGAGCATGCGCAAACAACTCAGTTGGCTCCACCCACATTACGCGCTTCCTTCCCTCTGCCCCTCTGTCACCACTCAGAAAGTTCAAGATAACTTGCAATAACAATATGTACAACTTCATGTTCATGATAGAAAAGAATTATATCCTACCTTGTGCGAGAAATGATTAGAGTGGACTAGCTGCCATTGTGTTGCCACACAGCTGTATTGGAACAACTTGAGCGTTTATTTTCTATAAATTAATTTTCAGGCGAACAAGATGCGTTCAATACATAAGTTTTAACCACAAAATATTGTCATAAACAAATGTTTGGGAATGATTGTTTTGATTCTGGTAGTGCAGTCTTTTAATTGAATTTTTCTCAGAATGTACTTACTCCTTGTTCGTACATGGGTGATCACTGAGCTCACTTTCAAAATTCAATGCTATTCCAGGAAGATTTGTGCTTCTAGCTTGTGCCACATTCTAGTTGTCTGTTGAAATGCTATAATCTTTTCGCTGTAAGAAAAATCCTAATATAAACAATAGCACGTGACCGAAGTGATGCTTCATTGGCCGCTGTTTGGCGCCATAGATTCTCAGTACATGTTCCCGCCTACTGTTGTACATTCTGTTTCATGTTAAACATTTCCCGTTACTCGTCAAGTAGACCTAACCTCACTAATATGCATTCATTTGCTTAGGAAACATTTACTTTATAATTACACTAATTAAAACTCACATAACTTATTATATACATTTAAGACTATTTCTTTTTCTCCGCTTTTGAGAGGGTTTTCACTCTTATGTTTAATAATCACACACCGAGGATGCAGAAGTCATACTGCAGTACCACGTGCTTACGTCAACAACTACGAGTTCAAGTGACGCCAGCTTGTTACAAAAAGCAGACTACTTCGGTATTACTGTTTGTATTCATCTGCGTTCATAGTACATAACAAAATATAAAAGTAGCTTTTCTTTTTACATATGAGTGAAGTTATATGTTTCATTGTATTTAACAACCATAATTCAATTTTTTAAATTTTCAAATAATACAAGATGATAGTTTCCAAATACGGACTATATTTTCCTGCGTCGTGTGAGTGTTTCGACTGTGAGCCAATCACGGGTATGACAGCCACGTGCTTGTGTTTACATTTTTCTTACAGCGAAAACAGTATAGTGTTGGCGTGAGATCAGTACTGTATGTCATAATCAGTGTTAGACTTAAATTTCGAGTGGATGGCCACTTGAGTGAGCATCACACTTAATCTGCAACTGACTGCATCATTGTTGCCTTTCTCACCATATTTTTCAGATTGTTTATTTATGTTAGAATAATTTAGTTTTTTTCAGTGTTTTAGTATAAATTTTTAGTGTACATATGATCTTTCGGTGTGTTTTACTGTGAAAGTTTCGTGCTAGTGATACACTGTAGGCTACTTATATTAGTGTTTGAGAATACTGAACTGGTACCTCGAAACCAACAACATTCTCGCGACTGAACAGGTAGGATTTAGACTTATAGATCAACAAATCAACAAGTAGTCATGCTTTCCCAACGCTTCAGAGATGCCCTTGATGCAAGAAACACACTAATAGCTACATTCATTGACTTCATATCTGCATATGATCTAGTGTGGAAAGAGAAGCTGATCATAAAGCTATAAAAAAAATTGGCTTATAGACTTACATGTTAAACTGGATTAAAGCATTCATCGGACAGAGATCATGTAAAGTTAGATACAGTAACACCTTGCTCAAATCTAACCTCCTTCAAACAGGCTTACCCCAAGGAGCTGTACTAAGTTGTTTTCTCTTCAATGTCCATATGAACGACTTAGCTGAACTAGTGCAAAGCTTTACAGGAGTCAAATGCTTACTGTATGTGGATGATCTTGTCCTGTGGTATGCCGTCCCAAAAAAGAATACCCAGAAAAGGACTGAACATGCCTAAATAATGCCCTTGCACTGCTAGCAAACTAGCTTGACGAAAATGGTATGGTCATAAACATAGGAAAAATTGCATACCAGATTTATCACTGACTCAGCACAGCAGAAGTCCACTTGTAAAATATAAAGAATCGCCCTTACTGCAAACAAACGAATTCACTTATGTGGGAGTGACGTTTGACTCAAAATTATCATGGAAGAATCATGTCACTAAAGTAGTTGAGCAAGTCTCCAAAAGGCTGCCTTGCTGGTAGCAATTGGGACTGTTCTCGTTCAACACTAAATATCACCTACAAGACGTATGTGTAACCACTAATGCTACGTGCCACTTGTTACAGCCTCTGCTCTGACCCTTTCTATGCTGGAGAAGACACACAACCAGGCAATGCAACAAATTACTGGAGGGGTAAAATCAATATCCATTGATGCAATGCTTTTGGCTATCGAAGGAAGTGTACTCCTATAATATGAGAAATTACTACGGACCTTTAGTGACACATACTGGAAGGTTTATGACAACACACCAAGGAACCTCAGAACACAATCAGGCCTCATATTAAAAGCAGTATAACTTAAGGACAAGCTATGTATCTCCAATAAATTGGAAAGACTCCCCCCCCCCTTCCCACCTCAAGACCCGCTAGGAGATAACGAAGTACAACTTTGTACTCACTCCTTGTCCATTCCATCAAATCAAACCAGATTTCTCTCGGGATCAACTATGACTATTGACCCTTGAGACTGTTAACATGAACTACCCAAAGGATAGATGGCTCCATAGTTTTCATCGATGGGGTTACAGATCAACAATCGTGTAAATGCAGGTATCTACTGTGAACTGTTCTCTTTTTATGCAGTTGTGGGACACAACAGATCAGCATTTGACGGAAAAATAGAGGCCATCAATACAGCATTAGGCCAACTGAGCTACCAACTAAGTTCACTGATGCTGTCATGTAACAGATTCACAATCAGCAATACAATCCTTAGGAAATGAGAAGCCTTCAAAAACAGCTGAAGTTTATGAATGCAGAAAGTTGTTTGATCCGGCATCAGAATTGGAATCTGGTGTGGCTTAATGGATAGAGCGTCAGCACGTAGAGCTGAAAACACAGGTTCGAGTCCCTGTGCCAGCGAGAATTTTTCTCCGCTCCACCTATCCTTCATCAATGCAGAATTCCTGCACGGACAGAAATATCATATGTACTTCAGTACATCACAATAATATTATGATATCCATAAATAATCACTTAGTGATTTAAGACGGTGCTCATTCCGTCGGATTCCGGCCACTTAGTCACTCATAATGAATGCACCTCTGCACATAGTGTGTTGGACATTGTGTCACTGTCACACATCTGTGACACAGTGCATGAGGGTTGGCCACTAAAGGGAAACTAAGTGGTGAAACTTAAACTGAGAGGATTCAGTCTGGCATCGGAACTGGAATCCGGTGTGACTTAGTGGATAAAGCGTCAGTATGTAGAGCTGAAAACCCGGGTTCGAGCCCTGGTGCCAGAGAGAATTTTTCTCTGCTCTACCCATTCTTCATCATACTTCAGGTTAGCTATGAGCTACAGCACTTTCTACTACTTTAAGAGCTCTCCATTTTAATGATTATAGGACAAGAGAAGTAAGTTCGCATCCATCAGAATAGTTTTTTTAAGACTTCATGTGTTAAACATTGTAGAGCTAGTAAATATATCACTGTAGGTGAAATGCTGGCAGCATTATTGGTAAATGCAGTTTCAGGTAATACATACTGAAGAAATCTGCGAAGTACAGGATAAAATATATATATATATATATATATATATTTTTGGCTGATTCAAGGCTTTTTTTATGTATCAAAAATGGACTGCTGGATGGCTAGTTTCTCTTTTAATTGCAAGCCAAATGAAGCCATGGAGAGACTAGTGAATTCTCTTTGTGTGTTTGAGAAACAAGATACAGTGCATAAAAGATGCATAATTTAGTCAATTACGAAAAAGTAAATTAAATTTAAAGAACAAATGTTGAGAGGATTGGACACTTATCTACTTATACAAAGGAACAAACCAAATCTCATTACCACAATAATCTGGAACTTAGGTTTAATTCTCTTCTTACTTTCTAAATATTATAATTTTACAGCTACATACATGTGATATACATGATGTATTTGTCCTTCAGGACCAAGTATTGTGCCTTTCAAGTTTCTGGAACAACCTGTGTGTTATTTTTTAAGCAGAAGTTTGAAACATTCATCATCCATAAAATAATCTTCATATTTATCTGGATTTGTCATTTCTAGTTCGTCTATAACGTGGTTATCACACAATTCAGATTGATTCAATAGTCACTGTTTAATTTAAAATTTTGTTTTTTTTGTTATTAATATCTCAAACACATGTTTATTTATTTATTTATTTAATTTTATTTATTAATTTTTTTGTAATTCAAGAGGAATTTTGAGGACATAAAGATTTTCTGCTTGGAAATTTTTTTTACATCAACAGTTGTGTATGTTATGTGGTCAAAGAACTGAATAGCTGTTTTGTCTTATGATGGTCGAGTATTGGTTTGAAACTTTTCAGATATTACCAATGTGCTATAAGTCGCAGCAGTAAAATGACAATAAAGAACTGAATTGTTGAAAGGCATATGAAACTTATAATATGAGCAATGTTGATATGATCACTTTTGAGGTCAGGTGCCAAAATTGGACACTATAAGGGATTTTATACCCAGCTGTGTGGTTCTGGGAAGTAAGATGACCTTGTAATAAACTGCTTACAAATTTCAGCTCTTGAGATGTGCATACGTGTAGAAGTGACAAATAATTTAACAAAGCCAGTGTTGGAAATTGATGCTATTAGTCATTTTGCCATCTGTGAAATATTGTTTCACTTATGAAAATGTAAGAAAATAGAATCTCAATATGGAAGAAATTGGTACAACATGTAAACAAATGCGCATGATATTATATATAGAGAGATTCATTATTGTCTGACACAGCAGTCATACCATTCAGCAATGAAGAAATGTAGCCTAATATGATATAAAATCCTTTACGATTATCACATAATCATTCTTGTCTACAGACGGCCTTGGTAGTGTAGTCTGTATAGCACTGGCCTCTGTGCTCGAGATTGCGGGTTCGATCTTGGCAAAGTCATTTAAGTGTGCTTAAATGCAACAGACTCATATCAAAATTCCAGCACACCAGTGATGCTGATATAACCTCGGCAGTTGTATCATTAAATAAACTATAATTTGAATTTTCCTTGTCTACAAATTTATGGTTGTGTTCAATTAAATTGTATTGGATGACATAATCTGGTGAATAAATTATTACGCTGATACCATCTGCCTCCCCAAATATGGTATCAATTTAACTGTTGAAAATATCGTGACAAGAAGTGTACAAGATAAACACAAAATTATCGTTGACCTATGTTTCGTTTTCCTTTCGTTTATGGAAAAACTTCGTCAGCTATATTGTCACAAAATCAAAATGGAGCAAGTGCTAACATCTTCAAAATGTATCAGAGACTTTGATATTTATTCAGTACAACTTTTTGTGCTCGTTTCAAGAAATGTTAAGAAGATCTGGTAGATGATTCAAGACTAAGATGTCTAATTTCAGTCCGTAATCATGAATTAATATGATGTGAGTGGAAGTATGCAGATTAAACTTTGTATGACAGAGAATGTTGGCAGATAATTTTGTATGGATAAGGAAACCATATGTAGGATTTTATTTCAGAATTTAGGTAAAATGAAAGTCTACGTGCAGTTTCTTCTTTTTTTTTTTTTATTGGGTTATTTTACGATGCTGTATCAACATCTAGGTTATTTAGCATCTGAATGAAATGAAGGTGATAATGCCGGTGAAATGAGTCCGGGGTCCAGCACTGAACGTTACCCAGCATATGCTCGTATTGGGTTGAGGGAACACCCTGGAAAAAACCTCAACCAGGTAACTTGTCCTGACTGGAATTCGAACCCGGGCCACCTGGTTTTGCGGCCAGACACACTGACCATTACTCCACAGGTGTGGACAGTTTCTTCTTCAAGCTTGCCAGATCATTGAAATGGCTGTATTGAATATGCTAAAGACTCATTGAAACCGTTGAAAGAAGTACAATGATATTGAAATCAATTGTGAGAGGTGATGAAACATAGTTGGTGCTTTCAATTTAACCCTGAAATAGAGCATCAAGAGTATAGAATGAAATTATTTGGAAAACATACCAAAGTCAAGAAACTGCGTCTTCATAAATCGAAAATCAAGATAATGCTGATTTGCTTCTACAGTAGTAAAAGTCTTTACCACATTTTTTTTTTTGTGGTGATGCAACAGTGAAAGCAAATCCAATCAGTTGACAGAATTTTTATGGGTGATTTCTGTAAAATTAAGGTTACATACCACAGTATTTGTTAAAGTTAGGTTTTTGCAGTGTGGGGATTAAAAACTTTCATCAGACAAAAAGAGATTGAAGCAGTTTTTCTACATCGTTCTGTCATTACAGATGTTCTAGTCAGGCACGTAGGCCTACTAGTATCTAGAGATGTAAGGATTCAAGAAGCTTGAATTCCTCACTCTTGTGTTATTTTACTCATTAAAGATTTCAGTTGTAAGATCAGAAGCAGTTATACTAATTTTCAAACTCAGTTATAGAAGTTACCATGTTTACCCAAATATAAGATGACCTCGAATTTAAGACAGACCCCTAATATTCTAATAACTTATGTAGAATTTAATTTTGTAAAGCATTTTTTTTTATGATTTTACAGACAATTAAAAAACATCACTGATTAAATTTCCTACTTAGTTACTGTGTTAATATTGGAGTTAACCTTGCTTGACTAGTTTCGAAGTCTTGTGTTTCATTGTCCAAAGCCTAGTGGAGATCCCATGCTGTCTTCTGGTTTCCTGTTGTGTGTTCATGATTGTGTCGAAAAGTATTTTAGAACGTGAAATTGAGTTGAGTGTTCAGGATGTGATGCAAGTGTATTTTAGTGTGTTTATAAATTTCATATTGTTCTAGGGTGTCAAGTTTCTGTGTTTTTTTTGGCTGGATATGTAGTATTTTCATGAAAATACACAGAAATGTATTGCCATGCCTGTTTATTTAACTTATTATCGTGATTAAAAGCAACACTGAAAATTCATTATGCATATTTAACAAAGCTGAACATAGCTTTCCCATTTGGGTTACATTTCCATTCCTCTACATATAATAGAAGTGTGTGTTTTTTATGAATTGCTTCTTATATTCCTATGTAACCTAATTACTTTTCTAAAAGTAATTTAATTATGTGAACATTTTGTTGTTGATATCACAGGCTATATATTATATTTAAACTGAAACGTGGGAAGAGGGGCATTTTTATCATCCTGGACTTGAAAATTAAAATTGTTCAGGATGTAAAAGCTCAAGGATAGGAAATCTCTTCCATCTTCATGTCCATAAACTTTCCAAATGATTCACATTAATGTCAGTTGTCAAAACCTCATTCTCTTAAATACCGTACTTTGGTACGTTACTCTATGATTGAAATATGAAAGCTAGGGAAAGTGACTGTACAAAGAGAAATAGAACTTCAATAAATACCAATACTGGTAGCATACATGACATAGCATTATGAAATTGTATGACTGCAAAGGACCAACAGAATATACCTTCTGAAAATTTTACTACTACAGCACTGTGTTATTCTAATCTGAAGCCTGTTCCACGTTTTCAGTTTATTTTGCACACAGTTCTGTAATTAATTATTATTAGTGACATTGTCATATCTAGAAGAACTTGAAAACTGAGAATCAAATAATGTTGTTTTCCATTTTCTTTTAGCATGTATGGATTATATTTCTATACTGCCTTAATTTTCTCTACAAGGTGTTAGATCATACACAATCACCAAATGTATTTCTCAGACTTTTTCCAAATTTACCCTTGACAACACAGAACATTTAGTTATTCTTTACATACCAAGTTATGTTCAATGTTCTTCGAATTTTTGTGTTCTAGAATTTTATTTTAAATTTGTTTGTGATATTCACTTGTACATTCATATTCAAAGCTGAACTGAACATATGCTGTTGTTTTTAAGTGTGCTTAAATGTGACAGGCTCATGTCTGTAGATTTACTGGCATGTAAAAGAACTCCTGTGGGACAAAATTGCGGCACACTGGCAATGCTGATATAACCTTGGCAGTTGCGAGTGTCGTTAAATAAAACATAATATTATTATTATTATATGCTGTTCAGAACTACATTTTGCTGTTTTCTTGAAGCATTTTATCGTTTCTCAATTGTGCTGTGAGAAATATATGGTCTTTAAATCAACCATTTCTCTGCTGGACTCTCAATAATATTTGAATCCTAGATCCCATTGCCAGAATCACTATCCCAATATTGCAGTAATTATTGATTTCTTCAGTCAGTAGACAGTGGTAACTTAAACTCTCTTACAAGGGAAGGGTTTCGACTCGAACAGGAATTTTTGGTTAAAAATTTGTACATAGGCTTACCTCACGAAGGTGATGAAGAATGCAAAAGCATTCATTTGTGTAACTCTCCGTTTGGTTGGTATTGGTCAATACACTTCTTTAAAAATGTACATGAGGATTCTCTATAAAATGCATGAAACAGCATGAAGCAGAGCAATAAGCGCAACACCTGAACAATCTTCTGAACCACACTCTAGTGCTGAAAAATCAAATGCTACCTGAATTAGATTTTTGAAGTCCAAGACTTGTTCAGGATTCACGTAACCAGCTGACTGCCAGGAATACTGAAACATAGGGTGGTATACTGGAGCAGACAACTGGATATGAATAACAGAGTGCATTTTCATTACAAACACTCGATTTCTCAAGTTAAGTTCTGGATTCTCAGCAAGAGTCCTTATGCAATCTGTTATCCTCCAAGCATATATTTTATACTGTCTAAGGAAATAGATATCCAAAGGCTGGAAATATTTAGTTTTTTTAGGTGGAATGATCATACATTCTATATCCTAGCCTTGGAACGATTAATTTATTAAGGTTGTGCCCTTGTGCGCATTCAATGACTCACACAAAAGTGTATATTTTTGATTAGCTGGAATACTTTCAGACAGAACGTTGGAGAAAAATGTTCTTGAATGGGCTTTAGACATTTTACCACTCGCACTAGCTTCTAGGCTAGGCTAGGCTTATGGGTAAGGTGTCCCATCCTCTTAACTTGTGCAGTGCTCTCCCCACCCCCTCAACTTGTACAGTGCTCTAACAGACAAACCACACATTAAACAAACGAATGCTTTTGGGAACTTTACAGAGACGTAAAGATGGGTCTGTATACAAATTTTGGATAAGAAATTCCTGTTCGAGCTAAAACCCTTCCCTTGTTAGTGTTGTTTCGGATGAGACGTGGACAAGTTAACTCACAAAACAGTATGTTTTGTTCAAAGGAAAACCCAAGACCAATTCACTCTCATCTAACACTTCCTATAGTTTCATAGGTACTTAAAGAACGCATAGCACACAAAAATACACTGTTTAGTAGTTAGATAAAAAAAAACATTACTCGTACCAAGACTACATCTACACACTATGAAAAATGAATACTGTTGCAAGCAGACTCATCTCATAATATCACTAACTGCTGCTACATGAGTCATACAACCAGAAAACTAATAACAGCCAGGATATGGTAGCCAGCAAATATATCAACTGGATTGTGAATTGTACTGCATGTTCAATACCCTCATGTGCACTTGCATGATGAAGTTTCAAGTCATGATGCCATAAATTAATGAGGTACCAGAAACAGTAGAAGTTACCTACTTTCTATCCATTTCTTAGAAAGAATTTGGACGACTTGAAGAAGTAAGTTTTATACATTTTACTCACAGATGAAGATAATACAGTATTTGAAACAATTTATGACTGATCCTTAAGTGGAGGTGCATCTGTAAAAGTAAATTACTGCAAAGAGGGCACATTTATAATATTTATGTCTGTTTTAAGAGAAATTAAATTGACTGCAGAAAAGAATGTTCATTTACTGTGATGGTGATTACTTCCTGAAACTTTATATTTTAGAAGATTTTAAAGATTTAATTGTAAAATGGTCTCTTGTGTATTATATGCCTTTTACAATAAAAATGAATTGTACATACATACTGAATATTGAGTAATATCAAATGCTTATTTATACTCCTTTCACAGCATCTTTAGAGTGAATGTAGAAGTAAACGCAGTTGAGAGATATGCTGCAGCCCCAGTTCATGCTGTGGCATTGCAGTAATGTTGTTGTTGTTTTCTAATGCCAGGCATTTGACAATAAAGTCATTTGACCTCTTGCACTCCAATATTTTTCAAAGATATTGTCATGGTTATCCACTGACACACAGATTTTGAAATGTTCTGAATCCATTTCTTGATTATTGCAGTAATGTAAGTTTGTCACTCAGTTGAAGCACAGTTTTCCTAAACGGATTTTAGAAATTATATGTCAAAATTGGATGCAATAAGTTTTTCGTCATGTGCTTGTAATCCAAGACAGTTTAGAACATTCCATTCCCATAAATGAGGATCTTGCTGTCTTCTATTGAATATCAATGTTGTGTATTCCATGACTTTGTGTAGTCATCACGTTAATACTATTAATAGTTAAAACATTCTACTAAGTTACTTGATAGCATTGTTGAATGTTATCTGAGATAAAAATTGCAGACAATGGGTCTTGTAATTTACCTCTTTATTCCCGTGAAAATGGGAAATTAAAAAGTAAATGTGTCTGTTTTAGTTATTGTTTTAATAATACAGATAGCCTTAAACTTGTAAATTCCAAATAACAATTAAGATTATAGATTACCAGACACCTTAATAATGCTGCATTTAACTTAGCATTAGGAAAGGCTGTTCAAGAGTCAGAAATTCAAACCAATGGCACTATATTTACTAAGCCTGTACAAATGTTATCCTATGTTGACGACTTTAATAAATAGCAAGAACTCACCTATCTCTTGAAGAAGTCTTCAGTGCATTAAACTTGTCACTAAAATATGGGATTACAGGTTGATCAGGAGAAAACAGTATATACATACTGTATGTCCATTAGCCCTTACCAAATGAAACATATGTTGATAGAAGATTATAAATTCAAATCTATACATAGTTCTACTTGTCTAAGCTCACTTGTAAATAAAAAAATAAGAAACGTATATGATGTTATGATCTTCGGGCACAATTAAAGTAATTTTTATTAACAGTTAAAAGTAAAATTAAATTATAGAAAACAATCTATCTTAAGATACAGACCAGAAATATGGGTTAACGAAAACTGATGAAGGACTTGCCAGTGTTTTTGAAAGATGTTGAGAGCCATATTTGGGCCAGTAAACATAAATGGAGAATGGCAAATAAGATACAATCAGCCACTGTCATAGCTCAAATGGTAGTGCATTTGCTTGCTGATTCGGAAGTGCTTTGGGTGTGGGTTTGATTTCCACTTGGATTGATTACCTGGTTGATTTTTTCCGACATTTTCCCAACCGCAAGGTGAATGTTAGGTAATCTATGGCGAACCCTTGGCCTCATCTCGCTATCACCAATGTCATCAATGCTAAATAACTGAGTAGTTGTTACAATCATCAAGTCTGTGATATTAAAGTAAAATGGCTAAAATGGGCAAAATATGCAATTAATACTCAAAAATCAATTACCCACAAAAAAATCCCGAACAGATTCAAAAGATGACCGAACTCTTATGGGAATTATTTATACTAAATTCCTGGGAAAAAATTCCAATCATCAGCACTGAATATAGAGGCTTCGAGAACTTCTGAAGAAGACTGTGTATTGTATTGTATTGTATTTATTAACATTCCATGGTATTCAACATTGTTCACAGCTAGTATGGCCCAAAGAGGGCTATTGTGCTACTAATGATTGGCAACAGTGCTTTTTGGCTAGAGTAATTATATAGGAGAATGAGAGGCTTCAGTGCACACTACTGTTCATCTTTTTATTTAATTTTCCTTTCAAACTCGAGCATCTCTCAGATAGAAAATTTGCTTACACTATATTTTCGTAATCTTAAAATCGACATTTCATGTTAAAATAATACACAATATAACTATTTCCTATTTCAAATAGAACTTCTAATATTGTGAAAGTAGCCTATGAGAAAGTACTAATTTTGCTCTTGTTGTATGTGCAGTTAAGTCCGTTCATGCTAAACAATGTATTATATGATGCCATACAGTCCTAGAACTTCTTCCCGTTTGTTATGCTAAATTTTTCCTTCCATTTTTTTAAACTGTTTTTTGGGAACCAGAACAGGTGGAATAAGTTTGAAAAAGAGCAGCTTTTCTCATCTCTACTATGCAACAAATCACATTGTATGTAATGTGCTCTCCTGCTTTTTGCCAATGGAAAACTGTCTGCTCCTACTAGCTGAAATTTTTCACTCACTCTAAAGATATTTTACGTGAGCTGTAAGTCTAATATTAAGAAAATGTATGTAAAACGTTTTGGATAGGTCTATGTTGTATACCTAGCTTTTGTGGGAAGAAAGAAGTCTTCCATATCAGAAATGATTTCCAGATCCAGGTACAGCAAAACAAGCATTGTCTCAATTACCTTAAGAAATTGAACATTGAAAATTAAATTATTAGTAAATCTGTTAATGCCATATTTATAGGCAATGGCAGTGAAAGAAACTACTAAAATATTGTAAAATGTCAGTAATGAAATCTGCGGAATGTTGTTCCTCAAATTTCTCTTATTTTTGCTAACCTGCTTTGCTTTCAAGTGTAGTATTATTAGTTTGTAAAATGAGAGAGGAACTTCATTTCTTACTGCTGATCCAAATCACAGCATCCGAAAACAGACCATTCAAAGGAATAGTTATTGCATACAAAGTGGCTTTTGAGACATGCAGTCTGCCCATTTTATTTTTCACTTTATTTTGCGTAAGAATAAATAATTTCGGGAAAATATCTGTAATCATTTTGGAATAAATCACACCCCCCCCCCCAAATAAAGATTCAAAATGTTTTTTGGTAAATACGAGGAATTATGTTTCATGTACATCAATGCTAGCTGAATTTGCTTATAAATACTGAATATGAACAAAATACGTTCAGTAATTCGTAAGAAATCATTGTATGCAGATACAGACAACCAGCATGCCAAAAGCCACTATCAGATGCTGAAAACGTGTTTTTCGTGAAAATCTCGAAATCGAATTTCTGCAGCATTGCAGTATTTTCTTTTTATACTTTTTATAATGAGTGAGCAAAATATGACCCTCTCCTTTTGAAAGTTATGAAGACAGAAAATAGTGATAAACGAGTTTACTGAGTACTTCAAAAATGTTATGTATATGAATTTCCTCTTGCACAACGTTGTTCTAGATTCAGAGCAACCATTTCCATTGTCTTGAGACCATCTTCTATGATTATAGCGCAAATGATGTAGTGCTGTTTCTTATCATTGATACCAATTGTACTGAATTATCTTCATAATAACTTCACCTCAACAGGTTTGCGAAAACAGATTCCCGATTAATAAGTTTTTAATGTGGGACTTCCTAAGCACGTGTTTATAAAACCAGCTCACAACTTAGGTAAGTTTGTAGTGTAGAGATACAGGTAGTGGAAATAGCAAAGAGAGAAAGAACATCATTTTTATTATTAGGGACAAGTTTTTTCATATTAGATGTTAGAATATTTAGATATAAATAATTATTTTGTATAATTTAACTGTTAAATTTCACAGTTTTATTATTTAAAATATTATCTCAGGTTCTTTCCTGATGAGGGAATTTTTCTTTACATTTTTCTAATTGTTGTTACAGGCATATGGACTTCACATTCTGATATAATTTAATGTTTTAATTAATTTTAGACTTCTCTGCAGTTGGTGCAAGTTTAGGATTTGAGATATTTTTTGTTTTACATAGTGATTATCCAAATGTATATATTTATGAAACAGATTCAATACGATCAAGAGGGAAGTATTAGTATTTATAATATATATTTATAATATATATAAAAGACTAAGTATATGATTATGTCTCGTGACCAGAATATAGTACGAAATGGAACTATAAAAATTGGAGATTTATCCTTCGAAGAGGTGGAAAAATTCAAATATCTTGGAGCAACAGTAAGAAACATAAATGACACTCGGGAGGAAATTAAACGCAGAATAAATATGGGAAATGCCTGTTATTATTCGGTTGAGAAGCTTTTGTCATCTAGTCTTCTGTCAAAAAATCTGAAAGTTAGAATTTATAAAACAATTATATTACCGGTTGTTCTGTATGGTTGTGAAACTTGGACTCACTTTGAGAGAGGAACAGAGATTAAGGGTGTTTGAGAATAAGGAGCTTAGGAAAATATTTGGGGCTAAGAGGGATGAAGTTACAGGAGAATGGAGAAAGTTACACAACACAAAGCTGCACGCATTGTATACTTCACCTGACATAATTAGGACCATAAAATCCAGACGTTTGAGATGGGGAGGACATGTAGCACCTATAGGCGAATCCAGAAATGCATATAGAGTGTTAGTTGGAAGGCCAGAGGGCAAAAGACCTTTGGGGAGGCCGAGACGTAGATGTGAAGATAATAGTGAAATGGATTTGAGGGAGGTAGAATATGATCGTAGAGATTGGATTAATCTTGCTCAAGATAGGGACCAATGGTGGGCTTATGTGAGGGCGGCAATGAACCTCCGGGTTCCTTAAGAGCCAGTAAGTAAGTAAGTAATATATGTTGTGACGAATTGCAAACTTATATGTATATTCCATAGTACATTTCAATCTTCATTTCCAGCATTTCCTATTTTGGAACCGAATTTGAGCTTTTAAATGTTGCATACCATGTACACTTCACCAGTGGCTTTCTTTGTGTATGTGTTTATTTTCAAACATTTTGGAAACAGATATCACACAATCTTCAGAGAAAATGAATTGCCTTTCAGCTCAGAAATGGAATTCAACACTGTGAGTCTGGTCTATTCAAATCCTGGTTGGGATTTTCCCCGACGTGTTTCTTAACCAATTCGAAGCTAATGCTAGACAGTTTTCAGCATTGGACCCTCGAATTCACTTCACCATGATTAATTGCAATATCATTTATCTTCATTCAATATTTCAGATCAGCAAAGGTTACAGCAAAATGTAGTAGTGTTGACTTAGACAGATGGCATCGTTCTGAGGAGTTGTGCAGAACTCTCAGGGGGATGGAGGGGTGTTAAATGCTGACTTTATTGGAACTAAGTGTCATGTAAGCTGAATTGATAGATGACACAAAATAGCGTATTTTAATACTTACAGGAATATGATCTTACAGACTTCAACAATCATTCCTATGATGTAAGTGGTAAACAATAAGTCTCAGGCTGCAATGTAAGAATTAGGACCTCAGGTTCGTGAAGAAAAAAAAAATACCCTTTCTTTGTAGGGGGGATGATGCTTTCACCTTTTTCACAGAGTCCAGTAGGTATCTTCTTCAGTTGTATATGATTTCTGATCGATAAGTATTACAGTACTATTGAAGTGCAGATTTTTGCAATCCTGAGGTAAGAAATTAGAAGAAATTTTAATAAATTAATGAATTTATAGTGTGATGTCAAAGATATTGGATAAAAATTCTTCTCTGAATTTCAGCAGATGAATGCAGAATTTTAATTTTTTTAATTTTGACAACTATGCTTTATTCCTGGTTGGTTATTAATGCTTAGTGATTTTGTATAACAGGATGCAGGATGTCGTAAGTGACCATAACTGGAGACACTGATAACCATTCTTCAATGATGCATCAAATAACTGAAGTTTATAACGAATTACAGGGCTATAAATATTTTACAGATTGAATAGATGTTGGTGCGTCATCTCATAAAGTCTTGAATATATATTAATTTATTTTGTGTTTGTTGTATTTATTTTGTATAAAACAACAGTTGCACTTTTTTGAACTGTAGTAATTTGTATGCAGAAAATTGAAGCAAAATAATTGTTATAGATAAGTGAAAAGCGGAAGAAACTGAAGCGAGAAGGAAAAGAGCAGAGGGTGGACGAGGATGATCCTGGTAACTACAAACATGCTGTGTATGTCATGACAATGAAGCTGTTTGCAGACATGGAGCGCAAAAGGAGAGACCTCGAGCAGAGAGATATGGAAGAGAGGAAACGCAAAAGAGAACAGGAAATAGAAGAAGAGGAGAAGGCTACAATTGAAAAGGAATGGCAAAAAAACTTTGAGGTGAGGAATATTATGTTAAAGATAAATAGATCCTTTTATGGTGTTACTTTTTAATTTCACTGAAAAAAAAAAAAAAAAAAAAGTCCCCACATTAACTGCTCTTCTGACCCTCACAGTTAAGAATCAGTGCCTTAAATTATGGTGCTACAGCATTGAACTTTCCAAAGTACCAGAGAAGCTCATACTGTAGCTGAAGTCAGCATATAAAAGTGCAAATTATTCAGGAAATACATTGCATTAGATTTGAGAATTACAAATGCTTTTTTGCAGCCACATATAATTAATCTGTTTCAAAATACAACAATCTATGAGTTTATCTCATAATGCAACTTTTCTCATTATTGACACTATTAACTTTCCTTTTTTTCTCGAATAAGTTGATTAAATCAGCCTCTTTGCTGATGGCTTGATTGTATGATATTCAGTAGAAACTGAATCACTAAATAATTTTGTGTCTACATTGAACAATATAGTACAATTCTTTCTTCTTTGTGACTGGCCTGATTAAATATACATATGCAATAATAAAAAAATATCAACTACCATACTACACGGAACTGGCTCAAGAAGTAAGAAGGTATGAAAACTGCAATAAGTAATCATCTGTCCCTCATACAGAAATTGTCATTCCATATGCCCTTAGTGAGCAACTGCACCATTTCAAAGTACCCCACATACTTTCAAGAATGTGAGAAAGAACAAATTGTGCACAATAACTGGACATAACATTTGATAATTGTTTGTATACATTTGCAGTCTGATTAGTGTAATATGTAGCTAATCGGCGCTGTATGCAATGGAGGGGGAAAGGAACTGGCCACCCTACCCCATTATCTCCTGGCCTAGTTGCCTCATAAGTGGTGCCATGTTGGTGCCGCTTCTGAGGTTCAGACCTATCTTCGGACAGTTGACTAAACAACAAACAACAACATTTAATAATCAGTTTAGTTAGAAACATTATATTAACATTAGTGAAAAGCACAAACCATGTTACTTTGTTAGAACAATTGTAAGTCCAAATACGAAAGTAAACCAAGAACACGTAACACAATCTACAAAGTATGAAATCCATTATGCAATAATGTAGTAAATATATCTCACAACATCTCAGTATAAAAATAAATAATTTATGTATATAAGAGTTGAGACATGTAGACAAAAATCACAGCCTACAATATTTTACAATCAAGTAAAAAGTATCATAGGGATAATTAGTTACTGCTTACTTCAATCATTCCATATTTAATCGTCACAAAACCCTGAAAATAGGATGTCAGGAGTAGAATATTACATTCCAAAATATCAAGGAAGTTGTCTCATACCATGTTCATCTTCCTCCAGTCGGGATACTGAACTTTTGGTTATTGACGCTCTTCAGTGAGCTTTTCATATTTCTAATAAATCTGTTTGCATACTTACTGATTCCGTGGGAGTTGTATTTAATATAATCAATATTTCAATGGATGCCAAGCCATTGTAGTGTACTTGGAAATGAGAAATTTGATAACATTGCGAAACAGGCAACACATTTATAACTTGCAACGATACTAGTCTGAAAAACTGAAATTTTTACAGTCATTAAAAAGAAGCCAGATGTCCTGAAAATATACGAAAATTTGCTAACGTATATTTAAACATTTGTAACAAGAGCCAGAACAAGTTGCATTGTCACACAGCTATATCTACACCAATTTTATGTTTCTGATAGTTCTATTTGTCTATGGTGTAATAATCATGAAGTTCTGGAACACATTATTTTATACTGCACATCCATAAATCCTAAAAGAAGCAAATTGAAGTAATCACTACCAGTCACATATTGACCACACCTCAACCCTGGCTACTGTCAGCAAGTGTCCGCTGTATAATGAACACCAATCAACGTATCTTAGCTGAAGGCTGCAGTGGACTTTATGTTGTAAGCATCCTATTGGATACACTGAGAAGATTGTTTTGATATTTAATCTTCAGATGAATTCACAGGTGACTTTTACTTTGCTTTTTATTACAGGACAAAAAAACACAATATTGTATTGATGTTATTCTGTTTTGCAATAAAAGCAGAGTTATTTAAAAAGCCTCCTGTGAATTAATTTGTTGATTAAATATGATATGGTTAATGTAAGCAATGTTTTTGATCCAGTCAACAGAATTGATTGGCCGTATGTCTCAACTCTCAATGTACAGGGATTGTAATTATAATTAATCACCAGTGCTTTTAAATCAACACCTGTTCATGCTGTACGAGTTTTAGCAGGAAATTGATAACTAAAACACGAATGTAGAGAAATGTACTTATTCAGTAACTTTTTAAGTTATCTAACATAAAATACTCGGAATCTTAGAAAATTGCCCCTCTTAGTTGAAGACATAAATAGGATTTGTACAGAAAGAAAAGAAAAAGAAGGAATTAATATACAGTAAATTAAGTTTACCCCACCATATAGAAAATTTCTGGATATGCAAAACCCCATTAGCTATCAAAGCTTTAAAACAAAAAGGCATTAATCTTGAAATAGCTAAAGTGCATGTAATGGAAACCATTTATAATAAAAATCTATCAGATTCTTCACTATATAAATACACTGACTGGAAAGAAAAAGTGAATTGCTTGTATTTTTTTTAATATTTCTTACTATAATTCTTTGCCTTAAACTTTGTTTTTTAGTAAATAATCACAATAAGTTACGAAACAAAGTTTAGTATGTGCCCTGTGTATGTTACTGCAGTTATCAAAATTCATATTGCTTGCAAATTTTTTTCCAGTTCTAAAATTTTCTTATTTTTTGCAAATTTAAAGGTATGCATTATATGGGATTATTGGTATCTTAAAACATGATTATGCCACTGAAACGTTTCATGCTGTCACTGTTCACTTGACTACTC
This sequence comes from Periplaneta americana, assembly GCF_040183065.1. NCBI lineage: Eukaryota > Metazoa > Arthropoda > Insecta > Blattodea > Blattidae > Periplaneta > Periplaneta americana. The sequence continues at coordinate 107,312,249 of NC_091128.1, forward strand.
TAATATTGGGTGTTAATCGTCCCTTATGATGATGATGTCCTCTATGCGTATCATTATACCAGCCACAAGGTTCTAGATTGTCTCCTGGGGGATGCACGTCCACTCATCCAGCAATGCTGCTTACATTTCTTTCAGGATGTCGAAGTTGCGATGCTGGACATTTTGGCCGAGTATATCCCACAGGTTTTCAATTGGACTGAAGTCTGGGCTACATGCTGGCTAGTTCTGTTGTATCCTGACATCGCGAAGATATGCCGTCATGCAGTGAATGGCATGGGGTGGGTGTTTTCATTCATACAGGTGAAATTTTCGCCTATGAAGGAAGCATAGAGGATTACATGATATCCTGACATCTCACTGTGTGTCAGTGTGTATTGAGAGCATCTCCATTGACGAAAATAAGGTCTATATGTAGCATATGAAAACAGTTTCATACCTCACGCAATAAGCTAACATTTAATTGATTTTGACAAATTAAAACTTAATAACTCCATTGATTTTATTTTAAGTTCTTTTAATAGACTTTACATACAAAAATTTCTTTACTAACTGAATCCAATGATATAAGAGTTTGTTTTATTAATTTCTAATGTTTATTATTAACAAGCTCCAGATTCTTAGGTTCGAACCTATTCTGCTGCTATCTCATTACTCTCGAAATATCACCTTTCTTTTTCGTTTTGTGTTTAAACGAATGACTTAAATTTTATAGGTCCTAAACAGACCTAATTCATAGGTTAGGACCTAAAATGGGAAAGAAACAAAGCACATAGTGACAAACGGTTGCATTCTGTTTTCTCATTTGCTTTTTGCCAAAGAGCTCACAGTGGAAGATATGCTGCTCTTACAGTGATGGTAAACATTTGCACATTTCTCAGAAGATATGAATTTTAGAAAACCATGTTTATACGACTTGTATTAATGTATACTACTGCCTTTCTAAATATTGGAACCTTTTTTCAGAACACCCTGTCTGTGTATTTTCGTTAGCTTGTAACTCTTAAGATAAAAGGTTCTGGATTCATATTACCGGTACCAGAGTTTATTTCTTAAGGAAGCAGGCAAGATATTTAATTACAGGACAGAAATTATGAACTAATATAACTTACCATAGGTTTCTCATGTATCCAGTAGCATGCTTTCTATTCAAGAAATGTCGCAATGCAGCAACACAGAAAATGTTCAAAACAAAGCACCCTGCTTATATTAAGGAAACTTCCGACAGCATGATGTTATATTGCTGATTGTTAAAACCGCCTTCTAATTGCAACATATGCAAAGCTTTAGAAAGACGTGTGTAAAAAACCGAGTTTTCCTAAGTTTATATTATTACATGTTTCTCTTAATTGTTATATTAATATAATTACTAAAATAGATTGCCTGGTTTGAGATCGGGAGCATGCAACTAGGCAATGATTTTTCTTCTTTGTAGCAGAGTTAAACATCTCGGAATTTTTTCCACTATTTCACGCCAAAATGTATCGATGCATAGGATGCCAACTCACCAGGTAGACCCACAACAAATGCACACTACGCATTGAAAAGTGGCACTTTCTAGCAGGCACATTTGTGACTAAATTTGCTGTACAGCACCAGGAAATATTTTTATTGACAAAGAGATATAACATGTCCGAGAATCATTCCTGTCTAAAAATTTTTCAAGTGATCAGTTAGTTATGAAAGATATGTACTATAGATTATGCAACATGAAATTATAATCAGTGATTTATGAATTGTGTGTTTTATGTAGTAAAGCTATTCTCCCTGCACAAAATAATGAATAATGTTTACAGAAAATAAAAGGAAAGATTCATTTTCTATTTCATTGTACTTGGTCGCACTTACGACCTTTAAATTAGTTAGTTGTAGAGTACACGTAGATTATCAGTATGTCTGAGCGCTACTTTTGATAAAGCCATATAAGCATAGACATCCCGTGCCGTGGTGTCATGATCTAAGGCATTCTGCCTAGGACTTGCGTTACGAATGTGCGCTAGTTCGAGTCGTCGTGAGGGAAGAAATTTTCTCATGAAATTTCGGCCAGTGTATGGGACCAGTGCCCACCCAGCATCGTGATGCACTTGGAGAGCTACAATAGGTAGCGAAAATCCTGTTTCGCAAACCAGCTATAACGGCTGGGAGGATCATCATGCTAACCAAACGATACCTCCATTCTGGTTGGATGATCGTCCACCTCTGCTTCAGCATGTGGACGTGAGCCCAGCAGCCGGCTGGTCGGTCTTGGCCCTTCATGGGGTGTAGCACCATGGATTTTACATAAGCATAGACAGGCATTAAGCCTCGTCTGTCTTGAGTCCTTCTCAAATTGGGAAATAATTGCAGAAGTATTCAGAATGTCCATAATGTTTCTTTTATACATACACTTCTCTAACTATTTCATGTGTTGAGTCCACACCTGTGGAGTAATGGTCAGCGCGTCTAGCCGCAAAACCAGGTGGCCTGGGTTCGATTCCCGATCGGGGCAAGTTACCTGGTTGAGGTTTTTTCCGGGGTTTCCCCTCAACCCAATACGAGCAAATGCTGGGTAACTTTCGGTGTTGGACCCCTTGCTCATTTCACTGGCATTATCACCTTCATCTCATTCAGATGCTAAATAACCTAAGATGTTGATAGAGCGTCGTAAAATAACCTACTAAAAAATAAAAAAATAAAAAATTCATGTATTGATTTTTTTCCGGCTCATATTTCACACTTCTGCGTCAGTTTTATGACACCCTCATTTACATTTTCCTAATGTATTTGACTCCCAGTGACAAACTAATTTTGAGTCGAATATTTTACTTATTGACATAAATGTTAAAAAAATAAATTACTATAACGTGACCACACTTATCAGACATTGTACTTCGTGGTTTAATGGTTACCATGTTTTTTCTTTGATCTGAAGTTCTTGGACTCAAAACTGCACAAAATTAAATTATTTCTAAGGAATTACGAAAATCTTTAGTATGGTTTTGTTCTGGGGGAAAATAAAACTAGGGTTCTGTATCATACTTTTACAATCACAATCTTGACACAGGCAGAATTACTTCTAGCTGTGCCTCATCCCTTCTATACTTCTGTGTGGGCTAGCATCTTGATTGAGACTGCACATGTTTTGTGGAACATCTCGTAGGATTGCAGAGATCTCTGAGCAAAGAAGGGAACAAAATAGAGTAGAAAGCAGTAGGCCTTCAGAGGCTTCAGCATTTAAGAGGTCTGCAAGGAGAGCACAGTTATAAATGATTTAGATTAACCACAGACAACAATCCAAGGCTTATAAGAAAAATTTATTTCAGGAGTCAAGACAAAACAGAGTGAATAGTTGGAAGGCATTCCAAGCTGGAAGCTCAGGGAGTACAAAAAACAAGAACAAGAAAATCCGTGGGAGTTTCAAGCCTCCAAAACACAAGGCGGAGTCAAGATAACTGGAGATGTTGCCAAGAGACGAAACACCAGCACTATGGCTTGTGCTTCTTGGTTTAATTTCTGTAGACTGTCATACAGTGTGTGGTGGTTGTATGTTTTGGAAAATCTAGCAGACTTACAAATGTGGACAGATCTGACATTTTTCTGCTTCAGAGTGGGTGACTGCAGAGTTGTGAAATTTGACTTTATTGCAAGAAAAAACTGTAGAATTTAAAGAGCAAGAATGAAACACATTGCGAAGGCACTGTTTCGGTTTCATCCTGTAGTTACATTGACAAGTAGGTACATAGAGTTGAACTCTTAGTGTGAATGACATCGGAGATTTCAAGAACAGTGAGGTTCATGACATGAACGTACATAGAAGATTGCATTGTTTTGTATATAGTTGCAATCACAAGTACTAACAGAGCAAGACAGTGAAGAATGATCTAAATTGTGTGTCAAACTTTAAAACTTGAAATTTGTTTTCTTTAAAACTACAGAAAAAATAAACTAATTTTATAAATATGTTTGTTTAATTCTTTAAATTAATAAATTCCTTTGTTTTGGTATATTGTAATTTATAATTGATAAAAACTTTATTATCTTTTAAATGTTATCGTGTATAACATGATGTGGACCTTTAGAAAGGAAATATCCAAGAGAAAATGGCAAGAATCTTCTGCCCACAGACCTATTGGTTTGTGAAATTCTTCCTTAGGCTACAATTATTGTTCAGTACTACGAGATTACAAGATGACAGGTATCTTCATTGCCAAGTAACAGCATTGTACACCAATCAACCAACCAACCAACCCACTTCCGTCCACATTGAATCAAACTTAAAGGTAAATTGGAACTTATGAGGTATGTAGTTAAAAAAAACTGCATGATTATTCAAAGAAACGCAAGTTATATTAGTTCTTCCTTATTTCACTACTTATAGAAGCATAGGGGTCTTGGTAAATGCACGCTAAGAGAACTGTTGACCTCCTTCTACTTGATTTATATTCAACTCTTCTCATGTCGTCTTGCTTCTTCCTTATCCTGTTTCTCCATATGTTTTTGCGTCTTCCCCTGCATCTTGCACATGTGGGTTCTGTCTAGGGCTTTACAATGCTTTGATCATCTTGCTTCAGCATATGTCCCTAACCACTTCCATTTTTTCTGTAGCTAATCTGTTTCTGGATCTCTATTTTATTTTAAGTCACAACGTCTGGGTTAGTTAATTTTCAAAGCCTAGAATGGACCTCAAACCTCTATTTATGTATAGAATGAGTTTCTTTACAGGTTTCACATCTGTAGAATAATAAATGTGTTTCAAATTCGTATTAAATAGTCTGAATTTAGTTCTAGTGGATATTATTGATTTGACATCCACAAGAAAGATAGCAAATAAAAGGATGTTCTTGCTTTCATAATATTCTCGTTTCAATATTTTATCTGAAACCTCTGCTGTAGAAACAATACTACCTAAGTAAACGAACTTGTCAACTTGTATGACCTCGTCTCCAAGTTCAAAGTTTGTTCGATTTTCACTGAGAACCTTTATGTCCTGTGTCTATTTGTAATCCTGCAGTTTTGCTAATACAGTAAAACTTGTTCAAAACGTAATTCAAAAAGGCCGAATATATTTTCCAATTTAGAAAAGTTTTCTCATTTTAAAAAAAGTACATATAAGCCTTATGAAATTTTGTTACCAGTAACATATAGTACTACTGTATGAGATTGTTTACCTGTTTCGATGAAGCTCTGCGAACTGACTGATGTGTGTAGCCAATACACTACTACTGCTGCTGCTGTTGCTATGTCATTATTATTATTATTATTATTATTATTATTATTATTATTATTATTATTATTATTATTATTATTATTATTATTATTACATATCATCATCAATTAAGTGTATTTACTGATCCAATAAAAGCAGAATTGCAAGGGACTCCATTTTTTTTTTCCAAATAGACAAGTTTCTGCATCCTACGAAATTACATAAGTCTTCAGACACTAATGATTAGCGGTATACAAGTAATCAACAACGAAAAGTTTTAAGAAATCTTGTTAAGTACTGTAGGAAATTATTTAAAATCGTCTTGTATGAAACTAGCACTAGGAATGTACTTTTGAAGAACTATGAAGAGACTAAAAGAATTGACCATTGTAGACAGCATAGAAGAGACTCTTTATAGAGATAACTGCTTGCAGAACTGAATCCATTTTTTTAAATCTGTTTAGTAATACAAGAGATCTATTTATTGAAGTCAGGCCACAGACACAATGAAGAATATGATTTTTGATATCCTCCTGAGTCCTGAGACATTTGTTGTTTTATTTTCAAAGTTCAATATAATTCTACACTTAAAAAAAGCCACTGACGTGAGGAAAACTTCTGCAAATTACAGTTAGGGCACAAATGCGGGTGTATTATACTATACTTTGGGTCTCTGCACATACATCTTATATTATAATGATTAATCATGTATGAAATATGATATAGTATACTATACTCTCAAGAGAATAATACCTGATGCTTCACTTCTGAATTTCGTAAAATAATTATCTTTCAATGCTATGAGCCTAGTCCTCGTGACAAGTTGAAATTATTTAAATCAGAGTTATTAAAATCGTAATCGCTATTTTTTGTAATGGTAATTAATTTAAATCAGTAAAGTTGAACAGAGTGATTACTGACGGTGAATGTTTATATTATTAATCTTAAAATGTATTTCAATTGTTTAAGAGCTGACCTTGTCCACTGCTGTGAAATAACAGTTAGCCTGCCTGATCATGAAATGAGCGGGTTCAGGTTCAAATCCTGTTTGAGGTTTTTTCCGATGTTTTTTCTCAACCACCTGAAGCAGATTTGCTGAGTAACTTTCGGCATTGGACCTCGGACCCATTTCGCCTTCATTAGCATCATTTCATTAATCATCATTTAGTTACAGGTTGACGAGGAAGACATGGAGGACATGGTTCCAGTATTCACCTACAGGTGGCATCTGTCTGCAGGAGCTGCACAGAGTCCGTGGATATCCAGAGTACCACAATCCTTTGCGTCGACAAATCAGCCATTGTTATTCCAATTGTATAGAAAATGAATGTAGCCTAAATCAGAGTCAAATATTTTTAATTTTAAGGGCCACAGACACTGGCTTAAATTGAGTTTTATTTTAAATGTGTTAAAATGGAATAACAATGGCGGCCAACTAACAGATTGTGCTACTCTAGACATCCACAGACTCTGGAACTCCACATATTCTAGAGAAGCTGCTTGGGGCTACTATCAGTGGACTACAGTAGACAGGGGGAGTGTAGCTTCCTCTGATAGATGGCGCCTTGGTGTGTCGTGGAATCGATAGTGGCATGTCCCTCTGGTTAAGGATGCAGTAGATTCATCTACGTTAATTACGAACAGATGCCATCGATCTGAGGAGGCTGCAGAGGGAAGCAGAGGGGCGTTCCTGTTCACGTGGACTCTGTCAGTCCTGGATGTTGTGACTGAATCGATAAGATGGCACCAAGCAGTGAATCACGTGCTTGATGAGCAGTCCTAAGGACTTCAGAAATCATCCCAATAGAGGAGGTTGCACAGTAAGCCTAAGGCTGCAGTGCTTGCCTACAGGCTCCCCTCTGGAAGAAAAGAAGCTGGCCCTGCTGTTCATGTGAATAAGACAGGTGATTGTTTGCATAATCTCTATCTACTTTCTTCACAATGTTTACTTTAAAAGTCATCTTAGCTGTTGTAATAACAGTGTTAGATAATGGATTTATGAATGTCCTCGTATTCTTAGTAGTTGTCTTTGGTGGCCTACCAGTTATCATGCTGGCTGTTTGTCCAAGGTTCGTGGGTTCATACCAGTGGTGATTATTTCTGGCTTGCTTGCAGCTTTGTGCAACCACCACCTTTATAATTATATGCTTTTACATCACACATTCATTATATGAGGTCTCGCCACCCTCATTGAATATTATCACGACTACTATGAAGTAGTCAATGTGTATTATCACCTTTTAATTCGAGAAATTAATATGCTTTCAATTGGATTATTACTTTTCCTAACATCATTTGATTTGATTCTTTCTGAGCAGCACTTCATTAATAGCGAACATTAGTTTCCATTCAGCTCAGAAAGGTGTGACAATTGCTGTGCCACCCAGGTGAGGATCAGAATTCTCATTTGTTTCACATTGCGCGCATTTAGTGTAGTAATTTCACAAACAGACTCTTTAAGCTGTATATTGCAAGTGGCAGTGGCATTCAGCAAGCAGCCTAATAACAGCTTATCCTGTACATAATTATGTTTGATTCTTAATTTCATTAAAAGAACCACACTTCCTTATTTCTTTCTGTTAGGATTTAATCTATGTTGCATGGTTTGAAGGCCATTTTCATTTATGTACGAGGGCTGATCAAGAAAGACTGAGACTGATTTTTTTTTACAGATGTTTATTACTCTATTTCAATATTACATAATCTTTTTCGAAGTAGTCCCCTTCTATTTGAATGCACTTGTTATAACGTTTCTTCCATTCCTCAAACACATGATCCAGGCCATTTTTTGTCAGATCCTTGAGAATCGCCTCACACTTCTTGAGCTCTGCTTCAGAGCTCTGAAATTGAATGCCCTGGAGCTTTGTCTTTAGTGACAGGAATAAAAAAGTCACAGGGAGCAAGATAAGGGCTATAAGGCAGATGTGGTACACAGTTAGCAAGAAATTGCATGACTTGATTCGCAATGTAAGGTTGTGTGTTGTCATGATGCAGTCTCCACCCATCCCGATGAAGTTGTGGTCGTTTTTTTGCAGTGTGCTTCCTCGGTGTCGCCAATAATGACGTGTGGTATGCTCTTGTAACAGTAGGTTTGTTTCAGTAAGCAATTCAGAATGTGTTCCAAACTAATACCGAATTTCTTTCGATGTGTGCGCCAGTTGAGTACGGTGTCAGAACTAGTTTGGGATTTTACATTGTTGAAACGGTTCTTGCAATCTCTCACGGACTTCAGAGGTATCTTCTTGTATTAAAATTATATTCATCTTCCAAACATAATTCTTCGTAAAAATATGTCCGTATCACCTTCCAAATCATTCATGATGGACTGTTTTTTTATTTTAACCTGCCTGGTCTCAAAGCATTTAACCATAACTTCAGATTAAACCATCTGCGCATAGGCCAGCAGTTCAGAACTCCCAGTTCTTGCTCTAATCGAGATCAATTTCACTAGTTCTGAACAAGTTCTGAAGCACGGTGTAACAGATAACTGGGAGTTCAGTATCGGTTCAGAATTAGTTCTAGTCTTGTTGGAACACACATTGAGCTACTGCGCATGAGCAGGCAGTTCAGAATCGATTCTGAACTGTGCTGGAACAAATCTAGTAGTGTGAGGGGGAACTGCATTGCTGCAGTTAAAAAACGTGACCACCATCACCTTCCCTGCAGATGGAACAACTGTAGCCTTTTTTGGGGTTGACGAACCTGGTGATTTCCACACTGTGGATCATAATGATGCAGCCATGACTCATCACCAGTGATAACTGATTCCAGAAATGTGGGGTGATTCTCAAGAACCTGACAAAGAATGGTCTGCATCATGTGTGCGAGGACTGGAAGAAATGTTGTTACAAGAGCATTCAAGTAGAAGGGGACTACTTTGAAAAAGACATGTAAACATTGAAGTAGAGTAATAAATATCTTTTATCCTCTCAGTAAATATCTGTTAAAAAAATCAGTCTCAGTCTTTCTTGATCGGCCCTCATAAGTTAACTTCAGCAATCTATAAATCATACCACGAAATGACTCTGGTTCAAACTCAGCTGAAAGTAATGAATTTTGAAAAGGTGATAAAAACTTTAATATGGCTTCCACTGTGAGGGAGGTGAATCTGTGAATCCTTTGTCATATTTACGGCATGTAAAGCAACCTTTTTTCTGTTAGAGCATCTCCTGGCAAAATTCACCTGTCTTCACTTATTCACATCGAATTTAGATGCTGAATAACCTCTGCAATTAATAAAATACTACCAATACTACTACTACATGGCTATTATAGATCAGGAGCAAGATTTTACTAGGAAAGAATTTAAAGACCTCCAACTAAAATTGGTAAAAGTGCAATGACAAAGTCAAAACTTATTAGTTTAGAAGAACATGGATTAGTAGTACGGATTCAATAATGGATTTTGAGTCAAACCTCCCATGCAGCAGATTAAGTCAAATAATCATTCGTCAATCAACTGTGTAGAATTACTCACAGATATCTGTCCTACCAATATACAAGACTTTGCCAAATAATCTAATATCTGATAGATTCTTTGTAAAATAAATCCAATAAATCATCACCATCCTTTCATGTATTAGACATTTGGTGGCCTGTTACGATCTCTTATTAGAGTTTTGGGGATCTCTCCAAAGATCTTATATTTCTTCAGCTGAACATGTTGCTAATTGAGTCTGTATTTATTGATACGAATTATTACTGGTTCTGTTTTTAATTACTGAAAAATATCCTACATTCATCTAATAATTTTTTTACACTCAGCAGTCCTTAGTAATTTTATTTCACTTACCAAAATTTTCTTTCTGTCGCACTTTTTTATGTTCCAGTCTTCACTGCCAAATGAAAGCATTGGTATGATAGTTTTAGATTCCCATTGAATTGATGTAATTGAATGGGACTTGTTACTTGTTACGTGGATGCATAGAAAAATATTGATAGAAGATTGTGTGAAAAGTCTACACATGAATTAAAGTAATAAAATACATTATGTACTTTCTTTAACACTTTAATGTATTTTATTTTATTTTCATATATAACCCACTTACACAATATTTTTATAACTTTTGTGTGGAAACTCTTGAGGCATATTAAGTAGATTATGGAGAAGAAAGACAGACCATGTGGAAAACCATGAGACACGAAGTTTATCTTATACTTCTGTTTCCATGGTACAATTGAAGTCAGAGTAAACCTTTGTCAAAATGTTAGATTTTTCTCTTTTAGCTCAAAATATATGTATCACATCAAAATGGTATGAATTTGTTAATATTTCAAATAGCAAATGCCCAACAAGTTGCAGCCATAATTTGATGCAATTTTGCAGGACTACAATTGACCATTTAGGAATATTTTAAGGTGTGGGACATAACTCTAGGAGCATAATTTTTT